>NC_085137.1:108628590-109231090 GCF_035046485.1 Aedes albopictus | reverse complement strand
GTCTGTCTGTCTGTCTGTCTGTCTGTCTGTCTGTCTGTCTGTCTGTCTCCAGCCTAACATTTGAAAAGGGTTTATCTGCTTTGCGTAAACAAACATGTTTTTGTCTCTGTAGGGCCTATCTGCATCCACTCATGCACATCAAAACCCTTATCAGAAAGAGTGTTCTTCAAGCTATCTGTTTAGGGTGTTGATGTGCGTGAGTGGATGCAGATTGAGACAGAAACGTGTTTGTTCACAAAAAAGCAGATAGGCCCTTTTACAAATGTTTGGCAAGTACTTGTTTCATCCATTTTAAGATGTATAACAGTATTTGTTATACAGGGGGTGGCTAAAATGTTTGGGATGGGCAACTTTTTGTCTCTCACAAAAAAGTTCAACATGCTATAACTTTTCACTGAGTGCATCAAAAAATCTCATATTTTGAATGTTTTTGCAATTTCTCATCGTAATAGGCTGTTTTACCCCACGCAAATCTGACAGGAAAAGGCCTACTTTCCCACACCAAATTAACAGTGCTGTAATGGTTCATTACAGCACTGATTTGCGTTGCGTAATGAACCATTACAGCACTGTTTTTAGTTTTGGTTAACTTCTTGATGCTTTCTGGACGCAGTTTTGAAAAATTGTGAAAACTGCACAGTATAACCTGTTATGAACAGATTTTCTTTAGCATTGGCTATGAACATCAGTGTGCAGTTTGATGAAAAAGTTTTGTTAAAAACTATCCTCAAGGGTAATTTATGAAATTGCAAAAAACGTTTTACGCAACTCGGTGCAGAGCTCGATTTTTCCAGCACTCGTCGTAATTATCCAACTCGGCAAGCCTCGTTGGATAAATGTATGACTCGTGCTGTAAAAATCGTCATTCTGCACCTTGTTGCGTAAACTACTATTGTCAACCTATTATATGTGCATCATTGGTACAAATTTGGGCTCGAAGGAATTATTTGAAAAGTTACAGCATGTTGATTAAAACGAGTTCTATTGATTTTTTTGTTATTTTAAATTCTAACGGTACACAACCATTGTTACAAAAGTCATTGTATCAAAATAACATAACCTGTAATAATTTTGTTTTTCACATCTAGTCGGGATATTATCTTTTAAATGAGACCTAAATAGGTTGAAATCAGACCTAAACTGACGGATATGGACCTGAAAAAAGCCATGTTTTTAAGGGGGTGACCAGAAACTTTTGATTGGGTGTGTGAGTTTGTTCTGAATGGCAGTCACAAAACAGTCGGCAAGAAATTGGAAAATTTTCTTATTTTTTGCTAAAACTTTTTACTTTGTATACAATTGTATGTCTAGTCAGTACTATGCATTTAGATATTTAAAATAGAAATAGTATAAAATGTTCCTGTGAAACCATCTTCACAGTCATCCAGTATTTTATCCTGTTTTTACTGTACGTAAACGTTGGTACATTCAACCAGCTCAACGCCAGCAAAGTGGGCTTTCAATATCCTTTGGATGCCTCGCGGCTGTTGAACATTCGCTAGTGTAAAGTACACAGATCCTCATGTTCATACGCTCGCCGCTCAGCTCGGTGCTCATTAGCGCACAGAATTATCGCTGTCGTCTGTTCGGAGTACGGAGCAATGAAAAACACCTCATAATCTACCACCGAACCGCTGCTGGAGACTAGCAGTAGTGGGAACAAGATCCGCATTAGTGTGTTTGAATTGAGTGGGGTATAGAAACGTTTGAGCAAAAAATGTATGAACTAGTCCTTTCATAACATTTCCTTTCAGCAGGAGTATGAAAATGCATAACTTCTACTTTTCATGGCGTTTGTTCGGTGCAAGCCATCTGTAAGATGTGAAGTTATTTTTCTCTTGCATGGAAGAGCTCTAATGCAATTAACACCTTATTATAAGCATTTTAAAAAGAGATTTTCTTCCCGAAGGCAACGACGGAGTTTTTGTGTGCAGTGGATTAGCATTCATTTGAAACATTGTGGCCATAAAAGCTATCATGAATAGCTCAGCAGTTTTAGAAAAAATATGGGAGTTGATCTAGGCAAAATGTAAAACTAAGACTCGAGTTTTGCAGTGTCACCGAGTGGTGGTTATATGGCATATCGAATCTCATTCCTGGTATAGCATGTATTTCTCATCATCAATGTAGCTAGATTTTAATCCGCAACAAGAAAAATGATGAGAATTTTAAAATTGTAAGAATAATTCATGACGTACAATTATTTGAGACCATTTGGATGTTTGAATTTATGCCACATATAACACTAGAATATGTCTGTCCAGGTATGCAAATTTACGAGCAAAACCTCGCTCGTCGTAGAGCAAGCTCTTTGCAGTTTTAGAATGTCCTTAACGGTTAATGAGGCAAAAAACATGCGTTTTTCTAAACGATTTTCATTGTTACGTTTCCCCTGTTTAAACTTAGATTTGAAATCCCAAAAAAACGCAGTGGACAGGATATATGTACACTGCAAAATATTTTTGCTGGTAATCAGCAAACTTCGCTGATTTTTGGCGTGCTGATTGCATTCAGCAATACAAATTACTGAGTATCAGCAATTATTTTTCAACTTGCTGAACCATCCAGCAATTTTGACAGTTGATCAGCAAAGTTGTGCTGAAATTCAGCAAAAATGTTGCTGAAATTCAGCAATTTCTTTTGTTGATTTTTGGCGTGCTGGAAGCATTTCAAAAATTTTGGATTTTGGATTTTTGGACAAACTATAGTTTGTCGAGGACAGCAAGTGAGTTTTATGTATTTTGTTTAACTCTTATCGTAAAGGACCTCCAATAATGAGCTAAAATCACGACGATCTCATAAAACGAAACGCGTTCTGATCCTCGTGGGACCCTACCCCGGGTGTACGCTTTGACCCTTCGTCGCAAAAGTGCCTTAATCGTGCTCCTTAGAACTTTCGCAGTGGTTTCTTTTCCTGGCAATGTGGAGCGGACCTGGTGTGATGGTTAGAACACTTGACTATCACGCCGAGGACCTGGGATCGAATCCCACTCCCGACAAACTCACAAAATGTGGGTTCTTCCTTCGGAAGGGAAGTAAAGCGTGGGTCCCGAGATGAACTAGCCTTGGGCTAAAAATCTCGTTAATACAGATAGAAAAAAAAAAAAAATTTCCTGGCAACTTTCTTCCACCAACAGTGGAACACCCCCTTTCATCACGCCAGATAGAATCGAACCAAACAAGCGGAAACATGGGCAAAGTTCTACCCGAAACCGGCGATGGTGGCATCAGATTTGCTACTAGCAGAGACTAGCCATCACGTCACGACGATCCACCACCGTTGTTGTTGCGTTGTTGGCTCATGCTTGCAGTAGAAATTTACGAATTTCACGCCTCCCGAGATGGAAGCTCCTCGGCTGAGCCCTAGGCAGAACTTATAACCCACGAAGGATAATTCGATTTTATAGCTTTTTGATGTTGTTTTCGCTTTCACCATTGGTTTTACGATTATGCGAATTTTATGCTGTCGTAATTTGCTGGGAAATAAATTCAATTTCTCCTGGGTACCGCGGCGGCCGCAGACCCGGAAGAAAGGCGATGATGGCCGGCTTTCGACACTATACCAATCAGAACCTACAGTTGGAGTTCAGAAGGCGAAGTTGGATGTTAAGGATTGCTATGCAACACCATGACTACTACTGATGACCGTTTACAGGTTAATTTTTTATTTTTGTTAATCGTTTTCGAACGATTTGAAATGGTGCTTGCTGGAGATGCCTTATTGCCGGCTGATGTTACCGGTCTTCTGAAACAGAGAATAAAATGTTACGGCTTAGAAGAAATCCTTGTGCCCGTTGCTTCGGCATCGGGAAGCTGACAATTTGGGTTTTTATTTCGATTACCCAAATCATAAGATATAAGTGTTTTAAAAGTAAACGTCTCCCTATGTTTGAATTTGTTTAACTGTGCTTTTGTGGAAATTATATTGAGTGATCAAAAACCAAAGTATCCAGAATAACTTCTAGTGAGCTGCCAAATGGTTAGTCGACAACCTAGAGCGTCCAACATAGCTGTAGTACTCAAAAGTTACTACCACACACGCTAGTAGTACAGCCTGGGCACTGTTATCCTCTGACTTCAGCTTGATGGAGGATATGCATTTCGAATATTTATTTATTTTATTTATTTTTATTTATTTTATTTAATCCAACTGACCCTTATAGGTCTTATTGAATATCTTAAGACTAGTATACATTTAACAAAAAATCTCTTAACCATATAAATACAAAAACTCACAAAATATCATTTGAACAGCAGCTTACAAAAAGGTAACAGACATTAACATAATAACAAATAGACACTACATCCAGAAGCATTTTTCAAATCACAATTATAATATGAAAACGATTTACGACTTAGTTTAAACGAGCACTATTTAAACAGTTACGTATGTGTCTGAGGCTTCCATGTTTCATTCCCCCGATTCACAAACTCTCTATATCTTATTCCCTTGGGCCATGTTGATGGGTACATCGCTAGTGGTTTTAAATTCGTATTTAATAAAACTTTAAATGACACAAAATCTAACAAGCTAGTATTCTTGCTTTTTGGAACAAGCTTCACTATATTAGTACAGCACACTAGTGGGACATTCAAAGAACGTGATACCATCATACTAATATCACTTTCGGTGGCGCATTTATCAATGTTTGTTAGGTACAACGAGAAATATTCAGGCGGTTGGAGAAGCGACGACGATTGTTTGTCTGTTGCTCCGCTGGATAGGTCTTCATTCATCTCATTAGTTCCATCGAGCAACACATGCGATGATACGGGGGTGGAGTGTAGAAAAGGGGCAGCTACATCTTGCTTTTGGATCACGTGTGCGAGAGTGTTGGCGATTTCGGTCACAGCGCATTTGAGTTCGTTGATTTGGTCGTCAACTGATCGGGATGGTTGTGTGATAGTCGTGTTCGTTGTTGCATCGGCATACATTCTATCTCGCATCTTATAGAACTGATCCATGCAGGCATCGCAGATCCAAATGATGTTACACGACAGGGCGCACAAGTCGGTTTCGGTGACACCAACACAGGCGGCATGAAACGTTTTGGCACATTTACCTTCGCAAACTGTAACCAAATCACTATTGTCAATAGAATGTGAGCACTTCTCGCAGGTTTTAGCCATTATGGATGTCGAATGATGCACACAATTTTTAGCAATTTGCGCAGAATATCCGATGCAGTTAGACTGAATTTGCACTTCAGTGAAATTTCCCGGTACTTATATTCAATCACGTTAGATTCTCCGATATTTTAGGCGGTAATATATGCACTACTGGACGTTCGAAAACGGGGACCTCAAAACAATGCGACTACACAGGCACAGTCGTTCACCAAGGATACAACAGAATCTGTTCTGGCATCCAGTGCCTGAATATGAAACGTTGTATCGCGTCAGCAATACCTAAGGTGGCAGCCCCACCAAAGTGATGTAGGCAGTGCGACCTCGGTGGAGCCTTACTCCACCACGAAAAATGAAGATGAAAAATAAAAATGCGAACGATACTGTATAGAAAATCGATCTGGCAACTAAAGAAGGATTGTGATTGGAAACTCGGTACTTGGATCGTCAGGACCATTAATGAACCTGGACGAGTGAGAATTTTAGCTCTTGAATTGCAGAAAGTTGGTGTGTGCATAGAAGTTATGAGGCGGAAGTCGATCGACGAGTGGATCTGTGTATTGAAGATACGAGGAAACTCTTTAACTACAGCCTGATCAATGTTTTTGTGCCGACCAACGACAAAACCGATGACGTAAAGGATGCGTTTTATGAATACCTGGAAAAAATCTATGAAAAAATACCCAAAAAGCGATGTTTAGATTGTCATAGATGACGCCAACGTGCATGTCGAAAGAGAAGTCCAAATATCGGTATGAAGAGACTTCACTCCGTCACTAACGGACCGTATTTCAGTATTTCAGGCGGAAATATATGCAATATTAGAATGTGTGTTATTATGCCTGAGAAGAAAGTATAGATTTGCAAAAATATGTATTTTGTCTGACAGCCAAGCGGCAGTCGCTTAATAACTACACTTGTAACTCAAAGCTAGTGTGAAAATGCATTCTGGCTTTGAAAAACTTATCCATACGCAATCGAGTCTACCTATATTGGATCCCAGGACATACGGGTCTAGAGGGAAACGAGATTAGGGGAGACTGAGGAGACTTGATCCCTGGGGAGACATGTTCCCCACATATTTGCTCGGAATCAAAAACATTTTTCTTCTAGCATATTTTTTCCAAAACTACTCCTGGACAAACGACTATGTTTTGGCTACAAGTGATTTCGATTGTACATTGCATTATTTTTTAACGGCTGATGGTTTGTTTTCAGTCCTTCAGAAATCTTTTAGGCGATTCCCAAAAATCTCAATAACTTTGTGGAAATTGAACCAAATCGTGTCAAAATTTCACAGCACATAGTTTAAATAAAATTCTTTCAAACTAATTTATCCAAATAAGGCTGTTGTCAACATATTTTAATTAATTCAGTTTAGTATACACAACAGTGACATGGGGAGACTTGATCCCTCGAGGATTACACACACATTATACATGTGAAAAATAAAATTCTATTCGGAAGCCTCTATTTACTTGGAATTCTAGTCTATTCAACGATAAAATGTGTCAGATAATTATAACTTTAGTACAAACCAAGAAAAGGGGGATCAAGTCTCTCCATTTTGAAAATACGGCATATCCTTAAAAATTTAAGGAAATCTTACAATTTCAAACACTCCATATTCATCAAAAATACAAGAGAACTCGAAAAGAAAATGAATAGGAAGACTCTGGAGAGATTTTCCCGTTAAATAAATCATGTGCTCAAAGGGGGATCAAGTGTCACCCATTTTTGAAAAATACATCATAAGACATGCCTCCATAAAAACACAGTTTTGAAAACTTTAACAATAATTTAAATGCCTTCTGCTGTGTATTAACTTGCAATACATGTTTTCTTTCCATTTTGTACGGAAATCAGATCTAGTTTTGTGTTTTTTATTAAAGTTTCAGGTAAATTAAGAAAAAGGGATCAAGTCTCCCCAGTCTCCCCTACTGATGAGCCTGCCAGGAATGGATCTAATGAAAGGTTCATTGGCCCTGAGCCCTTCTGCGGGATCTCAGACTGCTCTGTAAAAATGGAACTGAACAAATATATGGTCAGTCAAATCACATCAAACTGGAATGCACTTCCCCATACGAGTCAATCCAAAAGGCTCGTAACGATAAACCCCAAGAAAACCCAACAACTATTAGGTCTCAACAAAAGGGATCTGAACATCTACACCGGTCTAATAACTGGACACTGCCCCTGCAGATACAATCTACAAAAGATCGGAGCAATCCTAACCTCAAATTGCCGCTTGTGATGAGGAGAGGGAAACATCAGAACACATCCTCTGCTATTGCAGTGCACTCACCAAACGTAGGTTCAAAGTTCTCAGCAAGCTCTTTTTAGGGCCTGCTGACATATGGAACTTATCTCCCAAGGACGTGGTTGGCTTTATAAAACTAGTCTCGCTAGAATGAGAGTCACATACTGTAACTCAGGATCCCTATTCATCAATAATCTTGTCAATAATAGATGGTCTTGCGTTCAGTCGATACCAAGGTATCTCAGTGACAAACATGTTATTGAGATAACTTGCGTACCTCACAGCAAAAGGGTATATCACATTAGTTCTAAAATCTGGACGCAGTGATCTTCACCCGACAAACGAGAGATCCCCGCAAATTTCTCATCGGTGACCCTCTCCTCATCGACAGCTCCAGTCCCCAGCTGTTCTAAGAAAAGAGGTCAAGGGCTAGGATCATGATGCGGAGAAAACCCCTTGATGACCCCCTCCAATACCTCTGAAGACTGATCTGTCGAAGCCATTACACCTCTTATCTCCCAAGCAGCACACTTTGTTACAACTAAATCACGGTAATTTCTACGCGACAAATTCAAAAATCGATTTTAAATGACTGCAACGTCAATTTTTACAGCTATGTCACCGAAAAAGCGCAGGAGGTGGAGCCTTTGTGGAACATGTCGTTCGTTGCATAAGAGATTTGATGGTAACCAATGTGTAATATAGTTTGTTTACAAAGCAGTAGAAAAATAAACTCAAAGTTACATTGTTTGTTTCGTCACAACAATTATGGAAAATGATAAACGGTGGATCAAAAACATGGCTATGGCCATTGAAAAAACTATCTCTCAAGTAAAATGGAAATGTGTGCACCGTCCTAAAATTGACTGGCAATTGTATTTTTCTGGTAAAATTGACAATTTTACTAGCGGAAAACACGTGCGCTTGCGAAATTCGAGAATTTTAGCATATACATTTGCACATCGCACTGATTCGTTGTACGAATAGATGCTAGACTTGTAAGACCAATTTTTTGTCAATTCTGATAAGTTTTCTTTTCGATTCTGTTTGCTTAGGACTCCATAATCATAATTTAAAGATATATTAGGTCAGTTTTTTGTAACTGGTACAACTAATCGCCATTGTGATGATTGCGCAGAATCTACATTGCCGGTTTAATGTTTGAAGATATCAATATCCACATCAAACATCACTTCATACAGAATTCCCAAATATAAGTTTGAAAGTAAGATTTTTTCCTCCATCAAAAAATATACTCAAGAGTAGGTCAATTCAACACAAGACCCCCGCACCCCTTAGGCAAAAAACTCAAATTTGAATAAATTTGACTTATTTGACTTATTTGACCCAAGATGCCCCTTTGGGTCTATGCATCTTTTTTTTTTGGGATACTAGTTTATTCGATATACTCTTTTTTTTTTGATAAAAGTCACCCAAAATATTGGTAGTTCAGGCTTTCCGTGATCTACTTAACATAATAAGTTCTAAACATCATATTTGTTTAGTTTTAGCATACAAACATATCTAATTACTAAATACTTTTGACATGCAGTGTTGATCTTAACCTACTAGTAACAGTTAGGTTGCACATTTGTGACCAGGCAGTGCTGAAAAATTCATTTCGTCATATCTAAATTCAATCACTTACAGCTCATTTTAGAAGCTGAACCTGAGAATACGGTTTATGAAAAATTTATGCAGCTAGACCAGTTCTGTAAGAAAGTCACGGAAAAAAACGATATTTTTCGAATATTTAAGGTAAATGCCACAGACTACCTTCGAAAATTGCAAATGATATTCACGGTGAATATCATTTAGTATTTTTCAAAGGTAGTCCGTCACATTTACCTAAAATATTCGAAAAAAGCGGTTTTCCGTGACTTTCTTGCAGAACTGGTCTAGCCGTACAAGTTTTTTATTCAATCGAAATGAACTGCATTGGACATTTAGACGTTCTAATACTTACGTCACGTGTAGTTTTCAGAATTTCTTTCTATGTATCGGAATAGCCGCCTCAAAGCCAATGCACAGTGGTCCACGAGCCAGATTTACGAGGAAAGACGCATGCTGCGCCTTCAAATGATTTTTTAGACAAATATGATCTTCTACAAAGTTGTTGCTAATAATAAGGCCCTCCTTCCAATGTACATGGAAATTAGGGTGGTCCATATTTTCACAGAAATTGGAAACCAAACGTTTTTATTTGCAAGAATAACTATATACGTTCTTCGGAAAAGTTGGAGACCTATCAATTTTGAGCAAATTTGCTGAAGACAGTTTTTTTGTAGCTTTAAAATTGACCGATCTAGAGATATATTTCTGAATTAGCTTAGGGTGATTCAAGAAAAACAGGCTTTCTGGATTTAACTTTTTCAGTTTCAATTTCTCATCAAAGTCGTCCAAGAAACACTTGTTGAGCATTTGAAAACGCATCGTTTCGTGCGCTGAGACGATCGTTATTTTTTTTTGGTTCAAAAGTTATGAGTGTTTTTCTTCAAAAATCATAGTTTATTCAAAAGGCGATATTACGGGTTGGGGCAAAGATAAAAAATATCTTTTTCCAGCATTCAAAAGATAAAATATTGTTATAAAACATATAAAAAAATAGAGAGGTGTTATTTTTGAAACTCAAGTAAAAAATACTTGAAAAGTGCCTATTTTTTTTCTAGAAAATCATCAATATCTTTTGAACGGAATGACGCAGCAACATTCTCAGCACACGAAAATGTGCGTTTTTGGAAGCTCTAAAAGTGGTTCTTTGACGACTTTGATGAGAAAATTTAAATGAAAAAGATAAAGCAAGAAAATTGTTTTGCCCAAATTTTGAGCATTTTCCCATAGTTTTCATAGGGTGACGCTAGAACAAATCGTTTTATTGTTTTATCATATTTGTTTCAAATTTCTCGTCAAAGTCATCTAAGAACCACTTTTAGAGCTTCCAAAAACGCGCATTTTCGTGCGCTGAGAATGCTGCTACGTCATTCCGTTCAAAAGATATAGGTACTTTTCAAGTGTTTTTCACTTGGGTTACAAAAATAACACCCCTCTAATTTTTTGATATGTTTTATGACAACATTTCTTCTTTTAAATGCGGGCAAAAGATTTTTTTTATGTTTGCCCCAACCCATCATTAACCCTTTTTAAAAAACTATGATTTTTTAAGAAAAATGCCTGTAACTTTTGAAAAGCGATAACGACCATCTCTGCGCACGAAACGACGCGTGTTCAAATGCTCTACAAGTGATTCTTGGGCGACTTTGATGAAAAATTGAAACTGAAAAAGTTAACGCCAGAAAACCGGTTTTTCTCAAACCACCCTAAGCTTATTCAGAAAAACACCTCTAGATCGGTAAATTTTAAAGCTACATAAAAAGTGTTTTCAGCAAACTTGCTCAAAATTGATGGATCTACAAGTTTCTCGAAGAATGTATACAGTTATTCTTGCAGATATAAAAGTTTGGTTCTCAATTCCTTTGAAAATATGGACCACCCTTATTTTCATGCACATTTTAAAGAGGGTCTTATTATTGGGGACAACTTTGTAGAAGTCCATATTTGCCTAAATTACCTGAAGGGCGCTTTACATCAGGTCGAAAAGGGAACTGATGCTCATACTATATAACAAAGTTGGGTTTCACCTCATTTTCAACAAAAATTTTCCTTCTTTGAGCATATGTTGTTCTTTCTGACCTTACTACCAAAGAACTTTCATTCAAGGATATTCTAACTACTATGTGGTCATCACATATGTATCCTTCTTTCAAACATAGGCAATTCTTTTTAATCATTAATTTAAGCAATTTGTTGGCGTCGCAACTGTTATTATTTTTATCAGAGATTTTTCCTTCTTTTAATCATAGGCTGTTCTTTCAAATTATACTGTTATATGGAAGAGTGACATGATCACATTAGTTTATTTCTTTCGTCCATATGATCCGAAACCAATTGCTCAGTAGAGATGTTTTCCTTCATTTGGTTATTGCCTGTTCTTTTTAACATACTGGTTAGAGATCTGTTCAAAAGGTCCCAGGAGCTTTATATGCTTGGGTATTCTCACCGCAAAAAAATAGGCAGAATAAAGTTTTATCGACCAAACTAGTTCGTTCCGGTATGAACGTCAAGATTTTCCTTCGTATTGGAAAATACGAAATTTATAATTCAGAAAAAATATTCGGGGTAATGGGCCATTAGGGGTAATGGAATTCGGGGAAATGTCATAGAGTCCTTCATACATACCGTAGAGGAAAAGCCCTTCAAAAGCTTACATGATAATGCCGTTGGTCAACGGCATCATCTTAATCACTTGGAGTGTCAATGGATGGTGGTGAGTATCCATGAAATTTGACCGTAACCAAATCAGTAAAGAGATCCCAGTTGGTTGATCGGGGATTCCTAAAACGCAAAGTTTGCGAAGTAAGCAGTATGTTTTCAAAAAACACGTTGCTATGGTCAGATGAAGATTTTTTATCTGACAATGGAACAATTGTCGTCCCAAATGGAGGATAACGTGCGTCTGGAGCCGGCCTTCTGAATTTTGTTAGAGCAAAGCGTTATGTCTAACACTTCCTCTCTAGCAGATACCATGAAGTTTGGGCGGTTGCCTATGTTAAGTAATCCAAGATCTGTACTAAGGAGTGTATCGGAAAGTAGTTGAAAATGTTCAGGATGCTCTATCTCGAAGCTGGTTTGGTCTTTTCATTTCGGTTCTTCTGTGAAATCTTCACATTATAGTTCAGTTTAGAACAGCTTGGAAAAATTTGAAAAATGTTTAGTATTATTGGAAATATGGTTAAATGAATACATCTCACAAAATAAAAATCTGCACAAAATGCAATTTTGTTAAGATTTTTCAACATTTCAAAAATCTGTAGCGCATAAAATTTGTACGACAAAAAATCTGGAAAATATTGATGCTTGTTAACAGTTATGTACACATAACATATCATTTAACACCGACTTTCAAAATTCATATTTTCGATAGAAAAATCTCCTATATCTACAAAATGGTCCACTCCAAAAAACGTCTATTTTTTGGTCAAACTTTGAAGATCTGCTTTCAATACCTTAAAAGGTAATAAAAATCTAATTTTTGCCCTAACTTACTCGTCCATAAATCAAAAAACATACTCTATTTAAAAAAATTTCATTTTTCATTTTATGTGTTTTTTATTTACGTAAACATGATTTAGAGGAGCATAGAAAAAAGAGGTTCCTCAAAAATGGCATTTTTTTCATTTTTAAGAATTGCGCTTAAATGCAGTGGAGATTTTCTTGAAAAAAAATAAATTGACTATATAATGAGGATTCTGGAGCTTATTATATTTGCACAAAAAAGATAACAATTTTCGAACATTATCGAATTTTTTTCGCAATTTCATTTTTTTAGAAGGTGTGCAAAAATTTAAAAACATGCGTTCAGTAATCCAGGCTAAAACCCCAGTTAAAAGAACATATTAAGAAAATCATAAAAGCCATTTCTTTTTTCAGGGATTTATACAGTACCTCTAAAAATAAAATTACTTAAAAGTTGTATTAAACTATTTTTGAGGTTATTGTAAACATTTTCAACTACTTTACGATACACTCCTTACATACATAAGTATTCCATCAAACAAGAGCCTCTCAACGATAGACTGGGATATGTTTCACTTAAATCCAACTTAGTTTTCCATAACGATATAGCAAACACTTTCGAAAGCAGTAACCATCATATACAAATTGCACAGTCAATCAAAATCAGAAGCATTCCATCTTTATTGTTCAGTTGAGCTTTAATATTAATAGCAATGATTAGATTTCGATTTGCCCTAAATCGCATTCAAGTGAAATGCGTGGGTTTGGAAACACCTTCACCAAGGATGAAGGAAGCAGAAGGTTGCCGTCTGAGGGGGGTACCCATTTTCCAAATGGCATCACGCTCGAAACGTGTCTATTTGAATTTGCAAAAGTCACGCATTCCCGTTGTGTTGAAAATCGCCGAACGTGGGCTGGCACAAAGTGCGACTTTGGTATGCTACCGCGCGTTGATTGATCCACCTCACGATTTCCAAAATTTCATTTCATTAAACGGGACTATAGTTGGAGGATAAAATCTTTTTTTTGGGTCAGGTGTCCTTTTTCTGATTGTGTATGTCGGATGAGGCAATTTCACTGATGGGGACAACCCCCAACCAGCTGTCGGTTGTGACATTTACTGCGAATGTGGGGATCGAATTGCTGTGGCCGCGTAGTAAGGCTTGTTTACTGCAAATCCTTGCCTGTCGCTAATAGATGGCATCATAAAACGAAACGAATGAGATCCCCGTGATTTAGGCGTCTTTACAGGCACTAAATCTGTTGCACAATCCGCCAATCCTGCTTGCCTGGTTGGTCACGAAAGGAAGACAGCCAGCCTGCGGAAGGTGACCCGGAAAGCACACCATGATTGATATTTATTTGAATGTCTTCCTGTTTTCTTTTTTTTCGCAAGGACGAGAATTCATTTAGTCCAACACGAATGGGGGTGGGTTTAGTTCTGCGGTGTAATTTGTTTTACGATTTTATCGATAGGGTGTAGCAATTTATTTTCAGTTGCTTTTTGATGAAGCACCCAAATGAGGGAAATGGCGTTCTGGAGAATTTTGTCAGATATATACACTATACAGCTTTCGTCTTGTTGTTGGCGTCTGCCGTCCCGAGCAGAGGAGAATATCAAAGTAAAACGGAATCACAAAACCTGGTTTTAAATCTTGGTTTGTTATTATTGACTTATTGAGGCATTAACTTTCAATAACATGTTTTGTTGGACAATATTATTATGTTACCATCATGCTATTGGTATATTTTCATTAAATAACATTACAATAATATGTTTTATTGTAGAAAAATTTCAGTTATTTTTGTATTATTGAGAGTGCACAAATATTTTATATCGATAGCACAACAATAACAAGTTTTGCAATCAAAACTACACCATTCGAAATTTACGTTGTTTTGAGCATGCCTTGAGACAATATTTATTCCTCATCAGTTGACCGTTTTCTTCTTTCTGATATTACATACTAAAACTAAAACTGTTAGTACACAGGGTCAAATATTTGTCCAAAAAAAACAATTTCCATTAGTGTCAAACTGATGTTGTTTGTTGAGTTTTTTCCATGTCAAATATTTGACCCTGTGCACTTCAGGCCTAACTGTGACAGAGCCAACTTATCAGCTAATTGTTTTATAATCGCTTTGATAAGTATACCTGTTTTTTGTCCCAGTTTTTCAGACAGTTTAATAGGTACAAATATAGAAAGAACAGTAGAATCACAGACAAACAGACGTCTCATTCTATTTATTTCCCATCGTTTCACTTTATAACGGTTAGTTCAAATAATCTATAGTTCGCAAATCGCCCACTACCGGCACAGGGTATTTAGCATGGAGCGATCATGATTAACATGTTTAACTTACTGTGTTATTATTTTAAATTATAGCTCATTTTGTTTTCAGATTGTTATCAATAACATTTGCGTTTCAAAATTTGTTATTGGAATATTTTACAAATTCATTATTATTAAATTGTTATTGAAACAAACAAAACGTTTTATTTAACTGGTCTTCCAGGAACATTTTTTTGTAATGATTTTTGTTATTTTGCCGCTTATGACAGACAAGTTTATAACATAATATGTTATGTTAATAACATAAAAATAATAATTTCTGTTACTCATTTATTTTGCCAAAAAACATATTCTATTATGCTGTTGCTATTCCCTTCTGCTTGGGGTGGCTTCTCAAATGGTACAGAATCTTTCAGTTGAGCGTTCTTTCAGTTAAATCTAGTTTACTAGAGCTTTTCCGATATCGTAAACAACATTGTGTTAACAAATCACAGTGGACTTTCCATTTTGGTAACCATGTTGGTGTACATGGAAAGGCATGTTTGCCATAAAAACATCACGGGTGTGATGCTCGACAAAGCGTTCTAATCATTTAAAAAAAGGAGGTCAAATTGATAGGTCTGATCTTCATACGATGCATTATCCACTTACGGAATAAACTTGAAAGTATAATCCCACCAAGATTTGGGAATGGCAAGGCTGCAAACAAGCAGTTTTATCAAAACATTTTGGGGCTCGAGGCATGACACGCGAGATTGCCATTTCAATTTTACTGAAAGTAGCAAAAATCGAGTCAAACGCAATATGCGGAACCATATGGGTGTTAATTAAAGCATTACATCTACATAGAAATCCCTTCTACGAAAGTAAGATTCTTGGATCAAAGCTGAATGCTGAAGATTGATCTGAGCTGTCATAACCATAGCCACTACCCAAACTAGGCGCGATCAAACTCTTACAATCACAACACAAGAACAAAGGGCAGCGATAAAACCGATTCGGTATCCATTGAAGAACGCCAGAGACGAAGATACACAGAGGAAACTGTGAAGAACGCATAATGCGAAGAGCCATAGGGGAAGGTGGGGTAATATGCACCCCCTAAGCAAACGTGGCGCTATAGCTAACATTAACATGATTTTATGGGTTTCTTGCGTTTTGAAAGTTAGTTTATCTATTTGGCTAAGAGACGCCAACTTTTGGTCCGCGTGATATCAATTTTAACGATCCAAATAAACAATTTAAAAAAGTGTTACGTTTTGGGTGCTGAAAAACTGTTGGGGGCAAAACGCACCTTGAGGTGGGGCAATATGACCTCTGGCATTTTCCGCTTTGAATTTTACTGAAATACCAGGCGGCTCCATCTTACTGTTTACGGCAGCAAATGGAAGGAGTAGGAGGCGGATGGTAGTTGATAGGATGATTCATATAATCCGCGCGCAATTGCTTAAATTATGTGCTATTCAAATTAAACAATCTTACCAAATGTGGAAAATCATCGTTTTCCACGCTTTTCATTCGAATATTCTTTGCATTCTTGGGCTTGTCCGGTTCAGTTTTACGTCTAGTTTGCTTGCATCGAATGGAACTTCTCATATATAATGAAATAGCGTATTACCCCCGGTTACCCTATAGGTTGTAAAGCTAATAAACAAAATACTAATAATCCCCCCCCTTATTGAGACTCGCAGTTGAGGCTTAAGAAGGATAGCAGATTATCTCGGAGGAACACAAGGTCAACTGCACCATTGCTCCGGTTAGCGCAGTAAGAGCAGAATACTTTGAAGGGTGCCCGAGTAGTCCACGGGCTCCATTAAGCGGTTAGGATTTTATTAGACCCCCTAACCATTCATTCCTAGGCACGGTAAGCATGTAGCCGCATGACACCATGAATTAGGGGTCACCTGTTTAATGGACTTTTACCACCGCGTTCCGGTGCACCGGAACAGGCAGTCCGTAGTGTTATTCTTAGCCAATTGTGACAACCGCTACCGACACTACACTACACAGCTATCTAGGCTGATCATAATACCCACGCTATTTGCACCATTTCATTGCAGAAATAAAGAACTGAATATCTCACCATACAAAAATCCAGCTCACTACTTTCAATATAGCACTTCACTGATTTCGTCCTATTCTTTTTGAATTTTAAAGGATTTCTACCGAAAGAATAATTATCCGTCAACGAAGGCAGTTTTTTTTATATAAAAAACGTCCTAGAGTAACCGGAAAAAAGAATATCGAAAAATCATAACCGGATATTTGCACATTTATCTTTTTTCTCCCGTCAGCTGGTTTGTCACCAGCAAAAAATCCGCCAAAACGAAACAATAATAATTAAACTTTTAATTGGTTCGTTTGATGACATCCCGTCGGAAATGCAAATGTCAAGCAAAGATTCTTCTCTCTGTTGTTCGGCCTAATTGGCTGGACAAGTACCTACTGTTCTTTTGATTTTTCATTCGTTGAGCTTCCAAAATATAGTAGCTGTTAAGCGTCACACATTTCCGTCAACTTTTAATTAACAAGAAACAATGTTTTCGATGGCATCAAATGTTCCAACGTTGAAATAATTCCTTTCTTTACGGTGTACGATATCGTTGGTGTATCAAATTAGCAAATTGCTTTCAGGAGTAATTAAAATCTGTTAGATAGGAGGGTACCTGAGCTGTTGCAGACTATTCAGCAACAGCCGCAAGCTCGACGGACAGTTCACCTTCTCTTACAGTCGTTTGTTTTAACGATTGCCGGTCTTGCCGAAGAAATTGGACGAAATTCTTAAACGGACGTGCGGTTTTGTATTCATGGTGGAAAATTAATTCCATTCAATTAGCGGTGAAAGCAGCTTGAAGTCATTTCAGAGACGATAGGAAGAATGAACATTTTCAACAACAATAATCAAAGATAACGATAGTTGTTAGCAATGAGTTGCCAAATGAAGATGTGCTGGAAGGGCGGAGAGAGATGAGTGAAAGGGAGATGACTAGTTTTTTTTTATCTTTGTTGTATGCCGTAAACATCGCAGCTTTTGTGTAATTTTACTTGCTTTGATTGACTGTTTCTTAGAAACCGTAAGTAAAATGTCTCGGACGGTCCTGGCAGTAGCAGTGCATATAACTACGTCAAATTAGGCCCATGAAGCTGAAGTGGTAAACTCGCGGGTATTTAGAACATACTGAGAGTGTTTTGGTTCGGTTTCCATCGGCCCAGGTTTTTTTTTTCATAATGGATGAGAATTGAATAAATTATTTTTGTAATATATAATTATTAAAAAGGGAACGTCCATAAATTACGTCACGCTTTTAGGGAGGAGGGGGGGGGGTTAGAAAAGTGTGACAACCAATACAAAAATTTCAGAGGTTTCATACAAAACGTGTGACATAGGGGGGAGGGGGGGTTGAAAATGGGCAATTTTTGCGTGACGTAATTTATGGACGCTCCCATTGAATTATTACTGTATGTATTCTATCTGCTTAAGGAATTAAAATCAATTTATTCGATTAAAATAAACACAGCTTGTCTCCGTGTAGGTTTTTTGAATATAATTTCTGCGAATATCAGAAGCATTGCAGTATTTTAACAATAAGCCTGTGTAACAGTGAACTTCTAGATACCAGAAACGATTCAGAGTAATTATTTTATGAGGCGAATTCCCAACAGATTTGAATTAATTCACATACCATGCACATGCAAAAGCGTGCCGCATAGTATCCCATGACCAAGTGGAAGAAGGATGATCCTGGAGCTCTAGCTTCACGGTCCGTCTCATTTATCATCAGTTTGGATGGATTGCATGAGATAACCACCACTCGGAGAATATGCATTCCATCAAGAAAACCCTTTTTCTCGCATTTCTTCCCATCCTAGATTGACAGAAACCGCAGCGAAATGGTCCGAAAATTGTTCCAAGGATTAAATTCATTTTCCTGCCCGGGGAAGAATGTAGCAGCAAATATTTGCTATCGTCATACCACCGCCGCCATTCCATCAAATAGAACCCTTCCCAGTTGGGCCGCCAACCAAATGCTTGGATTTGCGGGAAGAGTAATGCGCTTGAATGCCTCGTTGCTAAATGAGATTTCTCTTGGCCGTTACCGAAGTGAAATGTTAAGCCTCATTTTTAAATTTCCCCATTGTCATCTGCTCGCTTTTTGTCACGAATATACCGCTCATTCAGTTATAATTTATTGACTCTAATGAATATCTCTTCAAAGTCCATTTATATCAATAATAAAACAATAGAAGAAATGCTTTTTATTCGAATACTATTAATCTTGCATCTACATACGTCAATTCCTGAGCTTTTCCGGCAACTCACTGATTTAGTACTTAACAGTTTTATTCATTGGTCGTAGACCATGCCGGGGGTGACGGGTTTGATTTCCGATAGGTCCAGGAACTTTTTGTAAAAAAAATGCTTGACTTGCTTGAGTATCTTCATGCCTGCCACACATGCAAACTGGTCATTGGCACAGAAAGTTCTTAATTAAGAACTGTAAAGTGCTCAAGGAACACTTACCTAAGCATCAGGCTTTTTCCCAGTGGGGACGTTACAACAAAGGGAAACCAACCCTTGCAAACACTTTCGTAATACAAATATTAAAATACGAAACAAGTTGCTCGTGTGGAAAGTTTATTCAGATTATTACAATAACCTAGACAACAAACCATGCAGTGGCGTGGTTAGGATTTTTTTATGATGTGCAGTTATTACTGATTCATTACTTTTTATGAGAGATTTCTGTTCTTGATAAAATGTCACAATTATTCATTTGTGGAAGCTTCTGAGAAGCCATGCAGTGCCAAGGCTTGCACATTAGATTTTTTTGGATACACATTTAACCCTCGAGCAGTCACGTCTTTGACTACCTGCAGCGACGCCCCGCTCACGCTGTGTACCACAGTACACGAGGCGACCGCTCCCGTGTTAAAATTAAACAATAAAATTTTTATTCTACATACGAGAGAATAGCAAATATGGAATTCTCCCAAGAAGTATTCAATATCGTTTTATGAAGCTAATATTTTTACCTATGAGTTATTATGAATTCCCGAGTGAATTCATAAGATCAAGACAAACCCTAATATTTTGAACATATTTCCATTTCAGAAGTGATGAAGCACATAATAAATTAAAAAAAAAAACATAAAGTAAAAAAATACCTTAACCTTAACGGGATTTCAGAAAAACTTACAAATAATGGATTGGGAATTGGATTCAAACTCTTATAGAATGATGCGTCTTGCGTTGATGCTGCAAAACAGTACTTACTTATTTTCAGTCCTGGGAAAAGGACCGAACTGGAAGTTCTCTATCCTGGGCGATTACCCGCCATCGCCTTGACCAGTGGCCAGGTCAAATTTCTGTCAACTTGCTCTACCTCGTTGTTGAGGCTGCACCGCCGAAAGCCTCTGGGTCTGCCTCTGCTGCAATGTCCTAATGCAGTGGTTCCCAACCTTTTTGAGATGGCGACCCCCCTTAGGAATTGTCGAAACATCTGCGGCCCAATGAAAGTTTTTGAAAAAAAATGAATTAAATGAACTAAACCAATTTTTTGGGTACAGTGACGTAGCCACAAATTTACTGTGGGAGGGGTTTTCGACGGTCAATGATACGTTTTTTTTTATTCGACACTCACATACGGTGTCAAAATTTCGATTATTATCGAACATTCATGTACCTCGGATTTTTCTTCGAAAATTAATAGTATTTGGGCTATATATTCATAATCGGAAAACTAGAAAATATTTCATCGGCGAAAATTTTTCCATACATTTTGTATGGGACCTTTTTTGGGCTAAAATAGTAATTATTGATTTTTAGTATGAAAAATACCAAAAAACTCAGCTAACTGACATTTTCCCCGATAGAATATTTTCAAGTTCTGCATTTATACATTATAGCCGAAATTCTAACATTCTATGAAGAAAAATCCGAGGTACATGAAAGTTCGATAATAATCGAAATTTTGACACCGTCAAGGGGAAGTCGCTGAGCACATCTTTACTTGCGCCAATTATTTTCAGTGTGCCACCGGGTATTGAATTGTGCCTCAGTGTGCCCGAAGTGCCACTGCTTGATGATTCAGATTTTGCTTGGCAACTACCAAGACAACCAACTGTTTGTTTTCATTTTGTAGGTCAAATGCACATGGTTGCCTAGTTTTTTCACCCAAACTCAAGTGTCAAAATTGTGCCTCAGAATGCCTCGGTGTGCCACACAGCGTACAAGACGGTGTGCTTGGCACCTCTTGGCACAATGTTCCAAGCGACTAGCCCCTTGGACACCGTGCACATTTCGTAAATAATGATGTCATGTACATTCAACTTGAGTCATAGTTGAAAAATACCGGCGCAGTCGAAAAAATTTTCTTCTGAAGGCGTTTTATACTGCAAAATTGTTCCTAAAATTGTGGCTTTTGGGGGTGACGGTATACAAAATTAAAAATTGGTATAATTTGCACAAAATAGAATAAATTTTTTACAATTTTTTGGTAACATTGCGGCCCCCTTGGACTGGCTTCACGGGCCCCCAGGGGGCCGCGGACCACCGGTTGGGAACCCGTGTCCTAATGGGCTGCAATCTAACGAATGCTTGGAGATTTCGTTTCCGCTCCTGCGTAAAGTATCGCCGACCTACCTCCACTTTCGCTACCGAATTTCAATCGCAATCGGCTCTTGATGACATCGACGATGGAGCTCCATGTTGGAGACCCAATTGAGAGGCCACCATGCACGAATTATATCTATACCGCAGGTATCTACTGATGAAGACCTGCAGCCGTTGAGTGTTCTCCACTGATACACACCAAGTTTTATTTCACGTTTGAGTTGAAAGTTTGAATTTTGGTGCGTCGACTAATCTGGTCGGCAATGCGCAAAATTTTTAAGCAGACGCGCTGAAGTTCACCGGGCGGCAAATTTCATTCACTTGCCTTCATATTCATAGTCAGCTGCTCGATACTCGTTTGTCAACTGAATGAAAGTTAATGAATATTTGTAAACAAGTTACAAAGTGTTAAATTGCTGATAAAATTATAACGTTTCGATTATATTTGGTCGGGGTTCTGCTAAACCGAACCAAAGACCATTTTTTGAAAAATTGAGTTTTCTTTACCATTGGATGAAGAAATTGATGATCCTCCTTCCATGTAAAAATGCAGTAATTCTGATTGCTCTTCGTGGAGTAAATTCAAAATTTCTGATTGGCAGAACATACAAAAAATAAAATTGCATCCAACCAGAGTGAACTGTAAACCATTCCATAGAATCAGCGAAATGTTTTAATGTTGGTCCACATTTCAAGTTATGCTCATCGCCGTCAAATTTCCAACTTCCAACCGACCCATAGTAACAATCTGTGGGAGAATTGAACACGTTATTAGAAATACGGATGTTGGAGGATACAATTATGTTTCGATGGTGCTTATCGCCATTTTTCCAAATCACATTCAGCCAGACCGAACCAAATCCACTGCATTTTAGAATCTATTTATTCTCAACAATACAAAAATCAACTGGTTTTAAATACCTGCGTTATGTCGATACACCTCATACTGATAATTTAACACAGAAGCCGTCATTGAACAACAAGGCTTATAAGAATAATAAAGCTTGAAAAAAATCAAACACTTGGTTCGCTTTGGCAATAGAAATACACTAGAACTCCAATGGCGCTGTAGTCACTTTTTCTAATTAATTATATTAATAACTTTAATTGTAATAATTGATTGTTTATAGGTGTCTATCTAATAGAGGATCTTTTATTTTGGTAAACAAAATTTATTTGACACTTTTAGTACCGCTAGTGATGCTGTAAAGGCGTGGCAAACTAGATGTTAGTCACACGAACAGTCGCGACAATGGACTTCTGTGGCTAGTTATTCCAATGCTTTGGCTGATCGAAAAATGGCGTTTTCACGAAAACCATGCTAAACAAGAATGTTTAGAACTTGATTCAGACTTAACGACTGACCTTCAGCTAAGTAAAATGACCAAGAAGTAACGTGCTTGGTTATCACTTAAAGGACCCAAGTTCGAATCTCATTAATATTTTCGATTTTTTTTTGTCTTAGTTCCCTTTGGCAGATCATTTTCATGGTTTTCTTCGACCAGTATAAATTTGAAGCACACAAATTGCTCCATTTTCACATCTCAGGACCTCAGGACATGCAAAGACATCATTTTTGATAATCACTCTTGCTCTGTGCCTGTACATGCACCGCCTATAAAAAACATAGGTGGGAAGGGCTGAGCTGGGAGGGCTTCCGCCGTTCATATTTCATGCTATTTTGAGACCTCCATGCTACCATAATATACGCGTCTTCTCTGATTCATGTAAAGAATTGTGAGTGATATCGATTTCAACTTCATGGCCGATGAAAAATCGAGTTTTTTTCACAATCCGAATGGTTTTCTATGAAACAAAGAAACACAGTCAGCCACACTGAACTATAAACCATATTCCAATGTTTTTGTTCAGCCAGAGTGAACAGAGTGCGAAATACTGAAAAATTAAATGTAATTATATCAATGATTTCAAATAATTTACATGTATTCTTCGTCTCTGATGATTAATAAAGGCTTGTAAGTTACATGTGTGTGGAAAAGTTTCAAATAATCTTAGCTGTTGTTTATTTGTGAGTGGTTGAACTTTAAGCTTAATTATCTCGGAATAAAGTTTTTGGCGCTTAGTTCGGTTTAGCAGAACCCTGGCCATATAAGATACACAATAGGACCTACTCTGCATATGTGGTTTAGTAGGTCCTGTATAAAAATATTACATTAAGAAAGATTTATGAAGTTGTAAAGACTTGGCACTTTTATTGATCAAAATATGATAAATTTCCAAATAATACTCTGAACATATACAGATTTTTAATATTTTATGTAGTGAATATAGAACTTCAAACAAAGCTGCATATGAAAGCCTTACATAAAAGTTTCATAAAGTACGTATTGAGATATAATGTTTTAGAAAATTGTTCAAAAATCTTACAAGTTTTACTAAAAGTTCTATAACCCTCAGAAAACTTATTCGATCTCGATCAAAATTTTACCAATGTAGCTTAAATATTTTGTTTATGATTGGTCAAAATTTCAGCGTTTATGATTGACGTATAAAAAAGTTATGAACATTTGATTGAAAAATAATTTTGACAAAAAATGCTGTACGGA
This sequence comes from Aedes albopictus, assembly GCF_035046485.1. Taxonomy (NCBI): domain Eukaryota; kingdom Metazoa; phylum Arthropoda; class Insecta; order Diptera; family Culicidae; genus Aedes; species Aedes albopictus. The sequence continues at coordinate 109,207,156 of NC_085137.1, read as the reverse complement.
CAATTGTTTGATACACTGTATGGTGTTCTGCACCATTAGGAAGGATTCTGTTTTTGGCAGTGGTTCTCTGAAGACCAAACGCTTTCACAACGACTACATTTTAATTCGAAATTCGTTCACCATTTGTTCTCCTAAAAATTGAGCTTATTGAGTCCAACTCAAGGTCAACTTGTACTTTGAAGGGTGATGTCTTCGGCTAAGTAGATCAGAAGAATAAAAGCCTGAATATGAAAAACCATTTGGATTACAAATTTGTTCACTTTGTGATGCTATTGCCCTTAACAGCTAAAAGCTTGATGTTATCGTTGTGTATCTCGCGTTCTGGATTACTTACTATGTTACTATATTTGTAAAAATTTCTCAGAAGAATAAAAGCTTTCAACAAAAATCTACATTCACTTAGAACGAGGCGCTTGGCGTTGGCTCCTTCATGCTGTAAACTTGATCTTCTTTGTAGTTTCTTCGGAAATTTCTTCTGGGTTTTTTTCAGTAATGACTTTGAAAATCCGTGCCATCAACATTTTTGTTCTAATTCTTTCTGCATAATTTACAGGGAATTTCTATGGCATTTCTTTTGGGAAATGTCTCAGATAATGTGTCACATATTGAGTTGGCAATTCCTTTGGTAAAATTGTTCAGGATATTTTTAGGAACTTCGTTAGATTTTTTTTCTGTGGCAATTCTGTTGAGAAATTTTTAGACAATTCAGTCGAAAACTTCATTTATGGATTTTTGAAGCAAATTCTTCAGCAATAGTTTTGTGAACTTCTTTAGAAATATTTATTAAGAACTAGCTGTCCCGGCAAACGTCATTCTGCCTGCCTACTGTGTTTTTGACATCCAGTTCCATAAAAAGGGATCGCCCAAAACCGAATTTCAGATTTTCCCATTTTTCTCGCCTTCCCGGACACTTTTTTCATTTATTTTTTCGCACGAACACGTCGGAACCCTGCACGAATGCAACAGTGAAAGAACCATGTCGTTCTGTTGACCCGTTCCCGAGCCTATTCGTGACATACAAACACCATTCCATTTTTATTTATATAGATAGGCTTTACCTCAAATTTAGGAAATAAAAAAAACCTTCAGAAATTTTTTTGGAAATTCTGTCTGCAACTTCTTTTTTTTTTGACAATTCGTTTGGAAATTCCTTCAACACTCTTTTGGAAACTTCATAGCCAATTCCTACGGAAATTGATAGGGCATTTCTTTTGGAAATTGATTCGGCGAAACATCTTTGAATAGTTTGGAAAACCTTTAAGAAATTTTTATTTAATTTGATCCAAAAAGTCCTACTGGATTATTTTTGGGGTTTTCTTGTTTTTTTTTTTGAAAACTATTTCAACAATCCCTTTGGAATTTTATTTGGTAGCACTTTTGGAAATTTCTAGGCAATAATATTGGAATTAGATTTAAGTTATTGTTGTTGGAATTATTTACGGCATTACTCTTGGAAATTCTTTAGGCAATAGCTTTGGAAATTTATCAGGCACTTCTACGGCATTTCATTCAGAAATTTCTTTCGGATTTTCACCGGCTGTTTCTTAGGTAAACAACCTGACAAATGCTTTTGTAATTCTTCAAATACTTTCCTTTGAAATTCATTTGGCAAGCACTTTGAAAATTCATTAGTCAATTTGTTCGTAGATTTCTCCGGCAATTTTCGAAAATTTATTCGGTTATTTCGGTTATTTCTCTCAAAATTATTCACTCAATTTTGGGAAAGATGTCTGGAGTCCAAAAATGGTAACCAGAATATCCAAGATGGCGGTCTAAAATTCAAGATGGTGGCCTACAATTCAAGATAGCTGCTGTTTATTAGAATTTCAGGCTCTAAAACCATGCAATATGGGTATATTTGGTGTGGGGAAGATGTCTGGAGTCCTAAACTGGTTACCAAAGTATCCAAGCTGGCGTTCTAGAATCCAAGATTACAGCCCACAATTCAAGATAGCGACTATTTAGTGGAGTTAGAGGCTTTCAAACTACGTAATATGGGTATATTTGGTATGGGAAAGATGTCTAAAGACCAAAATTAACGACCAGAGTATGGATTTCCTCAAAATTCAAGATAGCGGCTTTGAAAATATGAAATATGGGTATATTTGATAAATCCCTTCCATGACGAACCAGCACAATTGTGCTGTTGAGTGGTAACAGTTTTGCATATTTTTTTCATCTGTTTAAACTTTGTTTTATGTGATGTAAACTTTTTCAATAATTCAGCCATTACTTACACTTAAATGTGTGTAAAACACTTTTGTTTACGTTGCCTGTGATATTTACCACAACAAGGTAAACAAAAAGTGGTCAAAAACCGTAAAACATAAAAAAGTTTTATCTGTCGAATATTTTTTATTTCCGATTTATCTAGGTAGTCAAAGCTAAAAATCGGAAGATGAAGAGTAGTTCTTTCAAATAAGAGAAAATAATTGCTGTGTTGTTGGGAAATCTAAAAGTTCTGGAGAGCCAAAGTTGAGCCATTTGTATGGAAATTTCGCTTTTATGCGCTCCGTCTCGAAAGGGATATAGAAGGCGGTTGTTTAAAGGACTTTTCTGCCCATAACTGCATAACAGTCACATTCGTTAAAAGTAGGCATTGGAGAAAATGGAGCTCAAAGTTTGCAACTTGCGTTAATATGGGAAAGGATTGAAATTTCAAGAATTTGCAATAAACTCAAAATTAATCCTTTAGCAATGAAATCTTCTACAGCTATTCTTCAATGCTGGGCGAAGATTTGTAAAAATAATTAGACCAACATATGATTGGCGGTACGCTATGAAGCCTGTGTGTATTCTCAGTGTGACTGTTATGCGGTTACATTCGTGAATATTTGATAATGAGACAAAATGACTTGGTATTTATTTCATATTTTGTAAACCAAACTTGTCAAGTTCATTTGGGTGGATGAAAGCACTGATAATTTGGAGATGATTCCCGATAATAACTCAATATTGTCAAAAACTGCAAATGTTACAAATATGCAGTTATGGGCAGTTTTAGTCTCTTATCATCTAGTCTTATCATAGTATGGAGTCCAGAAATGGTGGGCACAACATCCAAGATGGCGATCTAAAATCTAAGATGACGTTCAAAAACTCAAGATGGCGGCTGTTCAATTGTGTTTTAGGCTAATAAATCATTCAATACGGGTATATTTGGTATAGGGAGGATTTCTGGAGTCCAAATCCAAGATGGCGGAGTTTTAGGCTCTAAAACCATTAAATACGGTGGTAGCACAAAATTCAAGATTGCGGCTTATTTTTAAGAGTTGGGGCTTAATCAGCATAAGCTTGATAAACAATATGGTTTCTGGCGCCATGAAATGGATTTTTTAAACATATGAAAGTGCGATGTTCATCAACATGTCACTTGAAATTTGTTGAAACGGGGTTTCGAGGACACGAGAAAGGCGCCATCACCACCGAAACAATTCAAAAGAATCGTAATAACTGAAAAGAATTTAAAATAACTTGCCGAACGAAAATAGAAAAAGCTTAAGGAATCCTCAAAACGAAAAACCATTGCTTATATTACTTATTATGTGCTTATTATATTGCTCATATTACTAGCTGAAGAAATAAAACATCAAATCACAAAAAAAATCTGAATGAGTTTTCAAATGAAATGCAGAAAGATTTTCCTTAGAGAGGGCTGAATTAATTGCCGAAAGAAATGCCAAAGCATTTTTCAAAAAAATAGTTCTAAAACTTCCTAAAGAACGCTTTGCAAGTTTTCTAATCAATATTCTGCGAAATTTCTATAGGAGTTTCCAAAGAAATGTATTTAAAAAAACTTCTATTAAAATCGAAAGCTTTCATTATTTTGAGCAAATATTCTTTGAAATTGTTCAGAACGCTTAGATCAAACAGGTAGCTCATTACAACACTAAAAATCAATGTACTAGGTGTATCTCGAACTAAATTGTTGTCTAGGAGAAAGTTTTCATTTATCTCAGCAATTTTGCCGAAGACCGTATTCTTTTAAGTGATCCAGAACGCGGGATATATGACGCTTTGACTAAACTAGGGTAATTCGCCAATTGTTGAACGGTTAGTACCGGCATTTTGGTTTTCGTTTGTTTTTCCGTGCATAATTCCACTTCAGTTGAAAAATATCCAGTGAACGTCTAGATCTACTTATCCTTTATACTGCCCATTGAATTTGTATTCCCTTAAATTCAATTTTCTAAGAGAAAATAGAACATTTGTATGGGAAGTCTGTAACCCAAATGTTGAACGCTTCCTTAAGTTAGCTCATCCTAATGTTGGACGGTTCTCGCCAATTGTTGAACGGTTAAAGCTTTGTTCGTAATTGATGACGTATAACCCGACATCAACCTATCATTCACCTGTTTTTATTTTGGCCACCAAACCCAACATAGACACGACAGTTACCCCATGTGAGTCCAACAGTGGTCCAACATTTGATAAAAATTGACCCGACTTTGACCCGACATCCGATATTTTTTCACCCTGGCGGATTTTTTCCGGTTTTTTTGTGTTTTGTGCCCAGCTAGTCCGAGCTAGTGACAATTCATTTTAATGACAAAGAATCGCACATTTGAAGAGAGCTCTAGTGGACTGAAATCGGTTTAAAGATGACTAGATGCAAAAATGGCTGAAAAGATTTGATTAGAAGCGAAAACGACAGAAGAAAAGTACGCCTTTTAAAGCCCCTGAAACTCTTCTGGAAACCCATGGGACCCACTCAACCCCCAAGAGCACTCATGGAGTGGCCCTGAAATCCCTTGGATTGCTCCTGAGCCTCCTGGAACGCCTTGAAATACTCCTGGGACCCCCTAACACTCTGAATTCCTCTTGAACACCTCTGAAACGCCCTTGAAACCCATTGAAAACCACTGGAATCTTTCTGAAGCCCACTGGAACACCCCTAGAACATCCCTGGAACGCCTTTGAAACCCCACGAAATGTACAGTTAGGTAAACTGAAAAAAAAAATCTAGCAGTCATGCTAACATCGTAGGTTATGCCAGTGTTCAACAATTGGATCATGGATGCATAATGATAGTGTGATAAGATAAATATTTTTTTTTTAATTAAATTACAATGAAAATATGATTTTAAACAATGTTAAACTGTTAATGACATCCTTCCAGTTCTTTTAACTATGGTGTGCCTTTGATATTTGTGGTCGATTTGCCCGCAAAGCTTAGTTCGTAACAGCAATTTCTTAAAATTAATCTTAAGAATTGTGCAGTTTTCGTGTCATCAGCGGTACAAAATTTGCAGTCAATTTTTTTGACGAAAAATATGTATAATTTTGTAACTTAATTAGAGCAATATCGTGACCCACATGTATATGCATCTACATCATACGTTTACGTTGGATGAAAATTACTTAAGTAAGATTTATAATAAAATATTCAGAAACTGTTCAACATTTGGGTAGTGTTCAACAATTAGCGAATTACCCTACAAGCTACTGAGATTATAGCACCACGTAGTGGGTGAACTTTGAACTAAATTGTTTTCCACGTAGGCTAGTCTTCTGAGCAACTTTGTCGAAGAGAGTATGCTATGGTTCAGTACGCAAGATATACAACGTTTAGATCAAACTGGAAATTCATTACAGCACTAGCATCACTTTGTGAGTGAAGCTAAATTGTTTTCGTCATCAAAGCTTTTATCTTTCTTTGCAACTTTGCCGAAGACCGTATCCTTCTAAGCGGTCTCTATCGTGAGATATATGATGCTCTGAATGAATTTTGAACTAAATTGCTTTCCACAAGAGATTTTTTACTCTTCTGAGCAAGTTTGCCGAAGTGGTAGCCATAGAACACTAGCGCCATGTAGTGAGTAGTTCTCGAACTACATTGTTTTCTATACGAAACCTTGCAATATTTCTGAGTAATCTTTTCCGAAGACAGTACCCTTAAATGCGGTATATAACGCGAGGTATACGACGCTTAGACCGTCACATAGTGACTATCCTAACTACGCCAACGAAGGATAGGTAGGTACGCGTGGTTGTAGAATGTAGATTCATTTTTACAAACTCCGACCAAGTGATTTATAGTCACCAGTTTGAATAATTCATGGCGAATAGATTACGCAACGCAGCCTATTTCCGAATGATTGGACGCCGCTGCTCGCTGTTCAGAATGGATCGGGAAAAGTTGCCGTACGTGTCGACCGCCCCGTCCTCGTCTAAGGAGCAACCACACGTGCTGCCTGCGTATCGCGCCTATCGGTTCAACAAAAGGGGAATTGACTTTCAATTGCCGATTGTTTTGCGTAGATAACGTCGCGTACAAACTTTGAAACTCCAATAATGAAAACAAACTGACAATCTGCAGCAGGAGCAGCCGCATGATTTAATATCTTCAAAAGGGGGGCGGTCAAGTAGAACAAACATTGATTATTAATGCGTGATTGAGTCCCTAAGGAATGTTCCTTTTGATGGTAAATAGCTTGGATGACACTGAGATGACTTATCGTCGATTTGAATAACGATATCAGTGGAGATTCATATGCAGCTTCGTATCGTCGTGGGAACAGTCGTTTACAATTGGTTTACCAGTTGTTATTGTTGAGGCTTGGAACATAATTGACCACGGTTATTATTTATGTGAACAGTAATGAGATTATTAATGGGAGTCGTCACGACGTAATGATTGACGGTGGGATCTTGAGTAAAGCGTTATCTCAAGCCCCAAGAACCTGCCTCAGAATCTCAATGGTTATATAATTTCTGCGCTGAGACTACGACTGTGCTTGCTTTTCAGATTCCTGCTTTTTGTATTCGCATGTCATATTACGTTTAAATTTATTTTCAAGGAACTTCCTTGAAAGAAGTCAGGAATATTCTCATTCTGTAAAATATCCCAAACCTTTCGTGAATCGAACCTTGGTCTAAATTCCACCGCGTTTACCGCTTTGGCTGTATGGGCTTTGAAAGCATAACATATCGGAGGTGATGAATTACACTTGTCCGAAACGATAAGATGTGTTCAATTCCGCATATTGATCTTTTATGAGCCACAAATTCCGTCCACTCTTCATTGCGGGATGAATATTGAAGTAATATGTTTGATGGATCTTAAATGATACGTCAGAAGTTGCTCTTGAATTTCGTCATTTTTCTCACTCATCAAATATTTATTTCTTCGTTACAGCAGATGCTTTCTTCAAAAGTGGATTGAAATGCAATGCAGTACGCAATCAGCCATGATAAACCGAGATGCTTTCAAGGAATCCTCCATCCTCCACCCTTGGCCCCAGCAGCAAATCTTTTAAGCATCATTCATTGCAGGTAGCGCAAAATGAAGCCACTTTGCTCAAAACTGTACAGTGATGCTACTACTAGCTGCCCACTAGTTTTCTTCCCTGCAGTAGGTGTAAGCCAAAAAGGAATAAAATAATTAAGCTTCCTTGAGAAAAGATTTAGCTCCAGTGTGCCCTCGGGGCTGGCTCGGCCGGCGTCCCGGCAGTGCAACTCAACACGGTCGGTCGGTCGGTGAGCGGTTCAGCAGTTCATGGGGCGGCAGCAGCTCACATATTTTATCCAGCTCGTCTTAATTTGAAACTGTATCTACCATGCGAGAGCCCGTAGTGAACTGACCTCCACCACCCGGTGCGACCCACATGGTGATATGCTGCCGCAACCCGGAGAGCGCAATAATCTTTTCCAAAGACGAAGAAAAGCTTCCTTGCAGCATCCCCAGCCAGATGAGCTTCTTTTCAGCCGGCCGGCGGCGTGGTAGGGGTGTTGCTTTTCTACGTCTTATAATGGGCGAAAATGACTTGGAGCAGGTGCACGTCTGCCAGCTCAAAACTATAAAGTCAGAAGGAGGTCGGATTTAGTTGGTGTATCTATTGCAAGAAGTTCAAGCTTTAATGAAATATGACTTGGCACGATTGACACGTGGTGGAACGCAGTCTGATTGCATTTCGCGTATCTCAATTTCCGTCAGCCGTGTAGTGCAGTGTTCTCTGCATCTACTTAGCAGCCCCATTTTGTGCAATCAATGCAAATCAATCATATCCATGGAAATTAGATCACGAAGAGCAACCGTCTTTCAGCGCAAATATGCAATCCAATTTTCCCCGGTTCAAACTGGCGCTGAAGGTCATCATGCACAAATTGCCACTTCACTGCCGTTGTTGGTTTACAATTTAATATCATCGAAGGAACTGGAACAGATTTCCGTTTGCCCCTGTCAATGGATAGCGGCGGGTATTGATGCTAAACAGAATTATCGTCGTCGTTATGGCAGAGAAATAGCTAGTAGGTACTTCTTGCTTACAACCATATCTCCGTAATAATCTAAATCAGTTTTGCCAGTCGCTTCGTGCCCCCTTATATTTAAAGTAATGCGGGGTTTCTTACAATCATTTTGGAATACTAAGGCATTAGAAAGAAATTCAAGAATTTCAACCAAAACGCAAGAAGTTCCCCATTTTGTAATTTTAATTTATTTTACAAATGTTTGAGACTCAACTGGTATCCAAAAATGGTCACTTTGTACATTGCGTCCTCTTTCCATGCCCATAATCGAGTAGGGTAAAATAAATCAGAAGGAAAACAAATTCATGGTAGTAAACTAGTTTCGTCATTATTTACACACCTAATGTAAAGTGAAAGCAGCACAAAAGCAATCATTTCGAAAAAGTAGAATAGAATACATGTCATTTTCAATCACTCACATTGTGCTCTAATAATTAAGTTGTGAATTTGGTTTAACGGTTGAGAATCTAAAAAAGTAGCTATTTCTGGATACAAAAAATGGCTACTAACGTACTAAAAATACCCTTACGTGAACGTGAACTTTACCTACTCATTTGAGAATTCCTGTCTTTGGCACAAACTGGATGTCGTCGTTTTCCATTCCAAAATAATATTCTACGTTCAGTTCCGGGAATGTATGTATGCATGTCTTTGCGTAAAAAATGGCCTACATATTTTACGGATTATCGAATAGAACCGGAATTTTACCACATTGTTTGCTTCTGAAAATGGAACGGATCGGTCAAGGTGTTCCGGAGTTGTGGCCATTTTAGTGATCCAGACTAGCACCGGTGAACTGGTCATATGTAAAACTGGACCATATTCTATCATGCGACACATCAAATTGCGACGAATTTTGAAAAAATTAGCGTGGTTGCTAAATTTTATGCGGAAATCATCAATGAAACCCAAAAAACCACGATGTCGGCCAAAAATTCAAGATGGAGACCTAAAATCCAAGATGACGGTCCACAACTAGAAGAGGCGGCTGCTGTTTCAAGGAGTTTAAGCCTCTAAAACCATTCAATATGGGTTTATTTGGTAGGGGAAAATGTCTGGAGCCCAAAAATGGGAACCAAAATATTCAAGATGGCACCCCGAAATCCAAGATGGCTGCTCAAAACCCAAGATGGCGGCCCAAAATTCAATATTGAAGCTGTTTTGAGAAGCTTTAGGTTCTAAAACCATGCAACATGGGTCTATTTGGCATAGAGAAGATGTCCGTAGACCAATTAGAACGACCAAATGGTCGCCTAAAACTCAAAATGGCGGTTGTTTTAAGGAGTTTTAGGCTCTTAAGCCCTACACTATGGGTATATTTGGTCCCAAGTAACACACTAGTCACAGTAGAGTCACGGCGGCGCAGGTTTTTGTTGTGCAGAAGCCACTGAGACTCAACTCTAACAAATAAATACTTACTTGCTAGAAGTACGTCACAGTGACTTCTGCGTAACAATAACCTGCGCTGCCGTGGCTCTTCTTTGACAATTGTGTTACTTGGGGTATGGTCCAGAGTCCAGAAATGGTGACCATAATATTCAAGATGGCGGTTTAAAACCAAAGATGGGGGCCTACAATTCGAGATGACAGCTGTTTGATAGTTTTATGGAGTTTGGGCTCAAAAATCATGTCAATTTCTTAATTTTGCTTTAGCTGACCAAGCCATGTGGAAATTACACTGTTGAAAATGCTTTGACATCAATTTGACATCCATGTGCACAATAGAAACATGTGCTCGATGAACAAATTGAGATTTGAATTATGAAAAGAAATCTACGTACTCCGGTGAGACTCGCACTTACGACTCTCAATTCCCTAGACGTGCGCTTCTATTCCTTCAAGCTACGGAGTAACTCGACTATCTGCTTTGAGTCGTCAAAAATCATGTTGTGTGGGTATATTTGGTACATACACACTCAGTTGAGCGCGGTTAATTTTCATTCTTTTGCCGAGATTCGCACAGCCAACCCGAGTAGAAGTAAAAATCAAAACAATATCATCATTTGATATTCCTTAGTGAAGTACTCAAGATCACAATCAGTGTTGGTAAAATCACACTCAAAGCACACTCATGAACCGCTCTTGCGTGAGCAAACTCGCGCGCGATTCTGAATCATTTTCTCACGCGAGAGATTTTCATGCAAAATCTCGCTCTCACGAGTCAAGCGCCGAAATCTCGTTCGCTTGTAAAACGAATCCAAATCAATTTGAACGACATCCAATGTTGTTGTACGATAGGTTTGCTTTTGTTCTATCATATAATGCTAAAAACTTCGATGTTAATAACAAGAACACTAAGAAATAACGCAATGAGTGAAATCGCGAGTCAACTCATGCATGATTTTTTCGGCGGTGAATTTGGCGAGTCAAGAATCGCGCGTGAAACAACTCAAGCATGAGATTTGAGAATTTGAGTTTTTACCAACACTGATCACAATTAGTTATTGGTTTGTTTGACATAAGAGATAAAAGATCAAAAATAAGATCAAAAATTAGTATGGGGAAGAACATAATAATATCTCATTTTGATATTATAAGATCAGACTAATATCTGGGGAGATCTGGGCTGTAGCACATCAAACCAATATCAAAAAATGATCTGACAGATGGATTGGAGTAAAAAAAAAGAAAAATGGCCGCGACCAGAATCGAACTTGTGACCTCGTGGTTTATGATCAGTGACATTACCACTGCACTTCGACTCATATCTGAAAATAGAAGGTAACAAGAGCATCAAGTTCTACGTTTTCCAAGGTGCTTGCGGCTAATGGTAGTTGTGTTGGTTTGGTCGCTCCATGTTGTAGATGAGTGTGTGAAAGAACTAATTATGATCTTGAATAGTAGTTTTCAGATCTTACAATTTTCGGATGTTAAAGATGAATGTGTGAAAGAACTGATTTTGATCTTGAGCAGTAATTTTCAGATATTTCGATTTCAGGATGTTGCAGATGGACATGTGAAGAGCTAATTTTGATCTTAAGCAGTATTTTTCAGATTTCCCAATGATAAATGTTCTATTGCAGAATATTAATACAGTTTCCACCCAAAATTTGCAAACTTAAGCGATAGTATGGAACATAAAAATGAATTAAGGCTTAATTAGGAATTGCATATTTCCATAAACTAAGAGAGCACTTTTCACTAGATGATTTCACATGTTATGCCTATTCTCTGAATTGTTAACAAAGCTAGTTATCCAATCTTTAAAAACGACATGTGTAGAAACATGTGTGGTTCATTTTGCGCGTAAAACAGGACGAATTTCCACCTAGGGCTAACATTTACACAGCCTAGAAAATCAGGACATGTTAAGTAGTTTCTCGAAAATGAATAAAACTCATCGGATTTGTTAAGAAATTTTGGCCAAAATTAGTCCAAAATCAGGACATGTCCTGCTAAATCAGAACGGATGGTAATAATATTTTCACCAATAGGACACAATCAGTGAAGTACAAGATTGTTGTAATGAGATGAATTTTTGTATAGTGAGAAGGTAAATTCTAAATTTCTGCAATGAAATGACGCAAAAAGCTTGGCTATTACGATTTCTTGCCTAATTTAATGCTGTTTGAGCAAAACTTTGGGTAACTGTGTAATTGTTTTCTCCATTTCTCCATTTCTTGCAACAAAGTTTTCCAAAGTTTTGTTCTAAGGGGCTGTCCATAAACCACGTGGTCATTAGGGGGTGGGGGGGGGTTTCGGCCAATGACCATTTTGTATGGACAAACAAAAATTTTTGTATGGACTAATGACCACGCGGGGGGGGGGGGGGGGTTGAAAAGTCCCAAAAAATGACCACGTGGTTTATGGACAGCCCCTAACAGCATTAAATAAGGCACGGAATCATAATACCCACGCTTTTTGCATAGTTTTGTTGCAGAAACGGAGAATTTATCTTCTAGCCATAAAAAATCAGCTAAAAATCTAGTACTTCACTGAACGTGCTCTATTGTGAACTGTCGCCCAGAAAAGTTTAGGAAACATTTAGTATAACCGCGGCAGAATCGCTACGCAATTTGTTAATTGAAACACAAAAAGCTGGTCGTCTGATTATATGCATTTTTGTGCCGATTATTCTGTTTTTTTTTGGTTCAATTGCCGCATCCATTAACCCGCATATTGAAAATGAAGGCCACTTCTAATTCCTTTTTATCCCAGTGTTCGTTTGTAAAATTTGTAGTGGACATAAGAGAACATCTATTTATTACGTAACGCTAAATTCGACATTTTTGAACTCGATGGTTGGTTCATTAGGATCTGGTGGACCCCATAATGTGTTTTTGTATGATAACTCCAACTTTTTTGTATGGGTCGTAACGCTAAGCTGTATTCCCTATTCCCCTGAAGCGTTACGTAATTTTTTAAACCCCTATCTCCTGAAGCGTTACATTATTTGGGGATGACGCATAATGAAAGTTGAAAACTTAATAGTTATTTATGTAACTAGTTGCAAAAAGTTGATTTTTTCAGCTCGAGTCGTATAAATACGAAGAGTGCTGAAAAAATCGAGTTTTGCAACGAGTTCCCTACAAAATTTTATGCAATGATTTTTTCATTATACAACTCATTTGAGTTGCATAATGTTCATAATGCAACTCAAATGGGTAGCATTATGAACATTATGCAACTATTTTTCATAATGCAACTCATTTCAGTTGCATTATGAACCAGTTCGGAAAAAACGACCATTATGATACCGAAATTAGTTGTATAAAATAGAAATTATAACACTGAATTGCATAAAAAAGTTTTCATGCGCAATGTTGGGAAATTTTGACATTCATACAGCGGGTTGCACTAGGCGTTCCAAAGATCAAATTAAGTACTAATTTTGAAATCATATCACGATGAGATATTGAGCAGATATTTGGCAACTTTTTGAATATCTCATCAATATCATATTAAGATATAACATCAAAATTTGATCGTTTTAAGATATGATTATGATATTCACGTCTACCCGGGAAGCGCTCGGTAATCGCAACATATCAAGCAAAATGTCAAGTTTGTTTATAGCAGCACCCATGGGTGCCGCTATCATCAAACATTAAACGTCAAGCGATTAGCCGAGATTTCAGCAAATGAACTTTAACCGAGATTCGCAGATTTGGATGCTGAGTCCAAATATGGCGACCAAAATATCTAAGATTGCGATCCAAAACTCAAGATGGTGGCTGTAGTAACGAATTTTAGCCTCTAAAACCATGCATTTTGTGTATATTTGGTATGGAGAAAATATTCAAGATTACGACCCTTAATCCAAGATGGCGGCTCAAAAGATGACGGCAAACAATTCGAGATGGAAGCTGACTTAAGGAGTTTTAAATTCTTAAACCATGTAATATTGGTATATATACTTGACATCGGAGACAAAATGTCCAAGAGGTGGCCTAAAATTCAAGATGGCAGAAGTTTTAAGGAATTTTGTGCTCTGAAAACATATAGTATTGGAATGATTTGGTTTGATTTGCTAAACATATCCATAATATCCAAGATTGCGGCCCAAAATTCACGATGGCGAGTTTAAGGCTCTAAAATCATGCCCCTATACTGCATGGATATGGGGAAAACGTTTAGAGTTCAAAAATGGTGACCTGAGTCTCCAAGAAGGAGGCCAATATATCTAAAATTGTGGCTGTTTTGAGAAATTTCAGGCTCTAACACCATGTGCAGTGTTGGTAAAAACTCAAATTCTCAAATCTCATGCTTGAGTTGTTTCACGCGCGATTCTTGACTCGCCAAACCCACCGCCAAAAAAATCATGCATGAGTTGACTCACGGTTTCACTCATTGCTTTATTTCTTGGTATTCTTATTACTTACATCGATGTTTTTAGGCTTATATGATAGAACAAAAGCAAACCTATCGTACAACAACATTGGATGTCGTTCAAATTGATTTGGATTCGTTTTACAAGCGAACGAGATTTCGGCGCTTGACTCGTGAGAGCGAGATTTTGCATGAAAATCACGCGCGTGAGAAAATTAGTCAGAATCGCGCGCGAGTTTGCTCACGCAAGAGCGGTTCATTGCTTTGAGTGTGATTTTACCAACACTGACCATGTGATATGGGTACACTGTAATGTTCCGATTTCATCATTGTCATTGCGCGACAAACCTTAACTTCTATATTATTTTCTTGCATTTGAAAATAACTTCCCCTACTTTTATTTAAGATAAATATTCAAAGCGCGATTTGCTGCACTAAAAGTATTGGAAACACACGGAGATGTTGTTCAATGTTTAAAATACATTCTTGAAAAGTTCAAAAGTTATGATGAGAAAATCCAAAATGTTGGCCCAAAATTCAAGGTAGCGGTGCACAATAACATTACGTATCAAATGTACCCAAATTGCGTGGATTAGAAAACCAGCTCCCTCTTTGTATATTTTGTTTAACCGACATAATTGCTTGTACCATAAACAGGATTTTTGCCAAATGGATAAAAGTGAGATATTCATTAAAATGTCACTTGAGTTTGTAAATGTGAGATGGTTTTTCGAAAGCACGAGAAAGGCACCATCATCGCTAGGTGGATTGATAAGGTCTTTTTTTGCTTATTATGTTAAATCGCCAATTATTGCACACTTTAAAAACTTCAAACGTCTGAAGACATTATTTGAGGTATTGTAGAAAAAGTTTCCGCAAGTTCGTTTAGCTTGGGTAAATATTCTATATGACAGGAGATAGCCAAAATAATCGGGACAGGCAAAATTTTTATTATTTTAAAAATTGCCTACAAGCAGTAATTTTTCTTCAGGCATACCGTCAAGGCGCCATTCACCGTGGGGGCTCCAATCACCGTGTGCCTTCGAATATTTTTTCATTATTTCCATATTATGATTGAATGATATGACAATTTCCCATCAATTTCACTAATACAATGTTGTATTGGTGAAATTGAAGGGAAATTGTCATATCATTCAATCATAATATGGAAATAATGAAAAAATATTCGAAGGCACACGGTGAATGGAGCCCCCACGGTGAATGGCACCTTGATGGTATATACAAATTAAATTATCAGTATGATTAATTTAGGCTAAGTTAAAGGCTAAAAATTTCATGACATTCGGTTCATTGAATCCGAAGGCTGAAACAGTTTAAAGTTGGCTATCCGATAACTATGCCTTTTACTTTGCCTCTTTTTTGGCGGCACAAATTTCCCAAATGGAGGAGAACGTGCCTCTGGAGCCGACCTACTGATGTCTTTAACTAGAACTTTCTAACTATCTTTCCAAAATTTTGAAAAGTAATGGACAACTAGTTGATTAACTTGCAGTGAAAAGTTGAGAATTTTTTATGTATGTACTTTAAGAAAAGTTATAGTTAGTTGAACATTTTTGGAAAAGTGAGGATTTTTCCTGCCCCGATCATTTTTTCTATTCCCTGTAAATTGTCAGTGTTTCCTGCTACTTGTCGTATGTTGTGATCCAATTATACATAATGGATTGTACTTGTTGAAATTTTAATGTAGGTTCTATAAATATGGATGAAAATGAACTTACGTTAAAAATCAGACGTAAAAAAGGTTACACACCAAAAACCGGTTGAGGGTGTCAGCAAAATTTCGCTGAATTTTGCCGAGCTGAAGGTTTTAGCAAAAAAATTGCTGAAATTCAGAAAAATTTTGCTGATTTGTTCTGATCACCAGTAACGTTTTGCTGAAATTCAGCAAACTTTGCTGAAACTTCAGCAAAAAAATTTGCTGGACAGTTCAGCTCGGCAAAATTCAGCAAAAAATTGCTGAAAGCGTTTGATGTGTAGAGTATACTGGCACTTACAATATTTTTATCAGAAACATATTTTCTTAAAATTTATTCCTTGGTAGTATTATGTAAGTTAGTATGCTACTTCTATCATTCGGCGTTTTAAATGTTTAGAAAATCATTTAACTGCAACTAATTATCGTGGTTGAGCTTCTGTTGAATTACAGGAAAATCGCTAAATATTTTACTATTTTCTCTGCAGATTTTCGGATACATATAATTTAATATTTTAAAGCGTAACACGGGCATTTTTAGAATCCGTATGTTTTTATGTTTTCCACTCTTGGAGGATCTGGAACAAAAATAAAAGACTGGAAAGTCATCCTCCTAGAGTATAAATTCAACAGTCGAAAATAGTCAACTTATGTTTTCCTTCACCTCGTAGCTTTGGTTCATAAGCCACATCTCTTTGTTATCAGATATTTTAATAGTTTTACTCATATTTTTTATATATGTATTGGCAGTTGCTAGTATTTGCCGTTTCAGTTCACGATAATACTTTAGTTATTCTAAAAGAACAAGTAACACACCATGCCATTTCCCCACTTTACCCTACCATTGCATTGGTGCACCAAGACCCCATCGTCGTCGTTGATCCGCTGTGATGGATATGTGCCAGCCCTATACATATATATGAATGCCCTTTTTGTGCCAGGCAGAATGATACGTTATTTTGCACTTTTGAAAAGGAAATTAAGTGACTGAAGATAGTGCGCCTCGATGCATCGGCCCCGATATCTATCGGTATCGTGTCGGCGGGAAAGGGATTTTCCGGTCACCCTTCAAACTGACGGATCTGAAATCGATACCTACATGCAGACTGTAGAGTGTACTTAGAGTGTAGCTTTGAACATGCAGTTATTCGTATTTATTTTTTCGATTCAATTGCTATCGGTAACGTCGTCGTGTGGGAGTCCGACACAGAAGAATAACGATGTTGCTTTTTTCAAACCTTCTGTGGATGAATGGAACTCGCCTCGCCACACGCCGAGGAATTTTCCAATGTTGTGCCTGATGCATACAGTGCTGACTGAAATAATGTGTTCAACTAGTGAAGCACGTGTTTTCTGTCGAACAGTTTGTAATAAATGTGGTATTTCAAGGAAAAAAAAATATGCTTTGAAACATCGAACTAGAAACCAAATCGACGGTAAATTATTCTCGGATATAATCAATGTCCTCACATATCGCGAATACAGCTTGTCGCTGTTTTCATGCGCTCGAAAAATTCGACAATTTTTACCACGCGTCGAAGTCGAACGCTGCGGCTCAACATCGCGCAGCCATAGAAGTGGCTCAAGATTACGCGCAGTAGTTAGCAGTGGCCCTACAAACGGAAGAGCATCTTGGCGCTGCTGAGCTTGAAGATAACTGGACTGGAGGGACATCCGATCCGCCATAGTAGTACCTCGGCTGCAGCACTAGGCTTCACGTCTCCGAATTACAGAAGCGACAGGTACGACGGCAAATGTGAACAGTTGAAAAAACGAGAAGAATGCAGCATGGACGATAATGTTACAGCACCGTACGAGGGCGAATGATGTACGTTATAGACAGGTGCGGAACAGACAGAACTCAATCTTCCGGAGGAAGAAGCGCCAGCAGGAAGAACAAGATCGTGAAGCAATGGGACACATGGAAATACTACGATAAGTTATCGTCGATAAGCTGAATCGCTTGCGTAGAAGCTTTGTGCTACAAGCCGGTGTGTGCCGGGACAATCACGGGAATCTTCTCATGAACGAGCGTGAGGCGATGGAAAGGTGGCGACAGCATAACGATGTCGCAAGCACCGAAGCTGGCTTGGTAACAGATCTAGGAGTGCCTACGTGCGCAGGATGAAAGACTTCTGGCCCCGTTGGAGCAGATCAACTACCAAGTGAGCATTGGCGTAGCTAGGGGGGGTTCCAGGGGTGCCTGGCACCCCCTAGCGCAAATTCGGCACCCCCTAGACTTTTCCCATGACATTCACCAAAATTTAAAATTTCGCACAATAAATTCCAATATTTATCAATGGCACATTCGAATAAAACTTAAACACACCCAGAAATACTTAAATACCTGTTGTACGTTTTGGCGTTTTGGATATTGGTAAGAACAATCAACAGACTTCTCCATGGATTCCTCCAGAAATACCTTTATCTATTCATACAGTGATTTCTCTAGGCTTTCTTTATAGATTTCTTCCGATATTTCTTTAATAAACTTTTCTCAGAATTCTCCAGGCAGTTCTTATAGGGTTGCACATTCGAGAAATTTCTGTAGAGATTAATCCAGCAATTCTTGTAGGCTTTCATTCGAAATTCTTACTATGGTGCTTCTTGGAATTCTTCTAGGGATTCTTTTAAAAATTTCTCCTAGAATTTTTCCAGGAATTCCTGGTGGGATTATTGGATCCTTTCAGAAGTTTCTCCGATGATTCTTCCAGTAATTCCTTCAGAGATTTTGTTCAGAGATTCTTCCAGAGATTTTTCATAAAATTCCTCCATGAGCTTATATTGGCCTTCCTCCAGGAACTGTGGCTAGGATTCCAGCAATTTCTCTTAGAACCCCTCCAAAAATCTCACTGTGATACCTTCATGAATTCTACTAGGGTTCTAGTTCTTTCGAAAATTCTTCCAGAAAATCACCCTGGGATTTTTCTAAAAATCCGTTCGGTGATTCTTCCAGAGATTTCTTCAAGGATATATACAGGACTTCCTTCAGAGGTTCTTCCGGAAATTCTCCAAGAACTTCTGTTAGCCTTCCTCCATGACTTCTAGCTGGAATTGTTCAAGCAATTCCCATTAGGACTCCTTCAGAAATACTTCCAGGGATTTCACCTGGCATACTTACTTGCTGCAATAGTTTTGGGAAATCTTCTTGAGATTTCTCCAGAAATTCCTCCTGCGATTCCACCAGGGATTCCTCCAGTATATTTTTACCGATTCTTTCAAAGAGAACTGTAGGTATTCCTCCAGGCATTTGTTAGAGGAACTTCTCTCAGGATATCCCCGGCATTCCTGATTCTAGGATTTCTCTAGAAATAACTTCTATGATACCTCCCGGAACTCTATGAATTCCTCCAGATCCGCGCTTACCAAACTCCGTTTTCGCGGCGCACCAGCCTCTTGCAGGCTCGCTAAAAGGAGTAGAAAAAGCAAGTCTGCGACACGTGGGGGCACCACGAAATCTGATTTTGAGAAGCGCTGCTCCAGATATTCCAGCAGGGAATCCTTTAGCAATTCCTGCGATTCTTCCTGCTATTCTTCCTTAATAAATTCTAACTGTGGTAGTTCAGAAATTATGCTACGGAATCTTCTAGAGCTTTCTCCTGGCTTTTTTTGCTGGTATCTTTCCAGGTAATCTTCCTGGGATTCTTGCAGAAATTTCTTTGGTTGTCCTACCAGGGAATTCTCTAAGGACTCATTCGGGAATTCCTCCAGAGGTTTTATTCAAAGAGTCCACCAGAAATTCCTCATGGAATTCCTGAAGAAACTCTCTTTGGCCTTCCTCGAAGAATACCTCAAACAACTCCTTCTGCGGTTCTTCCAGCAATTCCTTCAGAAATTCTTACTATAATACGTTAAGAAATTCTTCTAGTGATTCCTTTACGAATTTATCCTAGCGTTATAGCTGGAATTCTTCCGGGAAATCTTCCTGACATTTCTTCAGATATTACTCCTGCAATTCCTTTAAGTCCTTCTCTATAGATTCTTCCAGAATACCTCTAGCGGTTCTTGCAGGGACTTCTCTAGGTATTCTAAAGATTTTTTCATTATATTCCCCCAGGCATTCCTGATAGGGTTTCTCTATAAATTCCTGTATAGTTTCCTCCAGCTATTTCTCCTAGGATTTCTGCTGCGATTTCTACAATGGCACACCCTAGAGTCCTTTTAAGAATACCTCTTGAGATTTTTCCTGTGACTTTTTGAGAATCCTTCCGGTGATTACTCCAGGAATAATTATCGAAGATATTTTATCCAAGGATTCTCTCATAAATTTCTAATGGGTTCTTTCAGCAATTCCTCCTAGGACATCTCCAGAATTTCTAACTGTAATACCTCCCGGAATTCTTCTAGAAACTATTCTCCAGGGTGTCATTCAAAAACTTACAGGGATTGTTCAAGGAAATCTTTCTAGGAGCCTTGCAGAAGTACCTTCGATGTTTCCTCCTGGAAATCCTAAAAGTTTTTTATCCTAGGATTTCTCCAAATACTTCTTATTGGACTCTTCTAGGAAATCCTCTTGACTTTCATCCAGGAACTCCTCCTGCGATTCCTGCTGCTTCTAATATTTCAGGAATGCCTCCTAGGTCTCCTCCAGAAATTCTCACTGTGATACCTGCAGGAATCCCTCTACAGATTACTCCTGGCATTATTGCTAGGTTTCTTCTAGGCAGTTTTCTTAGGATACTTCCAGAAATGTCTATGATTCTTCCAGTGATTTTTCTAAAGACTCATCCAGGAATTCCTCTAGAGTTTTTATTCGTGGATTACTATAGGTATAGAATTTATCACGGTTTAACTCCTGGAAATCCTTTTTGGGCTTCTTCCAGGAATTCCAGTAGAAATCTTTAGAGGAATCCCAAAACGAATTTCGGGAACAGTTGGAATTTCCAGAGAAATCCTAGGAGGTATTACTAGAGAAATCTCTAGTGGTATCCTATAGGAATGTACGGGAAAAAACTTGTAATTACTTAGAAGCCACAGAATTGTTAAATTGAGAGATGAATCTGCGAAAAAAATCGCGTTCTGGTGGGATTTGAACCTATGGCTCCGTATTCGCTAGACCGTAGTATGGTCATTTCTTTGGGGATTCCTTCGGCATGGTTGTTTTTTTTTGAAAATTTCTGCCGAAGTTTAATTAGAATTTCATCAGTAATTTCTTTGGATTTTTTTTTCTATAATTTCAATGGCTATTCCTCTGAAACTATTTCAACAATTTCTTTTTCAGTTATTTTGCAAATTTATTAGCCAATTTTATCGTGATTTTTTTTCGAAATTCTTTATGATTCAATTGTATTTATATTAATTGCTTCCAAAAATTGCTGAATTTGAAAAACAGTAATTCTCAACTGGTCTTTGTCAAAGAAAATCCTATGAAATTCACGAAAAACTTACTGACAAATTCCCAAAGAATTTGCTGAAGCTTTCAAAGTAGTTGTCATATGAATTCTATGAGAACTATCAGAGGAATTCCTGAAGAAAATATTACGACTTTTTAAGGAAATTGGCCAAAACCAATTTCAAAAGAAACTGCCGAAATATATTCAATAAAAAAACAAAACAAATTTTGAAGAAATTCTCAAATAACTTTCCGAAACCATCAAAGGAAATTTTGAAGAAAATTTAAAGAGAACTCTATTAGTAACTGCCGAAGAATCACCTTGGGGTTCGTTCAAATATTACGTAACGCTAAGGGGGGTGGGAGGGGGTCTAGCTCTGTGTTACGCTTCATACAAAATTTCAAAATTCACCATACAAAACTTGTTACGTGGGGGAGGGAGGGGGTCTGAAATTGTCAAATTTTGCGTTACTTAATATTTGAATGAACCCTTGACAGAATTTTTAGAGAACCGCCACAGATTTTTTTTTCAAATAAATTCCCAAGGGAAATCTCTATGAAATTTTCCGAATGAATTACCAAAGGAATTACCAAAGAAGTTCCCAATAATCGAAGTTTGCAAAATTTCCGAATGAATTGCTGATGAAATTCCCCAAAAAAAAGCTCAATGCAAGTAACATCGGAATAACCGAAGGTTTTCGAAATTATCTGCTGCAGGAATTCCTTACATAAAAACTAAAGAAATCTAGAAGAAATTGTCTGAAGAATTTTCAATAAAATTATAGAAGCGATTTATGAGAGAATTTCCTAAGCAGTTTTCGGAGGAATTGGCGAAGTAATACCAAATAGCATCAATAATAAAAGTCCAAAAAAATGACATGCCGAAGATATTTCCAAAAAAATGTGAGGATGTTCCCAGAGTCATTGTTGAATGGATTACCAAAGGCTTCACTAAAAGAATTCCCAAAGGAATTGCCTGAACTGGATTGTTAATATGTTAGTGAAGCTTCAGAACGGAACTCAGGATAATCGAGTGCGAATTTTGTAGTTTTGAGAATCATACTCACAATTTTTCTGTAAAATTATTTCCATGTCCAAGTGGTAATATTCAACTAATTAAAAAACGCTTTTTAGCCATTAATGTTGTGGCCAAACCAAAAATGCAAATACGTATACTGATTTTGCAATTTTAAGTATTTATAAATCTTAAAAATTTTCTTGAAAACTATTTTTATAAGGGTATAAAGCAACATGGAAGCCACTGAAACTGGCACCCCCTAGGCACCCCCTAGGAAAAAATCCTAGATACGCCAATGCAAGTGAGCTTCTGAAATACAAAAGAGCGACAAATGGACAAACAGGATTACGTGAACTACTACTACTACTCTCCGTCCGTCCGTCCGTTTTATGCCGCCGTCTATCACCGGGTGCAAGAGAGTTCGTAGGGCAATAACAGGCGGGACTCATGGGTAAACTGAACGCGCTACAATAGACCAGATGTTCGCCATTCTCCAGGTGTTGCAGAAATGCCGCGAATACAACGTGCCCAGTGCCCAAACATCACTTGTTCATCGTTTTTAAATCGGCAAATGATACAATCGATCGAGACCAGTTAGGGCAGATTATGCACGAATATGGATTCCCGAATAATCAGCTACGATTGATCAAGGCGACGATGGATCGAGTGATGTGCATAGTTTGAGTATCAGGGACAATCCCGAGTCCCTTCGAATCTTGCTCAGGGTTACGGCAAGGTGATGGTCATTGGCGTAGCTAGAGGGCCTTCCAGCAGCCTTACAGAATAATATTGATAAATACTTGGATAAATGCTTCCTTGTGGAATTCAAGTACATATCATATGAAAAAAAAAACTTGTTAGGATTTGAAATGGAATACAGCAGAAGTTTTTGGAGCCCCAAAGAAAACATATATCACATTATAAAGGGCCCATATAGCTGAAGCGTAAACGCGAGTGCATTCATTAAAACCATGCTGAAGGTAATTTCTAGTCAGTAAATATACATTTCATTGACTTTCTTAGGCATCGAGAATTTTCGTGTCTATCGAAAATTCACAAATTCAAATGTTCATTGAAGAAGTCATAATATTTTAAAACATTCTCATTAAACTCTAAGCGATTCAGGCGTTATCCTAGTTTGGACGTAACGCCAAAAAGAAGAGGTAGACAGGTATATGGTCAAGAAAGGGGGGGGGTGTGCTTTGAGCAGTCCCTGCAAATTGATATCAACTACCTTTTATAACTAAACGTAACACGATGAAATTGAAAATAATAACATTAACGTTAAATAAACCTGAGATGTGTTTTTCCTATATAAGCTTGAGGTGTCCTAGTAAGAATCTTTGCAGGGAATCCATGAAGAAATTCTTGAAGAATTTCTTGGAAGTATTTCCGGAGAAAAATCCTGGAATTCCTCAGGAGGAATTCCTGGACAGTTCTTGGGAGAATTCCGGAATAATCTTCTCTGGATGAATTTCTGAAGGGATACCTGGAGAAATGTCCGAAAGCGCTTCTAGCATGTAAGTACTTATTTATTTAAAGTTAGTTACAGTGACTGTGCAAGAATCACAGGATATATTTCCGAAAGAATCGCAGGACGACATTATGAGAAAACTACTGTGCAGGAACTGCAGAGGATATTTTTGAAAAAAATCATGGATGGATTCCTGAATAAATCTGTGGATGAACTCCTTAAAGATTTCTCGGAGATAAATTTGAAAGAATACCTGGACGACTTCTTGGAGCATTTCCTTGCTACTGCATCCCTCTTAAATTATATTAAAGAATTCCAATAGAAATCGCTGGAGCAATTCCTCTAGAAATTCTACAAGTAATTCAAAAACTCTTCAGGAATTCCTGGAAAAAAATCTTGGGTGATTCCCTGGAAAAGATGACTGACGGGTTACTGACATTTTCGAACGAACCCCTGAATAAATTTTTGAAAAGAACCCGAGACGAATTTCTGAAGGAATCACTTCACGAATTCCCGGAGTAATCCCTGAAGGAATTCTTGTAAAAAATCCTAGAGGAATTCCTGTAAGTATGTCTGGAGTACATACTGTAGGAATCCCTGGAGGAATTTCTGAAAGTATGCCTCGAGAAATCCCTTTGAGAAATTCTTTGAGAAATCACATAAGGAATTCCTGGAGAAATCCCTGAATTTCCAAATGAATCTCTGGAGGAAATCCTGGAGAATTATCCGGACAAATTCCTGGTGGAACCCCTGGAGAAAATCCTGGATGAATTTCTGAAGGAATAATTGAAGGATTTCTTGGAGACATCCCTGGATAAATTCCTAGATGAAAACTTTAGAGGAATTCTGGGAGGGACCTCTAGAAAAACTCTCGGAGCAATCCCTAGATGAATTCCTATAGCAATCGCTGGAGGAATTCCTGGATGAATTCCTATAAAAAATCCCTGAAGAACTCCTGGATTAATCCATGAAGGAATTCCCAAAGGAATTCATGCAGGAATATCTGGAAGAATCCCTGGAAGAATTGCAGGAGAAATTCCTTGTGGACTCCCTGGATAAATTCCTGTATGAACTCCTGGAGCAAACCCTGGAAGATATCCTGAAGGAATCCTTGGATGAATTCCTGGATGATTCTCAAGAGGAATTCTAGGAGGACTCTCCGGAGAAATTTCAGAAGAACCCTTTTGGGAAATTCCAGAAGGAATCCTTAGAGATATTTCTACAGAAATTCTTGGAAGAGTCCTTTTGTGAATTCTTGGAAAAAATCAATGAAGAAACTAGGAACCTCAGAATAAATGCCTGACGGAACTTCTGGACAAATTCCTGTTGGAAACCCAGGAAGAGTTCCTGGATACATCCCTGGAGGAATTCTTGGGCAAATCCCTGGAGGAATTGCTGTAGGAATTTCTGAATAAATTCCTGAATCAATACCTGAAGGAATTCCTGGGCTAATTCTGAAAAAAAACCTCTTGAGAAATTCCTGGAGGAAACCTTAGAGAAATTTTTAGAGAAACTCTTGGAAAAATCCCTGGAGAAATCCCTGGAGCAATTTCTAGAGAATTCTCAGGAAGAATGCCTGGAGCAACTTCTGGACAAATTCCTGTCGGAAACCTAGGAAGAATTCCTGGAGAAATCCCTAGAAGAATAATGAAACATCTGTGTAATAATTTCTGGAGGAATCCCTTTGGGAGAAATTCTTAGATTAATTCATGGAGGAAACCATGGAAGAATTTCCAGAGGAATCCCTGGAAAAAATCCTGGAGGAATTCCAGCAGAAATTCCTGCAACAATTTCTGAAGGAATAATTTAAGGATTTCCTGCAGAAGTTCCTGGATGAATTGCTGTAGGAATTTCTAAAAAAAAATCGCAGAGGAATTCCTGGACCAATTCCTGAAGAAATTCCTAGATGAATTCCTGAAGAAATACCTGGGATAATTCCTGAAGGAATTCTCGGTCAAATTTCTGGAGAAGTTCCTCAAGAAATGCCTGGAGGAATATCTGAAATAATTCCAGGATAATATCCAGGAGAAATTTCTGGGGTAATTCCTGAAGGAATCCTTGGAGGATTCCAGGAGGATTCCTGAAGAAATCCTTGAAGGAGTTCATGTAGGAATCCCTGGAGGAACTTTTGGAGTGATTCCTGGAATCCGGGAGGAATTTCTGGAAGAATTTCTGAAGGATTTTGCGGTAGTAATTTCTGTAGAAATTCCAGGAGGAACTCTAGGATCAATGTCTGGAAGAATTTTTAAAGGAATGCCTGGGGTAATGCTGAAGAAACCTCTTGATGAGTTCCTGGAGGAATCTTCAGAGAAATTTCTAGAGAAATTCTTGAAGAATCCCTGTGGGAAATCCAGGAGGAATTCCTGGAAGAACTTCTGGGCAAAATCATGGCGGGATCTTAGGAGGAATTCCTGGAGAAATCGCTAGAGAAATTCTTGGGGCAATGCCAAGGAACTATCCCTGGGAGAATTCCTGGAGGAATCCTTGAATTAATTCCTGGAGGAATCTCTAAAGGAGTTTTGGAAGTAAACTCTGGAGAAATTTCTGAAGAAATTCCTAGAGGAATTTCCAGATGAATATCTGGAGGAATTGCAAGGGGACTTTCCCGAGGAATTCCAGGAGGAATTGCTAGACCAATTTCTGGAGGAATTCCAGGAGGAATTCTTGGAGGAATTTCTGGATGAAATACTAAAGGAATCATCGGAGCAATTCCTGGAGGAATCTCTGGAAGAATCCTCAGAGGAATCCTTGAAGAATTCCTGGTGTATTCCTGGGGCAATTTTTGGAGGATCCATGGAAAAATTCCCGGCGGAATCTCTAGAGGAATCCCTGGAGGAGAAATTCCTGGTAAAATTTCCTGATGAATCCCTGGAAAATTTCCTGGAGAAATTTCTGAATTTACCTGGGCTAATTCCTGGAGAAATTCTTGGTGGAATTTCTGGAGGAGTTTACGGAGAAATGCTTGAATGAAACCGTAAAGAAATGCCTGGAGGATAACTTGGAATAATTCCTGAAGAAATCCCTGAAGAAATTTCTAGAGGAATTTCAGGAGGAATCTATGCAGGAATCCCTGGAGGAATTCTTAGAGTAATTCTTGGACTAACTCTGTGAGAAATTCCTGGTGGAGTTTCTTAAGGAACCCCTGGAGGAATTCCTGGAGAAATTCCTGGAGAAACTGCGATAATTATTTCTGAAGGAATTCCTGTAGGGATCCCTGGGAATAATCCCTATAGAAATCCTTGGAGGAACTCCTGGGGGAATGCCTGGAGACATGCCTGTAGGAATATCTGGAGCAATCTCTAGAGAAATTCCTTAAGAAATTTCTAAAGGGGTTCCTGGAGGACTCTCTGCATAAATTCCATTAGCAATCCCTGGAGGAATTCCTGGAGAATTTACTTTAGCACTCTCTGAAACAATTGCAGGAGAAATCCATGGTGGAATTCCTGGACGAATCCCTGTAGAAGTTTTTAGAGGAATCCATGCAGGAATTCTCAGAGGAATCCTGGAAGAATTCCTTGGCGAATATTTTGGGGAAATCCCTTGAGCAGTTCCCGGAGGAGTCCCTTGAGTCCGGAGGATTCCCAGGAAGAATTCCAGAAGAAATACAAAGTAAAATTTCTGAGGGAATTCCAGAAGGAGAAATTGCTGAAATTCCTGAGGATAATCCTGAAATCCTGGATTAATTCCTGGAGGAGTTTCTGAAGAAATCCCAAGAAGAGTTCTTGCAGGCATTTTTAAATAATTCCGGAAGTTGTTCTCGAAAGAATTATAGAAGGAATTCGCGGGTGATTTCCTGCAGGAATTCTTGGAGAAATTTCTGAAGAAACACCATGAGGAATCCCTTAGGGAATCTCAGGAAAGCTTTCTTAGCGAATTCCTGGAAGATTTTTGTAGGAATCCCTGGAAAAAATCTGAAGAAATCCGTGTCTGTAGTAATTTCTGGACGAATTATTGAAGGAATACTTGTACGGACCCTTAAAGAATTTTTTGTACAAATGTTTTAAGCAACTCTTGGATTATTTTTAAATAATCGCTGGAATAATTGTCTGAAAGAATTGTTTAAATAAATTCCTGCAAAAATACTTCGAATCATTCCACATGGAATTATTGGAGCAATCTCTAGCGGATTTCTGGAAGGAATATATGGAGAAATCCCTGTAGATATCTCTGAAGAAATCCTTGAAGGATCTCTGGAGAAATTCCTACAGGAAACCTCAAAGAGGAGGAACCACTAAAGATATCCCAGGACAAATCCTCGAAGATATGTCTGGGTAAATTCTTGAAGGGATCTCTTGAGGAATCCATGATGGAATCGCTGCAAAAATCCTGGAGGAATTATTGACACTCATACAGTTTACGAAACTATGAATAAATCTAAAACAGTCATTTTGATTCCTCAAAACTGCAATGCCGATTTCCATATTCACATATCGGGCGCCCATCCCGCTTCAAAGTCATTACAAGTCAGGCCCCCCTGGGCCCCCTTCAGAAAAAATCCTAGCTACGCCAATGGTGATGGTCTTTCGAGCTTTAGAGGGTGTAATAAGGAGAGCGGTGATAAAAACGAGTGGAACGATTTTCACGACGTCCGTCTATCCGACTAAAGAATGAAGCCAAGTGTTACTGGCAGCACTGCCATATGGTGTCATCGTAATGCACAATGGGAAAAAATAGGTATAAAACGCTCGTTTTACCCCACCCTCTCTCTTTTTTCACATTTTTTGAAAATTTCTGAAGTGCAAAATAAATGGTTTTTCAAGTCGTGATTTTGTAAAAACTTCCGTAGTATCGAATGAAGCTGATTTGACTGAAATATGTTCAAATAATCCCGGTATCCCCTATTTCTTTGAAATTTCACATGTATCTCCGCCAGGAGTGGAACGCAATCGATAAGAGCAGGACCAACCCTATACTATGGAAGTTTTTACACAAATACGAGTTAAATAAGTCATTTATTTTGCGCGCCAGTCGCGAATAGATGAGGATTTTCTCAAAAAGGTGTATGATAAAACGAGCGGTGAATGACACCCTCCTTATCTGAAATTGTAGAGATTTATGCAGTTTGTGTCAAAAATTCATTCGAATCCATCCACTCCGAGCAGAGATATTGAATTTATTCGCGTTTTATACCTAATTTTTCCCACTGTGCAATGGAATAATCATAATACTTAGTCGATCATGATAATCGAATGATGATCGAATGATCGAAGCTAAATGTATCGGAGATAGAACTTTCAAAGCAAAAATGTAGTGAAGACGGGGCAAATGAAGTGTAATTTGAAGAGATTTTCTTGGATTATTGAAATTATTAGTCTATAATCTTTATCTACTTACAGCCTAAAGATAAAATGCTTAAGAATAGATTCATGCTATATTAATCTAGCTTATCACTGATGAAACTACAGTAAGTTACTAGAAGTTTTATAATTTGTTATTCTAACCTTAAATACTATAATCACAGACGATTGCACAAAGATGTTACGGCTGAAATGGTTAATTATTATCCTAAAATAAGCGTAAGACCGAATAATGTGAGTATATTGTAAAACTATAACACATCATTGAACTAAACCTGCAAATATACTTCAGCTTTTAGCTGTTTCGCACCTGCATATCAGAGTTTGCGATCTGCTTCGAAGAATTCGGCTGTGAGCCTCATGTAACCCTCTTCTGACCCCCTTTTCACCGTAACACCAGGCGAAACGGATCAGTCATTAATGTGTCGAAGACAAAGTACATGATGGCAAAGCGTTCCAGGGAGGATCCACCGCGCCCGCCACTCCAATCTTCTATCGACGGTGATGAAATCGAGGTGCTTCAAGAATTCGTGTAGTTGGGTTTACTGGTGACCGCCGACAACGACACCAGAACAGAAATTTAGAGACGCATTGTGACAGGAAATCGAGTTTACTTTGCACTCCACAGAACTCTACGATCGAACAAAGTTCGCCGGCACACGAAGTTAACTATCTACAAAACGCTGATTAGACCGGTAGTCCCCTATGGCCACGAAGTATGGACCCTACGTGCAGAGGACCGCCTTGGAGTTTTTGAATGGAAGGTGTTGCGAACCCTCTACGGCGGAGTGTAGATGGAAGACGGGAATTGGACAAGGCGAATGAACCACGAGCTGCATCAGCTGCTGAGAGAACCAACCACCGTCTACACCGCGAAAATCGGGATGCTACGGTGGGCGGGTCATGTCATCAGGATGTCGGATAACAACCCGATTAAAATGGTTCTCGAGAGCCATCCGACCGGTACAAGAAGATGTGGTGCGCAGCAAGCTAGGTGATTCGCTCAAGTGGAGGACGATTTGCGGACCCTTCGCAGAGTGCGGAACTGGAGACACATAGCCATGGACCGAGTAGAATGGAAACGACTCCTATGTACAGCAGAGGTCACTCAGGCCTTAGTCTGACTGGTTAGGTCAAGTATATATCTCATATGTGATCATGTGATCACTTAATTTCAGTCATCACTTTACACAACAAAGGACATTGGCCCAGTGCAGTGCGATGGTGCACACGGTTGCACACATGCAACACAAAACGCATTCGCCTTGGTACCTATGCGAAATGTATGGCGGGTGACCCCCGCGCAACACGGAGGTGGTTGTTGCGAGTCAGCAGTACGATTTTATTGACAAAGCCTTCACAGTTGAGAGCCTTGTTTGGTGTTATGTTTTTTGGCGGGCATACTGCTGCTGCTGCAACGACGACGATGGATGATGTCACGTGAAGGTTTATTTCGAAATACGTACACGTAAAATTAAATCAATATTAACACTATGCCAGTCGTCCGTGGTGCAGAGTACGAAGTACGATGGCATAGTTTTTAGGCGATGGTTTTTGTGCAAAAAACATTTGGTACTATTTATTGGTTGGTTTATGGATATCCTGGTCTGGTTGGCAGTCAATACCGACCTACACGTGGTATCGTGACGCTGGGTTGATGGGCAAAAATTGCAGTTTTGCATGCTAGTCATTTCGTATCGGGAAATGGCACCAGCACGGGCGAAATCACTTGCGGATTTTCATGAGAATTTATGTATGGGATAACTATAGTTATGTTTCGTGAATGATAGGAATCAATTTGAATGTCCAGTTGGGATAGCAACACAACTTTTGCAAAAAAAACGCGAAAGTCACGTTTATCTAAAGAGTTGTTCATTGAAAGTTGCAAGCATTATTCTTTTGTCTATCCTTATTTACCAGTCGTTAAAATATTCTATGGTGAACGGGCTTTACACGAAACTCAAACAATAAGAAACACGCACATGCCCTGGCCAGTTCAACCACAAAACAGAATTTTCGAACCTGTTAACGAAAGCAAACAATCAACGGAAGGAGCCCAAAATCACATGCGAAGGTAAACTGCATCCAAGCAGAACTAAATGAATCCCTTTGTTGGTCATCACCCCGTACTTCATCCAAAATCACGCCCAGATAGGTTCCTTTACAGAACACGATGAAATAAAAAGATGTGAACTTCTTGTGTTTGTTTACTAGAACTTTTCAGAACGGCGACGGCGAAAGCGTGTCCAACAACTAAGCCGATCGGATATTCTAACTCTATCATGGTCGTATTTTTTTTGCACAATTTCCACGGGAAATCATTGACTGTGAAAGATAGGAGAAAAGGAAAGGAATCAAGCTTAAATCAATAGAGTGCTCCCGTATCAGATTGGACCCGTCGTCTTTCTGTTATCCTTTGTTCACTTCTCGGGGCTTATGTTCGAATGGCAATCCGAGGGAGTGATTCACACACTGTTGTTTCAATCGATCCTGTCCAGAGAAAGGATAAATGTTGAAACTAATGGGCGTGAATGGAATCTTTGGAAGCACTTCGATTGACATCCCCTACTGCCATTCATCATGATTTCATTCAACGCTTTCGATGAAGGTGCGATAAATCAATACAGTTTCTGGGTTCCAAGTATTTCTACGATTTGTTTCACAATTGCCTTTAATTAACGCGGGTTTTATCTAATCATTTCCAATCATGTCGGTCATCCCACAACAAATGCACCATGTACAAGAAGCTAATAATACCGGTGGACCTCTACAGACACGAGACATGAGTGATGCTCGAGGAGGACCTGCAAGCAGGGATGCCATATATACAGATTTATCTGTATTATACAGATTTTTGAGCATCCGTACAGATTTCGTTTCATATGAAATACAGATTTTTAAGCAAGAAGTGCCATTTTATTTTTGTATGAGATACAAATTTTTCACCAAAATTTTGTATGGGATACAGATTTTTGGAAATAGTGATACAGATTTTTCAAAAAATCATCTGGCATCACTGCCTGCAAACACTCGGAGTATTGGAGCAACGCGTCCTAAAAACGATCTGCGACTGTGTGGCGGAAAATGATGCATTTCGAACTCGATGAACTCTACGGTGAACCCAGCATCCAGAGGTGACCAAAGCCGGAAGGATACGGTGGGCCGGCCATGTTGCAAGAATGCCAGACAACAATTTTAAAATAACTCTGAAAAGACCCGGTTGGCACAGTGGGAGGGGAGATAAACACGAGTGGAACGATGTTCATTTTCAAGTCCGTTTATCTGCTTAACCCTAAAAGGGATACCTTCATGGCCACAGTTTCGTCACCTCTCTGAGTGTGTTCCATCAAAGACGAGCTCTGAATGGCGCCTGGGGTCCAATGGATCACAGATATCCCTTTTAGGGTTAAATTCGTTGTTGATATTGATATTATAGCTCGCAAATTTGAAACTGAAACGTACATCCGACTAAAAAGTGAAGGCAGGCGAATCGGATTAGTCATTAATGTGTCGAAGACAAAGTACATGATGGCAAAGGTCTACAGGGTGGAATGACCGCGCCCGCCACCCCGAATTTCTATCGACGGTGATGGAATCGAGGTGGTTGAAGAACTCGTGTACTTGGGCTCATTGGTGACCGCCAACACGCACACGGCAATCTTTACCTAGATGGCAGGTCAGGGCTCTGTCAAGGCGAATTATCTAATCACTTTCTAGTTCCAACTGCGTTTGTTTCAGATTAGATTAGATTTTTCCCGAAAAAACCTCTTAGAGCCTGAAGAAAATTCCACTGGAATCTCTGATAGAATTTTTGAAAAAATCCTTAACATAATCTTAACCGTCCTATAATGTTTGTCTAGAGCCGCACCACGATAACGCAGTGTTCGTTCAGCGAGCATGTCTGAGTTATATTTATTGATCCTAGCATCTTACTAGGGTTAGAAGACTTGATAGGATTCATATGAAAACTCGTGGAGAAATTACAGAAGGAGTTCCTAGATAAATTCGCAAAATTGGCGTATAGAACTTCGAAGCAATTCCAGAAAAATACCCTGATGGAATTCTTGAAGGAATCGCTAGAGGTTGGAACCTCGATGAAGCTAGCTCCTGAAGAAAATTTCAAAGCAAAGTGGTCCGGCATGAATCTGCGCTCCACAAACATTTTCAAATGTTTGTGTGAACGAAAGTTTATGAGGGGAAAAGGGCGGCTGAGATGACCAATATTTGGCAACGTGGCTTATAGTTTGGCCCCTTGCTGGGATAATCTATGCTGAGGATATAGAGCCATTCTTCCAGGGATTTCTTCAAAAATTCCCTTCAGGAATTCGTGGTGGTTCTCCTTCAGTAACTCTGAATTTCTGCTGGAAATCCCTGAAATTTATGCTGGTGTTCGTCCAGCAATTCTTCCGGAGATAATAAGAATCCCTGTGATTTTTTCAGACATTCTTTCTGTGATAAATACCTCCAGGTGTTTTTCTTGGGATACCTTCAGAAACTCCTTCTGGGATTCCTTCAGAAATTCTAGATGTTATTCTTGCAGAACTATTCCCAGGAATTTCTACAGGAACTCTTCTAGAGATTTATCCCATTTCTTCAATAATTCCATCTTGGATTACTCTGTGAATTCATCCAGCAATTTGCCTAGGGAGTTTCCTAAGGATTGTTTCAGAAATTGCTTGAGTGATCCCATCTGCAATTACAAAATATCTACCGGGGATTAACCAGGATTTTTTTTTCGGGGATCCCTCTGAAGATTTGAAGAAAAATCTATGGCTGTTTTGTAGTTATTTTTTCAGAAACTAATCAAACATTTTATTTCAGAATATTTCTTGGGTTTTTTAGTGAATTTTAGCTAATGCTATTCTTTACGCACATTTCTTCAGGATTCCTTCATAGATTTCCCTATAGGATATCTTCATTCGATTTCTTGAGAAATCCACTTGGGATTCCTCCAGGATTTTCTTGACATATTCCTGCAAGAATATCTCTAGCTATTTCTTAAGGGATTTCACTAATGATTTCTTCTGGAATTTATGTAGAAATTCTCCTAGAATTTCTTGCTGGGAGTTCTCCTGGAACTCATGCTAGAATTTATCAAACCTTTTGATAGAATTAAACTTTATTGAAATTAAAATTCCCCGACCAGCCAACCCGTTCCACATTTCTGAACCCGTCTAATGTACGTTGCCTTTTTCTTGCCTACCAGTAGAGTGCGATACACATGTATATCTACATCCATCTATTGTATCCCTGCCTCAATGATCGGGTTTTTGTTTTTCTGCTGCTGTTAGCTAAATAGGGTATGTGTTCCATCATTAATCTCACGCTCCCATATTCATCCTATTCGAAAATTAGCGATTACGGCACCGATTGATTCCGTTCTTTTTGTTTTCATGGGTGCTCACTTCTAACAAAAAATACAAAAATAAGAAACAAAACAAACAGCGCTTATATCCTTTGTTTTTCGTAGGATGAAAATGGGAGCCACATGCTTAAGAAGGGAACCAATACCCTACATTCCTATAACGAAAGTGAAAGCAATCACACGTTTTGATTTCCCTCGCTGATCCGAAAGTATCGATTTTACGGAGTAAACCCATTTGATTGCCCGCGGTAGTATTATCATCCGGTCATTAGACGCGCCGTGTGTGATATAGTGCCAATTTTTGAATTGTTCGCCGTGAAATCGTTGAAGATCTTCGTGAAACTCGTATCTGAGAGTTTGCCACGTGACTACCCGCCTGATTTGCCCCCGTTGTCGATTTATTGCACTGCGACTGAAGTTTCGGTTCCGTGGATGCACTGTTTTGGATCGACCCGTAACTAGAAGTGTCTAGAGAACCCCGCTCAGACAGTACCCGGTGAGTCACCCGTTGCCCAACACCTTTCCCTGCTGAGACTCCTCCAGGGATTGTTCCAGATAGGGTGTCAAAGGGTATTATCGGCAGGTTTGTTCTCTTCGTCATAAGGGGTTTTTGTGGGCCAAATCGCATATAATTTAGGCATATAACTTAGCTTGGCTGGGAAGGATTTGAGACCAAATCTAAGATCAACCGATTTCAAAAAACCCCCCATGACGAAGAGAACAAAACTGCCGAGAATACGTCAGTTCCCTTATTTCCCCAGAACTTTCTTCTGAAGTTCCCTGCCCTTTGGTTCAGAAAGGGGTTTGGGCGCGTTCTGCCAACTTGGTCGAGACAGATTTCTTGTGTGAACAAGTTGCTAATGGACATTCAAAGTGCCTAGACTTATAATGCTGCATGTGAGGACCACTTGAAGGTGGAATGGAAGATCATTCTTTTTTAAACTAGGATAATTCGCCAATTCTTGAACGGTTAGTTCTGGCATTTTGGTTTTCGTTTGTTTTCCCGTGCATAATTTCACTTTAGTTGAAAAATATCCAGTGAACGTCTAGATCTATCTAGATCTATATATCCCTTAAATTCCATTTTCTAAGAGAAAATAGAACATTTGTATGGGGAATCTGTAACCCAAATGTTGAACGCTTCCTCAAGCTAGCTCATCCTAATGTTGGACGGTTCTCGCTAAGTGTTGAACGGTTGAAGCTTTGTTCGTAATTGATTACGTATAGCCCGACATAAACCTATCATTCACCTGTTTTTATTTTGGGCACCAAACCCAACATAGACCCAACAGTTATCCGATGTGAGTCGTGTTTTGTGCCCAGCTAGTGACAATTCATTTAAATGACAAGGGATCGCTCATTAGAAGAGAGCTCTAACTCGTACTTTTTTTACGTTTTGTCATGCGTTTTGTTCACCATGAGTTTGAAGAGCGCTGCAAACCAGATGGGTTAATCTTCTCATCTAAACCCGTTGAATCATTCTGAATGGCCGTCGTGATAGTATCACCAAAAGCACTAATAGGTATTACCTTTCATCTCCTTTCATGTACCTCAACTTGAACAATGCAATGTATCAAGCATTGATTTCCGGCAAAGCATCACAACATGGGGCCAGAATGGGCTCAAAACTGGAATCATCTCTAACACTGCACAATGGGGAAAATAGGTATAAAAATTCTCTACAATTTCAGATAAAGAGGGTGTCATTCGCCGCACGATGCTGGAACTCGGCGTATAGGGCCCGTTTTACCACATTCTCTCTCTTTTTCACCTTTTTAGAAAAATCCTGCAGTGTAGAATAAACCGTATTTTTAATTCATGTTTGTGAAAAAACTTTCGTAGTATCGAATGGAGTTGATTTGGCGCACCGCACGGCCTTAAAAATTGAAATATCTTCAAATAACCCTGAGATTCCCTGTTTCTTTGAAATTTCACATGCATCTCCACCCGAAGTGGAACGCAATCGATAAGAGCAGGACCAACCCTGTGTCAATTTGCCGATAGTATGGAAGTTTTTACACAAATACGAGTTAAATAAGTCATTTGTTTTGCACGCCAGTCGGGAATGAATAAGGATTTTCTCAAAAAGGTGTGTGTGTGTGAGAGAGAGAGAGGGAGAGAGAGAGAGCGGGGTTAAACGAGCTCAATACACTGATTTCCAGCATCAAGCGGCGAATGACATCTTCCTTATCTGAAACTGTAGAGATTTTTACAGTTTGTTTCAAAAATTCATTCAAAACCATCCACTCCGAGCAGAGATATTAAATTTATTCGCGTTTTACACCTATTTTTCCCACTGTGCACTGGAGCAATTACGGAAATATTACATATAAAATGTTCACTGATTACTCTTAAAATCTGCCTAAAGGTAAATGACGACTATATAATTATTAATAACACTAGTTTACGAAATCAAACGAAAGTCGTGAACTTCTGTCAACGACCAAAATTTTTGAAGTACAATTTAGCACTAATTTCGAAACCGTGCTTCAAAGTAGAGTAGTTTTTGAGTTTTAGCTCAATATTGAGTTTTACAACTTTTAAAAATATGAAATTTACCAAAATTCAAATATCTTGCGTTATGTTCAACAAATTTCAAATCTTTTTCCATAAATTAAAAGCTGAATACAATAACGTTCGATCATCTGAATGCAGGTTTTGCGGCAGATTGATGGACTTCAAGATATTGACGAGTTTTAGAGACAATCTCCTTGAATTTTAGTCAAATTTTCAAAAATATATGAAGAAATGTATTTTTTTCAATACGAAAAAAACAATCTAAAAATTCTTTCTCAACGTTAATTTGACATATCATATGTAGGCGAGTTACAGTAAAAAATTCAGCTCAATCGGAGCATTGATTACGGAGAATGAGATATGTGAAGTGAGCGACGTTGCTTAAAAATAGAACAAAAATCGATTTCAAATCATCAACGTTGTATGAATCCTGATGAATGACCACTTTAAGACTGATTGACCAATTGATTTTTTTCCAAGTTCCTACCGTAACTTTCTGAGTCAGTTTGCAACAGTGTCTTAATGGATGTTAATATCCGCGTATGGCAGGTAAACTGCTTCTGAAAGATTACGTATTCTTTTCTATCTTCAGGTCTAGTGTAGAGCTTTCGATTCTATTCAGAGTGCAGCTAGAAACCTAGCAAAAAATATAAACTTTCTTCTGAAGTTCCTTTGTAGATTTCTCCAGGAATCTCATCAAAAATTTTAATAGGGATTTCTTCAACGGTTTCAATGGAAATTTCTCCAATGATTCCTTCTGGAATTCCTATAGGGTTTCGTCCTGTAATTCTACGGGTAATTTCTCCAAGGGATTTATAAATTTCTCCAGGGATGGACTTAGAAATTGTGCTCATTGTTGTAATAAGTTTAGTGCGGTTCTGTGGTCATGCGGCTAGTATCATCAAGCTCTTAGTCGCATCGTGCTGAGGAACGCGGGTTCGATTCCCGCCGTAGCTGTCAGGAAAATATTTCGGCTGTGCCACTGGGCGTTGCATGCTAGTCCGTTGTCTAGTGTCGTGCTTTCTTCAAATAGCGAAAAAGCTCAGTGGAAGTATTGAACGTGTCCGTGTCTTTAAATAAGCAAGCATTCCCTTTACTGATGTGCTCCAAAATTTCCATTGGTAGCCATAACACGGACCGTAGGATGCAAAAAAAAGACTTTGAAAACGCTATATGAGTTGAACACTACGTGCTTAAGCTTTGAAATCTTAATGCAAACGAAAAATTTATTTTCCAATTTTCAATATCAATGCAGAAGTTTTTTTTATGAAGTCATTCAGAAATATTGCACTTTTTTACACATTTAATTTCATGTTATTACAGTGTCTAGTAAAAATTAGAAGTCAATCAGTGCATTAGAAACTGAGATTTAAAGATCCAAACGTGAGTGTTTTAAATGAAAGTCGATCAAAGCGTACTTTATACTGTTCAGTACTGTAAATTATTAGTCAAAATCTATGGGAGATAAAAAAAAAGTTAAAATGCTCATTTTTGATAGTTTTGGAAGAAAAACGAGTTCGCAATTCTGAACACATTTTTGGATCTTAAGGGACCTTAAATTATCGGCCTTGGAATAGGTGACTTGTAGCAACAATTCATAAAAGTTGTTCGGTATCGAATCAGAGTTCCAAGAAAATCATTGAGAAAAAATGCATACGTTTCTAACTAAACTTATAGAGAAATATCAGAGTCCTGAACTCCTGAAATCCTTGATTCTTTTCAGATCAAAATAACGCTCGTCCCGAGTCAAAACTTGGTTCAGATCCTGATAAATGAGTATGTGAAGGCTGACATGAACATGGGTAAACTCTTTCTTTTTATTAAACCAAGTAACAAATCATTTTACAAGCTGAAAAAGAAAAAAAGATCGATTACGGTGTGAAAGCTTGATACACCAGATGGTAAAGTACATACGTTCTCACCGTAAAACATTCCATCCCATTTTCCTCGTTTGGCTCGCATATGCGATCTGAAATCAAGGATACCATCAAGACGACACGGTTTCGACTGACGGGGTTGCTGGTCATTCCATTCAAATTAGTTTTCTAATATTTATCCGACCGGACGTCTCCGGCTTGTTCTCGGAAGATCAGGGTGCAATGTGTGGAATCTGAGATGGGACATCTCCGCCGGCACCCTCAGACTAATGAAATTGGGCTCGGGCGACGAATCCTCTCCATCCTTTGTTGAATCAAGCAATGCATAGCTAATCTTGTTGACAGCTTCCTGTCTGCGAGGATGGTGGTTGAATACGACTTCACATTATGGGATAATTAATATGTGATTCATATTAAATTATTTGTTTTGTTATGCCAATGCACGATAGAGTTCCTGTTCGGAACGAAACCGTTTGCAACTGGCATCGGCACTTGATAAGTAATTGAGTGTTATTCCATTAGAAAGAGGATGATGTTCAAGCTCAACAGATTCCGGTGCCGATATGAGTGCAATTCCATTTCAACAGATAGTCACGTGGCGGAGTACATACACATTACTGCGCCATTCTACCCACCCAAAGCCATTAGGATCAAGTTCCGTAGTAATCTTCAATTACCCACCGGGACTTTCGTAATCCGCAAACACCCGTTGCACTCTCGCACCGAAGAGCTACAATTAATCATTCCAAAACAATATCCCATCTAAATCGGCAAACGGGTATTCCTGGGAGCATATGGTCTCCAAGAATGACCTGACCGGCCGAGTAGAAGTGCAGCAGCATCTGCACCTGCCGCAGCAGCCTCATTTGCACACGCTTTTGGCCATATAATTGGTAATCGAAGCGCACCGGAAGGCGCACATTGCCGACTGCTTTTAGAGAGACTGCTCGCTCGTCGTAGTCTTTGCGGGTCTTTAGACTTATACAATGGCCGGACGACGGAAAGGACGACTACGGCGTCGACGACGGCAATTCGTGATATAATGAATACTAATTTGTCGCAACTAGGCTATAGGGTTAGCATTGTGCCCAGACTGCCACACAATCGCAGTATCAAGATTTTACGCAGGCAACAGCAGTCGATTGTTTTGTCTCCGTCGTGGGATAGGGGTTCTCAACGTTGGGGCCTACCGCTTCTTTTGGAACTGGGGATTGTAGCTCCTGATTGGACTTTCCTTAGAAGAGACGAATTTATTTCAATCTGTTTTCATTGGTTGAATTTTTCTTAATACTTGTGAACATTTTTTCTCTTATAATATCACACATTTTTTTTCGAAGACGACACATTCGTATCTCTTATATTTTTGTACTTAGGATCCTTTTGTATGAAAAAATCTATAACTTTTAAATTGATTTGAGCGCTTTAAACGAAAAACACCTTTTTCTTTTTTTACAATTGAAAGATGAGACCAATATCTTTTTAAAAAGACTAAAAGATTTGAAAACGCTAATTTTAGAAGAAAACTATAAATTACTTCTTAAATTGGGGATAAATTTTTGCTGTCTTAAGAAAAAAAGTTGAAAAATAAATGCACTAAAACTGCTCAGGACAAACTGCTCAGGAGAAATCGATGTATAAAAAGATATCGAAAAAAACCTTTTGTTCAGGTGTCTCCCTATTTTTTTTTTCTTAAACAACAGCATTAGAGATAGCATTATAGTTTCTTCGACAAAGTTCTTTTCAACTTTTCAAAGATCAAGTTCTTTTCAGTTTTATGGAAACAATAAAAAGTAGACATTGTGATCTTGAGAACCATTTGCCATCCTAAAGGGTGATACGGTCAAAATTTGGTCACACAATTTGTTTTATAACCTGAGACTGCGTACACCAAAACAGCTGATTTTTGTACCAGTAATGGTACATTATATGTAGCTTATACCATAAAATTTTCATCAAAATCGGTTTAGTATTTGCGGAGATATTGTGAATCCTGAAAACTGCAATTTTAAAATTTTGTACGAAGAGGATTTGAAAAATAAGAACACATTTTTACTCTTTTTTTATAGAGCCAGAAATACTGAACCAATTTCAATGAAAATTTTTCTGTGTGTAAAGTATACATATCAAAATGTTGTGTAAAATTTTCATTTAATTTGATCCAGCCGTTAAAAAATTATATTTGTTTAGGTGGTCAAATTTTGTCAAATTTTGTCAAGTCAAGTCAAATTTTGGTCACACAATTTTTTTCATAACTTTAGATTGCGTCCACCAAAACAGCTGATTTTTGGATCAATAATGGTACATTATATGTACCTTGTACTATAAAATTTTCATCAAAATCGGTCTAGTATTTGCAGAGATATTTTTGAACCCTGAGATCCGCAATTTTTAAATTTTGTGCAAAGAGGATTCACACATTTTTACTGTTTTATTTATAGAGCCAGAGATACTTAACCGATTTCAATGAAAATTTTTTTGTATATGAAGTATCTATATCAAAATGTTGTGTAAAAATTTCATTCAATTTGATCCAGCCGTTACCAAGTTATATTTGCTCAAGTAACACCCGGTCGGTTGTTTTTATATTCAAACTGCTACAACTTTGAAAGTTTTCATACAAAATGACTCAAAATTTTACTAAGAACGTATTTTCATAATAGTACTATACTGTAA
The DNA here is from genome assembly GCF_035046485.1 of Aedes albopictus. Lineage (NCBI taxonomy): Eukaryota > Metazoa > Arthropoda > Insecta > Diptera > Culicidae > Aedes > Aedes albopictus. Next base: position 109,165,870 of record NC_085137.1, on the reverse strand, counting down.
AATTTTGATAAAAATCGGAGCAGTATTGGTAGTTCTATAATCAAAATTATGCTTTATTGACCTTAAATTTCCGAAAATTTACTATGGAGCGCCTTTGTACAAAATTTTAAAAAGGTAGGTCGATGGTTTTGTCTATATATCAACCAATACTCAATCGATTTTGATGAAAATTTTATGGTATAAGCTACATATAATGTAGCATTACTGGTCCAAAAATCAGCTGTTTTGGTGTACGCAGTCTAAAGTTATGAAAAAAATTATGTGACCAAATTTTGACCGTATCACCCTTTAATTTCACATTATTGAAAAAAAAGATCAAAAATGTAAAGAAACTTTCCAAAAGACAGTATATTACTAGAACTAATAGTTCAAGAGTAGTTTTTCTTTTCCAGATAAATACTGCCCTTGGACGATTAAGCAGTGCTGTCATGGTAAATTGAAAAGAATTCAATATTGCGACTAACTAACAATTTTGGGGGAATCTCTTCCATGAATTATTTTTTTACGATTTTTTCTATACTTATCGTAGAACGGGCATTCTTGCTTCATGTTTTCAGAAAGAATAATTTTAAAGATTCCTCCGTGAATAACTTTTATATAAAGGAGATTCTTGCTGGTTGCCCTAGACTGATTTCGGTATGATATCCTCTTGAGCGTAGATGGAAAATGTTGCGGAAGTTCATGAAAAAAAAATGTCATGACATTTTTTTCTGTTTACACCACTTTAGGTGTAAATTTCTGTTCGTAAGCATCACCAATCCATGGATATTCTATGCTGTCACCGATTTACATTTCCTACCAGGTGCACTGAAACTAGCAAATAACGAAATAACATTCCTGTGACATTTCCCATCCCTGTTCCAGATAGTCATCCAGGTATGCCTGCAGTATCCAATCCTGTCCATGTGATTTTTTTTGAAAATTTCTCCTGGGATTTCTCCAAAAAAATTTCAGGAACTTTATTTGTAATTTCTTCAGGAGTTTTTTGAGAAATTTATTAAAGATTCATCTTGAAATGAGCTTTTCCAGAAATTCCTCCTGAAGTTTTATAGGAAACTTCTTCCTGGATTGCTACAGAAGTTCGAGAATGTATTCCTTCATGTATTTATTGAAATATTTTCGAAGGAACTCTTCCTCAAATATTATCAGAATTTCCTCCAGAAGTTTTTTTTTTAGGAATTCCTCTCAAAGATAACTTCAACAGATGATATTCCAGGATAAGCCAAGTTATTTTTCGTGCAATTTCTGAAAGAACTTTTGAAAAATTCCTAGAGAAATATGTGAATTTTGAGAAAGTTGCTCAAGGAATTCGTGGAGGAACCTTTCACATTTTTTTCGAAGAAATTTCTGTGGAATCTTTTCAAAGGTTTTTCGAGGAATTTCCGAAAAATTCCATTGAAGAGCTTAAGAAGCAAGCCACAGCTTAAATTCCTGAGAGAATTCCTGAAATTCTTAGGAAGCCTCTTGTTCGGCTGTTCTATTTTTGGTAAAAGTTTAGATTACCAAAGTTCAGAACAGTTTTACTGCTTTTTCTAAACATTACCGATGATTCGGTAGAGTTTGCCGAACGTTCGGTGATTTTTTACCTAATTTCAGTAATGTTTCACTGAAATTCGGTAATCTGAACTTTTACCGAAAATAGAACAGCTGAGTACCGTACTTTATTTTAAGAAGATATCTCTTAACCCTTTAGAGCCGGAGGGATCAATATGACCCCGGCGATGACAACGAGCATAACAAATGTATTCGAGGCCCGCGAGATTACGGCAGCAGTGGTGAAATTACCCTTTTCCAAAGGGTTGAGGAATTTCAGAAGAAATCTCGGAGGAATCTTTTAATAAAATTCTTGGAGGATTTTCTGAAAGTAATCCTGGAGCAATCTGTGAATGTTTGAAGAAATGCCTATAAAAATGCTAGAGAAGAAACATATCTAGGCTTCTGTAAAGATCCCGAAAAAAAACTCTTGCGATATTCCTGTTGAAATTCCTAGGAAATATTTCTGAATTATTTTCTTAAAGAACCCGTTGAGAAATTGTAAGGGTTGTCCTTGGAGGTAATGGCAGCGAAATTCCTGCTAATGTGCATGGAAGAATATCTTTAGAAATTATTGAAAAAGTCTCTATTTGAATTCCTGCAGGAATCTCTGGATATATTCTGAATAAATTCCTCGAAGAATCCATTGTTGTCCTTGGAGGAAATCCCAGAGAAATTTCTGCGCATATGCATGGAGTAATTTCTTTAGGAAATACTGAAGAAGTCTCTGTTTGAACTCCTGCAGGAATCTATGGATAACAAATGAAAGTGACAATGCAAAAATCTGAATAATTTTCAGTACGTTTTCCTGCAAGAATTTCCCGAGAGCAAATTTCTGAAGGAATCTCTGAAAAACTTGCTGAAGAAACCGCTGAAAGAGTTTTTTAAGAATCTTTCAAATAATTTCTGATAGTATCTATGAATGATAGATAGTATGATAGGAATCTCCGAAAAAAATACGAAGGGTTTTCGAAACGAATTTCTAGATAAATTTCTAAAGTGATCTCCGGAGGAGTTTCGGCAGGAACCTATGGAAATTTTCCTAAAAACATTCTTGAAGGATTTTTTGGAGAAACTCCCGAGGAAATTCTTAGAAGAAGTTTTGTGATGATCTTTCCAGAAAATTTTCTAGAGATTGTTCCAAGAATCCAAGAGTTATTAAGGAATTCCTACAGACAATTTCTGGTTTTTCTTTAGATTTTTTTTTTTTAATCTGTATTAAAGAGATTTTTAGCCTTAGGCTAATTCATCTCGAGACCCACGCTTTATTTCCCTTCCGAAGGAAGAACTCGCATTTTGCAAATTTGTCGGGAGTAGGATTCGATCCCAGGTCCTCGGCGTGATAGTCAAGTGTTCTAACCATCACACCAGGTCCGCTCCCTTCTTAAGAAATTAATTCAGGTATTCTTTCAAGAAATATGTATTTTTTTAGCTGATTCTGAAAAAAAAATATTAAAAAATCCTGGAGAAATATCTGAATTCTGGAAAACTTTCTCAAGGAATTCTTGGAGGACCCCTCATTTCCGAATGAACCTCAGTGAAATTTTCAAAGAAATATTTAGAGGAATTTCCGTTAAATTCCATGGAAAAATTTGATAAGCAGGCCCTTGCTGCAATTCGTGGGAAAATCCCTAAAATTTCTGAAAAAATCTCTTGTTTTGTATGAGAAAATACCCCTTAAGGAATATTCCAGGAGAAACCTTTTAATTAAACGATTGTAGGATTTTCTGAATAGGTATAATCCTTGAGCAATCTGTTTGAAGGAATTCCTGTAGAAATGCTTGAAGAAACGCCTAGATAAGCTTCTGTAAAGATCCCCAGGAAAAAAAAAAACTCTTGCGATATTCCTGTTGAAACTCCTAGGAAATATTTCTGGATAATTTCCTTAAATAAACCGTTGAGATAATCTAAGGACTGTTATTGGAGGTAATGGCAGAGGAATTCCTGCGCATATACATGGAGGAATATATTTAGGAATTATTGAACAAGTCTCTGTTTGAACTCCTGTAGGAATCTCTGGATATATCCTTGCCTGAACCACTGAGATTGTTAATGAAAAAAATCTCTGAATGATATTCCGGATGAACGGTTGAAGAAATTCCTGTACATTTTCCTGCGGGAATTTAAATTGGAATCCCTAGAGCAATTCCTGAACAAATCTTTGGTGAACTTTTTAAAGAAATACTTGTACAAATTTCTGAAAAAATCTTTGAAAAACCACTGAAAGAATTTTTGAAAGAATATTTACAAGACTATCTGATTGTATCTCAGTAGAATATACTGAAAAATTTTAGAATCCGAAATATTTTTGGAGATATTTACGAAGAATTTTCGAAATGAATCTCTAGAAAAATTTCTAAAGTAACCCCTGAAAGAGTTTCAGATGGAACCCATGAAAATCTTCAAAAATAAATCTTTGAGGAGTTTTTTGGAGATTTTTTTTAGAGAACTCGGAGAAATTCCTTAAGGAATCCCTTGAAGATTTTTTGTCTGATGGAAGCTTTGGAAAAAAATCTGAAGGACTCTGTGAAAGATTTTCTGAAGAAATTTTGGGAGAAATTTCTGGTGGAATCAACAACTTTTGATTTCCAGAAGAAATCTCTGCAAGCATTTCTGACGAAATCAGTAGGTGACTTCCATTAAGAATTATTGTTCCTACTGCTGAAAAAATCTATGGAGGAATTTCTGAGAAAAACCATGGAAGATTTTCCAAAGGAGGTTTTGACAAAGTTCTGAAGGAAATTCTTCAGGAAATTCTGAAGCAAATCATGGAAGATGTTTTAAAGTAATCCATGCAAGGTTTTGTAAACGAATACTTAATTTATTTTCTAGAAAATTATCTAGTGAAGTGTGAAGAAAATTCGAATGGAAACTTTAAGATTTAAAAAAAAAACTTGGAAGGATTTTTGAAGAATTTCCAGAGAAGTCTCCAAAGCAATTCCTGGTATTTTTTTTTTCAATTCAGTGGAAAATTTTCTGAAGGGAATGCAGGAGAATTCCTAAAGGATTTTTTTTACAGAATCCATTAACGATTTTTTTTATGCATGCATGGTTTCCTTAATGAAACCACCAAAGAGTTTTTGATAGAATCACCAAACGATTTCGAAGAAGTGAATGGTGGAATTTCGGGATCAAGCCATGCAATATTTTCTGATTTTCAGATTACACTGAATTAATCTTTCAATGGTTGCGAAAGCCCGATCAATGAAAAGTTTCATGAATTTTCGAGTGGTAAAAACCAAAGATTACCTTGTTCATCGCTACGTTTAATCAGCGGTTTGTGCTGTTCGGTGAACTTCCCTAATGTTTTGAGAAATTTCGGAAGAATAGTTAGTGAAACATCGGAATCAATCTCTTCAAGAAACTGGAAAATTTCCTTGAGAAAATTTTCGAATAAACCTTTGATACATTTTTTAAAGAGTCCGTAGATAAATATCAGGGAAGAATTTGAGGGGTGATGCTTGAATAAGTTTCTGAAGAATTCCCAGGAAAAAAGACTGAAAGAATACCTTAAACATTCCTTTCATTCGGAGGGATTTCTTGGAAGTGCACGTGTGAGAGCACAAAAATGGAAAACTCACGAAGGTATTTGGCAAAAGTTGAACTTTTTTTTTTCATAGCGAATATGTTTTTAAAATTGTCAAAAGTTTTTTTTTTCTTTTTTCTTGTTTCTAATTTAACTGCTTATGTGTTCTTCTGCATATCGTATTTATACCTTATGGGGTATACTCCTTAAAACATCTAGTAGACCGGAATACGACAATAACGTAATATCTCTAGAATATTTGAGAAACACTGCCGCCACAGCGACATAATAGAAATGACCCGGGACTATTGGACTAACAACATATGAGCGTCCAGTCCTCTAGCCAGCGGTCGGTCGCCACCCCGAAGGATCTTCTTCAGCTCGGAGCAGCCAACAGAGCGTCGTGCACGCTCCATCCTTGGGCACGATTTTGATTTATTGAGCCGAAATGAGATAAACTATAGTGTAGCAGCAGCAGCATAACGCATCGAGAATGGGACTGGCTTTTCCAGCTACATATCGCCTGCAATAATGGAGGGATATAATTGTTCCTCAAGCTCGTTTACGGGGATTTCTTCAGAACGGAAAGCCGCACGAATGGCTACTACGTGATTCTAGTCCGCTTCGGTAAGGCCAGCAGATGCGAACTTGGTCAGACGTCGTCGTTGTCGGCTACGGTGTGCGTCTTCTCAGGCAGTAGGTAAGTATGTAGTCGCTCTATGGTCGCATAATTGGCTGGCTTACGTGCTGCGGAACTATGGGAATTCCGAGGAAATGGATCAATGCGTCCGTTCAATGAATGATAGTGGCTGTCTGACACGGATAATGGAGCTTGTTCAGGCGTAAGTGCATTATTGTACTCGCGATTAATCCTAACAAGACGTGTTGATGACTGTAGGTAGATTTAGTTGTCTTGGCGTTACGATTCATGCACAGTCTTTTGTAATGGGGACAATCGCATACGAGTAATAACTCACATGCACTAAAACGTTGAGCCGAACTGACTGCTCCCTATTTTCGCATGATGTATTTTCAAGATTTAACAACGATTTTCTCTATCGGATATCCTCAAAGGTATAATTTGACACATTCAAATTATACCAAATTTGCAAGCAAACAGGATTCTCAATCAAATGTCTCACCTTTTCCACTCAGTTCTCAAAGGGAAAGTTTTTTTCACGTTCCAGTTGTCCGCCTCGCCACACAGGGAACAGCTAATGACGGTTTCAAGCAAAAATTTTAAATGTTCCCATTTGTAACATACCGTGTCAGAAGCGTTCCGACGTGTTTTGACTGCTAACTTGCTGGAAGTGATTTCCCTCCGGTTGTGCCCCACGTTTGTCCTATATAGATGTTCGTCCTTTACAAGGACATGCCAGGATTTCCATGTCCTTCGGTTCCAGCACATCACTGCCCACATCCCTCATGTATCTTAATTAAAATTGTGTATGCACAAAAACTGTCTTCGTTGCAGCATAGCAGCACAAACCTCTTTCCAGTTTTTTTTGCACCATCGTCAACCAACAGTTCTCATCCCAGAAACAAAGTCCTTTGGTCATTCTTAGCACTTTATATGTCTTCTTCCTTCATGCCTTTGATATCAACGTACACCTGAAACCCGAGCGAAGGCAAGTGATTTTTCACTTGCAACCATCACATAGTCTGTGGCCTCCAATCCCAATGGATCAGCAGCGTACCCACGACCTACCTACCGCCATTTTACCCTTTATCTACTTATATGTTCATCGTCATCACACTCACGCTCGAACCCGTCGCGTCGGTTAGTGCAACCTTCAGCCAACCGGCCAACCAGGGCAGGAAAGATTCATTTAGTGCGCCTTGACTCCATGGCTTCCCTTCCCATGTGTTTGCTATGTTCCACTACTGGCTGGTCGTTTTTTTTCTGCATTTCCACCACAATACTAACAGTGGCGGGATATGCCAGGCTGGCTCAGACTTTTGAAGAACTTGTATTAGATAGAAGCTGGTATTGGATGGTCTTTCTTCTTCTTCTTCTTCTTCTTCTTCTTCTTCTTCTTCTTCTTCTTCTTCTTCTTCTTCTTCTTCTTCTTCTTCTTCTAATTATTCTTCTTCTAATTATTCTTCTCCTTCTTCTTGGCATAAAGTCCCCACTGGGACAAAGCCCGATTCTCAGCTAAGTGTTCTATGAATACTTTCACAGTTATTAACTGAGCTGAGAGCTTCCTCTGCCAGTGACAAGGAAATTTCCTTTACGAAGAGTTCCTAGACCGACCGACGTGTGACACGGTATGTTATCCAGGCCAGTATCTGCGTGATCGACAACAACGGAGGCGCATTGTGACTGCAGAAGAAGACCCCGTTTGCCTTGGAGACTACGAAGTCCTCGTAAAAAGTAGAAGCCAGTTCATGGCCGGTGTTGACATGGTAGTATCAGAGCTGCCCGGGTAGAGGGAAAAAGCTCAAGCATAGCATATTTTGATATTGAGATCAGATTATGATATAGGTTTGATTGATATAAGAGATAAAAGATCTAAAACTAATATTTAAAATTCACTCCTGGAACATCATCATCAGATCATATTTTGGTCTTGTAAGATCTAACCAATAGCACCGAACTATTCATTTGATCTTGAAACATTAAATTTTGATATTGTTGTGATGTTTCAGGAACATTTTTCAGATATTATTTTCTGATCTTTTATATCTTATATCAATCAAACCAATATCACGTTTTGATTGTCAGTACTTCACCATGGTTACTCAAGGTTTCCAAGCGTCATCGGCCCCTATACCTACTGGTACGGCCCCAAGACGCCCTATGAGACGCGACAACTCGTTTTGTTCTTACTAACATTAGTAAGAACAAAACGTGTTGTCTCCGTTCTCGTGTCGTGTCTCGTAGGAGTAAATACTTCTTACTTGTGTACAAACCTAAGAAATATTAGTAATTGAGAATTATTAGAGGAAACCTGCAAACATCGCGGAAGTATTTCTTTCAGTTTAGCAAGAATTAGACCTGTGCGCTGACTATATTTTGCTCGGCGGCGGCGTGAGGGCAATTTTTGGCCGGCGGCGGCGGCGTCATCGGCGTCACGCCGATGGGAGCTTTTGGCGGCGGCGGCGGCGACGGCGTGGATTGGCGTGACAAAAATTTGACCATTATGTCAACATTGACAAAGCATAGAAGCTATTACGCATTAAGTAAATAAATATATCGATTTTGCAAAATTTTTAGTTTTGCTTTCTTAGAACCTTTAGAAACTATCAAAGTTGATAATAAGGTCGCACTATTTACACTAAGGAATCAGACTTCAGGGAGGAATCTCAAAAGGAATTCCAGAAGGAGCCTTGAATAAATTCCTGGAGGAAGCGGGAATATCTAAAGGAATTCCCCTAATGATTTCTAGGATGAATCAACGAAAAACATCCAGAAGGAATCCCAAAGAAATTCCAAAACGAATCGTCAAAAGAATTCCTGTGGGATTTTCCAAGGGAATTCGAGAAATTATCCCCGGAGGATTTCTAGGAGGAATCAACGAAAACTACCCAGGAGGAATCTCTGCAGGAATTCCAGGAAAAATCCCTTGGAGAACTCTGGGAGAAATTGCCGAAATATTTCCACGCGGAATCCTCGGAAGAATCCCCGAAGAAATTCTAGGAAGAATCTCCGAAGGAATTCTATGAGGGATCCCAGGAGGAATTCCATGAGGGATTCCCGAAAGAATTCCAGGAGGAATCTCCGAAGAAATTCGAAGGGGTATCACCAAATAAAATTCCAAGAGGAAACCTCGAAGTCATTCCAGGAGGAATTCCCGAAATATTTCCGAAAGCAATCCCCAAAAAAATTCTAGGAAGAATCTTCGAAGGAAATCTAGGAGGAATCTCCGAAGAAATTGCGGGAAAAATCCCTGCAAGAATCCCAGGGGAAGCACCCAAGGAATTCCGGGAGGAATCTCCAAATGACTTCCAGGCGGAATCTTCGAAGGTTTTTCAAGAGGAAACTCCGAAGGAAATCCAAGAAGAAACCTAATAGGAAGACCAGGAGGAATCTCCAAAAAAATTCAAGAAGGAATCCTCGAAGGAACTCTAGGACAAATTCCAAAATTCCAGAAGGAGTTTCCCAAGGAATTCCACGAGAAATCATCGACGAAATTCTAGAAGGAAATCCCGAAGGAATTTCTGTAGGAATTTCAAGAAGAATTTCAGAAGGAATTCTAAGAGGAATCACTAAAGATATTCCAGGGGGAAACTGTGAAGGAATTCTAGGAGGAATCCACGATGGAATATCAAGAGGAATCTCTGAAGTAATTTCAGGAGGAATCCATGAAGGAACTCTAGGGGGAATCCCCAAAGGAATTTATTTATATATTTCGTCAATCAATTCCAGAAAGATTTTTTAAAGGAAATTCATGGAGGAATCCCCGCATGAATTCCAAGAGGAAATTCCGAAAGAATTTCCAAGGGGAATCGATAAAGAATCCACAAAGCATGTCTTGGAGGAATAAACCAAAAATATCTAGAAGGATTTCTCTGAAGGAATTCCTAGGAAAAATTCCTGAAGGAATTCTAGGAGGAATCACTGAAAGAATTCCACAAGGAAACCTCGAAGGAATTCTAAGAGAAATCTCTAAAGAAATGCTAAGAGCATTCACCAAAGAAATTCCAAAAGGAAACTCCGAAGGAAATTCAGGAGGATTCTCCGAAGGAAATTCAGGAGGATTCCCCGGAGAAATTCCATGAGAAATTTCCGTAGATTATTCAGGAGGAATCCCCGACGAAATATCAGAAGGAATCTCTGGAGAAATTTCAGGAGGAATCTCCGAAGGAAGAATCTTCTTATTCATTTCAGGAGGAATCCCATAAGGAAGTCCAGAAGGAATCCCTGAAGGAAGTACAGCAAGAAATATCCAACGGAATTCCAAGAAAATTCCTCAAAGAAATTACAGTAGAAATTCTTGCAGGAATCCCAGGGGGAACCCCTGAAGGGATTTTGGGACGAATCTCCGAAAGGTTTCTAAGCGGAAGAATTGAAGAATTTTCAAGAGAAAGCCCCGAAGGAATTCCAAGAGGAATCCTCACAAGTAGTCCAGTAGAAATCTCTGCGGGAATTCTAGAAGGAATCTCCGAAGAAATTCTAAGAGCAATCTTTGAGTTAAATCCAGAAGGAATCCCCAAAGAAATTCTAGGAAAAATCACCAAAGGAATTGCAAGCGAAATCCACGACACAATATCAGGAGAAATCCCCAAAAGATTTCAGGAGGAATCAAAGAAGGAAGTCCAGTTGAAATCACCGAAGGAATTCCAGGAGAAATCCCAGAATGAATTTCAAAAGGAATCCCCGAACAAAATCTGGGAGAAATTCCCGAAGGAAGTTTAGGAGGGATTCCTAAATTAAGTCCAGAAGGAATCTCCAAAAGAAAATTTATGAGGAATCAGAAAAGGTTTTCCACGATAAAGCCGCGAAGGACTTCCAGAAGAAATCCACAAAGGAATATTAGGATGAATCCTTGAAATAACTCCAGGAGGAATCCTTGAAGGAAGTCCAGGGGAATTCCTGAAGGAAATTCAGGAGGACTCCCCGAATAAATGACAGAAAAAATCCCTGCAGGAACTCCAGGGGGAATTCCCGAAGGAATACCGGTAGGAGCCTCCGAAGTATTGCCAGGTAGCCTCGAAGGATTTTAAGCGGAATTCTCAAATGGAATCTTTCCGGGTCAGATATTTGCAGAAAGTATCCCCTATTAAATTCCTGGAGCAAGTCCAGACAGAAATCCTGGAGGAATTCTTGTAGTAACACCATGACATATTCCGGGTCGGAGATTTGCAGAAAGTATCCCCTATAGAATTTCTGGAGGGATTCCAGAAAGAAATCCTGGAGGAATTCTTGTAGTAACTCCATGACATATTCCGCGAGAATATCTTGGAGAGATGCCTGATCATAATCACAAGGAAATTATTACAGGAACTCCTACACGATTTCCCGAAAGAACATCATCCCTGAATGAGCTCCTTTCGGTATAATACCATTCATTCAGGGATTCTCTTGGTGATTTATTAAAAAATTCCTTTAGAAAATGCTCAAAAGAATCTTCTGGAAGTTCCTCCAGCAGTTTTTCGGATAGTTTTTTTGTTTTTAAATATACCTCCTTTGTACTATTGAATTGCGTCAGAAATTGTATAAAAAGTTTTTCTGATCCTTTCTCTAGAGATATATCCAGGAGTTCTTCCAAGGAGTCAAATGAGTCCTTCAGGACATTCTCCGAAAAAAATTGTTGAGGGATTCCCAGTATCATTTCACCAGTACCTTTGTCTCACGCGAAAAAAAAAATTGTTCTGATAAACGTGAACAAACAAACGTAAATATGAGAACAAGCAAATATACATCGTGAACTGGAACTAGTTCCAGCTGTCAATATAGGTGTTCTAGAGAACGTGAAACCTAGTTCAAGGTGTACATTTCATATTGTTGTTATCGTTGCTATGCATAGTTCACGTTTGTTTCCGTTGCGTAACTGGGAGTGCCCGTATATGGGGCTGTCCATAAACCACGTGGTCATTTTTTTGGGACTTTTCAAACCCCCCCCCCCCCCCGCATGGTCATTAGTCCATACAAAAAATTTTATTTGTCCATACAAAGTGGTCATTGGCCGAACACCCCCCCCCCCCCCCCCCAATGACCACGTGGTTTATGGACAGCCCCTATAGGAACGGATTGTTTTGCGTGCTGTTATTTTTGCAGTCATTTTTGAAGAGATTCCTTTAGAAATATCTCTATGGATCCTGCAATTTCACAAGCATTTTTTCTCAGAATAACTTGAGGAGTTCCTCCAGAGGTCTCCCAAGAACTTTTTTCAGAGATTTAAGGGAAATCTTAAGGTGTCTTTTCAGATACGCCCTCAGGTAATTTTAGGCATTCATCCAGGAATTGCTCTAGCGATAACTTTAGAAACTGTTTCATAAGTTTTTGTCAAGGAATTTCTCCAAAAAAAATCTTCAAGGATTATCTTAAAGAATTCTTCAGTAATTTTATTGCCGTTTCTGGAAGTACTTCTGAAAAATGCATGGAAGAATTCTGAACATATTCTGCAGTGATCTCTTAAGACATTTCAGGAACTATTTTTGGTCAAACCGCAGGAACAATTTCTAAACCAATTTCTGAAGAAATTCTTGACGAAATATTTGAAGGAAGTCCTGGAGAAATTACTAAAAAAACGCCGAAAAAATTTCTTAAAATAATCTAGCTGGCTTTAAGACTGAGTTCCAGGAGTAATTTTGAAAACAATTTATAATTTATTGTTGGAAGGAATCCATAGAGGATTTTCTTGGACTTCTCAAATAAATTTATGGAGGAATCTCATTACGGATTATTGAATAAATCTCCAGGAATATTTCTAAATAAAGGAGTCTGTGGAAGATTTTCTTAAAAAATCTCTGGAAGAACTTTCAGAAGAAATTTTTAATAATTTTTTGAAAGGATTTCTGAAGGTATCCGTGGATAATATACTGAACGAGTTCTCGTACGGTTTCCGTAAAAAAAATCTTTGAACAATTTTTCAAGTAGGGTAAAAGCTCCCTTAGTGGAGGTAGTACCAATAGTGGTGGTAGTGGCAATTTAGCACTATTTTTTTTTCAAAGTCCTTCTGTTGTGAATAAACTTACAATTAATGTTTACCCGCCGTTCTATACGAAAAACGGATCTAGTTTTGCGTTTTTCTCAAAGTTACTGGCAAATTTAGAAAAAGGGATCAAGTCTACCCAGTCTCCCCTATCTGATCACTTTAAGTTTCAAACATTTTTTTTACCTCAAAAGCTCGTTACTCAGTGAGTAACTAGGAGTAATAACATAATAATAACAGTTTTAAGTATCAGCGTATAGGGTGTTCTTTGCATGGTATTTGTAAGGTATTCCCATCTGCTCGGGAATCGTCATGGTACGGAAATATCTACATATTTTCAGACCCGTCTAAAGTGATATGTGTAAGCTTTGCGAGACTTCGCCGAGACTTATAAAAAAAACATTTATTCAAAAACACTAAACCTAGATTCTACAATTCACACTTAAAACTAAAGTCATTTCACTGTGCCCTAGCCTTTTTATCACTTCGTATACCTAGCGTCAGCGTTTGCCATCCGGTCCGTTGGTGCGTCGTCGGTCACGTTGTCTCCGTTTCGATTCTGCTGCGTTGACGATTGCGTATCGATCGGTGTCACTGCCGGTCGATCAGCCAAAATCCAACCTGTTGGTTGTTGCTAAGCGGTGCATGCCTATGATGATGAATGTGTGGCACCGCCTGGGTTGTACGATCGGTGCGGGTTGTTTATGTTGATGGACGAGGAGCGCCGCCTGGGTGTAAGGGGCGGTGCGGTAGCCTATGTTGGTGGAAGTGGGCGCCGTCCGGGTGTAACGTCTCCCCCCTTAGATTCAAGCGTCCTCGGTTGAAGTTTTCGGCATGCCGATCCTTGGAATTGGGATGAATTTCTGGTTCGCCTTCTCGGGTTTGCTTTCGGTTGGCCAGATGTCCTCGTGGATGTCCTTTGTTTGTATCACTGTGCGAAGCTCCGGTAAAGTTCCCAAAGCTTTATCTTCCATTCTCGATGTTGCTTTCTTGTAGAAGAAAAATAATGTAAAGAAACAAAGAATGGTTAATGCGAGGAGTGATCCTCCTCCGATGGTTAGCCGTCGCTTGAAGTTGTCCAGAGAAAGTTGAACTTCGTTAAGATCCTCGAGATTTTGAAACTGTAATCTATCATCTTCGGTGTCAATCTCTGATAAGTTTCCGTTTTGGAGAGGTTTGCTGTATATTGGGATGAGGTACTCTTTCTCGTTCATGTGTTCATCTCGAAATGCATAATTTGTGAGGTCGACGTGGTTCGGTAATTCGGCCAAGTCGAACGGGTCATCTTCCATATTTTGTTTTCGCTGACTAAGCGCATCAACTCTGTTGTATGAATCGTTTCCAATTTCAATCTCGTTGGAATTAATTTCTATCGGTGCATTCGCGTGGTTATGCACTGCTATGAAAGCTGTGTTGTTTGAACTTCTATATAGGCCTGGTACCATTGTAAAACGATCATATGGTTTTTCTTCACTTATGCAAAAATCGCCGTTTAGCTGTGTTCTGATTTTCACCATTTGAAATCCTTGCTCTGTTAGATTGATTTTATGGTTCTCCGGAAATTTTTTTAGCATATGAAATGTTTTCTTGCCAATTTTCAATGAATTTTTGCTGATATCAATTTTGGCGTTCAAGTCTCTTAGGGACTCGTAACCAATTAGCCCATCAAAAAACTTGTGGAATTTGAAAATGTAGAACTTTAACTTTTTATTGATTTGGAATGGGTCGAAAGAAGCTGATTTAGATATTGTATGGGTGCCACTGATGTTTGTAACCTTAATCCCTGTTTCCGTTTTGCAATTTTGGATATTAACATGTTCCGGAGAGATATAGTTTTTATTCGCTCCAGTGTCGATTAAAAACTTCATTTCCCCTTTCATTGTATTTATCGAAACGTACGGAATAAAATTATTATCTTTTACCTTTTTATTGCCTCTGCCGCGCCCACCAGAAAATTTAGTTCATCATCGACGAGAACGTCGTCGTCGTCCGAATCTAGTATTGCATCATTCAGCTGCCCGCGGGTGTCATGTTCCCGTTCGTTCGCCTTAGTGCAACGGCATTCTGTTTCAGGGTCGTCGTTGTGGTTATTTACCTCTGTTCTAGACTTAGCGGTACGCATTGAGACGTCGTCGTCCGCGTTTGGTTTTGAATTTCTGAATTTGCCTGAGCCGCTAGGTTTGTTGGTATATGGAGGATTGAACTTGGTTTTCTCCATCTGGTTGTTTTTAATTTCTGGATATTTGCCAGCTGAAGGGCCTTTATCCATTCTTTGCCTAAAAGCGGCGTTGGAATGCTGTATTGAAATGTCTTGCGCTTCTTCTAGTGTTTTAGGCCTGTAACTTCTCACGTACATGGAGAGTTGTTCCCCGTTCAAGCCGTCTATATAACGCGTTAAAGTCATGAGACTGATCAATTTGTTAACAGCCTCAATGGATGATTTGTAATCCGTCATCTGAGCGGCGGATGTTTTAATCGCGGTATCGATTGATTTTAGTTTATGATAATATTCGTGTAGTGTTAATTTGCCTTGGCGGATGTAAAATAGACTTTGTATGTGTGAAGTTATATCTCTTTTGTCGCCAAATGAGTTCAGTAATATTTCTTTAATGTCCTCCCACTCTTTTGGGTTGCCGGAAGCTATCAAAACTTCTCTGGCGTCCCCGGTTATTTTTGATTTTATGACGCGGATAATTTGTTTCCATTTAGGGAAATCATCCTCGTATTCTAATAGGTCTTCCAAGGTTTGGTCGACATCCTCAACCCATGCGAGGGTTTCTTTCCTGTTTCCAGAAAAAGTCGGAATAATTTTGATTTGGTCAGGAATGCTGAAAGTTTCCGACCGTCTACTATTTAGTGAATTGATCGTGTCGATCAATGAATTTTGATTTTCGGTTAATTTCTTAACCTGGTTTATTAATTGCTCCTTGGTGATTTCACCTGAGGCTTCACCGCTTGACTTGACGTCCGGGTTCATTTTTTAATTTAATTTTTTTTTTATTTATTTCAGACGTTAAAATATTGCTTTTCCTAAGAGGTTTTAGAAGATATCCTCTCTTTTTAAAACTTTAGGTGTGGCGAATATTGACGACTTTAGTATTTAGACAAATGTAAAAACTTTGTCTGTTTGTGTGTGTGTGTGTGTTTTTTTTAAATATTTTACCCTATTCCGAGGGTCACTTTTGTTCACTTTTTGTTCACTTTTATTCACTTGAGTGGAGAAAAAAGTTTTCTACTTACAGTAGGATATTCTGCATCCTCCTGGAGTTTAAGGTATCCTGTAGAATCCTGGGGGTTGGTTCGTCAAGTGGGTCCTTCTTCGTTCCTGATGCTCGCAACTCGGTGGTTTTCTTTCTCCGATGGTTTCCCGGGGCACCAGCTGTTCACTATGAACTTAACTCGGTTGGGTTTGATGCACTACGAATCACTTTTCGCGACACTACTTCCACTTTTTTCCAGACTGCGCCAGCTTTGCGAGACTTCGCCGAGACTTATAAAAAAAACATTTATTCAAAAACACTAAACCTAGATTCTACAATTCACACTTAAAACTAAAGTCATTTCACTGTGCCCTAGCCTTTTTATCACTTCGTATACCTAGCGTCAGCGTTTGCCATCCGGTCCGTTGGTGCGTCGTCGGTCACGTTGTCTCCGTTTCGATTCTGCTGCGTTGACGATTGCGTATCGATCGGTGTCACTGCCGGTCGATCAGCCAAAATCCAACCTGTTGGTTGTTGCTAAGCGGTGCATGCCTATGATGATGAATGTGTGGCACCGCCTGGGTTGTACGATCGGTGCGGGTTGTTTATGTTGATGGACGAGGAGCGCCGCCTGGATGTAAGGGGCGGTGCGGTAGCCTATGTTGGTGGAAGTGGGCGCCGTCCGGGTGTAACGTGTATATGTTACTCTCCGACATCATCCCGAGCCAAAGAGAAAGTCGAAGACGAAGAACGCTATGAAATTTCATTAATTTTTATAAAATATCATAAAACGTCCGGTAGTCCGTTCTGGGATGAAGGATTTGCTCCCACCAACCGACGTCGGCTAGAAAATTTGATTTCTTTCCTAGACACACACACACAGTGCTCCCGAGGGTCCCCGAAGAGAAAAAGGATTCCTGCCACATCGAGCGTCCTTCCTTACACGTTCATGTCGGTCGGTACACGAGTGACCTGACCGGATGGACGGAGAGTCCACCGTATTTATGAACTTGCTGAAGCAAGGATTTTTTCCACTTTTGCATGTATATTTAGTGGTTAAATAATCTTACCCGGTTAACAGTGCACCAGGCTCACCAGATAGTTGGCACAAAATCACATTGGACTGACTGGTCTGCTGCTGCTGAAGCATTTCAGCAGGGATGCTGTGGTGGCAGCAGCAGCGGTTGGGACCACTACTGGATTCGGTTGACCACACAGGAGTCATATTTTGTGCCCCACTTGTCCTCTCCAGGCCAGGAGTGCAATTCGTTCTGCGGGATGGCTTCATCCGCAAGAAGATTTCGGTTTTATGATTTGTGATTCATTATTGTTCGGTGCAGCTCTACCTGACAGGATGTGCTTGTTTTAGTGGTTTATGGGACTCTGAGGTTTCATAATGTGGATCAGAATATAATTTCGCAGTGTGACTTGTTGTTGCCCGTGGTCTCATTAATTAATCTATGAGCTTTCATAGATAAATAAAAAATTACTGTATATTAGGCCCAGTTCATATTATTTATCACAAAAGCAATCCCCTGATGAGCAGTTTGAACATTCTGCCTAGTATTGTTACATTCACTTGCACGTTGTCCAGCATGCTGCATATCTGCTTAGACAGTCTCGTTAGATACTTTGATACCCCTAAAGATGACTCAGTATAGTACAGTTTTGTTTGACGATTCTAGTTTGAGTTTAAATAAGGGCGAAAAAAATGAGCGAATTCTCTTCGTCGACTCTCTCTTCTTCAAATTAAAGTGACAAGATGCAAGTATGAATGCACTTTTTGGTCATAAATCGCTAGGTTGCGATGCAATCTAGCATCTAAGTGTAAAAAAGTTCGATCGAATTTGCATCTTGTCACTTTAATTTGAAGAAGAGAGAGTCGATGAAGAGAACTCTCTCATGTTACTTTCGCCCTTATTCAAACTCAATCAATGACTCCAAACTATTCCAGTATTGTTTGTGCTGAGTGGCAACCCAGGTGTGAATCTGAAGGTTTACCCAACACGTCGATACCGGAATAGCTGGCTCAGGACCAATGAAGTCATGTGACACTCCAGTGCGAGCTAACTGATCAGCTAATTCAAAATGGAGAGGTAGCTATATAAGATAATTAGCGTGTGCTGAAATCAGCTCCTTGATTTGAGTTCGACAAGTGATAATTAACTTTGACCTAGAGTTGGCCGAAGCAAGAGCTTCAAAAGCAGCCTGAATTTCTGAACAGATGTATATTGCTTTGCCCATTACGTATTGTTGAAATGCTGTTTGAACTACGCACATGAGAGCAAAGATAAGTGCAACCAGGGATGGCATTCACCATTTGCAAAGAGTTACATTCACTTGCCACTATCTCAGTTCATAAGCATGCTACCAAAAAACAATGTAAACCTCAATTTGTTCATCGAGCACATGTTCTGTTGTGCACATGGATGTCAAAGCATTTTCAACAGTGTAATTTTCCCACATGGCTTGGTCAGCCAAAGCAAAATCAAGAAATTGACAAATGTATGGATGACTTTTACCTTGTAGTTTTGTCTGAAAGTTTGCCGAATATCATAAGGGTCGTACACGCATGCTTAACTCGTGAGCGAGCTGTGAAAGCAACTCTCCACGCCGTGAATGTAATTTACATTCACGGCGTGGAGAGTTGCTTTCACAGCTTGCTCACGAGTTAAGCATGCGTTTGCGACCCTTACGCTATTCGGCAAACTTTCAGATAAAACTACAAGGTAAAAGTCATCCATATATTGTTTTTTGATAGCATGCTTATGAACTGAGATAGTAGCAAGTGAATGTAACTTTTTGCAAATGGTGAATGCCATCCCTGAGTGCAACAAGTGAAAACAAGTGGAGATATCGCAATTCTAAGCACATTTTTGGTCCTTTAGGGTCCTTAAATCATCGGTTTTAGTAGAATAGCGTATTTTTTTCGTCGAAAAAATTTCATGTTTTTAGTCCCATTTATTTTTTGACAAGTTTAGGCCCCTTAACACTCCCACTGCCATGCTATAAATCACTTACACCAACTGCCATGCGCCAAAACAGTGGGAACGGTATTTTCAACTTCCTATATCTCAGCCGTATTTCATCCGATTTACAAAATTTTTAAAGCGATGGATTTTCCCAGCCTTCTAGATGAATATAATATGTTTGAAATGTCGTTTGGACCAAAGTTGGATTTTTGAGTACTCAAAAACTCGGAGCAAGTACCTTAGAAAATGCAATTTTTCTCGAGCTATTCCAAATGTAAAGTAGTTTCCACACATATTTTGATGTTAAATTGCCCACATTGATAAAGCAAAAATATTGCATAGAAATATCTGGAGATACTCTAACTTAAGACTATAAAATCTTCACAAAATTACGTATAATACAGCAAATTTGAATATTTGATTTGAACTTCACATTCATCGCGACAATTCCTATTTTTTATTGCTTGAAAACACTCAAGCATACATGAGATAACTTTTTCAAAAAGGTTGTGAAAATTGTGAATCTTAAAAATTACAAAATTTTCACAAATTTACGTATAATACAGGAATATGCTATTTTCAGTTTGAACTTCACGTTCATCGCAAAAATCTCTGTGTTTTATTGCTTGAAAATAATCACGCATCTATAAAAAATACTTTTCCTGAGCGATGGGGACAAGTATTAATTTTAAAAACTACAAAATCTTCACAAAACTACGTATAAAACGGGAAATGTGTTTTTTTGGTTTGAACTTCACGTTCACCGCAACAGTCCCTGTGTTTCGTTACTTGAAAACAATCACCTGTACATGAGAATAGTTTTTCGAAACGATTGTGAAAAGTGTGGATCTTAGCATCTACAAAATTTTCACAAAATTACGTATAATACAGAAAATTTGTATTTTCAGTTTGAACTTCACGTTCACCGCGACAATCCCTGTGTTTTATTGCTTAAAAACAATCACGTGTACATGACAATACTTCTTCGAAACGATTGTGTAAAGTGTAAATCTTAGAAACTACATAATTTTCACAAAATAACGTATAATACAGAAAAATAGCATTTTCAATTTGAATTTCACATTCACCGCGACAATCCCTGTGTTTTATTGCGTGAAAACAATCACGTGTACATGAGAATACTTCTTAGAAACGATTGTGTAAAGTGTAAATCCTAGAAACTACAAAATTTTCACAAATTTACATATAATACAGAAAATTAGTATTTTCAGTTTGAACTTAACGTTCATCGCGACGATCCCTGTGTTTTAAAGCTTGAAAATAATAAAGTATCTTTAAAATACTTTTCCAGAGCGATCGAGACAAGTTTGGATCTTAAACTCTACAAAAGTTTCACAGAATTACAGAAAATTTGTATTTTTAGTTTGAAATTCACGTTCATCGTGACAAACCCTGTGCTTAATTGATTGAAAACAATCACGTGTACATGAGAATACTTTTCCAAAAAGATTATGGAAAGTGTCTATCTTAGCAACTACAAAGTTTTCACAAAATTACGTATAATGCAGAAAATTCGCATTTTTGGTTTGAACATCACGTTTATAGCGACAATCTCTGTGGTGTTGAACAATCACGTGTACATGAGAATACTTCTTCAAAGCGATTGTGTAAAGTGTAAATCTTAGAAACTACAAAATTTTCCCAAAATTACGTACAATACAGAAAATTAGTATTTTTAGTTTCAATTTCACTTTTATTGCTGGAAAATAATCACGTGTACGAGAATACTTTTTCAAACCAATTATGAAAAATGTAAATCTTAGAAAATACATAATTTTCACAAAATTACTTATAATACAGAACATTAGTGATTGCAGTTCTAACTTTACGTTTACGTGTTTTGTGTCAGTGATGTTTTTAACACGTAAATTTTGACATTAGTTTTACCAATTTTAGGGTGACATGGGGCGAATTTATTTTGCATAGTGAGTATCATGGGTCAAATTTTCCCCGAAACTACAGAAATATCTGAAGCATGGATTTATGCTATAGATCTACAATATAACAATATCAAATTACAAACATTCAGGGTTGCACTTTTTTTTAAGTTTTTTTATGGGTTTTGGTTCACTAATGCAAAGAAATACATGTGTTGACATTTTTTAAGGATTCTCTGATAACTCTAATAAATCATTGTGTATCGCAATGATTAACTCCATCTGCTTGAGATCAAGTTTGTTGGTGGGATTGTATGGTGTCCGGCCATTTGGCCGAACGCCGTTTGGCCGAATGCCGTTTGGCCGAACGCCATTTGGCCGAATGCTATCTGGCCGAACGGGTCGTTTGGCCGAATGTCGTTTGGCCGAATTATGATCAAAGCAATTCAGAGGATGTTTTGACATTTCAACTGTAAAAATGATCAACAGAAATATTTCCTTCTTTTGATCATAGGCTATTCTTTCTAGTTTTGCCATTCAGAGTTAAGTTTGCGTTGAAACTGCCAATATTTCACCAAAGATTTTTTCTTCTTCTAATCATAGGCTGTTCTTTCGATTTTTATTGATGTGGAGAACAGTGACATGGTCACTTGAGTTCATCATTCATGTTTCGGCCAAACGGCAGTCGGCCAATTGGCATTCGGCCAAATGACCCTTTCGGCCAAATGGCGTTCGGCCAAACGGCATTCGGCCAAATGGCATTCGGCCAAATGACCCGGAACCGGGTAGGTATATTTTATCATATATCAAAATCCTTGTCAAAATCCTAAATATCCTTCAACAATAACAAAATACAGAATTCGAAACAGGAAATTTGGTTTTTCCAATCGATCTCAGCATTTATTGCGAATACTACTTTTGACAGAAGACAATCTTATTTAGCAATACATCATCAATTCAAAGAACAATACTGCCGTGAATTGCAAGTTAGTTCCATCTGTAAAAATTAGGCATTGACAAAATAGACTCTGAAGTTTTCGAACCTCAAAAAATTGCCATGACATGAAAACTTCTACTATCATCATGAAATTGTCACAAATTGTTCTAAAAGTGAAAATGTAACTGCGGAAAATATACAACTGGCCAAATCAGTGTAAAATGTGTTAACTGTACATTTTTTTGTTTGGTAGTGTAAATAGTACATTTTTTCGGAAATATTAATAATTTTTTGATTTTTTTTAATTCTTTGGCAAGAATAATATCGAAAATGTTCTGCAAAGGTGATTTAAATAAATTTTCAAAAAAAATTAAATTTATAAAATGTATGGGGTATTGAGATTAATTTGAAGTTATAATAAAATTGAACATGTTTCCGGTAATATTCGGAGTTTTCTGATTTTTTTTGTAGTTCTCTGGCCTGAATAATATCAACAATGCTCCGCAAAGTTGTATTGTATAAATATGCAACAATTTGAAAATCATAAAATGTATGTATTGTTGAGATCATCTTGAAGTAATAAAAAAATTGAACATTTTTCCGGAAATATTCGAAGTTTTCAGATTTTTTTGCTTATTTTAGTCTGAATAAGATAAAAAAAATGTTCTGAAAACTTGTTTTGGATAAACGTGCAAACATTTAAAAACCATAAAACGTATGGGATATTAAAATCTATTTGAAGTTATAAGAAAATTGTTAAATTTTCCGGAAATATTAGCAGTTTTCTGATTTTTTTAAGTTCTTTGGTCCGAATTATATCAATAATGTTCGGCAAAGTTGTTTTAAATAAATATGCAAAAATATTAAAATTTTGAATTGAGTTGGATATTGAGATCTATTTGAAGTTATGGCATAATTGTACGTTTTTCTTAAAAAAATCGAAGTTTTTTTATTTTTCTTTTGTGTTTTTTTTGGCCAGAACAATATGAACAACATTCTACAAATTTTCTCAAATAAAAATGTACAAATTTCAAAATTATAAAATGTATGGGATGTTGAGATTTGTTTAATGTAGAATAAGCATTTAGTTAAAATACAGAAATACAAAATTTAAAAAAGTTGTAACAAATATTTGTTTAACATTTTTTTTAAATATTCGTAGTTTTCTGAATCTTTTGTAGTTCTTTGGTCTGAATAATGTCAATAATGTTTTGCAAAGTTCGTTCAAATAAATATGCAAAAATTTTAAAATTATAAAATACACGGGTTATTGATATCTATTTGAGGTTATAACAAAATTGTTCATTTTTCCGGGAATATTCGTAGTTTTATGATTTTTTGTAGTTTTTTTTTCGAAAGAAGAATATCAACAATGTTCTGCAAAGTTGTTTCGAATAAATATGCAAAAAAATCAAAGTTATAAAATGTATGGGAGATTGAAATCTATGTGAAGTTATAACAAAACTGTACGTTTTTGCGGGAAAAGTCCGAAGTTTTATGATTTTTTTCAGTTCTTTGGCCAGAACAATATCACTAATGTTCTGCAAAACTGTTTTAAATAGTTTTTAATAATTACAAAATCATAAAATTTATGGGATATTGAGATCTATTTGAACTTATAACAGAATTGTACATTTTTTCGGAAATATTCGTAGTTTTCTGAATTTTTTGTCGTTCTTTGGTCAGAATAATGTCCACAATGTTCTGCAAAGTTATTTCAAGTAAATATGCAAAAATTCCAAAATTATAAAATGTATGGGATATTGAGATCTATTTGAGGTTATAACAAAATGTACATTTTTCCGGAAATATTCGTAGTTTTCTGATTTTTTTTGTAGTTTTTGTTCAGAATAATGTCAACAATGTTCTGCAAAGTTGTTTCAAGTAAATGTGCAAAAAATCCAAGATTATAAAATTTATGAGATATTGAGATCTATTCGAGGTTATAACAAAATTGTACATTTTTCGGGAAATATTCGTAGTTTTCTGAATGTTTTGTAGTTCTTTGGTTAGAATAATATCAACAATGTTCTGCAAAGATGTTTCAAATGAATATGCAAAAATTTTAAAATTATAAAATGTATGGGATATTCAGATTTACTTGAAGTTATAACAAATTTGTACATTTTTCTGGAAAAAATTGTAGTTTTATGAATTATTTGTAGTGTTTTTGAAGAGAAAACTATGAACAATGTTCTGAGAACTTCTCCTCCAAATGTGTGCACATATTTTAAAATAAAAAAATACAGAGGTCATCGCGACAAATTTGAAGTTACAAAAGAAAATATACTTTTTTCTGTGTTATACGTAGTTTTGTGAATATATTGCAGTACTTCGACGAATAAATAATCACAAAAATCACATTGGTTGCTTTATTACACTCGTTTGAGCAATTTAGTACTCAAAAATACAATTTTGGTCCAATCGTCATTTCGAACACGTTATAATATCTAGAAGGCTGGGAAAATTGATTGCTTAAAAAATTTTGCAAATCGGATGAAAAATGGCTGAGTAACAGCCAGTTGAAATTACCGTTCCCACTGTTTGGGAGGCATGGCAGTGGGAGTGTTAAGGGACCACTTAGCCTTGAGGTACGAATTTCAAATTTTGACACGATCACTTCTGAGCTAAAACGATCATTTTCCAACAACGAACTTATAACATTTTAATTTTCGAAAATAAGGGACGGCCTATTGCTCACTCCTAACAAAAATACAAAAATAAAACCTACTAACTTGGATTAACTATTAAATAAAAACGGTTTTAGAGATATCACGCAATAAATTAGGGGTGCAACTTGATGCAAGCGAGGGGTCCTTCAATGTGGTTTTCTTAAATTTTTATCATATTCTAGTGAATAAGCAAGTAAAATTTGAAACCACAGACTTTATGTAAATGGAGGCCTGATTCCAGTGGGAAATAAATGGAAAATCATAAAAACAATAATAATATATCAATGCAAAAACGGGATAACGGGGAGTAAAAGCAGGATCAAGGCTCTTATAAAATAATACCATCGAACTCCAAAAACCATTCAATTTGGAAATAAGATTAATACAATCATGCTAAAGAAAATCGATACAGTGGATCTCTTAATGCCGTGATATTTGGTGGGATTACTATTTATCAAAAATAATTAGAGTCAAATTTTTTATTTAGACATTAGGGTAACTATTTTTAAAACAATATAGTCCAAAAAATCAAAGTTTATTTTTTTAATTTAGAATTGTCAAAACTCATATCTCAAAAACTAAACAATAAATACTGCTGAATTGTGACGCAACATATTTTGAAAGTTTTAATCTTGATTTTTCAGATATTAAAAATGCGTCTTATATTAAAAATGCACAGAATGAAATTCTGAAATTTAACGTGACGTAAATATTGAAACATTTAAATTTCCATTTCATTTCATTCGATTTTACATAAAATAATTTTTTGCACGTCAAGTTGTTAGCAAGCTCATACCGCAGACAACCTGTAATATTACAATCCGATGGAGAATTGTGTTGAAAGCGATGAAGGTCATTTTGTTACAGCGAACTCGATGCAACAATTTTTAACTGTGTGGATATTGCAATTATCCTTTCGAGCTTTTGTCTATTGGACTTTTTTTCTTCTTTTGTCCTACAGCTTAATTTGAGATACACTGATCAACTTACCATGCCACTAATCATACTTCTACTTTCCGCAGAATCTGTGTACTCACCAATGGTAAGTTACCAGGACCATTATTCACTCTCATTCTTGTTTACGGGCCTATCCACTTTCGATCGTATTTGGTTCGTTCGAATCTGTATCTCACTTGATTTTGATGGCATAAACGGGAATTAACGTTCGAAGGTGGATTCGATCGAAAACAATAATGAGGGTGATTGTCTCAATATTTAAGGAACTAATGAAACACCAAACCCCATGACAGTTTAGAAAATTATCCACAATTTTCTCTCGTGAGCTCTGCTTGTTGTTATCCATCAAATTGAGCAACGTTTGAGTTTTTTCTCCTAGCATTCAATCTCCATCTCTTGATTTTTCCGGAGATCGTCGGAAAACTCTCACCCCTATCTACATTTTCCCAAATACTCTCTCGCGTTTCCACACGATTCGTTTTGTTTACACCGCAGTCTCCTACAAACGACGAGAATAGTCAAACAGTCACAATTTCCTTTGAAGAAGGAGGCAAAGCGTTCTCCAAATGAAAACCGTACGGTAAGATACTTCCTCGCGCCATATAATCCTTTCTTGAAAACATCGAGCCAAGCATCGAGCCGTAGTCATCGTCGTCGTAGTTGGCGTTATCTTTGAAGCGAAATCACAGTGTCTGGCGGCGAAGGAAAAGTTTGTCTTTCCCATTTCGAGTCGCACATGGCGGCAATCACATCATCATCTAGAGCCGACGTGTGTTGTGAATGGCGTTCTACTGCTAAATACTATCACAGAAAATCCACGCTCTTTTCCACCACGTGTGATTAGCACTCGGGCGACTAGGCAAACAACATACCTACGTGAGCAAAAAATGAGGAAGAATATTTTGTTGGGCGCACACGTTGGATGGGTGGATGGAGGGGGCGCTGCGTATCCAGCTACATAGGGTATATGTACCATTCCTTGGCCTAATTTGCAAGCCCCCTTGACAATTTTGACCATAACTCATGAATTAATAGCACTAGAAATAGTATGTTGACCCTATTACACACTCTAGGCAATGCGTTTTTCATCAATTGGAAGTAAACTTACGCAAATATTTAAGAATTTACTTAATTAAGTTGAAAAGAATCGATGTGATGGTATGCAACGTTGGTCTATGGTACAAAAATTGGCCTATTAGTGGATACAACGTTGGCCTGTTGCTTTCCATGCACTAGAACCACTTATTATCTCGTTTTTTTCAATATTTCTGCTGAAGCATTATCTCTATTTGTTCACCAATCTTACTTTTAAATTACATTTTCGGAGCCAAATTTTCAAAAAACTATAAATAAATCACTTTAACTAAAGTTCTTTCTTAATTTAGTAACGAAAACAGCGCAACCCTATTATTGTGTTGTATTTTTACAGTCACCGCACACAAAATCTTTCTTCCTGTTCGTTCTTTCTGGTTCTTATGCAAGAAATGTTGTTGACGTCTTTTTATCGCTGTTTTTGACGTCACTTTACTGATGGGCCAAGATTTGGGTACATAGTGAAAAAAATGTCCTCAATATTCGGCCCACATTCAATTTGTAAAATAGTTATTATTCGTTGAAAACAAATACACAAGTTCAAAAAAGCGTCTTTGACCATTGCATAAAATGTTCAGTTATTGGAAAGTCAATTCGAAAGGTTCCAGAATCATGCCATTTATGATCATGTGTAAAGACTACCCACTAAGCCGAAGAATCGTGGCGTCCACAAAAGCTTAACAAAGTGACATTTTCATTCAATTTTAATTCTCCAAAGTGCTAAAATTGAAACGAAATGTTACAGTTGTTTGGCGCATAGCTTTTCCGATATCCAGTTATGCGTGTTTGTTTGAGTTTTTGGTTTACGTTGAGATAGGCCGAACGAGGGGACTATGCCAACGAAGGATCCCGATACCCTATATACATACTTGTTGTGTAAGAAAGGTATGTCTTGCTAAATGTAAAATAAAATATATTCCACTTTTCCCGCTTTCTTGGGCATCTTTGACAACAGTTGAGAAAAGTAGTGACGGAATAATATGGGAGAACCATTTTCAAACTTTTATTAGAATTTCAACAAGTAATCTTCGGGGAACTGCGTGACGATTTTTCTGGATGCAAAGAAGGTTTAATTTCAAAAAGATTTGCCGGATCCCAAGCAATTTTCAATAGAACTTCAGAGTATTTTGAATGTTTGGCACATTTTTTAAAATGAGTTCTATACTAACCAAACCAGTTTTCAGAAAAAAAAACATGGAGTAATTCCTGGGAATACTCAAGTGATGTCAAGCTCATTCTTAATTAACAGAAAATATTTCCTAAAATTCAACTTTTCATTCTTCTCGAGTTTGATCATTCAAACTTATTTTAAAGTTACTTGTTTGGTTGACCGATTTCGGTATTACTGCAAACTACTGAGGTACAGTATAATTGAATCGATGAACAGTTATAAAGTTTGATGTTTGGTAATGAAATGCTGGAAAACTCTGCATGAGTTCAGCTGAAAACTGATCGTGTCAAAGTTCTTGAAAAGTCCACAAAAACTTTCAAAAATAATGTGGAAGATAATTCTGATGGATACAGTTAACATCAGTATAGAAGGGAGCACAAACAAGTGAACTCTCATGTTGAGGGAAGTTAAGGATGCTATCCAGCAGCTGATGAAAAACCAAATCAGCTGGAAAAGATAGCATCGAGGCTGATCCGTTCCCGATGAACCCGAAAAAGTTGCCACCTGCCTGCACCGGTTGATAGTCCGGATTTGGGAGACCAAACAGCTACCGGGCCGGAGGAGTGGAAGGAACGGACAATTTTCCCCATCTACAAAAAGGGGGCTGTCCATAAACCACGTGGTCATTTTTTTGGGACTTTTCAACCCCCCCCCCCCCCCCGCGTGGTCATTAGTCCATACAAATTTTTTTATTTGTCCATACAAAATGGTCATTGGCCGAACCCCCCCCAAATGACCACGTGGTTTATGGACAGCCCCAAGGTGTCAAGTTTAAGTGTGAGAACTTCTGGGATCACAATTCTGAATGTCACCTACAAAGTACTATCCCAGATCATCTTACGTCGTCTTCCACCTAAAGCGAATTAGTTTGTAGGTAGTTATCAAGCCGACTTCATCGGCGTTCGCTCGACAGCGAACCAGATCATCACCGTGCGTTAAATCCTTCAAATAAATGCCGTGTAAATCAGGTCATACACGGTAAAAATTCTGCACGCTAGATGTAAGGGAAAAATCCCTTAACTTTTCAACGTCCCAATCAACATGATTAGAAATTCTTTTCTTTTTAATTCGCAATGCTGTCAGTTTTGATATGAGAACCAAAACAAACCCACCGAAGAAATCAATTGAAAATCACTTCGATTTGCACTAATATACAAAGCAACACAATCCAAAGTGAAAAGCTGTTGAGTTGGTAATGACTGTTTGCATGAAAGTAAATATAGATGACAGGTGGTAGAAAGTGTTTCGCTTCGATTCGCACCTCGTTATCAGATGTGAATTAGTGTAGTGGTAAAGCAGAAAATCGTGACTCTCTAGGTCCTGGTATCGAATCTTGGTGTTGCGGGGGTACACTTTTTTATTTTTTATTTTGAAATCAAAACATTGTCAACAATGAATTGAAGTGCACTTCCAGTAAAACTGAAGAGGCATTGGATGTTCTTTTTCAAATGATTTTTAGATGATAACAAACTGTTTGGACAGTAGTTCGAATTCAGCGCGTCTACATCTGAGAGTCTACATGTTCGACGGCAGCAACTACATGGCCTGGAAGTTTCGCACACAGGTGCTGCTGGAAGAGCACAACCTGTTCGTGTGTGTGGAGCAAGAGGCGGAAGAAGTAGAAGGGCTGCGGGAACAGCCTGGCGACACGCAGCAGAAGAAGGACGAGAAGCGGAGTAAGCAGGATCGGAAGTGCAGATCGCTGCTAATCTCGAGGATCAGTGATAGCTAGCTCAAGTACATCCAGGAGAAGAAGACCCCCAAGGCGATTTAGGAAGCACTACGACGGGTGTTTGAGAGGAGGAGCATCGCTAGCCGCATGCATCTGAAGCGACGGATGCTGAGCCTGCGATACGAGGGAGGCTCGCTCCACGAACATTTCCTGCGTTTCGATCGCCTCGTCAGGGAATATCGAGCTACTGGAGCGGAGATGGAGGAGCTGGACATCATTTGCCACCTACTGTTTACGTTGGGGCCAGCGTTTTCGACGGTGGTGACGGCCATCGAGACCATGCCGGAGGAGAACCTTAGCTTGGAATTCGTGAAATGCAGGTTGCTTGACGAGGAGGTGAAGCGCAAAACAGTGGGTTGTGAATCGAGCAATACGGCAAAAAGCGATTCGGCAGCGTTCTCGGGAGGCAAGTAGGAGAAGAAGAAGAAGAAGAAGGTCTTCCAGTGCTTCGGCTGCAAGCAGGAGGGCCACAAGCTCGCCGATTGCCCGAGGGAAAAGGAGGGAGAACAGAATCGGAAACAAAGATCGAAGGCACATCTCGCTGAGGACGGCGGCGTGTGTTTCGTCGGCGTGAGCAGTGACGTGGATCCACCGGACGAAATGAGTCGGCTCCAGTGGTTCATCGATTCCGGCTGCTCCGACCATCTCGTGAACGATAAGGCGTTGTTCGACGAGCTGAAGCCGCTGGAGCATCCAGTGGAGATCGCTGTGGCGAAGAACGGCGAAACGATTCTGGCGAAGCATTCCGGCACGGTAAGAGTGAAAGCTCTTGTTAACGGTAAATATACTGACTGTTTCGTGCACAATGTGCTGTATGTGCCTGAGTTAAGGTGCAATTCTCGGTGATGAGGGCGGACCAGATCAGGAAGGAAAGAGTACGGTCCATACAAATTTCAAAAGTTTTGTATGGGCAAAAGTCTACGAAGGGAGGGGGGTCTGATATGGTCAGAAATGAGTCCACATAGTTTATGGACAGCGCCAAAATTCGTACAAAAAGTGTACACTGGACTGCATAAAAAATACAGAACTGTGTTCTGTAGCTTAGTTGGTAAATGCGCATGACTAGCAATACGGAGTCGTGGGTTTGAATCCCACGAATTTATCTCTCAATTTGTCAATTAAACGTTTGCCTAAAAATACTTTAAGTTTTTTCGTCTATAGAATAATTTAACTATTTCCTCTACTCGGGTACACCAGAACAGCTTTTTATGCACATGACTGGTGGTGCATAAATTAAAAAAAATATAAAAGGGGGAACGTGTGCATAAATTAAGATTAGGCTCTAATGAGGGAATCTAGTTTGCGAGGACAGGTTTTGTTCCCGGGCATTTGAGGTGGGGCTAAGGGGATTTCGAGAAAGTTCCCAGAGAGCCCAAAAAGAGTGTTTCAAGAGGCTTCAGGGTTGATTCAGGGGTTTTAAGGAGCCTTTTAGGAGCGTTCTGCCAGCTTTTGTTTGTGTTTTAATGGGATTACGGCGACTTCAGGAGCATTTCAACAGTACCAAGGGGGTTTCAGGGACGTGTCAAGGGGCTTTAACGGCAGTTAAGGGGTTCTCAGGAGCCTTTTAAGGGCGTTACAAGGGCGTTGGCCAGCGTTTCAAGGTATTTCAGAGAACTGGGGTTTCAGAAACATTTCAAGGGCGTTCCTACAGGTTAAATAGCATTTCAGGGGCGTTTCAAGGGGTTTTCAGGTGTATTTCAGGGGATTTCTGAAGCCTATTAAATCCAAATGGGTTTCAGAGGCATTTTAAATTGATTACGATGATTTCACGGGCGTTTCAATGGAATTACGGAAGTTTCATGGGTGTTTCAAGGGTGTTTCGAGGCATTTCAGGTAAGGGTATTTCAAAGGACAATAAAGGGCATTTCAGGGGCGTTTCAAAGGTCATGAGTTGGAGTCTCTGAAAATTCTCTGAAACTTCCTGAAAGGCCTCCAAAATCTCCATGAAATTCCTCGACCCCATGTAACGGAACGTAGACATTCCGAAACCTCAAAAAACGCCTGCGTAACAACTCTGCGTTCCGCCCAAAATGCTCTGAAAATTCCCTTAATGGGATCTGAAACCCTCCGAAATCTCCAAAAACGCCTGCATAACTACACTAAATCCCGCCTAAAATGCTCTGAGATTTCCTAAAAGGCCTCCGAAACCCCTGTGCAATTCTGAGTATTAATCGGAAAAGGAATCACCCAGCCAGCGTAGTCACTGTCCGTACTTCTTGCCTCGTTGACTGCCGGATGCGAAAGAGGACAACATGAAGATGGCTACTGTCGATGAGGGCTCACTCGTATGACACCTCATGTCAAGACTCGGGAGCAGAGAAGTTAGCTCTTGTTCAGCTCCTGACACACTTAGCATTGGGAGCTCTTTCACACCCACACAACCCCCTTAAGACCCACTTGGACCCCATGTAACGTACGTGAGACTCTCGGAAATCTCCGAAAACGTACGAAAATCCTTTGACACTCTCTCCAAGGAACGTTCCTGCAACCGTTGTAATAGTTACCATCAATATTAAACTTTCTTATACACTATTTTGATTCTAAGAAGCTTTCCCTCTTGCATACAAAGGTGCATTAAATTAGAAGTGCATAAACAGAACATGCATAAAAGAGGTTCCAGTGTACCTGTTCGTTTTTACGTTCCAAATGAGCATAAATCAATAAAATTAAAGGGAGCGTTTTGCCACTGTGGCACATTAGTCATTCCTAATTCTTCAGGGAAAGAAAATTCAGACTTGTATTCGATACTAGAGCAACCTGTGGAAATTTTTGTTCGAATAGAATTTATGGAAACAGTGGGCGTTGTTGGTGTTTTCCCGTTTCAGGAAATGGCAGTCAGCTAATCACGTTGGAAGGAGTTGCCAAACTCATGCAGGGAGGAATACAAATGGGAAGCGGTCCATCAACCATTTGGGAAAATCACATTTTAGTGGATGAAGAAATGGCACACAAGTCTTGTTCTTTGGTAAATCTCATTTGAGAGGGCGTCGTCATCGTACATATGAATTGGAGCGAGCAGGTTCAATGTGTTTTGACGATTGACATGTGCGAATAAATCAGCACAGCGAATAGACGCAACATTTCAGTATTTGTCTTCCATTGCAAAGCCAATCTTCTCTGCCGACAATATGGCTAAGTAAACTGAGTGAGCATACTGCTGTATAGATAGACCGTATTGAGGGCTAGTAAATCTCTAATGATGGTTGAGCGTCTGTGTCTCAGCAGTATTATTATTTTTGGCACATCAGATCGCGTTCGACAGCGTACACTAGCTAATTCTATTTTGAGAACTAGTCGTCACGTGTTTTCCGTAGGTTGTTTATTGTAACGTAGTTGTTAGCTTAGCAGAGATTATGGAAAATTATTTAAAATAACATTGAGCGTATATTCTGTAGCTCAATAGGGAGACGCTCATCTATTCAACTAGACTTGGGTTCTATTTCACGTACGGTCTAGGAAGTATATTTGTCTAACGGTAATTTTCTTCAATTTCCACTGAGGTTACTACGCGATATCGAATGTAAAAGAAAATACTCAGTTATAACAACTGTGTACAGAGAATGATAAGCTAAAAGGCGAGCACTGTTCCAGTAGAGACATCACGCAAAAAGAAAAAAGAAGACCTTGCCCTTTGAACTGTTTATCATTTCAGATCATATTTTTTAAATAATCTATGATAAATACTTATTCTTATAGTTTTCTAACAGAAGCTCGAATTTTTTTCAGGTTTTCACTCCCCTAAAATATCTTAGAATTAATTTGTCAAGTTCCAATTGGTTATGCTCCAACCAATTTTAATACAGTGAAACAGTGTATTTGTATAGCTCAGGAAGAAAAGACGTCGCGTATTTTTCTCCGTCTATTTACCGTACCAAACCATGTCTAATAGTGCAAAAACCGTATTTCTTACGTCACGGATGTGTTTCAGAACATAACACATATTGTGACTGCCAATTTCGTTATTTGCACAACATAGATTTGATTTCCGTGGCCGTAATAATCGGTTCCACTTGAACTGTGTCAAGTGTACGATCGGCGACCACATTACCGCGTGGCGAAAGCCACAATTGTATTCGTGCTACACTATACCATCACCCGTTTGATCAACCCGAACTATAACTGCACGCAGAACTCGATGTACACAGCGCAACGAGTAACTTTCACGCAGCGACCGAAAAGACAAAAGAATTTTCACGCAGATTTGTGTAACCCCGGATCAACACAAAAAATGTGCTGATCCGGTGTTACACAAATCTGCGTGAAAATTCTTTTGTCTTTTTGCTCGCTGCGTGAAAGTTACTCGTGTGCTGTGTTGTTTCATTTAAGGGTGTGTATCAGACAAGTGAAGATCAATAGATCGAAAAGTGTGTGTTGTCCAGTTCTCTCAGTGAGTGACCATCCCGCGCAGGTAGCACGTGACTATAGCTACGAAAAGAGAGAATACAACAAACTGTGTAGAACTTCACCCTTTCGCCTCGGGGTAGGTAGCAGGTGACTGTTACCACTGCCGTTTATCGGCGTACTTTGCGAATGGGTGACCAAAACAAATGTGAATAGGTGGAAATTGCATCTACGATGATTTCCCCCAACGGGGGCGACCCGAGAGGGCCCTTGGGCCCAAGACTTCCACTTTTCATGGACCCGCAGAACGAGTTTGGCAGAGTAACAATTTTGCAAATGACAGGAATTGATGGTGCAGATCTACCTGTAGACCCGTACCTTATCGGAAAAAGCGTTGAACTTGCAGTTGGGCAGTCCGCTGTTGAATCAGCATCGAGTGATCAAACGAAACGGTACACTCTCCGAGTCCGTAACCCGGTGCATGTGGAAAAACTCCTCAAAATGTCCAAGCTCATAGACGGTACACCAATCACCATCACGACAATAGAAATACACTAGAACTCCAATAGCGCTGTAGTCACTTTTCTTATTTAATTAAATTTATAACTTTTATTGTAATTATTGATTGTTTTTAAGTGTCCAGCTTGAAGAGAATCTTTTGTTTTGATAAACAAAATTCATTTGACACTTCTAGTACCGCTACTGACGCTGTAAGGGCGTGGCAAACTAGATGTTAGTCACACGAATAGTTGCGACATTGGACTTCTGTGGCTAGTTATTCTACTATCACGACACACCCAACACTTAATGTGAGTAAATGTGTGATTTTTTCGAAGGACGGCATACGGTACACAGAAGACGAATTTCTGGCAAAACTGAGCTCGCAAAATGTAATCAAAGTACAAAGGATCACGCGAATGGAGGATGGCCAGCGTGTTAACACGCCAATGGTAATATTAATTTTCAATCAAACGACCTGCCCAGAATATGTGAAAGTAGGACTGCTCCGAGTCGACACTCGTCCCTTCTACCCAAACCCGCTTTTGTGCTACAGTTGCTTTAATTACGGCCATTCGAAGATGCGATGTTCTACCCCGAGACGCTGCTACAACTGCTCCGCCGAGTTCCACGACGATGATTGCCAAGAATCCGCCTTCTGCTGCAATTGTCAAGGCGAACACCGTCCTACAAGCCGGAAGTGTCCCATCTATAAGAAGTAAGCTGCCATTGTGAAACTCAAGGTCGACAGCAATATAACGTACCCTGAAGCGAGACGACGAATCGAAGAGAGTAATGCTACGTACGCACAAGCTGCCGCCCAACCCCGACTGGATACTTCAAAGATAGAAGCGCTAATGGAAGAAAACAAAAAGAAAGATGAAATTATCAACAAGCTGATCGCAGACAACAACAAGAAGGACGAAACAATCCTCAAACTCCTCGAGGACGTGAAACAGAAAAATCAGCAGTTGGAAGATTTGGTACACAAAGTTGACTCTCTGCAATCCAGCTTAATCGCACTGTCCAGTAGCATTCAAGGCACGCCTGGAACGTCCACTGCACTAGAGAGAACTCCTAACCGTCAATTCAAAGTTATTGCAAGAACCGACAGATCCGTAGAAATTACGAAACGTAAACTTAGAGCAGAAGACAAACATCCACGGCGATCCAAGCGTCTCCAGAATACCTCGCCAGGAAGCAGAAGCCCACCCGCAAAAACCACTAAATCACCGACATCTGACATCGACTTAGATGCGATAATAGAATTCGAAGAAAAAGTAGTGGATAGCTCCGACGTCGAGACCGTAGCAGAACAACAAAATCAGCAAACTCAACATGCCCACCTCTAAAAAGTCCAAGCCACCTACCAATCTAACTCAAACTATCCACCACATGCAACACCCCACAACACAGATTGAAACAAACGCCGAGCGGGGAAAGTGTAGTACCCCTCCCACTCCCCCAAGAGGGTGCGCAACTGAGTGGAGGACCTGTCCGGGAAGTCATACCCCAACCCGTAGACGGGAAATCTCTCAGTGCGGCCTATGAAGTCCAACGAAAAGTGAACAAAAACAACCATTCATGTCCATCGATCTCGCCAGCAATCAGCAACATTTCTACGAACCCGGATTTCAACATCATCGATGTTTCCATGGGTTTGGGAAACCCTAGGCCTTTCCCTGCACCAACCCTGACCATGGATGTACCGCAACCCTGTGATGAGCCCACGGCGGCAGTTGGTGTGGGGGGCCTGTTATCTCAGGCAAGTACATGTGTCGATTCCCCAACCCCTCCGTATATGTGTCCGCCCAACGTTTCAGACGCTGCTCACTCGCGAAGGCACCACCAGAATGAAACAAGAACATCAAGAAAACAACCACTTCCAGCATCGGTTTTATCTAACGCGTGGGCCTACGATCGGTTATATCGGCGTCAGCAAAAGCCTTCAAGTAGTCGTCCAACACCAATAGATATCGCCACTCCACCAAACACTGAACCTGCCCTACCAAACCGTGCAACCTTTATCAACAGTCCGCATTCCAACATCATCAATGTTTCCATGGGTTTGGGAAACCCTAAGCCTTTCCCTGCATCAACCCTGACCGGGGATTTACCGCAACCCTGTGATGAGCCCCCGGCGGCAGTTGATGTGGGGGGCCTGTTATTTCAGGCAAGTACACGTGTCGATTCCCCAAACCCGCCGTATTTGTATCCACCCAACGTTTCAGACACTGCTCACTTGCGAAGGCACTGCCAGAATGCAACAAGATCATCTAGAAAACAACCACTTCCAGCATCGGTTTTATCTAACGCGCAGGCCTACGATCGGTTATATCGGCGTCAACAAATTCCTTTAAGCAGTCGTCCAACATCAACGGTAATTGCCACTCCACCAGACACCGAATCTGCCCTACCGGACCGTCAAACCTTCGTCAACACCCAACATAGCCCATGCTCTTCAGATTCGGTATCCCTTGTTGAGCAGCTCAAAACAACTCGTATTGCACTCCAATGGAACATAAATGGTCTGTTCAACAACCTAAACGATCTTCAACTGCTAACTCGAGGTAACCCACCGCAAACTCTTGCACTCCAAGAAGTCCACCGCCGTGATTCAGAAGGTCTTAGCCGGATTCTACATGGTCAATACTGTTGGTATGTAAAACCAGGAGCAACACGCTATCAAAATGTCGCGGTTCTCCAAACGATTCCTCACACTCCAGTGCCACTAGCTACTCCACTCATAGCACTCGCTGCCAAAATCGATCTACCATTCCAGCACACAGTTGTCTCCATTTACCTACCGCAGAATGGAACCAATAGCCTTGAGAATGACCTCCAAAATCTAATTGAACAACTAGAAAAACCGTACATAATTCTAGGAGACCTAAACAGCCATCATTACGCATGGGGTTCAGCAAAAACCAACAAAAGAGGTATCGCAATCCTTAACATCGCTGAGAAGAATGATCTGATAGTGCTGAATGATGGTAGTTCAACCTTCGTACGAGGCTCCCAGACATCTCACATAGATGTCTCACTCGTTTCAAGTGAGATAATCAGCCGTCTTAAATGGACCATCCACGCTGACCTAATGGGTAGTGACCACTACCCAATCGAAATCGAAAGCAGCCATTCCCCACCGGGAACGACGAGACGCCCCAGATGGCGCCTTGAGGAAAGTAACTGGGAAACCTCGAGCATGTATATGAACCAGACGAGCTGTGTAAACTTATTTACGACGCTGCCAAAACCAACATACCCAGAACAAGCAACAAGCCAGGCACTTAAGCCTTGCATTGGTGGAACGAGGCCACAAAAGCGGCTGTCAAGGCTCGCAGGAAGGCCTTGAGAAAGTTGAAGCGCACTCCACTAAACCACCCGGACTGGAATGAAACCCACGTTTGCTATCAACGGCTAAGAAACCAGTGTAGGGACATAGTCCTCCTCTCCTCTTCTTGGCGTAACGTCCTCACTGGGACAAAGCCTGCTTCTCAGCTTAGTGTTCTATGAGCACTTCCACAGTTATTAACTGAGAGCATCCTCTGCCAATGACCATTTTTTGCATGTGTATATCGTGTGGCAGGCACGAAGATACTCTATGCCCAAGGAAGTCAAGGAAATTTCCTTTACGAAAAGATCCTGGACCGACCGGGAATCGAACCCGTCACCCTCAGCATGGTCATGCTGAATACCCGTGCGTTTACCGCCTCGGCTATATGGGCCCTGTAGGGACATAGTACGCAGTGAAAAAAACAAGTCTTGGGAAAAATTTCTCGACGGCTTTGACAGCAGCCAATCTTCTACCGAAATGTGGCGACGTGTAAACGCACTGAGTGGTAAAAGGAGAGCACAAGGAATAGGAATTCAGAAAAATGGAGTTGTATCACGCGATCCCATCTTCGTGTCGAATGCCCTAGGACAATACTTCTCGGAACTATCATCCCACGCAGCGTATGATCAGAAATTTCTACTAGCACAAGCAAAATCGCAGTGTACGACCACTAGATTTGCTATACCTGACGACGTAGACGACATGGACTTCAACAAACCCTTCACATTACCCGAACTCTTGTACGCTATGGATTCCGCCAAAGGAAAGTCTGCAGGAGCGGATGACATCAGCTATCCCCTTCTCAAACACCTCCCGCCAAGTGTCAAAATCTCCTTTCTGGACAGTATCAACGAAACATGGACCAACGGCACATTCCCGAAAACCTGGAGACATAGTCTAGTGGTTCCGGTACCAAAAAAGAAAATCGGATCGACTGACCCCCGTGATTATCGCCCTATAGCCCTCACAAGCTGGGCATCTAAAATCATGGAACGCATGGTAAACAGACGCCTCGTTACAGTTCTCAGTGAACATAATCTTCTGGATCAACGCCAACATGCATTCCTTAAAGGTAGAGGAACCGGATCTTATCTCGCAGCTCTAGGTCAAACAATCGATGATGCCTTAACAAACGACTTGCACATGGACATTGCGGCTTTAGACCTTTCCAAGGCCTATAATAGAGTCTGGCGGCCTGCAGTTCTGCGGAAGCTCATCGACTGGGGCTTTATCGGAAATATGGGAAAATTCGTCCAGAATTTCTTGCAAGATCGAACATTCCAGGTATTGATAGGTAACTCGCGCTCCAATGTATTTGCAGAGGAATCTGGAGTACCACAAGGCTCCGTGTTAGCCGTAACATTATTTTTAATAGCACTGAATTCTGTTTTCGACAACTTGCCAAAGGGTATATTCGTATATGTCTACGCGGATGATATTATAATAGTGGTGGTTGGTAAAAAGCCTAAACTAATTCGACGGAAACTTCAAGCGGCCGTGCGAGCAGTCGCTAAATGGGCAGATACAGTCGGCTTCAATATGGCAGCAGAAAAATGTTCGATATCACACTGCTGCACAGCAAAACATCATCCATGGAACAACCCCGTGACAGTCGCAGGGAAACAAATACCGTTTAAAAAAGAACTGCGAATCCTCGGAGTGACTTTTGACCGCAGATGTAACTTCTGAAGTCACTTCAGCCTCACAAAAAAGGAGACGGAATGTAGACTACGACTACTAAAGGCAATCAGCGGAAGACACAAAACCAATAACCGAAGATCACTGCATACAGTGGGCTCCAGTATCGTCGTCAGTAAGCTGCTCTATGGACTGGAAATCACCATTCGAGCACACAGTGATATGATCCTCGCCCTCAGTCCCGTTTATAACAAGGTAATACGAATCACTTCAGGACTACTTCCCAGCTCACCCAGCCTTGCAACATGTGTAAAAGCCGGACTCCTTCCGTTCCCATTCGTACTAACCATTGCTGCAGCCTCTAGAACTATAAGTTACCTGGAGAAAACGTATGGAGACAGTGAAAATGTATTCATCCTCGAAAAAGCCAAAACTCTTGTCAGGGAGTATGCCAGCATAGATTTCCCCCAGTAGCACAAGTCTATCGGGTTGGAGATCGCCGATGGAACCAAACAGGGCCCAAGATTGACTGGACAATGAAGCGTGCAGTCCGTGCTAAGGACACGCCCGCAAAAGTCTCCGCTGAACTCAACAACTTGCTGAACAATAAGTATAGTGCACACGTAAAAATCTTCACGGATGGTTCTCGAGCGAATGAGACTGTTGGTATCGGAGTCTATAGTACCACTCTTCATATCGCACGCGCAGTACCAAAGGAGTTCTCCGTATTCTCTGCAGAGGCCGCCGCTATATATCTTGCCCTCAGGCAAATCAACGACCCCGATAGGCATACAATAATACTATCAGACTCTGCTAGTGTTTTATCGTCCTTAGAAAATCCCAGACAAACGCACCCACTGATACAGTTAATTGAAGACCTCACTCCCGCGAATACAACGCTCTGTTGGATACCAGCACATTGTGGCATAAAGGGCAACGAAGCAGCTGACAACTTGGCATGCCTTGGAAGAGACTCAGCAATGTGGAACCTCCATGTACCTGGTCATGATGTACGTAGCGCTATCATACGTGGAATTTATCGTACTTGGCTTCAACAATGGCTCACAAACCGAGATATATTTCTCAGGAAGATTAAAGCTGATATTGGACAGTGGAATGACCGTAAGGACCGTAAAGAACAGAAAACATTGTCCCGCCTGAGAGTGAGTCATACCAGAACTACTCATCCGCACTATATTTCAGCTAATCCCAGGCCAACCTGTCCGATTTGTGTTGTACCTCTAACGGTAGAACATATATTAGTTAATTGTCCCCAATATGAAGAAGCACGAATTAGCATAAATCTACACACCAGCATCTTTAGTATTCTACAAAATGACCCAGTTGAAGAAACAAAACTTATACATTTCCTAAAAAACACTAACCTATATTCTACACGCAAAAAAATCCGTTCCGATATACGTGAACTCCCAATCACGGCAACGGGAACAAACGGGAACTATGCATAGCAACGATAACAACAATAAGAAATGTACACCGTGAACTAGATTTCACGTTTTCTAGAACGCCCATATTGACAGCTGGAACTAGTTCCAGTTCACGGTGTATATTTGCTTGTTCTCATATTTGCGTTTGTTTGTTCACGTTTATCAGAACGATCAGAACGGTTTTCTGAGCGTGTAGAATTTAAGTAAGTTGTAATACTGCAGATTTTTTTTCCTACCGTAAAAGAGGTGAACCAGCCGTAGGCCCTGAAAACCTCTATAATAAAGAAACAAAAAAAATACAGTGAAAAAAATAGTCTTGTCAGCTGTATCATTACTGAAGTAACACGTTAAACAATTGTCTCTCGTTTTGCCCATATATGCGCTCACCGCTCACCGTATGTATTCACGTGCCATAAATCTTTTTCTCGTTAGTCTGAGACCTGCAGCACCGGCAGATTCTTTTCCGCCTTTTTGCCGCCATTGTACAATGACCATAGGCAGTCCATTCGAGACGTGCTTAATTCGTATGCCTACCGGCTCAGCTGTATCTACTCACCTCCACGCCGGTATCTTCCGTATCCGTAGACAGGTGGTAGTCTAAAAATAGATTCATACGCAATACTTAGCAAGGACAAAAAAAAAGGTGAACCGGCTCCAGCTATCAAACCAAGATAAATAGGTCGTCGCCGCTAACTTCTTTCCGAATCGGGAGGTGGACGACGCGACGGTGAGGCAGGCCTCCTCGGAGAAGATGAACAAAATGCTAGTAGCTTTTCCCTGGAGCGCAGATAAAGGTGCGGTGGAAAATAGATGCGAACATTGTTGTGTGAAATGGACCCGATCTTCCGTCGATGAGGCCCCTCCTTGGCGGCGGCATCGAAAGGGCTCATCTTAACGGAATTACCTTTAAAGATGGAAATGTTTTGTATTTTTTCAGCTGTGAAGTGTAAAGAAAAGTGATGGAACTGAAGAGTACTGCCTGAAATTTTATGAAATGTCTGAAATTTTCTTGATTTATTTTTAGAAGCATTTTTTCGAATGACTTTGAAGTTCTGAGAGAAAATCATCAACAAATTCGGATGTCGTTTGGATAATTCAAAATATACGAATATGAGTATAAATTAAGCTCATTACTAGAGCAGTGTTTTCAGCTAGGGAATCGCGCCACTTGGGCGGTGGCTTCTATATTCGTCTGTTTTCAACTATAACTCAGTCAAATTTGAACCAATTGACACAACTTTTGGAATGTGGTGAGATAGGTATAGTATGTACCCGTGCACAACATTTCAAGTCAATTGGTTCAAAATTTACTGAGTTATAGTGGAAAACACGAATATAGAAGCCACCGCCCAGTGGCGCGATACCCTATCAAAAATGTAAATTTTGGCTTTCGATTGCTAATCTAGAGACGGCGGTTTCGACTCCCGTTGGTAGGCAATTCGATTACTAAATTTTCCACATTAAAATGATTCACAAATGATTGTACAATGTTACACAACTTATACTTACATATAATCAAAATGAACATGGCTACGCAGGCTGAAAGTCTCTTTAATAAAGACAAATCAATCAAACGGCTACGCAGTCTTGAATTAGCAAACTATACGAAGGACGTTTCAAAGAGTTTCATGCACTCAGGGTCCGAGCAAAGTGGAATACAGCCCCATAGAAAAATGATGACTGATGCCCACTCCAGAACTTATTTACCAATTCAAGTTACCGTATCTGTCAAACTCTGAAGCGGCATCATCGACAAAAACATCAGAAGTTAGTTATCAATAACCGAGTGAATATCTCACTGATAACAAAATGAGTTTTCAATCAAATCAATTCAATTGATTTACAGAAGTTGTTATCAGGATACTCCTGATGATAACATAATGAGATAATTTAATGAAATCAAGGGCATCATTGGTTGTCATCATGTTTGTTATGTTACCTGCTTATTCAACCAAACTGAGAACAAATTTAATTAATTATTTTCGATATCAGATAACACAGTTTGCTATCCGCTTATAATGAAACTTTGCTCGGGGAGTTGTTTCATGAGGCATTAAAGGAATTTCAGGGAGTTTCTGAATGGTTTAAGGACTTCTTGTGCGTGTTTGATGGTTTCAGAGTGATTCAGAGCGTTTCAGGAATGCTTCATAAGTGTACTAGATGTTCTCAGTGGGTTTCAGAGGCATTTCAAGGCGTTTCAAGGGCTTTAATGAGGCTGCTAGCTGATTTCAGAGGTATTTTAGAGAATGTTAGAATGGGAGTCTCAGATGGATTCAGGAAGTTTCCAGGGGACTTTCAAGGGGTTTCCAAGCCTTTTTAAGAGGTAGAAGAGGCATTGTTGATAGTTTCTGAAAATTTCATGGCGAGCAGAAACTATTGAGGCTATTGAAAGAGGATTTTAGGACGTTTCAGTAGGGTTCTATGGGCTCCAGGACTAAGGTAGTGCCAAAAAAATCTTGGAATTCATATGAAGCGGTTCTGAAACCCATGGTAACCCCTCAGGTACTCTCATAAGATCCCTTTAACGGCTTTGAAATGCTCCTGAAACTACTTGAAACATCCCTGAAATTGAAGTCTGCCTCTTATTAATCTCAAGGGGGTACCAGAGGGTATTTGAAGCCCCCATGGAAGACTCTGAAATCCCTCGACTTCCCTGATACCCACTGCATCACTTTGGAAACTCCCTGAAATCTGACCGAAACTCCCTAGAACCTCCTTTTTCAGGTCCTCAAAACAAAACCGAGGGGCAGAACTTGTTCTTACGAACTAAATT
Organism: Aedes albopictus; assembly: GCF_035046485.1. Lineage (NCBI taxonomy): Eukaryota > Metazoa > Arthropoda > Insecta > Diptera > Culicidae > Aedes > Aedes albopictus. Next base: position 109,122,547 of record NC_085137.1, on the reverse strand, counting down.
CCCTCATTCAACCTTCAATTGAGAATTGCTAATGATTGTGTATTAGACTGGGTCAACAAAGTCCATTTTTTGCAAATAAGCTTTTTAGATTCCTTTTGGCGTCCACAACAACTGTGCAAAATTTGGGAGCGATTGGTTGCGTCCCCGTATTCCACATTGCGATTGAAATTTGTATGGAATTTAGTGTGAGAAAACGTGCTTTTTTGTATTTTTCTACTAAATTGATATTTTTGTCCAAAATAATCTTACTAATGACGTTGAAGTATTGTCTAGAATATGCCGAAAAACTTTGCCGAAGACCGAAAAGTGATACGACACTTGTAAAAAAAAAGCTATAACGTACAGATTGCCCGATGGTGCTTAACATGTAAAGGAATAACATCAATAATAAAATCTCAATTTTTGGCCCAAGTTATCAAGCGGATAACTTTTTCGCAAGTGTCGGATCACTTTGCGGTCTTCGGCAAAGTTTTTCGACATAGACTATACATTAACGTCATTAGTTACATGGTATTAGACAACAAAAGAATTCAACTTATGAATAAAGTGCAAAAAGTACGTTTTCTTATACTAACTTCCATACAAATTTCAATCGCAATGCGGAATACGGAGGCGCAACCAATCGCTTCCAGATTTTGCACAGTTGTTTTGAACGTCAAAGCTTGACAAAGCTTTGTTCCAGATTGAAGCGATCAAATTCAAATTTTCTCCATACAACGTTGACTCACTCTGTTGTGTACCCAGCATCAGAGCACGGATTACCTATGGCTGCAGAGTAGGGTGGCGCACACTTGTATTAAAAACCATTTTTTTTTAAATGCCAAGTCTTACCTCCTGAATCGGTTATTTTGGACTACCAGAAGCTACGTTCAAAATTTGAGCCGAATCGGTTAAGCCTAAGGGGCCGTTCAAAGGAGTTTAGGGTATAACTTTGCTCACAGGCGTTGGATCACTTTCGGTTGTTCGGTTGTTCGGTTATAATCACCTACAATTATACCAAAGGGTTTTATCATTAAACGCTTACAGTGGCACCTAGTGGAAAAAAAATCAAAATCCTAAGATTTATACATACATTTGGCCACTTGGCCACGTTTTGTCATACAAACTTCAAGCACTTTGAGTGTCCCCTTAGGCTGAACCGATTTTGCTGAAATTTTGAACGTAACTTCCTCCAAGTATATGTCATGTTCAAATATACAGGGGGTGGCCAAAATGTTTGGGATAGGCACTTTTTTTTCTCTCTTAAAAAATCAACATGCTGTAAATAACTTTTCATAGAGTGCATCGAAAATTCTCAAATTTTGACTGTTTGTCAACCTATTATATGTGCATCTTTTGTATAAATTTGAGCACGATTGGTTAATCTTTCGCGAAGCTAGAACCGTTCTCGTAAAGCACCATTTTTTAGACAACTAATTTTTGAACTGTCATATCCCGGAGACCAGTGAATCGAATTGAATGAAATTTCGAACGTTTAACAACAATATATTAATGCTAGACAATTCTTTAAAACATAGGTAGTTTTTAAACGTTGAAAAAAATTAAGATGGATTGACACGTTTTGGAACATTCTCGAAAAATAATTATTGTTTTACATGAATGTCATTTAATTTTATATTTGATATCCAAATATTTTCAACTTCTGTTCTTAAGATATCTTTAATAAGATACATTAGAGCCCATTTGGATTGAAGGAGGAAGACATTTAGTAATTTTTGTGCGGTATTGTAAATTTGACTCATTTTCCTCTATATAAGTAGGTGAAAATGTCAAACCATCATTACTTTTTTCAGCGTTTAAAGAGTACATATGTTTTGAAGAATTTTCAAGCATTAATGTATTGTTGATAATCGCTAAAAATTTAATTCGATTTGGTTTACTGATCTTCGAGATATGACAGTTCAAAAATTAGTTGTCCAAAAAATAGTGTTAGACGAGAACGATTCTAGCTTCGCGAAAGATTAACCAATAGACTATAATAGGTTGACAAACAGTCAAAATTTGAGAATTGTTGATGCACTCTTTGAAAAGTTATAGCATGCTGAATTGTTTTGTGAGAGAAAAAAAAGTTGCCTATCCCACACATTTTGGCCATTCCCTGTATTAAGGAACAACAAGGAACGAACTCACCGGATGATCCTTTGCTGGTTTTCTAAGTTTGCCTTCTCGAGAGCTTTAGGGGGCTTCACAGGATTTCAGGAAAATTTCAGAGGCGCTGTAAGGTATTTGAGAGCGTTTTAATGTGGTTCACAGGCAAGCTTCAAGAGATTTTAGAGATGTTTGTTACTTAAATGGATTTCAATATTAGGTGGTTAGGAGATTTCATGGTGAAGTCATGCTGGGTTGTAGAGGAGTTTTAGGGGGATTTCTACTGAGTTTTGGGAGGATTTCAGATACGCTTGGATGCTCTTCAGAGGGGTTACAAAGAGGCTCTTGAGGGTTTCAAAAGATTTAGGGAGTTTAAGAGAGATTTCAAATCCCGTTTGAACCTGGTGGACCTGGTGGGATGGTTATAATAGTGGTTTCTCCTTTTAGTGGAGTTGCGTGTACGTACACGTTGCATTACACGAACACTACCTCAGTTACTGGTTGAAAATAGGCATATTTTCAACCATTAGATTTGCACAAGTGCACGTGACGCTGCGCTGCGAAACCATTATACGCCAAGAACCTCTCCTGAAAAACTAAAAAAAAATGAGTGCTTTCTTCGGAAGGAAAGTTACATAAAGGTTCAAAGAAAATTAGTCGCGGGTAAAACATCTCGTTAGTAAATACAAAAATGCGTTTCAGAGAGTTTTAAAAGGGTTCAGAGCAGTGAAGAGAATTGTCAGACAAAAGAAGCACAAAACAAGCAACAAAGAAGGCGTGACGATTTCTCTTTATCCATACTGGTACCAGATAATGACATGATCTCGAAAATTTTTGTTGCAGACAAAACGGAAGCTGAGTTTGTTGCGTACTTTTCAACTCGTGAATAATCAATTATTACAGACCCAGATTCGAAACTGTTTGGTGATAGATCTTCAGCAGAGTTGCAGTGTTTACCGACTCGAAGTTACCGTTCGAAAATCACAAAGCAAGGCTAAAAAATCTCTAAATCTCTCTTTCAAGTTGGGACAATCTTATGTCGCATTGGGTATATTGTCGCAACAAATACAGGTTGCGACATTGTCATTATTGATGCGCGATGGTTGAATTTTGATGCACTGGTTCAGAGGGTTGCAGAAGAGTTTCCAAGAGATTTCGTGGGAGTTTTCAGGAGTTTCAAGGTATTTGACCGGCTTTCTAGTGAGCATCAGGGCAGTTTCAGAGATATTTGGGGAACTTCAGTGAGGTTTAAAAGAGACATTCAAGGGATTTTAGAAGTGTTTCAATACGTTTCAAGGCGTTTCAGGATATCTCAGAAGGTTTCGGAGGGCTTACCGAGAGTATTTTGGGGCTTCAAAGCTTTCAGGTGAGCGTCAGGCGTTTCATTTGGTTTGGGTGAGCTTATGGTATTTTTTGTCGGGAGGGGGGCTTATGGTATTGATTTTAGAGGCTTTCAAGGGTTTTCAAGAAGTTTCAAGGAATTACAGGAATTTCATGAGGTTTCACAATGTTTCGCAAGCTTTCAAGCTAACACTGTAACGTTTTGACGTTTTTTTATCTTTTTAAGTAAAATAAAGTTTGAATGCATTTAGATTAAATTGTTTTTTTTTTTAATATTTCGATTTTGATTTTAAAACTGTTTTTTTTTGTAATTCATTATTAGTTTTCATTATTATTTTAAGTTAATTTGTAGCTTTTGACGTTTTTATCTTTTTAAGTAAAATCTTATTGAATTGGATTCGTTGAATTTGTCTTTAAGTTTGAACCGTTTCATTTAGTAGAGATTATCCGTTTCATATATGGTTTGTGTCTAGGCTAAGCTAATGACGATTCATGTTACGTATCTTAAAGGGTTTTTTCGATGTCGCTAAATAGTTGTGTGGCCATGTGCGATTCGAATTTGGCGCACTTGTAAATATAATAGCTTGTAGATTGAATAGACGCTGTTTCAATAGCAGGAAATTTACTTGACTAGAGTATTGGACTTGACTCAATAACTTTATAGTTATGTCGGCTGGATTTTTAAGTGTTTAAAAATTAGATTTTCGCCAGGGGCAGACACTCTGCTTCCTGAGCAATCGTTTAATTTTCCAAAAGCGTCCAAAGAGATGCTTTTTATTTTGGGCTCTAAGCCTAGTGCTGCTCTTCGCTCGCCAAAACTGGCAGCCAAACGGAGATGAGGGCCTACTTGCGTACAGTTTATGTACGATCGGGCAGAGTACCAAACCGCCGACACTCCCCCTCCGCATTTTTAATACGGCGAATAATTCGGACAGCGTATCGTCGACGATTGGGCACCAAGAGAGCACCGTCAACGAAGAAAACCTGTGCAGGTACGTTAATCATGGCCATGATATTACACACACACACACACACACACACACACACACACACACACACACACACACACACACACACACACACACACACACACACACACACACACACACACACACGTGCGTGTGATGCGACCATGCCTAGGCGAGTCCACCCTAGAAATGGGAGGCCACCGGCTTACTGGTGGACCGACGCGATTGCGGACCTGCGCCGCGCCTGCCTACGGGCTAAGCGGCGGATGCAGCGAGCACGATCAGAGGAAGAGCGAAACGAACGGCGGGTGGTGTTCGCCGCTGCAAAAGCCGCGCTTAAGACCGAGATAAGAGCAAGCAAAAAGGCCTGCTTTGAGGGTCTCTGTCAGAGTGCCAATACGAACCCGTGGGGTGACGCCTACAGGATCGTTATGGCCAAGACGAGAGGTGTGATGGCTCCTACAGAGCAATCTCCAGAGATGTTGGAGGGGATCATTGGAGGACTTTTTCCGCGTCATGATCCTAGTCCTTGGCCTCCTTTCGTAGGACAGCCGGGGACTGGGGCTGGCGATGAGGAGAGGGTCACCGATGTGGAACTTGCGGGGATAGCTAAGTCCCTTAGCGTAGGTAAGGCCCCAGGTCCGGACGGAGTTCCGAACCTGGCCTTAAAAGTAGCTATTGCTGAGGCTCCCGAGATGTTCAGGTCTGCTATGCAGAAATGCCTGGACGAGGGAGTTTTCCCAGAAGCTTGGAAGAGGCAGAGCCTGGTACTATTGCCAAAGGCGGGGAAACCACCCGGAGACCCGTCGGCATATAGACCAATATGCTTGATTGACACGGCGGGGAAGGTGCTCGAAAAGATCATCCTCAATCGAATGTTGCGGTTCACCGAGGGCGAAAATGGTCTTTCGAGTAACCAGTACGGCTTCCGGAAGGGGAGGTCCACCGTAGACGCTATCTTGTCGGTTACAAAAACCGCCGAGAATGCACTCGAGCCTAAGAGGAGGGGAATTCGCTTTTGCGCGGTAGTGACTCTGGATGTAAGGAATGCGTTTAATAGCGCCAGCTGGTCTGCTATTGCCGATGCGCTCTTGCGTCTGGGGATACCGGAGTACCTGTACAAGATTCTCGGAAGTTACTTTCAGAATCGTGTACTAGTCTACGACACAGAGGTGGGTCGGAAGTGCTTTCACATAACCTCAGGAGTCCCGCAAGGTTCCATCCTGGGTCTGGTGTTATGGAATGTCATGTATGACGAGGTGTTGAGGTTAGAGTATCCAGTGGGAGTGGTGATTGTCGGATTTGCCGACGACATTACGCTCGAAGTCTACGGTGAAACGATCGAGGAGGTAAAGTTGACTACCAACCACTCGATCAAGGTTGTGGAGGCGTGGATGCGGTCCAGGAAACTGGAGCTGGCTCACCACAAGACAGAGGTGACGGTTGTTAACAACCTGAAGTCGGAGCAGCAGACGGAGATCAGTGTAGGAGACTGTACTATCCTGTCAAAGCGCTCCGTCAAACACTTGGGCGTGATGATCGACGATAAGCTTACCTTCGGTAGCCACGTCGATTATGCTTGTAAAAGAGCCTCCACAGCTATTGCGGCACTGTCCCGAATGATGTCCAATAGCTCTGCGGTGTACGCCAGTAAGCGCAAGCTAGTGTTGCTACATCCATACTTAGGTATGGCGGCCCGGCGTGGGGCACCGCGCTAAGTACTAAATGCTACCGACGGAAGCTGGAAAGTACTTACAGGCTTATGTGCCTGAGGGTTGCGAGCGCGTACCGTACCGTGTCACACGACGCTCTCTGCGTCATTACTGGTATGGTGCCTATCAGCATTCTTATCAATGAGGACATGGAGTGCTTCGAAATGCGCGGCACAAGAGGCATACGCAGGACTGTCAGGATGGCCTCTATGGTCAAATGGCAGCGCGCGTGGGACAGTTCCACCAAAGGAAGGTGGACCTATAGGTTGATACCGAGGGTAGATAGTTGGATTAATAGGCGCCATGGGGAAGTCACATTCCACCTGACACAGGTCCTTACAGGTCATGGTTGCTTCCGACAGTATCTACACCGTTTCGGGCATGCGGATTCTCCCGAATGCCCAGTGTGCAATGGTTTAGAGGAAACGGCGGAACACGTTTTGTTCGTGTGCCCGCGTTTTCGCACAATGCGTGACCGCATGCTTGCCACATGCGGGGAGGACACAACTCCGGACAACTTGGTCCAGAGGATGTGTAGGGATGAGTTTGGCTGGAACGCCGTTTCAACGGCTATTACCCACATCGTCTGGGAGCTACAGAGGAGGTGGCGCGTGGACTCGGAGAACGGCTAGTCCAGATGCAGTACAAGAGGTGGTCCAGGGGTTCGGAGTCGGCTTCGTAGGTCATACCGGTGCCCTGCGGTCGAGATCGACCCTTACAACGATTAAGTGGCCGCGGAGAGGAAGTCCCGGTAGTGGTGCTGTCGTGGCGTCGGTCTACTGGGTTGGATCCGAGCCCGCGGTTGGAAAGGGGTCCCCGGCAAGGGTCGGGGTAGGTGAGATCCTGCTGTCTGCAACCTACGGGTGCATCTGATAGGGCCTGAAGGGTAGTGATACCCTTCCTTACGGGCAGGTCAGATCGGGTTGCACGTGGGCATCAGTTCTTGATGTCCGCTCAGCAGTAGGGCGCGGGCGGGGTTGACCCTGCCCGCCTTCCGAAGACAAAGGGAGTGGCGAGGACCACTCGGGAAACTGGCTAAGCGCCAGCATGCTACCGTGATGGACTCTCCAAAGCGAGTCATCGATGTTCGTTGCTGCAGGCTACGCAGCTAGCCTTGTGGGTGCGATGTGCACTAGCCCCTCTCTGAAGCAATACCTTCTTGGTGGTTCCGGAGAGACGTAGGGTTTGGCGACCATAGGAATGGTTTAGTGGGTACGAGGAGAGAGTAGTCCTGGATTTTACTTTTGTTGTAGAAGACGGCCTGTCAGACCTACACTACCCTAACCTTCTGTTAGGGTGTCTGTTGAGCAGATTATCCCCCTATGGTTTAGAAGGAAAAAAACACACACACACACACACACACACACACACACACACACACACACACACACACACACACACACACACACACACACACACACACACACACACACACACACACACACACACACACACACACACACACACACACACACACACACACACACACACACACACACACACACACACACACTGAGAGCCACTCCTCGAGTTGCTAAGCAGGTGGAGAGATGCTTCCGGTGTATAGAGTTCGGTCACCAGGCGAGAAGCTGCAAGGGTCCTGACAGGTCCACATTGTGCTGGAGATGCGGCGGAAGTGGTCACGTTGCTCGAGACTGCACGAAGCAACCGAGGTGTATGTTCTGCAAACCGGAGGACGGAAACGATCATTCGACGGGTGGCTTCAAATGCCCGATGTACAAGAAGGCGAAGGCAGGTCAACAATGACAATGATGGAGATAACGCAAGTGAATCTCAATCATTGCGATGCAGCACAGCAACTGTTGTGGCAGTCGACAACGGAAACCAAGTGCGACGTCGCAATAATTGCAGAGCCGTACCGAGTTCCTATCAATAACGGTAACTGGGTGGCGGATAAAGCAAGGATAGCGGCAATCCAAGTTACAGGCGGGTTTCCCATTCAAGAAGTAGTGGATAACGATCATGAAGGTTTTGTTATCGCCAAGATCAACGGTGTCTTTGTGTGCAGCTGCTATGCGCCCCCAAGGTGGACCCCTGAGCAATACAATCGGATGTTGGATCTACTAACTGATAAGTTGATAGGACGTGCGCCGGTTGTTATCGGCGGGGACTTCAACGCTTGGGCGGTGGAGTGGGGAAGTAGGCTGACCAACGCAAGGGGTTACTGTCTGCTGGAAGCCTTAGCGAAGCTGAATGTTAAACTGTGCAATGAAGGCTCTGTGAGTACATTCCGTAAGGACGGACGAGAATCCATTATTGATGTGACGTTCTGCAGCCCGTCGCTGATGAACAACATGTACTGGAGAGTAAGCGAAGAATACACACACAGTGACCATCAGTCCATCCACTACAGCGTAGGTCGGCGGATCTCCGCTCTGCCGAGCACCCGGAGGACCTGCGAAAGGAAGTGGAAAACGAAGCAGTTCGACAAGGAGCTTTTTGTCGAGGCACTTCGGACAGACAGCGATACTCCCGCTATGACCGCTGTGGAACTAACGGAAGCAGTAGCGAGGGCATGTGATGTTACTATGCCCAGGAAACTCGAACCGAGTAACCACCGGCGTCCAGCTTACTGGTGGAATGAAACGCTCAGCACCCTACGTGCTGCCTGCCTTAAAGCTAGAAGACGATTTCAAAGAGCTAGATCCGAAGCGAGCAGAGAGGAACGCAAGGTGATTTTCCGCGAGGCCAGGACCGCTTTCAAGCGGGAGATTGCTCTGAGCAAGGCCAATTGCTTCAAGGAGCTGTGCAGAGAAGCAGACGCCAATCCCTGGGGACAAGCTTATCGCGTCGTGATGGCGAAGATCAAGGGCCCAGCTACACCAGCTGAAATGTGCCCTGAAAAGCTGGAGGTAATTGTGAACGGCCTCTTTCCGAATCACGGTTTAACCACATGGCCACCTACGCCGTACGTCGACGGGGTGGAAGTAGCTGCCGGCGCAAACCGGGTGTCTAACGAGGAACTCCTTACAATAGCCAAAGGACTAAAAGTGAAGAAAGCCCCTGGTCCAGATGGTATCCCCAACATGGCATTGAAAGCGGCGATCGAAGCGTTTCCGGACATGTTCAGGATAACGATACAGAAATGTCTGGTGGATAGCTACTTCCCAGACATTTGGAAGATCCAGAAGCTGGTGTTGCTGCCAAAGCCTGGCAAGCCGCCAGGAGACCCAGCATCGTATCGACCGATATGCCTGCTGGATACGCTTGGCAAACTCCTGGAGAAAATCATCCTGAACAGGCTGATAAAGTGTACGGAAAGCTAGAGCGGTCTGTCTAATAGGCAGTTCGGGTTTCGGAAAGGGAAGTCGACTGTGGATGCAATCCGGACAGTCATTGCGAATGCGGAGAAAGCCTCAAAGCAGAAGAGAAGAGGTAATCGTTACTGCACCGTGGTAGCTATAGACGTGAAGAACGCATTCAATAGCGCCAGCTGGGAAGCCATCGCCACTGCACTACACAACATGAGGGTCCCTGACTATCTGTGCAAGGTTCTGAAAAGCTACTTCCAGAATCGAGTCTTGGTCTACGAGACAAACCAGGGTCAGAGATCGGTTAGAGTTACGGCGGGTGTGCCACAGGGCTCCATACTCGGCCCAACGTTGTGGAATATTATGTATGACGGAGTGTTAAGACTTGAACTACCCGGAGGAGTCGAGATCGTCGGTTTCGCGGATGACGTCGTCCTTTTCGATAACCGGTGAGACCCTGGAAGAAGTAGAGATGCTGACGGCGGAGACGATCGGTTCCATCGAGGCCTGGATGAGTGAAGTAAAGCTGCGGTTGGCTCACCATAAGACAGAGGTAGTGCTAGTCAGCAACTGTAAAGCAGTTCAACGGGCCGAAATTAACGTCGGCGGACAGGTTATCCCGTCAAAGCGTGCGTTAAAACACCTGGGCGTGATGGTGGACGACCGATTGAATTTCAATTGCCACGTCGACTATGCCTGTGAGAAGGCAGCGAAAGTTGTTAATGCTGTATCCAGGATTATGCCGAACATCGGTGGACCGAGCAGCAGCAGCAGACGTCTTCTGGCGGGAGTATCCTCTTCGATACTTAGATACGGAGTTCCGGCCTGGGCTACAGCGCTGAAACTGAAGCGGAATCGAACAAAGCTTTCGAGCACGTTCCGGCTCATGGCTATTCGTGTGGCGAGCGCGTACAGGACGATATCGTCGGAAGCAGTCTGCATTATCGCCGGGATAGTTCCCATACACATCACCCTGGCAGAGGATGTAGAGTGTTACCGGAGAAGAGGCACTGCAAACGTGAGGAAGACAATCAGAGCGGACTCGTTGGCTAAGTGGCAGCAAGAGTGGAATGACGCGGAGAAGGGTAGATGGACCTACCGGCTTATCCCAGATGTGTCGGTATGGATGTCCAGAAAACACGGAGATGTGAACTTCTACCTAACACAGTTCTTTTTTTTTTTTTTTTTTCTAAAACGTGTTTTATTTTATTTGAATTATTACAAGCTCATAGTTTAACAAACGTTATAAATCTTAATTCTTATTTTATTGTACATAATGTTGATTGTTTATCTATTTAGTGCCAATTTCATGTTCTACAGCTAAGATAAAAAATGAGCTCACTTAGATCCAGTTCATCCCTGCTTTTTCCTTTGATGTAATTAAAAAATCCGATAAATATTTTGGCTGCTCTCGTTTTTTCTAATGTGTTTAGGTGATTTAGTACTGGAAATTTGAAATTATCAAAGCTCAAATTACGAGTTCGTGTTCTGTTAATCAATTTGATTTGTGTTAAGGAATACCACCAACAATTACGCACTTTTATGCAGTTCGCATACCTGTGCTTCCAATCCTCAATCTCTTGAGGACAATACGTGCACATCTCACTTGCAGTTCGACCGAAACGAAATTGCTGTTCTCCACATGGGATTTTTTCATTGACAAGAAGAAACCATGAGGTTTGGTCTTCGGAAGAAATATTTTTGTTGAAAATATTTTTCCATATCCGTGACCATCTAAAATTTGGGTACTTTTGTTCAATGTGTGGTCTTGCAATTTTAGTAATGTAGTGATTGTAAAAGGCATTGGCTGTAGGATTTTCTTTAACATTTTCTGCGATGTAGGGAAGCTCTAAGAATAATGTTTTAAGAAAAGGTGAGTTTAATGGTATGTCTTTAATATTTGGCGGATTTTCCAAACGTTCAGTTATCGTGTGAAAGAAAGGCAATTCTAATTTTGATTGTAAATATCTGTTTAGCAAAAGAGCTTTGCATTTGAGCTCAGGAGAAATCAAACCCAATCCTCCGCGTTTTTTTGACAAACATAATTGATCGAATGCGACTCGTAAAGGAGCTCGATGCCAAAGAAAGTTTCCGTATATGTTTTTTATTTTTGCATTTGTTTTTTTGTCAATTGGAACCGTGGAGGCTACAAACCAGATTTTAGATGAAGCAAATGTATTTATGTAAATAACTTTTTGTATCAAGTTTAAATTTCGAAACTGGTTATTCCACAAAATGAACCTCAAACTTTGAATTACTTTTTCCCAGTTCAATTTCATCATTGCAAGACTGTTGTTGTGATAGTAAATACCTAAATTTTAATGTTTTCCGAGAGCTGAACCCAGGCCGGTAATCTCCGCGTGTTTTTTAGTCCAATTATCATTGCTTTCGTTTTCAACAAATTAACTTTAGCCCCAGACACCAATTCAAATTTTTCGAATATACTTCTAATTTCATCTAACTTTCCAAAATCATTCAAAATCAAACTAATATCATCCGCATAGCAATTCAACATATCAAGTTCAGTATAACATAATCTTTTTAGCTTCTGTAGAAGAGGTTCCAAGTATAAACAAAATAGGAGCATTGCAAGGGGATCTCCCTGTCTGACAGATCTTTCAATTTTTATGTGGGTAGAAAAGCTACCATTTATCATTATTCTAGAAAAAGAGTTAGTGTTAACTTGTTTTAAAAATTGAATAAAACTATTATTGATTCCCATTTTCTGCATAGTTTTCTCTAAAAACGCGTGACTGACTCTATCAAAAGCCTTTTCGAGGTCAAAGGATAGAAGGATCGAAGTTTTCTTTTTTAAATTTGTTTCTAAAATTTTGTCCCTGATCCCACAGGTGGTTTCAAATATGTTTCTAGGTCTATTTGTGCATTTTTGTGATTTGGATAGTAACAAAGGGCTAATTTTGCTCAGACGAGCTTTAAAAATTCTTGCAACCATTCGATAATCAAAATTCAACAACGTGATCGGGCGGTAGTTTTGTAAATTTTCTCTAGAACCTTTTTTATGAATTAAGATAATAACATCTTCGACAAAGTTTTTGGACATTTTTCCATTCATAACGTCATTAACAACCGCAACTAGTTCTGTTTTGATAATGCTCCAACACTTTAAATAAAACTGCTTGGAGAGACCATCAATACCTGGAGATTTTTTAGATTGACTAGATTTGATTATCAATAGCAGTTCGTCCTCAGTAACGGGGTTCATCAACTCCGTGTTGGCTGGTAGATCCTCTTCAACGGCCCTTTGAGGATTGAAAAAATCATCCTCTATAACTTCTGAAGCTGAATAAAGTTTTTGAAAATAACTTACTATTTCTCGTTCTATTCTTTCGGCATTTCGTTCCGTGTTCCCTGAAATTTCTAGTGATTTTATCGTTGCTTTACCCCTGTTTTTGATTTGCTCACCGACCTGAAATATTGAGGTGTCTTCTCCCGCGATCATTGTTTTTGAATGTGCGTAGTATTTGCTAGATATTTGTTTTTGAAGCGCTAACATTTTGCCTTTAACGTGATTGATTTCACTCATCAATCCCGGATTGTCAATATAATCCTTATGCAACAGATTCAATGCTGCATAGTAAAACTCCATTGTGTCATGTTCCCGTTTTCTAACAATACTAGTTTTCCATCTGACAAAGGACGCAATTTTCTTTTTTGCTAGCTCGTTCCACCATGTGAACCAAGAATCATAATATCTACGCTGGTGAACCCACCATACCCATTTAGCTCTAAACTCTGTAAGGACATCTTCTGTTAATACGGAATCGTTCATGCGCCAGAAACGGTTTCGATGAGGTTTCCCTAGATTTGGTAACTTAACTTTCAAGATAACTGCCTTATGGTCGGAAAAGCAGCATACATTTGATTTGATATTGACGACGTTATTCCTAATCCCTTCCGTTACATAAAATCGATCCAGCCTTGCCCCTGAACCATTTCGTACAAATGTGTAATCTACAACCGTTTTGTGTATATGCTCCCACGCATCAGTCAGATTTAAAGATTCTACGAGAAATTTCAGTGATTGACTATGGTTAGAAGTGTGATTCGCATCTTTCTTCTGAATAACAGCATTGAAGTCACCACCCACAATTAATTCACCCACTCCATTGTTGATATAATATTGAATCGTATCTGTGAAGAATCTTTCCCTTTCCACCCTTTGCGCGCTCCCTGATGGTGCATAAACGTTACAGATAGTCACGTGTTCATCTATCTTCAGACTTATAATACGAGAATCAATGCTACGTTGAACTGCTGAGGTCTTGATGTGCGATCTCACCAATATTTCTGTCCCCCGTTTTCTATGATCGATGTTTATAAACGAATCAAAGCCGTTTATATCTATTTGCTCAGGAACCTCCTGTAGCAAAACAATATCAAGTTCCGTCAAATACACAAAGGCTCTAAGAGCATCAATCTTATTTTTGCTAGATATCCCATTCATGTTGATCGACCCAATGCTATACGATATCGCGTTCATTTCAAAAATCACTTCGATGTTTTTCTTGATCTACTCCGCTTTGGCTGTTTTTTGTGAGATGGAGAGGTGCTTCTGCTCCGAGTACCATCGTTTTCAGGTAACTCGTCATCAGAAATGAGTGCCGTGAACGTATTGTTTAGTGGTATTCCTAACGATGAACTCTCGGAAACGAACTTTGATGTACTGGCAAGGGCACTGTTGCTTGTTAAGATCTTCTCATCACCTACAGAATGCAACCGGATACGAACCGATCGAACTCCACTCTTGATTCCCTTCAAAATGGCGGGCTCTGTCCAGGTTTCCTCCTTCAGCCATATGATGTCCCCGTACTGCTCCAGCGCTTGCTCGATAACCGAATTTTCCGATTGCGGCGAGATATCGTGAATTCTTACAGTTGTCGCTCCATCCTACATGTAGACATTCACAGCGTATTTGATGTTCTCGATCGTGATCTCGTGTTTTCCATCATTCTTGTCTGCCGCCGCCAGTGCTTGATCTTCCGATTGGCATTCCAAGAATACCAGAGACTTTCCCGTATTGTGTTGCAACGATTGAACAGTTGAGAATTGAATCTTCAGATTGTGATTGATAAAACGAACTATTAAGTCCATCGTTATCTTCCTTGTTGGTATGGTAGCCAGATCGACGACAATGGTGTTGACTCGGGGTCCATTTGATGTGAGGTGATATGGTGATACGGCCATTGTTTGCTCGTGTTGTTTTGTGTTGGGTTGCTCAGCCTATTTGACTGGCAGAATAATAGCTTCACTTTTTCTTCCGAACAATTGCAAAAGCGTGCGTTCTCTTCGGCTGCCAAAGCGTAACTTCTTCTTGTCAGGTCATGGATGCTTCAGACAGTATTTGTATCGATTCGGCCATGCAGAGTCCCCATTCTGTCCGACATGCCCAAACAACGAGGAGACACCGGAGCACGTGATATTCGACTGTCCGCGATTTGAAGAAGTACGTGGTGACATGCTAGCGAGCGCTGCTGGAAATCTGAGTCCCAACAACGTAGTAGAGAGAATGTGTCAGGACGAAACCGTATGGAATGCGGTGAACAGAGCGGTCACGCGGATCATGTCAGCTCTCCAGCGGAGATGGCGCGAAGATCAAAGAGTATTGGGTCGTGATCGGAGTAGGCTTGATCCACCGCCGGGGACTTGACTGAGTCGTTCGTTGCGTAGTACCGGTTATAGGTCGTCGGGGCGCCGGTGAACCGGAAGTCTACCACCAACCGGAATCGCCGGGCCGACTTCGGCACCTTACTGGTCGGGTTGAAAACATCGGTGTCGAGAGAACTTCCACCGTCGGGGTCTTTCTCTGTCGGAGTAGGCTAGGTCCGTCCACCGCCGGGGACTAGACCGAGTAGACCGCGAAAAAGCACCGGTGCTTGGTCGTCAGGGCGCCTGTGAACCGGAAGCCAGTCTCCAACCGGAATCTCAGAATCGACCTTGGCACCAGCCTGGGAAGTATCGGTAACGGAAGAAGTTTCAGTGTCGGGGAACTCTTCGTCGGATAGGGTAGATCCACCGTCGGGGACTATCCGAGTCGTGCGCGAAAAGCCGGAGTGCTAAATGGCACACGGACGGCATTAGAATAACAAATTTGGTGTATGTTTGTACCAACTGTGTCGCTGAATGGCGATAGGTTAGGTACGAACACTAAAAAGATTAGAATAACAAATTTAGAAGCGACAAAATGTGCATGAGCACAGAAGAAGAAGAGCGCATGAGCGCATTGCCCCCCCTGAAGCAGTCGCATCAGTGGTACCAGGGGGATCGAGGCGACAAGGTGTAGCAGAGTTTTTCCAATCGGTTTTCTCTGCTCGGGAGGTTGGGAGGAAAAAAAAAAACACACACACACACACACTTGACGAGCATTGTGAAAAATAATATAATTTAGACGAATTCAGTTGTTTAGCTTTCTTTGTTTCTATTGTTTGTTGTTCTTGTTTCCATTGTTTTTTTTAAGGCAAAATAAATCTGTTATTTTAAGCCTCAAATAAATTCACTTCAAATACTTTAGCTCGTTTGTTTATTCAGTTTACTAGGTTCCGTTCTTTGTGTAAGTTTCCGTTATTGTTGCAGTACGTACGTTTGTGTATTAGATTCGATGCGTTTAGGGTTAATTTTCTGCCAGCGACCGTTCGAGGAAGCCCTTGAGAGTAGAGTCGTCTCATTAGTCGGGCAAACTTGAATATGAACCGGTGGTCTCTCGTTCGCGAGAGTGGCGCAAAAGCCACCGCGTTTTATAACCTCTCGAGCAACGGTTACAACACCATGGGCTTTTAGGGAGGTTTTAGGCGTTTCAGGGAGCTTCAAAGACTTTGAGGCGAGTTTGAGAGAGTTTCAGGAGGGGGGCTATTCAAGTCATTTCAGGGCAGTCCAGATGGGCTCTAGGGAGTTTAAGTGTGCTTTCAGGTGAGCTTCAACAGAGTTTAGGGCTTCGGATGGATTCTTTGGGGTTTAGGGAGAGGAGGAGCAGTTTGAAGGCGATCAGTGGTGGTTTAGTGGGTTTCGGAAGAGCTTCAAGTCGTTTCATACTAATGACGGTTGTAGATTCGATGACCTTTACTCAAGGGAGTTCTTGGAAACCTTTAAATGGTCATTGACTCACTCCTTGATAAATCGTAGCTACCTGGGGCTGTGTGAGTAGGAACAGTCATCATAAAGACAAGAGACTTTAAGACATCTATTCAAGTTTGTAGACCTGATGACCTATAGTCAAGGACATTCTTGAGGATCCTTAAATAAAATTTTATATCACCACTTGACATAGTTACATGAGACTGTATGAGTACGAGTTCCATTCGCGATGCTTCAAAAGTTCACTGATTACGCTTGTGGATCCAAAATGACTTATGCTCAAGAAAGTTTTGGGGACCCTTTAATAATCTCACCGTCTCTTCATTCCTCACTTTTGAACACGTCCTAAACCCACCCTCCTAAGATGTTAGGCTAAACGCATCACTGTGGCGTAGTGCACATACAGCGAGCCTGTCTGGGTCACATTGTCCCCAACATCCTGCTAAGATTAACTAATATGATGATGATTAACCTGGGCTTGTTAGGGGAATATCTGTAAATAAAAAGAAAATCGCGTTAAGTACTGTTCCTTTGAATTCCACTAAGAATTTGCATCCTTTGACAGATACGTATTTCGACCTCAACTGTAAGGTCGTCTTCAGTGTCTTGTACTTGAGTCGAGTCAAGTACAAGACACTGAAGACGACCTTACAGTTGAGGTCGAAATACGTATCTGTCAAAGGATGCAAATTCTTAGTGGAATTCAAAGGAACAGTACTTAACGCGATTTTCTTTTTTTATTTATTAACTAATACATTTTTTCATTTTTAGTGAGCAGTGTTGCCAGACATAAGAAAATCAAGTACTTTTTCATAAATTACCACATAACAATCCACTCTAGTTTTGCTGAACAGCCAAATTCGCTGTATTGAATTGATATAGTTTATTTTACTTTTTTATTTTTAAACACTTACAGCTCTTCTGTCCACTAGGGCAATGCCTGAGCGATTCCAATAAGCAGCTGCACTTAAACTTTGTACAGCGCCTATTATTTGTGTACTGAGTATTGTGACTTTTCCCCCTGCCGTGTGTGGTTCGTCGTTGCGGGTGTTTCGTGTGTCGTCGGAAAAAGCCCCGCCGAGCCGCGGCTACTATATCGAACTAGTTGCATTTTCGCTACTGTCACTTTTCTACCCTGTCCATGGCAGAATGAGGAGCACGAGAATGTGTGGCTCTTGTTACTCTTCCAGTCTGATTAGGGGGTCTTTTATGAGTTGCCCTTAGCCGACATCCAAGTTTCTGGGTCCGTTAGAGCATATGCTCAGAAGAGTCAGCTGTCAGCGGCTCTCGGAGGGAAGAGCAACCGACGAAAAATTGCAAGTGCCGGGGCTTGGGCTGCAAAACGGTGAGTCGATAAGGAGAGCGTCCAATATAGCTCTGGTCCTCACAAGTTCCTACCTCATGCTTCCACGGGTCAAACGATGACAAAGACCGCCAGCTAAGAGTTGTGTGCTTAGCTGGTAGCGCAGCCTGGGCACTGTTGTCCTTCTGACTTCAGCTAGATTGAGGAGGTACGATCCGAGTGTCTGTTCACCAAGGAGGTGCGGCTCAAACAGCGTCTGTTCTGGCATCCAGCGGCTGAGTAAGAAACGCTGCACCACGCCCAGCTAGATCCAAGGTGGTAGCCCCATCAGCGTGGTCGTCCCAGTGTTGGTTGGGACGTTAAACAGAACTGGCACGATGGCCCTCCGGCGAGACAGGAGTGTTGGCGTAGGCCCAATAAGCCACCCGTAAAAATCCCCATTGCGAATAACATAGGAGAAAATACGACTCGATACAATCGGCAAATACCCACGCGACGAAATAAGGACTACGATTGGAAACTTGGAACATGGAATTGCAAGTCACTAGGTTTCGCAGGATGTGACAGGATAATCTACGACGAACTACATCCCCGCAACTTCGACATCGTGGCGTTGCAGGAACTTTGTTGGACTGGACAGAAAGTGTGGAAAAGCGGGCATCGAGCGGCTACCTTCTACCAAAGCTGTGGCACCACCAATGAACTGGGAACAGGATTTATAGTGTTGGGCAAGATGCGACAACGCGTGATCGGGTGGCAGCCGATCAACGCAAGGATGTGCTTGTTGAGAGTTAAGGGCCGTTTCTTCAACTACAGCATCATCAACGTCCACTGCCCACACGAAGGGAGACCCGATGACGAGAAAGAAGCGTTCTACGCGCAGTTAGAGCAAACATACGATGGTTGCTCGCCGCGTGACGTGAAAATCGTTGTCGGCGACATGAACGCGCAGGTAGGAAGGGAGGAAATGTACAGACCGGTAATCGGGCGAAACAGCCTGCACGCCGTATCGAATGATAACGGCCAGCGATGCGTAAACTTTGCAGCCTCCCGTGGTATGGTAGTCCGAAGCACCTTCTTTCCCCGCAAAGATATCCACAAAGCCACCTGGAGATCACCCGATCACCAAACAGAAAACCAAATCGACCACGTTCTAATCGACGGTAAATTCTTCTCGGATATAACCAACGTCCGCACATACCGCAGTGCGAATATAGATTCGGATCACTACTTAGTCGCTGTATGCATGCGCTCAAAACTTTCGACAGTTATCACCACGCGTCGAAGTCGAACGCCGCGGCTCAACATCGAGCAACTTCGTAACGTAGAAGTGGCTCAAGACTACGCGCAGCAGTTAGCAGTGGCCCTACCAACGGAAGAGCAGCTTGGCGCAACTACACTTGAAGATGGCTGGAGGGACATACGATCCGCCATAGGTAGTACCTCGGCTACAGCACTAGGCTTCGTGACTCCGAATCACAGAAACGACTGGTACGACGGCGAATGTGAACAGTTGAAAAATGAGAAGAATGCAGCATGGGCGAGAATGCTGCAACACCGTACGAGAGCGAATGAGGCACGTTACAAACAGGCGCGGAACAGGCAGAACTCAGTCT
The DNA here is from genome assembly GCF_035046485.1 of Aedes albopictus. NCBI lineage: Eukaryota > Metazoa > Arthropoda > Insecta > Diptera > Culicidae > Aedes > Aedes albopictus. The sequence continues at coordinate 109,103,158 of NC_085137.1, read as the reverse complement.
TCCGGATGAAGAAGCGCCAGCAGGAAGAACGAGATCGCGAAGCGATGGAAGAGCTGTACCGCGCTAAGGACACACGAAAGTTCTACGAGAAGCTGAACCGCTCGCGCAGAGGCTTTGTGCCACAAGCCGACATGTGCCGAGATAATCACGGGAATATTCTCACGAGCGAGCGTGAGGTGGTCGAGAGGTGGCGGCAGCATTACGATGAGCACCTCAATGGCGACGTTGCAAGTACCGAAGGTGGCGTGGTAACAGATCTAGGAGTATGTGCACAGGACGAAAGACTTCCGGCCCCTGACCTTCAAGAGATTGAGGAGGAGGTTGGCCGGTTGAAAAACAACAAAGCCGCTGGAGCAGATCAGCTACCAAGCGAGCTTCTAAAATACGGTGGAGAAGCACTGGTAAGAGCACTACACTGGGTCATTACCAAGATTTGGGAGGAGGAAGTATTACCGGAGGAATGGATGGAAGGTATCGTGTGTCCCATCTACAAAAAGGGCGACAAGTTGGATTGCGGGAACTACCGCGCGATCACACTACTGAGCGCTGCCTACAAGATACTCTCTCAAATTTTATGCCGCCGTCTATCACCGATTGCAAGAGAGTTCGTGGGGCAATATCAGGCTGGATTTATGGGCGAACGCGCTACAACAGACCAGATGTTCGCCATCCGCCAGGTGTTGCAGAAATGCCGCGAATACAACGTGCCCACACACCACTTGTTCATCGATTTCAAATCGGCGTATGATACAATCGATCGAGAACAGCTATGGCAGATTATGCACGAATACGGATTCCCGGATAAACTGATACGGTTGATCAAGGCGACGATGGATCGAGTGATGTGCGTAGTTCGAGTATCAGGGACACTCTCGAGTCCCTTCGAATCTCGCAGAGGGTTACGGCAAGGTGATGGTCTTTCGTGCTTGCTGTTCAACATTGCTTTGGAGGGTGTAATAAGAAGAGCGGGGATAAACACGAGTGGGACGATTTTCACGAAGTCCGTTCAGCTGCTTGGTTTCGCCGATGATATTGATATTATTGCTCGTAAATTTGAGACGATGGCGGAAACGTACATCCGACTAAAGAGGGAAGCCAGGCAAATCGGATTAGTCATTAATGTGTCGAAGACAAAGTACATGATGGCAAAGGGCTCCAGGGAGGAATCACCGCGCCCGCCACCCCGAATTTATATCGACGGTGATGAAATCGAGGCGGTTGAAGAATTCGTGTACTTGGGCTCACTGGTGACCGACGACAACGACACCAGCAGAGAAATTCAGAGGCGCATTGTGGCAGGAAATCGTGCCTACTTTGGACTCCGCAGAACTCTACGATCGAATAAAGTTCGCCGTAACACGAAGTTAACCATCTACAAAACGTTGATTAGACCGGTCGTCCTCTATGGGCACGAAACATGGACCCTACGTGCAGAGGATCAACGCGCCCTTGGAGTTTTCGAACGGAAGGTGTTGCGTACCATCTACGGCGGAGTGCAGATGGAAGACGGGACCTGGAGAAGGCGAATGAACCACGAGCTGCATCAGCTGCTGGGAGAACCAACCATCGTCCATACCGCGAAAATCGGGAGGCTACGGTGGGCGGGTCACGTCATCAGGATGTCGGATAGCAACCCGACTAAAATGGTTCTCGAGAGTCATCCGACCGGTACAAGACGACGTGGAGCGCAGCGAGCTAGGTGGGTCGACCAAGTGGAGGACGATCTGCGGACCCTACGCAGAGTGCGGAACTGGAGACAAACAGCCATGGACCGAGTGGAATGGAGGCGGCTACTATGTACAGCAGAGGCCACCCCGGCCTTAGCCTGACCGGTAAGGTAAGGTAAGTAAGGGGCTTGGATCCAACCCATGACCATCCACTTATGAAGTGAACGTGTAACTACTACGCTCCGTACCCCGGCTATATTAGCGTTAGCGTGAGCGAGTTAGCGTTAGCGTTAGCGTAGTCACGGTATATCGTAGATTGGATACTAACAACATTCATGTACCTTTTGCTAATTGCTCGGATTGCTTTTCAGAACAAGGCCGGGGAGTTAACTTCGCTTCAATCTTATGCAAGACTATCAAAAGCATAAATGTCATAATTCCCGGCCACACCCATCTTTACCGTAACTTGGGATAGGGGAAGGAAATGTTGATGTAGAACTTATTTAAGAGGCCTCCGACTCAGTGACACTCCCATAAGTACTACGGAGTGGGTTGTTGGGAAATGTATTATGCAGGTCAAGGATTCGCCTGAAAAACTGGCGATGGACCCACGGCATTGGTTGTTTACTTGGTTAAAATTTAATCTTTTGAAAGCCGGCAATCAAAAGCGATTTTTTTTCTATTTATTGTTTAAAAAATATGTTTCTGCTGAGTAAGAGGCCCAAGCAGAACCGATCCCTCCAGGGTCATCGGAACATTACAATAAATGTTTGAAAAGCGTGAAAAAAAAGCCGTGCCCCGGCTATATTAACCTTAAAGTGCGAGAAGAGTTGCCTGCTACTGAAGGTTTTTTTTTTTTACTTCAAATGGAAACCGTGTACAATAGAGCGTTGTAAAATTAACCCTACAGCGGTCGCGTTGTGTACTGAGTACGCTTGTAGTTCGCAGCGTGAGCACAATTTTTTAATCCCTTCGAGGGTCAAAATCAACTATGCAAGATTTAAGTGCGATTATTTGTGCCCGCGCGCTCCACAATGCGACTGGACTTTGTATAAGATTCAGTACATAAAAACTTACTTTTTTGGATTTTTCACTTGAATGAATCACATTTTTCTTAAGCTGTGTAACCCATGCTGAACAAAAATAGCCTTGGATGTGCTGAAAAACTTTGTCGTGACCGCAAAGTGATACGACACGTGTGGGAGCACAGATTTCAGCGAAACAAAATATACCTTCACAGATTATTGAAGACTTTCGCACGTGTAGAAATGACCCACAGAGAAACAGCTAGCGTGCGTACATAAACATTTTCCTTAAGTTTTGAACTTTGCATACTTTGCTCGTGCAAAAAGCTTACCTTTCGTCATTTTCTTGCGTGACCTTCGCCATTACGATGAAAAACCTCGAAATTTGTGACTGCTGTAACAACCGTACATTGATACACGTTGGCAATTAAACTCACTTTATATGCCCACAAATAAAACAAGATAGGCAACATTTGCATATTTGTGAACTGATCCGCTTTCTTATGCAAGACGAACGCATTGTTTAATTACAAGAAATCGCACTCGAATGAAGATAAATGGGATGGGGCACATCGAACAGCGATGAAGTTATTTGCGTAAGACACGCATCCGAGTCGTAAATCACCATGCGCTTCCATGCGTAGGAGATAACGCCCGAATGCGTGGGCTCATTTCAGCGTGCATTCATTTCCACCACCAGGCTGGAAGAGTTAAGCAGCCAGCTAAGAAACTAGGACAAAGTGCTAAGCTAACCTTATTGGTCTCCGCGGAAAGCACAGGCAGGCGCCCGTTTACAGTCTCGGAGCAATATTTTACAAGTTTACTTTTTAACGACAAGCTTTGTGCCTGGCAGTAAAGTGTTTTACCCCTTTCCCTTGGTGGCGCGAGACTGTAAAACGGCAAGGAGAGGGCCAAGTGGAACACACAAAGGTGACCTAGAAAAACAAGAAGATTATAAAAAAAATGTTTGCAAGGGAGATGAGAAACATTAAACTGTAAATAAAAAAGAGGTAAGCTCTGTGCCCCTGGAGGGATGACTTAATTACATGAATTATTGAAGCATGAATGTTGGATTACCTTTGTCGGATTGAGGATCAAGATTTTCTTGCTGCATTCGTGTAGAGTTACTCTTTTTAATTGATGTGCATGCTTGGCGGTATATGAAGAAAAAAAGTAGTAAACCCCATATTGTGGTATGCTAATAATTAATTTATTTTCAAACATACAATTTACAGACATAACTGTTGCATTTCAAACAAATATAAAATTTAACGTTGCACAACTTTTCAATCGAAATGACATTATTCGAGTAAATTAATTGTACTTTAATTGCAAAAGTCAATTCTCTATTATTACGACGACAAGCCCAGGGCCACAACATAGTTTTAACCTCATTCGAACTGAAACTGATGCAAATTAAATTCCAAATAATTTCCAATCTATGGATATGGCTCATAATATCAAACGGGTACTTTTAATCAATTCAAAAATAATGACGACCATATGAAATACCCAGCACCCACCGATGAAATCAACCGTTGTAAATGGCTATCGATGATGTCTAATTGCAATTTCTGCATAATTGTCTCTCGTTGATTTTAATAATTGCACCGTGGCAAAACCATTATTATTGGCTAGTTATTTCGATGAACTAGATATATCAATACTCAGAATGAAGCATCCATCCAGAGCGGGATCACAATTGGCATTCTGTCACTGTCATTGATTATTTATTAAATAAGGCCGTTACAAATATTTATTTCACTTTTTGTCCCACTACTCTTTGACTGGTCAAGGGGGGGGGATAAAAATAATAAAGCATTTAATTTGAAAAATATTAAAAACTCATCGGATTTGTTAAAGAATTTTGGGCAAGACCCGAAATATTGATAAATATTTTTTTATCTGCCCCCTCAAAATACAAAATCCAGCCAAAAATTTTTGAAGGGGGGGGGGAGACAAAAAGTCAAAATAAAATTTGTATCAGCCTAATTGTTCGTCATTCCCTTGGTCATACCATATCATTGCGCAACGATGTAGCACTTGTGCTAGTTTATTCTTATTGATATTAATAAATTTTATGCTGGAAATAGCAGAGTGAATACTTAGACCATGAACAGAAGCTCAACTTATTGGACGCAATAACTCAATTTCCCCAACAGGGGAGGAAAAAAAGATCATGAACACTTAACATAGTAGAAATCAAGCTTATAGTATGAACCACCATATTCATTAGTGCTCCAACTGAAAATTTGGGATTCCCAGTTTTTCTCTTGGGCACGATGAAGACGGTGGGAACTTTGGTCGCATGCTGATGCTGACACGACAACCAACCCCTCCCCCCCCCCGTTTATTCTCCAGGAGGAGCGGCTCACCACAGCGTCTGATCCCCATGTTAGGGGCGGCTGATCAACGTCCGAGTGTCAGGAAAGGACTCTAAGCTCAACTGTGCACTATGGTCCTCCGGAAAGTAGGGGGTTGGTGTCAGGCTCTACAAGTTAGCCGCAAAAAAAACCATTACAACGGAAAATCAGCAACATAATAATACGAACCGAGACCAACGGCAACAACCCAAGCGAACAAAAAGGACTTGCGATTGGAAACTCGGTACGTGGACTGCCGATCTCTCAACTTCATTGGGAGCACCCGCATTCTCACCGTTCTGCTGAAGGACCGCGGGTTCGGCATCGTAGCGCTGCAAGAGGTGTGGCGGACAGGATCCATGGTGCGAACGTTTAGAGGTATATAATCATACCATCCACCAGAGCTGCAGCAACACACGCAAGCTGGGAACATCGTCGAAAGAATTTGCAGGTTGATGATCAAGGCTCGAGTCTTCAACTTCAGCATAATAAACGTGCACAGCCCACACTCCGGAAGCACTGATGATGACAAGGACGCATTTTACACGCAGCTCGAACGTGAGTATGACCGCTGCCCAAGCCGTGACGTCAAGATAATCATAGGAGATCTAAACGCTCAGGTAGGCCAGGAGGAGGAATTCAGACCGACGATTGGAAAGTTCAGCGCCCACCAGCAAACGAACGAAAATGGCTTATTAATTTAGCCGCCTCCAAAAACTTGGCCATACGTAGCACCTTTTTCCAACACAGCCTCCTTCATCGTTACACCTGTAGATCACCACAGCAGACGGAATCCCAAATGGACCACGTTTTGATTGACGGACGGCACTTCTCCCACATTATCGACGTCAGGACCTATCGTGGCGCAAACATCGACTCCGACCACCACCAGGTGATGATCAAACTGTGACCAAAAGTTCCCGTCATCAACAATGCACGGTACCGGCGACCGCCACGGTACAACCTAGAGCGACTGAAACAACCGGATGTCGCCTCAGCACACGTGCAGAATCTCGGGGCCGCGTTGCCAGACGAGGGCGAGCTTGATGAGGCCCCTCTAGAGGACTGCTGGAATACAGTGAAAGCAGCCATCAACGACGCAGCAGAGAGCACCATCGGGAACGTGGAACGGAATCGACGGAACGAATGGTTCGACGAAGAATGCAGAACGGTTTTGGAGGAGAAGAACGCAGCACGGGCGGTAATGCTGCAGCAAGGGACCCGACAGAACGTGGAACGTTATAAACAGAAGCGGAAACAGCAGACCCGCCTCTTTCGGGAGAAAAAGCGCCGCACGGAAGAAGCGGAGTGCGAAGATATGGAACTGCTGTGCCGTTCCCAAGAAACACGGAAGTTCTACCAGAAGCTCAACGCATCCCGCAACGGCTTTGTGCCACGAGCCGAAATGCGCAAGGATAAGGACGGAGGCCTCTTGACGGACGGACGTGAGGTGATCGTAAGGTGGAAACAGCACTTCGATCAGCACCTGAATGGCGTGGAGAACGTAGGCACGGGAGACCACGGCAACGGAAGAAACGACGACGCCAGTGCAGCGGAGGACCATTTCCATAAACCAACTGCCACGCTGAGGGAAGTTAAGGACGCCATTCGCCAGCTCAAAACCAAAAAAGTAGCTGGTAAGGATGGTATCGCAGCTGAACTCATCAAGATGAGCCCAGAAAAGTAGGCCATCTCTGTCTGCATCGGCTGATAATCAGGATCTGGGAAACCGAACAGCTACCGGAGGAGTGGAAGGAAAGAGTAGTCTGCCACATTCACAAGAAGGCGACCATTTGGAATGTGAGAACTCCAGAGCGATCACTATTTTGAATGCTGCCTACAAAGTGCTATCCCAGATCACCTTCCGTCGTCTATCACCTAAAACGAATGGGTTCGTGGGAAGTTATCAAGCCGGTTTCATCGACGCACACTGGAGTAACAGGGTCCAATTCATGGCCAAAAAGTTTTAACACGTTTTTATGGTGTATTCTGTATGTACTAGCGATAAAATTGTAAATTTAGATATTAAGGAAGCATTTTGGATTATAAATAGCCATATTAATCCACTTAAAGGCTAGAAATGATTTCTTATAACCTCTCCAAGGACAACGTTTATTTTCACCCCCCAAAAATCGCTTGAAGCGTCGAACATTTTTATTTGACAACAGAGAACTGAAAAATAATTATATTTCCATGAAAAATATTGTTTGGAAACAAGGGCCACCTCGTTTCATAGAAATTCTCCTAGAAGTGTGAGAGAAATTTAATTCTATTATAAGTGTAGATTCGTGTTTATGTCTTCAGCAAAGTTGTAAGGAGTGTCATAATTGGGAAACTTGTTGAACAATTGTTCTATCTTCACAATTTTTGTGAATATGGGCCGTTATTTTTGAACGGTCCCTTAAACTCAGTTTAAATGTTGTACCTTTTTCTAGATATTTTGGGAATCACATTTTCATTTCGGGGTAACTTTTATAGTGCCCTGGAAAAACATCAAAACCCAAAAATAATCATGGATTGAAATTTTAGGAGTTTGAACATGATGATAGAAGCCGTGTGGAATATATCAGTTTGAATTTTTCTATTAAAACATGGCATTTTAACACAACTTTATACATAAAAGTAAGTTCGTGGAGTACTGAGTGAAAAACTGAATGAGTTTAGCTATAAACTAACAATATTTATCTAGAAATATTTTCTTAACGGTGCATGAACATATGATAACATGCTACAAATAGTGAGCTCTTTATTTGAGTTGTTTTTGATTTTTTTTATAACAAATTTTGAACATAACAGTTCTAGCTAGCTACATTAGATTACTACTGCATTGCATACATTTAGGCGTTATCGGTGTATGGAGATTTCTGCCCAAATTTTCTAAATTAATTCCATTTGACACATTTTGTTAAGAGATAGCAGACCAGATTTGTATTCTGCTATGATCTATCTACCGAGAATAAGTGTCCGTTCGATGAAAAAATAGTCGAAACGAAGTTGTTATATCAAAATTAAACATAAATTGTAACTAAAAACTAGTCAAAAAGGTGTAAATTTCAAAATGATTTATTTTTTCGTCTGGTACTTTCTGGTACCCGTTCTCTTGCGATTCACAAAGCATATGCCTTATATTTTATTGTAATTTTATCCAGATCGCGGAATGCTGCAGAATCTGAAAACTTTTTGAATGCTGAAAATGGTTCAAAATTGACAAAAAACATGATTTTGAAAACTCTTTTGTAAGAGAGCAAAATAAATGAAACCAGGTGAAGTTGTTTGTTTAAATGATACACCCTTATCAGGAGAACTGTGTTACATACTCAGTTATTTTATCAAATTGTCAATATTTCGATAATTGAAGTTCTTCCGATGAGTTATGATGCATATGAAAAAACAGTAGAGAAAATCCTCAAATTTCGGCATTTATTCTTAAAAAAAATGCATCCCGAAATATTTTATTGATTGCCACATGATGAAGCATTACTTCATTTATCTTTAAAAAATATTAAACTCTGGAAAACCCTGAAAAAAAATTCTCGACTTATGGCCAGGAATTTGGCCCATTTACGCCTGTGTGCGACGGCCTGTCGACAACGGACTAGATCTTCATCGTACGGCAAATCCTCCAGAAATGCCATGAATACCAGGTCCAAAGGCGTAGCCAGCTTTTCAGTCAGGGGGGGGGGGGTGAGGCAAGCACCCTTAGCAAATTGTATCTACTAGCTTTTATAACTATAAGCAATACGAAAAAAATTGAATATATTAACATTATAATCTAAAAGTATTATTTAACCCTCCTCAGACACGCTGTTGTATTTTGTACAATATGTTAAAAAAGCTCACCTGATCTACATAAATTAACGTGGTGACGGTAGCAAGTTCTCCAGAAATTCTTGAAATAATATAAAAAACAGGTTTTCCTGGAGAAGTTCTTGGGTACATCCCTGAAAAGATGATTGAAGTATTTCTGAAATTTCCGAAGAATTTCTAAAGAAATCATACCTGGAGCAATCCCTGGAAGACTTCATGGATAAATGTTTGAAGAAACACCTGGATGAATCCCTGGAGTAATTCCTACAGGAATGCCTGTAGGAAGCCCTGTAGAATCCCTGGATAAATTCCCGGAGTGATCCTTGGAAGAGTTTCTGACAGTATACGTGGAGGAATTTCTATATAAGTTATGGAAGGAACACCTAGAGGAATTACTGAAGACATCTCATGAGGAAATACTAGAAGAAATCCAAGATGAATTTCTGGAGGTTTCCTTGGATGAAATTCTGGAGAAATTCCCGGAGGAATTCTGGGAGGAACGCCTAGAAAAATATCAGAAGAAATCTCTTGAGGAATTCCTAGAGGAAATCTTAGAGAAATTTCAGAAGGCATCATTGGAGGAATTCTTGGAGAAATCCCTGATGGAATTCCAGGAGGAATCCCTGATGCAAATCCTGGAAAAATCTAGAGAGAATCCTGGAGAAATGCCCGGAGAAACTTATTTTAAAAATCCTGGCGTAATTCTTGGAAGAATTCTTGGATGATATCCAACAGGATTTCCTGGTGAAATTCCTGGAGAGATCTCTTGGATGAATTCTTAGAGCAATCTCTGGATAAAATCGTGAAGGTATTCCTGGAAAAATTTCCAGAGAAATTCTGAGAGTAATCGCTGGAGAAATTTCTATTCCTGGACAATTTCCTGGAAGAGTCTCTGAACAAATCCCTAGAGGATTTCATGATGAAATTCCTGGATGAATTGCTGAAGTTATTTCTGAGAGATGTCTTGGAGGAATTGCTGGAGATATTTCTTGGGTAAATCCATTGAGAAATTCCTGGAAGAATTTCTTGCGGAATTTCTGGCAGAATTCTTGGAGAAATCCTCGAAGGAAATCCTGAAGAAAACCCCGGGGGATCCTTGAAGGAATTTGTGGAGAAATCCTTGGACGAATTCCTGCAGGAATACCTGGGAAAATCCCTGAAAATTACTGAAGGTATTAATGGAGAATTTTCTGAAAGAATTTCTTAAGAAATCCCTATAGGATTTCCTGGAAGTATCCTTGGTGGAACTTCTGATGGATTTCCTGGAGGAAACTTCAAAGGATTTCCTGAAGGAATCCATTGGAGAAATTCGTGGAGAAATCTCTCGAGAAATCCCTGAAGCAATTCCTGATGGAATCAGAAATTAATGGAGAAAGGCCTGGAGCACTCCCTTGAGGAATTGTTAAAAATTTTTGAAGGATGTCCAGGAGCAATTCCTGAAGTAATTCCTGGATAAAATCATGGAGGAATGCCTGGAGGAATTCCTAGAGGGATTATTGTGGGATTGTTTGAGGAATCAATGATGAAATTCCTGGAGAAATCTCTAGGCGAATTTATGAAAGAATTACTGGATAAGTTTCTAGAGGAATCTCCAGAGAAATTATTTTATTTTTTCTATTTCTGAAAAAATCTTTTGATTAAATCCTTGAGGAATTTTAGCGGATTTTATGGAAGCATTCTTGTAGAAATCCTCGAAGGAGTTCCTTGAAGAAATCCCTGGAAAATTTCTAGAGGAATTTCTGGAGGAATCCCTGAAAAATTCCTCAAAGTATTCCTGTAGAATTTCTAGAGAAAATCCTGTAAGAATTTCTGAAGAAATCCCTGAAGGATTTCCTACACTGAAAAAAATATTCATGTAAAATTCAGCGAGAAATAATGCACATAAAGGGAATGCTAGAGTTAGTTCATATTTACATGAGATATCATGTAAAATTACGTTACAATCGTGTAAATTTCCGCTAATAGTCTCGTAACCGGTTGGAGTCCATGATGGTTTACGCGATGGTTGGCGGAAATTTATATGATGGTAATGTAATTTAACATTATATCTCATGTAAAAATGCACTAACTCTAGCATTCCCTTTATGTGCATGAATTCTAGCTGAATTTTAATCACATATTTTTTTTTCTGTGTAGAGAAATTACTGGATGACTTGCTGACATAATTTCTGATGGAATTCCATAATTAATTCCTGGAGGATTCGTTGAAGATATTTTTGGAGTAATTCTTCGAAGAGACCCTGTATAAATTTCTGGATGAAATCCTGGAGGAATGCCTGTGAAAATTTCTGAAGGAATCCCTGAAGGATTTCCTAGAGAAATTACTGGATGATTTACTGACATAATTTGTGATGAAATTTCTGGATTAATTCCTGGTGAAATTCCTGAAGTATTCCCTGAAGAGATTCCTGGAGTAATTTCTCGAAGAGACCCTGGATAAATTCCTGGATGAAACTCCTGGAAGAAATCCTGGAGAATTCCTGAAGGAATTTTTTGAGGGGTCCCTGAAGCAATTCCTGGAGGAATATCCGGTGGAACTCCCGGAGGAATCTCTGAAAAAAAAATCTTGTTAGAAGTCTTGGAGGGATCTCTAGAGGAAATCCTAGAGGAATGCCTGTAGGAATTACTGAAGGAATCTACAGAAGAACTCCTGGAGAAATCTCTACAGGAATTTCAGGCGAAATTTCTGGAGGAATCTCTAGATGAATTTCTGGAGGAATTTTTAGAATTCCTGCAGGAACTCCCAGAGGAATCCCTGGAGAAATTCCTAGAGTAATACCTGAAGAAATTGAATCTCTTAAGTAATTCGTAGAGGATTATCAGGAATGATTCTTGAAGAAATCGCAGATGGAATTCTTGGAGAAATTCTGGAGGAATTCTTAAAAGAGTTCCTGAAGAAATTCCAGAAGAGATCCTAGAAGACATTTCAAGAGGAACTCCTAAGGGAATCTCTAAACAGTTCCTGCAGGAAGTACTGAATAATTTCCTGGAGGAGTTCCATAAAGAATACAAGGATGAATTATTAAAGGATGCCTAGGAAGAGTTCCTGGGAGAATATTTTGAGGAATTTTTAATATAAGTTGTTGCAGAAAGAATCACATAAGTAATTTCCGAGTTAAGCCCAACAGAAATTCTTAGAGAAATCCATGTAGGCATCCCTGGAGGATATCCTACAGGAATGTTTGTAGGGATTAACAGAGAATCTCTAAAAATACTCCTGAAGTATTCTCTAGAAGAACACCTGGAAGAATTTCTGGAGGCAACTCTAGAGGCATTTCTGAAGTAATCCTTGGATAAATTTTTAGGGGAGTCCCTGCAGCAATTCCCAGAGGAATCTCCAGAATAATTTCTTAAGGATTCTCTGAAGAAATTCGTGGAGGAATCCCAGGAATAATTCCCGAAGAAACTGCAGATGGAATCCTTGGAGAAATCCTAAAGGAATTCTAAGAAAAGTTCGTGAAGGAACTCCTTGGGGAATCCCTATAGCACTTTCTGAAGGAATCCCTGCAGGAGTTTCTGAAGAAACCCCAGGAGGAATTCCGGAAGCAATTCCTAAGGGAATCCCTAAACAGTTCCTGGAGGAAGAACTGGATTAGTTCCTGGAGGAGGTCCTGAAAGAATTCCAAGAGGAACTCCTTAAAAGGTGTTCTGGGGCAATCCCTGGAGTTGTTACTGAAAGAAACGCAGAAGAAATTCCTGTGTGAATCCCTAGAGGAATTCTCAAAGGAAAACCTGGAGGAATTCCTGAAAAAATTCCCATGAGGAATCCTAGAAGCAATCCCATGAGAAAATTACTTAGCAAATCCCAGGAAAGCTTTCTTAACAAATTCCCGGAAAAAATCTGAATGGAAAAATGCGAAGTAATTCATGTCTGTAATAGTTTTTGGACGAATTATTGTTGAAATCTTTGGATGGACTCCCAAAAGAGTGTTTTGTACAATGATTTAAGGAACTCTTGGATGGTTTTGCCTTTCTCGTTCACCTAAGTGAACTGAAAGGCTATATGTTCACTCAAAAAAAAAATTTCGATAGGAGGCTCAGAGGGTCAAGTCACATATACCAATCAACTCAGTTCGACGAATTGAGATGATGTCTGTATGTGTGTATGTATGTGTGTCTGTGAACAAAATAAGTTCACTCACTTTTAAGGCACTTCCCAATGGCCGATTTTTCGGATTATAGCTCGAATCGAACCGGAATTTTATCGCATTGTTTGCTATTGAAAATGATTCGGATTGGTCAAAGCGTTTCGGAATTATGGCCAATTTAGTGATCCGGACCAGCATTTTTCACCCGAGCGACAGGTGTAACAGCCTGCTTAAGTTGGTGCGCGACGACCGCGACGACGGACGCCGCAGCCCGCAGCACACCACGAGAACGAAAGTAAGAGAGAATGTGAGAGAAAACGACGACGACGAAAGAGCGACGCTAACGTGCTATACGTAAAGCAAAAAAAAGCCTAGAGTTGTCACCCATCACTAACGAACCACGTATGAGTGTAATGATGGCAACATGTCCTGCTATTTCATAGTTTCCTTTTTAACAGGGGAACCATTAGGGAGATCATCCAGGATCCAGCCCGTCCCAAATTCTCAAAAATCGTGTTTTGGGACCGTTCATAAACCAGGTAGACTTTATGGGGGGAAGGGGGTGGGTCTGGCCAAAGTCTACGCTCCATACAAATTTCAAAATTTTTGTATGGACAAAAGTCTACGAGAGGGGGGGGGGGGGAGTCTGAAATGGCCAAATTTTGGTATACGTGGTTTATGAGCAGCCCCTTCGAAATGACGAATCAGTCGTTCGTACGACCGATTGCCCCCCTCCCCCTAAAGTAATACAGGGGATAGACAAAATGATCGGGACAGGCAAAATTTTCACTTTTCAAAAAATGTTCAATTAGCTGTAACTTTTCGAAAAGTGCATCAAATATTTTCAAATTTTTACTGTAAGTTCCTCAACTAGTTGTGTATCAGTGGACAAAATTTGGAAAAGATCGGACAATTCTTCACGAAGTTATAAAGATTTTTGAAAAAGGTAAAATTATCCGATAGCCAACTTTGAGCTGTTATATCTCCGGATTCAATGAACCGAATGCAATGAAATTTTGTCCATTTATGACTTATATAATGAGCTATGAAAAACCATTGACTTAACTTAATATTCTTAACACGGAAGAAAGTTATAACGATAAGATTATTTTTCTAAAAAAACACCAAATTATCCAAAACATCAACATCGTTTCAAAATTCAAGATGCAAATTATAGTTCATTTAGTTTCCCTCTAATCGACTTATATATAAATGCGTTTTGAAGGAAAGTAACAACATAGCCGCCAATAAATTGAAAAAGTAATGGGATGCATATTAAAAATAGACCAATTTACTAAAAAATCGTGAAAAAAATAAAATCGCTATAACTTTTTCGCTTGTTAAAATTTTCAAGTTAAGTTCAATGTTTTCCAGAGTTCATTATATAAGTCATGAATGGTCAAAATTTCATTGCAATCGGTTCATTGAATCCGGAGATATAACAGCTCAAAGTTGGCTATCGGATAATTTTACCTTTTTCAAAAATCTCGTCATCGAAATGGGACAACTGGCATGGATACCCAGCGCTTCGACACCGACCCAAACCCACCCGAGTGCATGGGCTGGGTGGAGGAGGCTGACCGAGCATAGCACCCCACCTCACTGCCATTCATGGTAGCGATGGCGATGCTAAGTGCTGGACTGGAGGCAGTCGAAGGTTTTCGTTTTAAATTACGTTCCTATAGGATATTTACCTAGTTGATCGCGGATACTGCCTTTCCACGTTTCGTCGCGAAACTGGGCCTAGTTTTGAAGTGCATCCCACCAAGGTATTTACATATTCTAAGGTAGTCTTAGATGTCAAAACTGGCTGAGTGGCCATTATTTTTTCACCGTGAGAAATTCTGAAAACAAATCCCCCGCCACCTCAAATTCCTTTGAAATTTCGCTTCCTCTGCTTTTCTCCACAAACTAAACGTCATGCTCAACCTTACAATATATAAAGACCTTCCCACTACCGGCACCAATGCAACATCAATGCTGGAATAGTGCGAGCGAAAGGGTTGTCACTCGCGAATGATGTTGTTGGCCCACCGAAAGTCTGGTGCGCGCGGACAGGATCAGGATCACGCACACAGCCATCGGTGATGCGCGGACCGGACAGCTGACTGGTTGGGTTGGGTTTCGGTTCGGGTGGCTGTGGGTGGTTGTTGGGTGGTGCCGCGCCATTCGGATGGACCGAAACGAATAAATTAGATTGATGGATACGAGCAAAATAACAAACAAAGATTGTCTTGGTGACCGCGATCGATAGCATTCGCGCAGCTTTCAGTGAGTCGCTTACGTTTAAGGTATCAAATATTTATTGTTGCGAATTTTTCAACGACTGTTGCAGAAAGTACATTCCAAATTTCTGCTATGCACTAGACAAATAAGGGGTCTCCAGTTAGCCTAGTGGTTAAGGCTATGGATCGCCAATCCTGAGACGGCGGGTTCGATTCCCGTTCCAGTCGGGAAAACTTTCTCGACTCCCTGGGCATTCTTCATTACACCAACGAACCTAGCCTCAAAATGACTGACAAATCTCAGGTCATTTTGACAGATGTAACATGAGGATGAAAAGGACGGCAACAAGATTGATAAAGTAGAATATGTTATCCGTCTTTTTCGTGCATGTGTGTGGTCTGTCAAAATGACCTGTGAATTGTCAAACATTTTCATGGCAGACTTTGTTGGTGTAATGAAGAATAGTGTATCATTGTACTTGCCTTACAATATACAAACTCATGTAATGGCTGGCAAAGAAAGCCCTCCAATTAATAACTGCACTGAAAATAATCGACACGCCTCATCCATGTTCTTTTACACGTTAATGTATCGTTCAAAACAGCACGCTATATTAACGTGTAATTCTTTTGAGTCAGATGTTGAATAGTTTAGGTTCTAAGCCACTGTCTTTTACACATGATTTTATCGTGTTTGACAGTATGTTTATGTATCGATAATGGAAATGGTTCGCCTATAATGTAATGTACATCATCGAACTCGCCCGCGTTAAGTATGAATAAGCATACTTCATTTTTTGGTGAACACGGACCCGCAGCTGGGTGCCTGGTACTGATATTCTAAGAAATTAGACATTTATGATGACACGTTAAATTCAGATGTTTCCCAAGTGGTGAAAATACATGTTTGATACATGTGGCTCGAACGTGTAGAATATTTTCAGTGTGTGGAAGTGCTCAAAGAACGCTAAGTTAAAGCGAGGCAGGTCAAGTCCCAGTGGGGACGTATAGCCATAAAGAAGAAGAAGAACTAGACAAATAAATGTTCGAACCATGAAATTGCAACACTCCATTGCACGGTGACGTCATCAAGAAATCGTTCTCTTTCTCTCCTACGGGAAATTAGAAAACAACAGGATCAACGCCTGTCAAATTTGACAGCTACTGGTCCTTTTATTTTCAAACTCTCTGAAAGAGCTAAAGAGATAGATTTTCGCCGTGAGGTGGTCTAGGCCAAGCACAGAACAAAATCAGTAGAATCCCAACCATTTTGCCGATCATTGAAACAAGATTCGTTAGGGGTGGTGGGGGTAAAGTGGACAACCTAAGCATTTTGGTCGTTTCCAGTGGAAATACGGCAAAATCCATCTGCTTTTCCGAGTAACATGGAAGGTAATGATATATGTATTCTAGAAATCTTGTAAGGGATTGCATTTTAAAAATATTAGGGGGATTCACTTAACAGCGTAAACTGACGAAACTGTTTAAACTTCGCGATCACCAGGGCAATCTTTGATTTTTTGAAACATTTCAAATAAGCAGAACATCATGGCTTACGCAGCAATTTAATTTGTTTAGTGAGTACCCCTTTTGTTTTCTTTGATTATTTTCTAAATCAAAACGTGCATCAAAATAGCGTGAAAAAAATCGGTGGGGGTAAAAATGGACAATCGATGGGGTAAAATGAACAAGTCTTTAAAAAATATATAACGGCATATCATTTCTATGTTTTGTCTTTCTCGTACACCAAAGTGTACTGAAAGGCTATATGTTCATTCAAAAAACGAATTTTCGATAGAAGGCTCGGAGGGTCAAACTCAAGTCACATATACCAATCAACTCAGTTCGACGAATTGAGATGATGTCTGTATGTGTGTATTGGGATTTCGTTACCGGGACTCGGGAAGAAAAACGGGAAAACTTCTAGAACAATTTAATAGCTTTATTGAAACGCGACTATATCGCACGAAGTGCAAACTTAAAGAGAGTGAAACAAATCAAATTCAGTCGGGTGGCTTACTACGACCTTCTAAGGTTGGTTGCTAGGCAACGAGCTGGGTGGCGGCCCAGGGTGGACAGTGCAACCAGAATAGCCGATTGCTGCTTCGATAACACTTCCTCTCAATCCGATATTCCGAGGCGGCGTCCAAGTTGTCCCAGTCGTCCAGCATCCATTGGTTTGGTGAAGAGGTCTGCTAGTTGATCTTCGGTTCTCACATACTCAATCCTCACGTTGCCGTTCGAAATGTGATCCCGAACGAAATGATGCTTCACGTCAATATGTTTGGATCGTTTCGATTCGCAGTTCTTGGCCATTCCAATACAACCTTGGTTGTCCTCGTAGATTGTAACCGGACTTGAGTTCTTCAATTTCAGATCATCCGAAATACCAGACAGCCATACAGCTTCCGATACTGCTGAGCTGAGGGCGATGTATTCGGCCTCGCTTGAAGAAGTAGCTACAGTGGTTTGCTTCTGCTTGACCAGCTGACAAGATTGCCAAAAACGAAAAAAGCAAACCCACTCACCGATTTACGATCTTCGATGTCCGAAGCCCAGTCCGCATCAACGTAGCCCACTAATGGTTTGGCGGATCGTACCTGCTTGTACTCCAAGCACCTCGCTTTTGTCCCTTTGATGAAGCGGACCACCCTCTTCAGACTTTGGCAATGTTGTGTGGTTGGCTTCTGTTGGAATCGTCGTAGGAATCCTACAGAGTAACAGATATCAGGCCTGGTGCACAGCATCACATACATCAACGACCCAAGAAATTCTCGATAGGGATGAGCCGTAGGGTCCCCGGCTCGGGCAAGCTGTAGTCCTTTTTCCATCGGATTTTTATAGGATTGCAGTCCACCATCTCGAAGCGCGCCAAGAGCTTGTCCACATTTGCTTCTTGTGACAGTCGCATTCTTCCACACCTCACATCGTAATCCAAACGCATGCCAAGGAAATGGGTGACTTCCCCGCAATCGGTCATCGCAAACATCGCTGTCCGTTGTCGTTTCAGCTTCACGATGGTCTCTGGTCTCCTTCCGCATATCAGCAAGTCATCCACGTACAAAACGACACAGATTTCGTCACCGTCCTGAATCCTTGTATAAAGGCAATAATCATGCCGGGATCGTACAAAGCCCAATTTCAATAACTTCTCATTGAACTTTTCATTCCAGCATCTCGGCGACTGTTTCAAGCCATAGAGTGACTTGAGTAGCTTGCAGAACGTATTCGATGGCGCCTTCACTCCGTCCGGGATGGCCATAAAGATGTCCTCCTTCAGTTCGCCGTAGAGGAAGGCCGTTTTGACGTCCATGTGGTGGAAGGAAAATCCCAGATGGACGCCCGCTGCCAGCACTGTCCGGATTGTGGCAAGCTTAGTCACGGGGGCAAACGTCTCGTCGTAATCCAGTCCATGTTTCTGGAGGAAGCCCTTGGCGACAAGCCGCGCCTTGTATCGTACTGGATTTCCACCGACATTGTCCTTGACCCGGAACACCCACTTGGCCTTATGGGGTTTCACGCAAGGGTTTCACGCCATCCGGGCACTTGACGAAGCGCCACGCGTTGTTTGTTGCCATCGATTACAGCTCGTCCTGAACTGCACCAAGCCATTCACGCCGGTTGTCACGGCGCATGATGTCGTCATAGCACATGGGAACATCTGTGGAAATTGATTTGCCAGAAGTTGCTCTATAATTTACGAAAAAGTCGAACAACTTACCAGGAAGCCGCCGCTAAGCACGGTGATGTTTAAGGCATCGATCAAATTTTAGTGAATATGTTTTGGGGTAAACCAGTAAATTTATTTGCTGTGTATATTTTGTATGGGAAATATGTCAAGGTTTAAAAAATGATGACTAGAATATCTATATGATGATGCCTCAATATATAATACAGCGATTGTTTTCTAGAGTTTATTCTCTGAAACCAAGAAAAATGGTTCTCCTTGGTTAGTTGGGGAAGATGTCCGGAATTATAAAAAATCCACAATGATCTAAACTTCAGATCATGCTCATATAAAATATATCCAGCAGTCAGCAATATGACTGCACCCTAAATTAGACTGACACAGTAGTGTGCACACACTTTCAAAGTGTGATTGGAGCGCAGGGCCACGTCAGATCGAGTTGAGGTCTTCGGTGCACTTATTCCTTGTAAATGGAGGATTAAGTGCACCGAAGACGTCGAGACGATCCGAGGCAAATGTGCACTTTTTATCGCACTTTTTAGGCGTACCAATTTGGTCCAATTCAGTCCAATTTGGAATGTAGTGTGCAATATTGAGTGGACTTAATTTGTCACTTGTGTTTTGTTGAAAGGATATTTTATGGCACGAGAAAGGCACCATCACCGCTAGGTGGATTAATTAGGGTTTTTTAGCTAACCTCCGGTAAAATTTTCACGACCCCTCTCCCCCCTTGCCACCTCTGGCTACGCCCATGACCAGGTCCCAACGCTTCACCTGTTCATCGACTTTGAAGCGGCATACGACAGTATCGACCGAGCAGAGCTATGGAGAATCATGGACGAAAACGGCTTTCCTGGGAAGCTGACTAGACTGATTAAAGCAACGATGGACGGTGTGCAAAACTGCGTAAGGGTTTCGGGTGAACTATTCAGTTCATTCGTATCTCGCCGGGGACTGCGACAAGGTGACGGACTCTCATGTCTACTTTTCAACATCACGCTGGAAGGTGTGATGCGACGAGCCGGGCTCAACAGCCGGGGAACGATTTTCACAAAATCCGGTCAATTTGTGTGCTTTGCGGACGACATGGACATTATCGCTTGAACATTTGGAACGGTGGCAGAACTGTACACCCGCCTGAAACGCGAAGCAGCAAAGGTCGGTCTGGTGGTGAATGCCTCAAAAACAAAGTACATGCTGGTAGGCGGAACCGAACACGACCGGATCCGTCTGGGTAGTAATGTTACGATAGACGCGGATACTTTCGAGGTGGTGGAGGAATTCGTCTACCTCGGATCCTTACTGACGGCTGACAACAACGTGAGCCGTGAAATTCGGAGGCGCATCATCAGCGGAAGTCGGGCCTACTACGGGCTCCAGAAGAAACTGCGGTTGAAAAAGATTCACCCACGCACCAAATGTACCATGTACATAACGCTAATAAGACCGGTGGTCCTCTAAGGACACGAGACATGGTCGAGGATGACCTGCAAGCACTCGGAGGTTTCGAGCGACGCGTGCTAAGGATGATCTTTGGTGGTGTGCAGGAGAACAGTGTGTAGCGGAGCTCGCTGCACTTTACGGCGAACCCAGCATCCAGAAGCTGGCCAAAGCTGGATGGATTCGGTGGTCAGGGCATGTTGCAAGAAAGCCGGACCACAACCCTGCAAAGTTGGTGTTTGCTACTGATCCGGTTGGCACAAGAAGACGTGGAGCGCAAAGAGCACGATGGGCGGACCAGGTGGAGCGTGCCTTAGCGAGCATAGGGCGCTACCGAGGATGGAGAGCGACAGCCACAAGCCGAGCTTTGGCGTGCTATTGTTGATTATGTCTTGTCTCAAAAATTTGATGCTGAGCAAATAAATGTATGTATGTATGGTATATAATTTGTGCATGATGCCCAGTCAACCAGTAGTGGTCGTAAAAGATGTTGCATCCTATGCAACATCTTATACGATTACTGGTTGTCCGGGTGACCACATAACTGGAACTCCAACGAGGTACGGCATCGTCGAGGTCATCGAGAGCCGTTATCGACAGAAATTAGGGAGCGAAAATAAATGTGAGTTGGTCACAATCTACGCAGGGACGGGAACGAAATCTGCAAGCAAGCGTTAAATTGGAGCCCAGCAGGACATTGCAGTAGAGACTCATGGCGGCACAGTCTCATCAAAAAAATGTAAAGTATGTCGACAGAAATTTGACCTGACCACAGCCTCGAATAACACATCCCTCTGCTTATCTTCCAGCGATGATTCATTTCAAAAGCCATAAAACATTAGCACTTCAAGTACCCTTAAAATAAAATAAAGTATTCCCAAACCGTGCCGCACACATCTCAAATTGAAAAGCTTCACGCGACAATTTGCCTCCACCAGTCGTCACTTACACGTGTCACACGCGTGTTGTTGCTTTTCCCAGAGTTGCCAGTTCACGACCGGGTGTCCTCAGAGGTCTGCCAGTCAGACTGTCCGTCATCCTGAGAACCGTTGGTGCCGACGTTGGTCGCTTTCATCAGCCTCTGTACATAGTCAGACCCAACGACAACGATACAATGACGATGACAACAACGACGACGACGACGACGCTGGTAGAGATCTACCGAGGGATTTGCGTGTGGATTTGTCCGTGAGACGACCTGCAACTCCACTCGAAAGAGAACACACTACGCGTTTTAATAAATTATGCGTGCCACGTTCAGACCGCGAATTTACTCACCCAAAAAAGAGGGCGCTGGGACCTGATTTGATGAGACGGCGGGGAAAATGGTAGAAACAGTAGCATCGTTTAACAGTCCTGAGAAAGCTTCGTTTATCATTGGACATGAGTCCGAAATGATTAAACTCAACCTCTCGACCTTAGGGAGAAGGTACTGTGGAACAATTAAATTCCATCATTTTGTTTTTTTTTTTTTACTTTTATATGTTTTTTATTATTACTACATATTTATTAATGACAATTTTACCATTATTGTGGCATGCGTTCATATCGTAATGTGATCCTCCTTCTTGTTTCCTTGGTGTAATTCTTTTCGACCTATCATCCCACACTTCAGTTAATAATGGTACATCGTAATCACCCTAAAACAGTGCTCCATCAACCATGAAAGCACTTTTACGTGGGATTTTTCAATTCCTTCGAGTGTGGTTCATCGAGGATTGTGAGGTGTCAGGATGTGAATTATGTGCAACGTGCGAGTGACTGAATCGAAAATGTGCTCTCAACGATGCTTTCTATCACCTGCGGACTACCATAAAATAGCTGCTTCATTGTCATCATCATCGTAGGTAGGAAAAAGTTATTCATTGAATTCCAGCTGCCGCAGAACTCATTTTAAATTATCAGATTATAAAATACATCTGTCCGTCAAATTTTTGGGTGGAAGCAGTTGTCTAAACTATTTAAAACTACTTTGTCTCCCGCAGTAAAAGCACCGCTTCGGGAAGCAGCAGCAGCAGGTGGGTGGGTGCTGCAGACAAGTTCATTGAGCCATCGCTTTTGCATCAGTCATCCAGGTGTGACCAAATGCTTGATTGAAAAAGTTTCATCACTCGCTGAGTTTTAGGTCGGGTGGATTCAAGAGCTTTGCGTTGGCGGTTTTTCAATTCGTTGGTGGAGTCAGCTAAAATTGCGAAGCTTTGTGTAAACTCAGGGGAATGAAGAATGAGTTTTGAAAATATGTCATACATTTTTACGAGAATTAAAACATGTTTTAAGGCGTTGCTAAAATAACTTCTAGGGTGTGATACAATTCATTTTATGCAATTTAGTTTCATAATTTCAACTTTATGTTGCACCCGAACCTCCATTTAGGTAACGAGTCGGGAATGCCTAAATAGAATTTTTACTTAAATGGATTCAAGGTTGCAAATAAGTTTGAGAAGAGCAAGTGGCTTGCTTATGCAAAGGGAAAGTGGTCAAGATTTTTAGATGTAAAGGGGGGAGGATCAGATGGATTTCAAGGGAGTTTCTAAGGGGGGGGGGGGGGTCAGAGGCGTTTCAGGGCGTTTCAGAGGGCTTTTTGAGGGCTCTTAGGTGAACTTCACGGGAGTTTCAGAGGCGTTCCAAAGCGTTCCAAGGCGTTTCAGGGCGTTTCAGGAGGTTTCAGAGATATTACAGGGAGCTTTAGTGGCTTGCAGGTGCGTTTTACATTTGTGTTTCAAAAGCGTTTCAAGGCGTTTCATGAGGTTCAGAGAGGTTTTAGGGTCTGTCCATAAACTGCGTAGACTCGAAGGGGGGGACGGGGGGTGGTCTGGCCAAAGTCTACGCTCCATACAAATTTTTAAAAATTTGTATGGACGAAAGTCTTCGAGGGGGGAGGGGGCCCAGCCAACAAATTGATTCACATAACACTGCCACAGCTGTGCTAAGTGAACGCTTATCCGTCCAAAACATATTGTATAAGATGCACCAAATATGCTCTATTCGCATAAATTTGGAGGCCATATACGTACATTTATGGGCCCATATAGCCGAGGCGGTAAACGCACGGGTATTCAGCATGACCATGCTGAGGGTGACGGGTTCGATTCCCGGTCGGTCCAGGATCTTTTCGTAAAGGAAATTTCCTTGACTTCCTTGGGCATAGAGTATCTTCGTGCCTGCCACACGATATACACATGCAAAATGGTCATTGGCAGAGGAAGCTCTTAGTTAATAACTGTGGAAGTGCTCATAGAACACTAAGCTGAGAAGCAGGCTTTGTCCCAGTGAGGACGTTACGCCAAGAAGAGGAGAGGATACGTACATTTTGAAAAACCACTTTGAGTTACACAATTTCAGGCGAATTCATTTGGCATGTAATATAACTTCCTTTTATAACTATGCTTGACAATATATATGATTTCATTTTTACATGTTCAAATAACACTAGTTTACAGCATTTTTGAACTCGGCAAGCTGATGATCATTTTTGGTGTAGAGTCATACTCTGAGTTCGAAAACGCGAAGGACAAAAATTACAGTAGAGCGGATTTTTTTTTTCGATTTTCCATACAAGGTGGATGATTTGAAATCGATTTTTGTTCTATTTTTAAGCAAAGTCGCTTACTTCACACATCTCATTCTTCATAGTCAATGCTCCGATTGAGCTGAATTTTTTACTGTAATTTGCCTACATATGATATGTCAAATAAACGTTGAGAAAAAAATTTTAAATTGTTTTTTTCTTATTGAAAAAAAATACATTTCTTCATAATTTTTTGGAAATTTTGCTCAAATATAAGGAGATCGTCCCTAAAACTCGCCAATATCTTGAATTTCATCAATCTGACGCAAAACCTGCGTTCAGATAATCGAATGGTATTATATTCAGCTTTTAATTTATGGAAAAAAGATTTAAAAGTCGTTGAACAAAACGCAAGATATTTGAATTTTAGTAAATTCCATATTTTAAAAAGTTGTAAAACTCGATATTGAGCCAAAACTGTTCTACTTACATTTTTTTGAAGCACGGTTCAAAAATCAGCACTAAATTATGCTTCAAAAATTTTGATCGTTGGCAGAAGTTCACGACTTTTGCTTTATTTTGTAAACTAGTGTAATAAACAAAAAAGGTTTTAAAGCCTCGATTTTCCTACATCAAGCTCATAAATCAGATACCCTACCACTGTGACAACCACTGACTGTTGTAGGACGTGAAATATAAGCAATTATAAATAATTAGAAGGCTGTTCTAAATGGCTACAAGTACCCGTATTGGGTGACAAAATTGTACACTCAAACCCAGTCAACGAATTGGTTAACGTTACTCTGTCGCTACTCAGTTTATTATTATTCTATTTATTATTCATCATATTTATTCGATCAAAAAGGATTTTTTTTTTCAAATGCACATTATCATTTTGATATATACTATTCTAGGTGAATTCATTCGGCATATTATATAATTTCAAATATAACTTGGTTTGAGCCTTTATACGATTTCGTTTTCACAAACAATGAAATAACAACAAGTCGTGTCCGACTCACGGCTAGTGTGAGTTTTATCAATAATGGTGAAGAAATTACGAGCAAAGTGTGATAAACTGATTGATTGATTTTAGTGTTTTCGTGCTTTTATTCAATAATGCTGTGCAGCAGCATCTGAATGCAAAAATCGTACGGAGAACAAGAGAAACATCTCCTAGAACAGCGCAGCTGCGGATCCGCTGCGCTGGTGCTTGAACAGAGCTGTCCTTGGAGCTATCAGTTTGACATTCAGGTAGATGAATTTAATAAAACTCACCTGCATCTGTACTTATTTGAGTTCAACGATGCGCTTAGCGATATATTTCCTAAAACACGCAGTTTTCATCATTTACTGGCTCTTCAACCAGATCCCATCACCATATAATTTCATTTTTACAAATATGGCTCCATATATAATCTCGCATTTAAGATTACAATGGAGTCGCAACAAGTGCATTTGAAGTTGTTGAAGAATGTCAACTTGAAGTTGTATAATTGTTAACGCAAAGTTGAAGTTACTAATGTTGCCAAATTAAATCGGATAAAATTGTGGGATTTTTAAACGATTTCACCTAATCTATTATTGCACCTTATATAATGCTAACTAAATTTGTCCATTTATATAACTTTAGACTAACATCCTTATATGACTTCTGGTTTGCTAGGGGGGGTTCTGAGATGACCAGAATTGAGTCTATGTAGTGTAGTTTATGGACAGCGCCTTATGGGGCTTCAAAAACTCTTAGGTATATTCCACGAAGGTTTCATGGGCGTTTCAGAGGCGTTACAAAACGTTTCAAGGTGTTTCAATGCGTTTCAGGACATTTCATGGCCTTTCAGGAAGTTTCAGGAGGGTGCCTTCAGAGGGTCGCAGATTAATTTGACGGAGATATCATAGGGGTTTTAGAGGCGTTTCAAAGCGTTTCAAAGCGTTTTAGGGAGTTTCAGGGCAATTCAGAGGGTTTCCAATGAATTTGAGGGGGCTTAAGAGGCTCACAGGTGAATTTCACGGAGGTCTCATGAGGGTTTCAGAGGCATTTCAAAGCGTTTCAATGCGTTTTAGGGCATTTCAGGAGGTACAAGGGGGCTTCAGAGGCTCGCAGGTGAATTTCAGGGAGGCTTCATGAGGGTTTCAGAGGCATTTCAAAGCGTTTCAATGCGTTTTAGGGCGTTTCAGGGTAATTCAGAGGGTTTCCAATGAATTTGAGGGGGCTTAAGAGGCTCGCAGGTGAATTTCACGGAGGTCTCATGAGGGTTTCAGAGACGTTTCAAAGCGTATCAAGGCGTTTTAAGGCATATTAGAAGGTTTCCGATGAATTTGATGGGGGCTTAAAAGGCTCGCAGGTGAATTTGACGGAGGTTCCATGAGGGTTTTAGAGGTATTTCAAAACGTTTCAAGACGTTTCAATGCGCTTCAGGAGGTGTCATAAGGGTTTCAAAAGCGTTTCAAAGTGTTTCTAGGAAAAAAAAAAAGAAAAAAATAAATAAATAACCAAAAAAGGCGTTTCAATGCGATTTAGAGCGATTCAGGGTATTTCAGGAGGATTCACAAAAGTTCTAAGGAGCTTCACAGGCTCTCAGGTGAATTTTACCGCTGTTTTATAGGGGTTTTAGAGGCGTTTCAAAGCGTTTCAAGGTGTTTCAATACGTTTCAGTAGGTTTGACAGGCGTTTTAGAGGGCGTCAGAGGATCTCAGGTAAATTTATTGAGGTTTTATAGAGATTTCATAAGCGTGTCAGGGCTCCGGAGGTTTCACAGGGGTTTTAGGGGGCTTCAGAGACTCTCAGGTGAATTTCATGGAGGGTTTATAGGGGTTTTAGAGGCGTTTCAGAGCGTTTCAAAGCGTTTCAAGATGTTTCGAGGGGTTTCAATGCGTTTCTGGGCGTCCCAGGCGTTTCAGGAGGTATCAGGTAAATTTAAAGAATATTTCATGGGTTTTAGGGGGCTTCAGAGACTCTCAGGTGAATTTCATGGAGGGTTTATAGGGGTTTAGAGGCGTTTCAAAGCGTTTCAAGACATTTCAACGGGCTTCAGAGCGGTTTCAGAGGAATATAGAAGCCCATTTAACCCAGACAACCAATTTGCACGTATAATGAAGTTTATGTTCATGTTGTACGTACTTTTATGCGGTAAAGTTACATCGCATGAGATGCAGTAAAAGTGCCTTATGCGTACAAAAGTGGAGGCGCTATACGTGCATTGACGAAAAAATAATAACGCTATATGACTTCAGGCGATATCTTATGCGATGCACGGTGTGCACTATTACGACCTAATGTAGCATCTTATGTGACTTGATAATATTCGAGAAAAAAAACAATTCTTGTCACCCCAGTATCGAACTAAGAACCTTTGAATTTTCGAGCCACACTTCACACTTAACACCAAACACCACTTATGAAACACACTGATTACCCAGACAACCAATTTGCACGTATAATGAAGTTTATGTTTATGTTATACGTACTTTTATGCGTTAAAGTTACATCGCATAAGATGCAGCAAAAGTGCCTTATGCGTACAAAAGTGGAGGCGCTATACGTGCATTGACGGAACAATAATAACGCTATATGACTTGAAGCGATATCTTATGCGATGCACCGTGTGCACTATTGCGATGTAACTCAGCATCTTATGCGACTTAATAAAATTTAAAAAAAAAACAATTCTTGTCAGCTCGATATCGAACTAATGACCTCTGGATTGTTGACCACACTTTACACACAACACCAAACGCTACTTATGAAACAAGCTGATTAATTATCATGATATTAGTTTGTTGGAATGCACTTGGTTCACTTGCGCTGTTCGTGTTTGGCAGGCTAAAATCGACAACACCATTTTCCGTACGGTTTTCACTGCCTCTCTCTGGCAAGCTCCTCCCATTGTTGATTATCAAGCCAACAAAATAAATAATGATGACTTTGCAAACATAATCATGGCTGTTCACTTTCTTGTAGCTTTTTGACACTGCATCCACAGTGCAACAGAAACTCTTTAATTGTTATCACATATCAAATCGCATAATGTCAATATAAATGCTTCTCTCTTATGCGAGTATGTATGCACCCTTTAACGAGCTTATTTGTACTTTTATGCGATTTCATCCATACACCAATGCGAGGTAAACTGACACAACAAGAAAAGTACCAAGCGAAGTCGTATAATCATCGCAGTACGCAATTATGCGAATTCAATTGACACTTTGCGAGTTCGCTCGCATGCTTTTGCGAATAAGTAAAGTTCATCGCAAAAAAACATCAGAATATCATCTACTATGTTCGCGTACAAAGTACATGCGAATAGTACATCGTCCCGCCACCTATACGTCAGCTTGTGCTTTCTCACAGCATCAAGCAATTACGATCCTTCCATACTGCTATCATCATGCCCCCCATCGGAAAGTGCGATCTTTATCTTCCGGCAACCTTTCAATATGGAGACACCATGTATAAAAGCCGAATGATGATCGTGATCGGGTCTCTTTCTGCGACATCGACGCCATCATCATCATCGGCGAACAAGAACCACAACAAACCAGAAATTAATCACCCAACCCCAATCGTGTAGTCATCAAAGTTTGAATTTGTAGTGAATTAGTTTTTATCAATAAATAAGTAGTTAAAGTTAATAATAAGTGGACTGAATAAAGTTATGATGTGAACTTACCTGCGTTATAGGGTGTCCAGAAAGTATGGGCACAACTTTGTATAGCAAAAATACAATCATTTTCTTAACAAACCACAATTTTTATATTTTTGTATTATTATTCAGAGTATTTTAATTGATACCTGTGAAGAGTTTATACATTAAAAAGGGTTTCTTTATGCAGAATAATTAAAATGAAAAAAACATCTTTTAAAACTTCTGCACAAACTACTTTTTAACGGTTTTGCCAAATATCCAAATTCGAAACATTTTTTTCGAATTTTTTTCACATGATACATTCGAAAACATGTTTCCTCAGATGGTTCATTGATTTTTTTTATAAAAATATGTGTTGATTGTGCGTACGGTTAAATCATAATTTTGAGAAAACTGAAAAATTCGCCTTTTCTATTTCTGGATAAGACATGCTCACAGACATTCGAGTTTTAAACATGTTTTGACGAGAATAAAAACAATTCAATCTACACTTTATAAAGCTGGAGCATTTATTTAACTTATATTGAAATTGAAATGTAATTTTCTGCCTGTTGTGATATGTATTCAGGAGCTTGTTTACAACTATTAGAAAAACGGGTTTTCAAAAATATCGATTTTGGTGTTTCAATTTATTTTTCAGGTTAAAAAGTATATGTTTTCAATTCAAACTAAGGGTTGTATAACAGATACGCATATAGAAATACAAGGATATATTTTTTGAAATTTTTATCGAGCTTAATTTCATGCGTAGGAAACGATTTGTTAAGCGATGTTATTGAAAAATATAGCAATTTGTGCAGAAGCTTTGAAAGGTCTTTTAGGGAATGTTCTACCGCATTCAAACAAAGTGTAAAATTCAAATTTTAATAATTGGCATTTGATGTTAATATGTTAAGGCAGGATATGTGTCAAAATAAAGTTTGTTTATGCATCCATTCTCAAATGGCAGAGCTGCAAAGTTGTGCCCATACTTTCTGGGACACCCTATAAACCAATATAAGTGTGTAAAAGTGCCTGAAAAGAAATAAAGAATAACTTACCTTGCGAACCAAATACGTCCCCGTCGTGGGCAGTGGTGAATTACTTTTGAGCACAGAATCGCTGTTCTACTTGAGATATCGACATACTACGATGTACTCATACCTTATAAAAGTTGATTTGTATTCTTATATGACTTTACTTGATGCATCGTAATAAGTTCAAAAAATAACATCATATGCGATGAAAAATTTCAGTCAGCAGTACATATATGCGATAGTAACTTAAAATAGTACTTTATACGATGTACAACGTGGTTCCTCATGCGACTCCTGGTTGTCTGGGTAATTGTCATGACATTCTAGCTCACCTCAGTGTTTGTTGGAATGCACTTGGTTCTCCTGCGCTGTACGTGTTCGACAGGCTATCTGGAGCTCAAAATGACGAAGCGTAATTTCCCGCACAGTTATCGTTACCCCTCTCTTGCTAGTACCACCCATTGTTAATTATCAGGTCAACAAAACAAAAATGATTACTTTGAAACTTGTTTCGTAATCATAATGATGACTGTTAACTTTCTTGTAGCCTTTTGGCACTAAAACAGCACCTCTTTCATTGTTATCACATATCACATCGCAATATACCAACGTAAACGATTCCAGCCTATGCGAGTTTGTAAGCACATTTTAACGAGTTTATTTTTACTTTTATGCGATTTAGTTTGTACACCAATGCGAGTTTAACTGACATAGTGTAGCGAACCACTTGGGCAGCGGCCGGTATTTTGGGCACTCTTCGCTATAACTCAGTCAATTCCAAACCAATTGACTTGAAATTTTGTATATGGCTAGATACTATACGTATCTCATTGCGTTCCAAAAAATGTGTCAATTGGTTCAAAATTGGCTGAGTTATAGCAGAAAAGTGCCCAGAATAGGACCCCTGCCGAGATGGTTCCATTTCCCTAATAAGAAAAGTACCAAGCGAAGTCGTATAATCTTCGCAGTGCGCAATTATGCGAATTCAATTGACACTTGGCGAGTCCGCTCGAACTCTTTTATGAATAAGTAAAGTTCGTCGCAATAAAACATCAGAATATCGTCTACTACAATGTAGTTTTACATTATACAAGTTAATTTGCACTCTTATATGATTTTACCGGATATATCGCAAGAAGTTCAAGAAATAACATCATATGCGATGAAATTGTCCCTCAGCCGTATATATATGCGATAGTGAGTAAAAACAGTACTTTATGCGATGTACAGCGTACATCCTTATGCGACAGAGGTTCCCAAACTTTTTGCTACCGCGGCGCCTTTTGAAATTTTCAAAATTTTCGCGGCGCACCAACAACTTTCTACAAAGAATTTTAATAATTTGAACACCTGCAGTTCAAAATTACAAATATAAATCGCAAAAAAGCCTTCAATGTCATGCTTTTTTATAATAAAAAAAAAGAAAAATTGCTTAAAGATTCGCAGAACTTAACACAAATTTTAGATTTCTGAAGGATTGCATTGAAAAACTTTTAATTTTTAAATAAAGTACTTAGATTACCAAATTTAAGGGAAAATAGATATAAAAATGAATTGTTCAGAACCTGTCAGAACGGCTGACAGAGACGGTGAAGGGCCATGTTTTTGTATTCGGTACTTAAAAAATTCAACTCAACAAGGAGGAAATCTTAATCATAGAGACAAACTAACAAGTTATGATAGTGATGTAAGTAAAAATATTGTCCCGAAATGTTTGACACAGCACGAAGACCTGGAGATTGACAGTACTTATAGATGATAGTATTATGGAAAGAACTTCAAAACAGTTTCTGGAAATACCTACTTTGAATTACAAGCTATTGATAAAATCGAAAACTAAGCCGAATCATAAAAAGTCCAACAATTTGAGAGACCTACGAAAATTTTCAAAATTTCGGATATATAAAATTTTGTAAAAATCTAAATGTTTCATGAGGACATAATAAATTCCGGAAAACATTCGTAGACTGGAATATTTACTATTTAATTGAAAATTTTTGAAGAGGGAAAACCCCTTTGAATGACTTTCTTTTGAAGTCTTCCACAAAAAAGCCAAAACATTGGTATCGAATACAAAAGAGGGTTTGATTTGACACTAGTTTTACAAAACAATACAAAAACAGCTAAAAATTCTGCCTTCAATAATAAGAGTTTGTTCTTTGTGTTTTTTCCCAAGAGCCTGTGGCGCACCTGAGAGATGTTCACGGCGCACCAGGGCGCCACGGCACACAGTTTGGGAAGCACTGTTATGCGATTTGTGGTTGTCTGGGAACTTTTCTATAATTGCTTATCCTCCAGTCTCTCCATCATTTTGACAGCTTGTCTTGCAGCGACTTAATTATTTCATGTCTACCCAATTCCTACTTTAGATACTATAGATACCATAGATTCACGGAGGCGCTCTGTAGCCTAATGAACTGTCAGTTATAGTAGCCAAACGAGCATGACGTCACGATTTCAATAATAAAAATGCTTTGTGTTACGCCATATTCACTCGGTATACTCTTAATTCATAGTAAAATACACTACAATCATATTGCTCAACCACGTCTCTTCGAGTCTATAATTCTTACCGGTCCTTTCAAGGCATCAATAAAAGTTGTTGTGCTCACTAAGATTTGTGATCACTTTCATGGAAAAAGTTTGTTTTCATAAGGAGAGTTGCAAAGTAGTTATGCGAAGAAATTAATGCACCAACACTACCACACTTCGGAACCATCCACAACATCCCAAACGTCTGGTTTCGTAGTGTGAGTATTGGCGTTTACTCGTAGATTCGATGACCTATATTAAAGGGAGTTCTTGGGGACCCTTAAAGATTCTTCGAACTCAAAACTTTATAGAACATTGTTATCTGAGGTTGTGTGAGTATTAACCTTAGCCGTAAATCACTTAGAGACTATCAAATACGTTAGTAGATCCGATGACCTATACTCAAGGAAGTTCTTGGAGATCCTCAAACTGTCAACGAACTCACCACTTGACAGCACATAGCTGCATGAGGTTATCCAAGCATAAATTTCATTTATGATACCCCAATAGATTAGTGATTACGCTTGTAGATAAGATGGCCTTAACTCTAGGGAATTCTCGGACATGCTATACAATCATAGAACGCACCACTTGATAGAACATAGACGCCTGGGGCTGTGTGAGTATAAACCTCATTCTTAATACACTTAGATACAACTAGTAGCCCTCGTAGATTCGAAGACCTATACTCAAGGGAGTTCTTCGTATTTATCCAACTCAGCAAGCCTCGTTGGATAAATGTACGACTCGTGCTGAAAAAATCAACTTTTTGCAACACTACCGTTCCCATGGCTCCAAAACAGTGGGAATGGTTATTCCTTGCTAGAACTGGGCCATTTTTCATCCGATCTTGGAACCAACCAATTTTCCTAGATTTCTAAATGGTTGTGAATTGTTAAGGATTTGACCTGATCTGTACTCTTTGAGAATTCAAAAATTCCGAGCAAGTACACCGTTTTTTGTAGGTATTATTTATTCCTTAGTGTATTTATACGAATTTATGTTATGTTTATGTTAAACTGGTTGTTGACCCCAATAAAAAAAATTTTTTATCAAGAAGCAAAATTGCACCACCTACCTCAAGCAACTAGCTGGACGAACGGCCACGTTACATTCGAAGCGGCGTGGAACTTTTCCTCCCTCGAGCTAGGTATTTTCATTCTAGTGACAAGTTTCTCCATTAGCACTTGCTCGAGTTGGCAGATTTTCCTCTAGTAGTGGAGAGCACCTTCGCGAATCTATAAGGAAATTTCCGGCTCTTGATGGGGAAGGGCCTGCTTGTCGGTTGTTCGGGTGCACCACCCAAAGACCGAGCCAGAAATTTCGTAAAACATTGGAATGCAAAAAATTAGGCTGCCCGAAGCAATGCGCTCTTCAAGTTTCTGAAATGCTTTGCCGCCACTTTGACAAAATTGTTTGATGTGATGAAAATAAGACTACCTTCGAAGGTTTTTTGACGGACAGCTGCTTTTTTGATGGATGGGAAAAAAATTTCAGGGCTTGTCAACAAATTCTTTAGGTTTTCATCTCTTCGAGCATTCCAGCTGGGAATGCTAGGAATGCAACCGCTTTATTGTTTTCTTTAAGCTACGGCTTTTGAAAACTGTTCATGAGTGACGCTATGGAATTTCAATTTTAAAATTGCAAGCGTTATGATATATTATGTGACTTTCAAAGGCATGAGTCAATGTATTATCCACACCGTGGTTCAAAGGTATATTCAACCCAAATAGATGATGTGTATAACAGCAAGCCGGCATTGCGTAGCTGCTTTATTCGAGATGAGATAGCTCAAGGTATGGATGTTTCTTTGGCACACAGTGTGACAATCACGAGGAAAACTCAATAGAATGAAATACACCAAGAGCTTGAAACCATATAATAGTTATAATAATAGAAAATTTATGGGAAGTATATGAAAAATCACATTCTTGGGAATGCACAATCGTCCAGGAATTCCTCCGGGGATTCCTCCAGGAATTCCTACGGGGCTTCCTCCAGGGATTCCTCCAGGAATATCTCCAGGGATTCATCCAGGAATTCCTCCGGAGATTCCTCCAGGAATTCCTTCGAAGATTCCTCCAGGAATTCCTCCGGGGATTCCTCCAGGAATTCCTCCGGGGATTCCTCCAGGAATTCCTCCGGGGATTCCTCCAGGAATTCCTCCGGGGATTCCTCCAGGAATTCCTCCGGGGATTCCTCCAGGAATTCCTCCGGGGATTCCTCCAGGAAATTCTCTGGGGATTCCTCCAGGAAATTCACCGGGGATTCCTTCAGGAATTCCACCGGTGATTCCTCCTGAAATTCCTCCGGCGATTCCTTCAGGTATTCCTCCAGCGATTCCTCCGGGGATTCCTCCAGGAATGTCTCCAGGAATTCCTCCAGGAATGTCTCCAGGGATTCCTCCAGGAATGTCTCCAGCGATTCCTCCAGGAATGTCTCCAGGGATTCCTCCAGGAATGTCTCCAGGGATTCTTCCAGGAATGTCTCCAGGGATTCCTCCAGGAATGTCTCCAGGGATTCCTCCAGGAATGTCTCCAGGGATTCCTCCAGGAATGTCTCCAGGGATTCCTCCAGGAATGTCTCCAGGGATTCCTCCAGGAATGTCTCCAGGGATTCCTCCAGGAATGTCTCCAGGGATTCCTCCAGGAATGTCTTCAGGGATTCCTCCAGGAATGTCTCCAGGGATTCCTCCAGGAATGTCTCCAGGGATTCCTCCAGGAATGTCTCCAGGGATTCCTCCAGGAATGTCTCCAGGGATTCCTCCAGGAATGTCTCCAGGGATTCCTCCAGGAATGTCTCCAGGGATTCCTCCAGGGATTCCTCCAGGAATGTCTCCAGGGATTCCTCCAGGAATGTCTCCAGGGATTCCTCCAGGAATGTCTCCAGGGATTCCTCCAGGAATGTCTCCAGGGATTCCTCCAGGAATGTCTCCAGGGATTCCTCCAGGAATGTCTCCAGGGATTCCTCCAGGAATGTCTCCAGGGATTCCTCCAGGAATGTCTCCAGGGATTCCTCCAGGAATGTCTCCAGGGATTCCTCCAGGAATGTCTCCAGGGATTCCTCCAGGAATGTCTCCAGGGATTCCTCCAGGAATGTCTCCAGGGATTCCTCCAGGAATGTCTCCAGGGATTCCTCCAGGAATGTCTCCAGGGATTCCTCCAGGAATGTCTCCAGGGATTCCTCCAGGAATGTCTCCAGGGATTCCTCCAGGAATGTCTCCAGGGATTCCTCCAGGAATGTCTCCAGGGATTCCTCCAGGAATGTCTCCAGGGATTCCTCCAGGAATGTCTCCAGAGATTCCTCCAGGAATGTCTCCAGGGATTCCTCCAGGAATGTCTCCAGGGATTCCTCCAGGAATGTCTCCAGGGATTCCTCCAGGAATGTCTCCAGGGATTCCTCCAGGAATGTCTCCAGGGATTCCTCCAGGAATGTCTCCAGGGATTCCTCCAGGAATGTCTCCAGGGATTCCTCCAGGAATGTCTCCAGGGATTCCTCCAGGAATGTCTCCAGGGATTCCTCCAGGAATGTCTCCAGGGATTCCTCCAGGAATGTCTCCAGGGATTCCTCCAGGAATGTCTCCAGGGATTCCTCCAGGAATATCTCCAGGGATTCCTCCAGGAATGTCTCCAGGGATTCCTCCAGGAATATCTCCAGGGATTCCTCCAGGAATATCTTCAGGGATTCCTCCAGGAATATCTCCAGGGATTCCTCCAGGAATATCTCCAGGGATTCCTCCAGGAATATCTCCAGGGATTCCTCCAGGAATGTCCCCAGGGATTCCTCCAGGAATATCCCCAGGGATTCCTCCAGGAATATCTCCAGGGATTCCTCCAGGAATATCTCCAGGGATTCCTCCAGGAATATCTCCAGGGATTCCTCCAGGAATATCTCCAGGGATTCCTCCAGGAATATCTCCAGGGATTCCTCCAGGAATATCTCCAGGGATTCCTCCAGGAATATCTCCAGGGATTCCTCCAGGAATATCTCCAGGGATTCCTCCAGGAATATCTCCAGGGATTCCTCCAGGAATATCTCCAGGGATTCCTCCAGGAATATCTCCAGGGATTCCTCCAGGAATATCTCCAGGGACTCCTACAGGAATATCTCCAGGGACTCCTCCAGAAATCTCTCCAGGGACTCCTCCAGAAATCTCTCCAGGAGTTCCTCCAGGAATTTCTCCAGGAATTACTCCAAGAATTTCTCCAGGGATTCCTCCAGGAATTTCTCCAAAGATTTCTCCAGGAAATCCTCCAGTAATTTATCCAAGGATTCCTCTAGGAATTCCTCCAGGAGTCGCCCAGAAATTCCCCTACAAATTCCTTCAGGCATTCCACCAGGGATTCTAGCAGAATTCCTTCATTGATTCTTCCAGGATTTTCTCCAGGGATTCCTCCATGTATGCCTCCGGGAATTTTTCAAGGGATTCCTTTTTATAACATAACAATAAATCAAAAATTGAAATTAATCGGTTTTAAAATCCAACTTCTACAAAAAAATAACAAACTTTTTATGCCGGAGCCTAAAAGTCATCAACATAAATTAATATTACAAATGGATTAAACCCATCAACTTCATCTGTGATGTCATATCCAACATCCAATCTCACTGTGCAGTGTATTGAAATTCACTGGAACACATTTCTTTAGAATTGAGTGATATGACATGGAGCACTAAGGTGATAGTGGAAGCGTAATAGAGCATTTTCCACGTTTATTTGTAATGGGACGGAGTTTGATAATTGGAAAAAAATGAAAATCTTTTTCGTGTGAAACTTGTACACTAAAATATAATGAATAGTACACATGTACACTTCTTGTACGTTTGAGAGTAACCTTTCATTGATGGTGGCGAACAACTTGAGGAAAAAAAATCTTTCCAACCCATTGTCATAATTTTCTCTCATATTTAATAGCAATTTAGGTTTAGAAAATAGTTTCAGAGAATAATTATTTGAAATTATCCATTTTTGGGCATAATATTTAAGCTAACGGTTATCTCTTTTGATTTGTATACTTAAGGTCCTGGGTTCAATACCTGATCTATTCTCCCAATCCCTGGCTTCTCTTAATATTCAATTCATATGAACATATATCCCATCAGAGCCATCACAAAAAAACAGAAATGCCTTACAAGTGGCATCCACACACCAATCATCAGCATGAGCTTGCATAGATCAAGTGAACTGCATTAATATATACGGTGTGTCGAGGGTAAGCAATTGCATCGTCACTTCATACCCCATCCCACTTACAGCTACAAATTGACGTGACAGGCGTCATTCTAGTCTTAAAGTAGAAAATTCTGACTTGCACACTTAAAATGCCTGTTATTTCTAAGCATTTATGTCATTGATTCCTTGTGTGAGTGCAGCTGGTCTGGAAATACTAGAGCCACCAATCAAACTCAAGCTGAAGTGATCTTAGTGATTTTATCTCACAAATGTTCTTTGGATTTACTTGGCGATCCGTTAGTGAGTTGTGTCGAGTCCCACTTAGATCACCTATTCATATTTTAAACATTATTCGAAAACATCTGAATCTTGAACAAC
The DNA here is from genome assembly GCF_035046485.1 of Aedes albopictus. Classification (NCBI taxonomy): domain Eukaryota; kingdom Metazoa; phylum Arthropoda; class Insecta; order Diptera; family Culicidae; genus Aedes; species Aedes albopictus. Next base: position 109,065,602 of record NC_085137.1, on the reverse strand, counting down.
CGCTCACCACCAGCAAACCACCATCGACCAACATACGCGTTGAACCGGTAAAAATGAAATATGCAAAGCTGTTTCGATGCAACTTTAACACGTAATATATTGGAAGTGCTGCTGCCTACCCGCGCGAAAATGATGAACCATGAGCTCCAGCCAGCTAGTCGGTCGTACCAACCTACTTACCAACCAACCTTGAAGCTGCGCTTAGGTTTCGATGCGCAAGGAGAAAACGGTGAAGCATCATTCACAGAGGATTTCTTTCTGCACCTACCAACCTATGTACACGTGGATGGTAGTTTTGTATCTAGGACGATACTGAGGCGAATTGAGTTTTTCCATTTCCTCAATATGGATGGGTGGGTGCACCCATACGTTTCTAGTATTACTCAGTAACTGGAGCAGCACAATTGATTAGATTGTGAATTTCTTATACTAAAGAATGATAATTGTCACCAATAAACAAAGCAGCACTGGCATCAAACCGATAAAGTGTGGGTGTTTCAGTTGTGATGAATCCCTTAAGTAGTTGTGATTAGTGAGCTCGTTCCATATTATCGATTGATAACAAATCTGTTTGATTTTCAAAAATATGGAAATTGTTCGGGCAGCATTTGTACCAAGGTTATCCCTCACGCAATGCATCTTTTTTTTCGAGAATGTTCATTCTGAACCATCGTACCTTATGCAGCGGGACTAGACACGGCATCTACTGCTTCGGAGCGAGTTCACAGTCACGAGGAAGGAAGCAAAATTTATCGGTTTGACTCCGACGGGTATAATATGCTACGGTATTTCCGAGTGGAAAAAAGTTAGCATGCCCCAAGACGGCAGTGCGAACGCGCAATAATATGCATTGGAAAAATTGATGCCACCTTGGGAATATGACACGACCAACATTGGAACAGAACCCACTGGGACCGGTGAGTAGGTGGGTAAGTCAGTCAGTCAGTCAGTTTGTTAGGCAGACAGATAGACACGGTGAGTGACTTCTCGCAGGTGCTATGGCTAACTTTTTGCGTGGGTTGAAATTAAATGGAAACCCGGAAGACAGGATTTCGTAACGGGACCGAAGAAAGTGGCAAACGGGGTTTTAGTCGTATCACCCTTACCTACGTAGCAGGTGGGGAGGGGGGAACAAGACGTGGAAGGTACTTGGTACACATCTTTCAATTTTCTTCTGCTTGCACAACTAGTTTCCGGGGAGGATGGATGAGGTACTTTTTGATATGCTCCGAGGAAAACTCCTGAAGGATTCCGTCTGTCGGTCCAGAATGCAAACAGATGTGGGTTTTATTGGCAAAAATGATAAGATGTTGGGGAATAGAGAGAGAACTTTTAAGTTTGAAAGTGATATACATGGAAAACTGCTTGTTACAAATATCTTACATATTACAAGTGTTATTTTCAGCTCCACGCATCTGGAAGTGAGAAATATTCCGTGCAGTCATAAAAGGTACTTTAGTTTAAATAATACAAAGACTTTAGCATGTGTACTCCACCACTGACGTAATCTGGTAAAGTGAGGTAAGTGGCATGTTAATTCATCCAGCCAACATACATTTTTCAGCTTCGTAAAACCGTAAAAAGGGTCATAACTTGTTTTTTTGTTTTTCGTCGGATTTTGATGAAATTTTCTCTACTTCTTCTAGTTAAGGATTTCGAGGACATGGGCATCTAGTCCACATGGTTTAGGAGTTTTTCATGATTTTCTTGGGGTATCAAAGTTGGTCACATATTTTGCTCAACATGTATCTCAAGATCTCGATGAGACAGAAATTATCAAAATAATTCAAACTCCTATATCTCAGAATCCTGATGAGATAGAACTTTTTGACAATTGAGTTTTTATTCGTTTCGTGATATATTGGCCCATAGTATCAAAAATACTTCAAACACTTAAGATTTCGGAACGTTTTTAGTAAAGTTGACCAGCAGGTAAAAGAAGTTGGGTAGCGAGCTACTTAGGCAGTGGCCGGTATTTTGGACACTTTTTGCTATAACTAAGTTAGTTCCAAACAAATTGACTTGAAATTTTGTACACGGCTACTATACGTAGCAGAAAAGTGCCCAAAATTGGAGCCCTATCGAAATGATTCCACTTCCCTATCTGACAACGACGAACTTTGGTGCCAGGTTAATCCGATGGGTGCAAGTGTCAAAAACCTAGATCTTAGAATCCGGATAAAATAGAGTGGTATCGTCTTCAGCAATTGATCATTGATTTCGCAGCCTCCAAAAATATCGCCACCTTCTTCCAACACAGCCTCCCTTATCGTTACACCTGGAGATCACCACAGCAGACGGAATCTCAAATCGATCACGTTCTGATTGACAGACGGCACTTCTCCGACATTATCGACGTCAGGATCTATTGTGGCGCCAACATCGACTCCGACCACTATCTGGTGATGGTCAAACTGCGCCCAAAACTCTCCGTCATGAACAATGTACGGTACCGGCGACCGCCACGGTATAACCTAGAGTGACTGAAGCAACCGGATGTCGCCTCAGCATACCCGCAGAATCTCGAGGCCGCGTTGCCAGACGAGGGCGAGCTCGATGAGGCCCCTCTAGAGGACTGCTGGAGTAGAGTGAAAGCAGCCATCAACGACGCAGCCGAGAGCACCATCGGGTACGTGGAACAGAATCGACAGAACGAATGGTACGACGAAGAGTGCAGAACGGTTTTGGAGGATAAGAACGCAGTGAGGGCGGTAATGCAGCAGCATGGGACTCGACAGAACGTGGAACGTTACAAACAGAAGCGGAAACAGCAAACCCGCCTCTTTCGGGAGAAAAAGCGCCGCCTGGAAGAAGCAGAGTGTGAAGAAATGGAACTGCTGTGTCGTACCCAAGAAACGCGGAAGTTCTATCATAAGCTCCCGCAACGGCTCCGTGCCGCGAGCCGAAATATGCAGGGATAAATACGGAGGCCTCTTGATGGACGGACGTGAGGTGATCGAAAGGTGGAAGCAGCAGTTCGATCAGCACCTGAATGGCGTGGAGAACGTAGGCACGGGCGCCCACGGCAACGGAGGAAACGACGACGCCAGTGCAGCGGAGGACGGAAATGAACCAACTCCCACGCTGAGGGAAGTTAAGGATGCCATTCACCAGCTTAAAACCAACAAAGTAGCTGGTAAGGATAGTATCGCAGCTGAACTCATCAAGATAGGCCCACAAAAGTTGGCCACCTGTCTGCATCGGCTGACAGTCAGGATCTGGGAAACCGAACAGCTACCGGAGGAGCGGAAGGAAGGGGTAATCTGATGCCTCATTCACAAGAAAGGCGACCATTTGGAATGTGAGAACTTCTGGGCGATCACTATTTTGAATGCTGCCTACAAAGTGCTATCCCAGATCATCTTCCGTCGTCTGTCATCTAAAACGAACGAGTTCGTGGGAAGTTATCAAGTCGGCTTCATCGACGGCCGGTCGACAACGGACCAGATCTTTACCGTACGGCAAATCCTCCAGAAATGCCGTGAATACCAGGTCCCAACGCATCACCTGTTCATCGACTTCACAGCAGCATACGACAGTATCGACCGCGCAGAGCTATGGAGAATCATGGACGAAAACGGCTTTCCTGGGAAGCTGACTAGACTGATTAAAGCAACGCACAGTGGAAAAAAAACAGTGCAAACCTACACTAAATTCTGTATCTCACGAACGCATCCAGTTTTCTAATGAACAAAACGGTTTTAGGCGTAAAATTGCCTAGAGAATCGAATGAAAGTGGTTAAACAGACCGCACGGATCGTTATCCTGCTCATTTTACCCTAATTCCCCAGTTTTTATTTACTTTTATATGAAACTAGCTCTATAAAACTTATGAAACATGAATGTGGTTTGCTTTGAAGGACTTTTCTAAAGGATTAAGATGTAGAGAATCGATTGGAAGTGATTGCAGTGACCACATGAATGTATTTATGCTTATTTTACCCTTACTCCCCACATATATTGAGTTTTGTATGAAATTAGCTATATAACTCACAAGAAACTTATGAGTGGTATGTCAAGAAGCGTCTATTTGGAGGATTATGATACTAGGAATCAATTAGAAGTGGTTGCAGTGACCGCGCGAATGTAATTTTGTTCATTTTACCCTGATTCCTCACATATATTGAGTTTTGTGTAAAATTAGCTATATAACTCACAAGAAACTTAATGGGGTATGTTATAAAGGGTTTCTTTAGTGGATTATATAATACAAGGAATCAATTAGAAGTGATTGCAGAATGTTGTTATACTCATTTTACCCTAATTCCCCACATATATTGAGTTTTATATGAAATTAGCTCTATAACTCACAAGAAACATATGAGTGGTATGTTAGGAAGCATTTATTTGGAGGATTATTATACAAGGAATCGATTGGAAGTGATTGCAGTGACCGCGCGAATGTAATTATGCTCATTTTACCCCAATTTCATACAAAACTCAATATATGTGAGAAATTAGGGTAAAATTAGCATAATTATATTCGCGTGGTCACTGCAATCACTTCTAATCGATTCCTTGTATCATATTCCTCCAAATAAACGCTTCTTCGCATACCACTTAAAAGTTTATTGTGAGTTATAGAGCTAATTTCATACAAAACTCAATGTATGTGGGGAATGTGGATAAAATGAGCATAACCACATTCGCGTGGTTACTGCCATCACTTCTAATCGATTCCTTGTATCTCAGTCCTTCAAATAAACGCTTCTTAACATACCACTCATATGTTTCTTGTGAATTACAGAGCTAATTTCATACAAAACTCAACATATGTGGGGATTTCGGGTAAAATGAGCATAACTACATTCATGCGGTCACTGCAATCACTTCTAGTCGATTCCATGTATTATATAATCCACTAAAGAACCCCTTTATAACATACCCCATTTAGTTTCTTGTGAGTTATATAGCTAATTTCATACGAAACTCAATATATGTGGGGAATTAGGGTAAAATGAGCATAACCACATTCGCGCGGCTTTTGTAATCACTTCTAATCGATTCCTTGTATCATAGATTCCACAAAAGAAACCCTTTGTAACATACCCCATTATATTTCTTGTGAGTTACATAGCTAATTTCATACAAAACTCAATATATGTGGGGAATGAGGGTAAAATGAGCATAATTACATTCGCGCGGTCACTGCAATCACTTCCAATCGATTCCTTGTATCATAATCCACTAAAGAAACCCTTCATAGCATACGACCCTGAAGTTCCTTGTGAGCTATATAGCTAATTTCATACAAAACTCAATATATGTGAGGAATTAGAGTAAAATGAGCATAATTACATTCGCGCGGTCACTGCAACCACTTCTAATTGATTCCTAGTATCATAATCCTCCAAATAGACGCTTCTTGACATACCGCTCATAAGTTTCTTGTGAGTTATATAGCTAATTTCCAGTGGGGTGACACGGCTGTCAAACTCGGTACATCGCCGCTCCACCCAACATCATTTTTGGTACGGCGCGTTTTGGTACCCACTTTCTGGACGGTTTACCCTAACTTGCTCCTGATTTTCGGGTGTGTGGCTCGTGTGTTGCTAGTGCTTATTTCAGAAATTACACATTTCAAACGAAATCGTTGTTTTTGATGATTGTTTCTCTTTCCTTATCACTTTGCACGATATTATATGTAGCAGCGAAGCAGTGTCGATGTTTTCAGCGCATTTTTTCCATGAATTAAGTAATCAAAACAAAAACATTGGACGCCATGTTGAATTGAATGCTGGGTAGATGATTCTGGCCCTTCGTCATCCCCCTGCTAATTTCATACAAAACTCAATATATGTGGGGACTAAGGGTTAAATAAGCATAAATACAGTCATGCGGTCACTGCAATCACTTCCAATCGATTCTCTGCATCTTGATCCTATAGAAAAGTCCTTCAAAGCAAGCCGCATTCATGTTTCATAAGTTTTATAGAGCTAGTTTCATATGAAAGCAAATAAAAACTGGGGAATTAGGGCAAAATGATCAGGATAACGATCCGTGCGGTCTGTTTAACCACTTTCATTCGATTCTCCGGACAATTTTACGCCTAAAACCGAAAGAGAAACTGGATGCGTTCGTGAGATACAGAATTTAGTGTAGGTTTGCACTATTTTTTCCCACTGTGCAACGATGGACGGTGTGCAAAACTGCGTAAGGATTCGGGTGAACTATCCAGTTCATTCGAATCTCGCCGGGGACTGCGACAAGGTGATGGACTCTCATGCCAAGGAAGGTGTGATGCGACGAGCCGGGCTCAACCGCCGGGGAACGATTTTCACAAAATCCGGACAAGCACACAATTTGTGGACGACATGGCCATTATTGCCAGAACATTTGGAACGGTGGCAGAGCAATACATCCGCCTTAAACGCGAAGCAGCAAAGGTCGGACTGGTGGTGAATGCCTCAAAAACAAAGTTCATGCTGGTAGGCGGAACCGAACACGACCGGATCCGTCTGGGTAGTAATGTTATGATAGACGGGGATTATTTCGAGGTGGTGGAGGAATTCGTCTACCTCGGATCCTTACTGACGGCTGACAACAACGTGAGCCGTGAAATTCAGAGGCGCATCATCAGCGGAAGTCGGGCCTACTACGGGTTCCAGAAGAAATTGCGGTCGAAAAAGATTCACCCACGCACCAAATGCACCATGTACAAAACGCTAATAAGACCGGTGATCCTCTACGGGCACGAGACATGGACCATGCTCGAGGAGGACCTGCAAGCACTCGGAGTTTTCGAGCGACGCGTGCTAAGGACGATCTTCGGCGGTGTGCAGGAGAACGGTGTGTGGCGGAGAAGAATGAACCACGAGCTCGCTGCACTTTACGGCGAACCCAGCATCCAGAAGGTGGCCAAAGCCGGAAGGATACGGTGGGCAGGTCATCTTGCAACAATTCCGGACAACAACCATGCAAAGCTGGTGTTTGCAACTCATCCGGTTGGCACAAGAAGGCGTGGAGCACAGAGAGCACGATGGGCGGACCAGGTGGAGCGTGACTTGGCGAGCATCGGGCGCGACCGAGGATGGAGAGCGGCAGCCACGAACCGTGTATTATGGAGAAACATTGTTGATTCAGTTTTATCTTGAATTTGATGTAATACTAAATAAATGAATGAATGAACCTCGAGCAAACCGCGAGTTTTACGGTTCCCCAAAACTAACATAGTTTATAAGTGAAAAACATGAAATTGTAAAAAAAAATTAACTGAATTCGGCTCCGTTATGCTTGGTGGCACATGAGCATAAAATAAACGTTTAAGTAAAAAAAAACGTGTGTGCAATAGTTTATCTTTCAAGTACCGATTGAAGGTAGATCTGATGGAAAGTCTTATCTACAGTACATATAGGGATGAAAACCCTTTTTTCGGGCTATGTTCCTATGTTCATCATCCTGTTTATCCTAAATAAACGATTTATCACCCATTGCTTTCTCTCTTGTTGATGCTTGTTCATGCGTGCTTACAAAATAAACACAAAAATAAGAAACAAAATCAAAAACGCTCATCATTTTCGCTATTGAGGTAACATGAAAATAGGAGCAAGTTGCTTAAAATTGGTACCGCTCCCCTACTTAAAATTTTATTCCAGAGAATCTATGTTTTCGACCCATTTTTTCAACATCCATGTTGCTATTTCTGGCGTGAAAATATGACTTTTAATAGATTTTATACTATTTTACCATGAGTAAAAGTCTAAATCCTCTTCTTCTTCTTTATGGCACTGGGACTTGGCCTGCCTCGCTTCAACTTAGTGTTCTTTGAGCACTTCCGCAGTTATTAATTGAAGGGCTTTCTTTGCCTGCCATCGCATGAATTTGTATATTGTGAGGCAAGTACAATGATACACTATGCCCAGGGAGTCGAGAAAGTTTCCCCGACCGGAACGGAAATCGAACCCGCCGTCTCCGGATTGGCGATCCATAGCCTTAACCACTAGGCTAACTGGAGTCTAAATCCTACTATAGTCAAATCTGCTTGTCAATGAAAGGTATCACACCGATACGCTATATCACCAACGCGATATGTAACGATTGAGATGACCATAAACGGGGTGACCAAACTGCCACTTAACCAAGTTGTTTCCGACCGACTGGTCGTTTCGTCGCTGTCAGCTTCCCCGGTGTCTCTTATTCGTTCTCACTGTATTTTATGCATAGTGAGCAAACCTAGCATCATGCCACTGACTGCCTCCAGGATCGTTCCGTCGTCACACCATCCAAGCGGTGTCGTCGTCACCATGGTTAACTCCCGCGGGATGCCCTTGCGGCCGGAAACACTAAGGAGATTGTGAAAAATTACTCTTCTCGCTGTTACTGCCTAGCACACTAACTTCCAAGTTCAGCACAAAGCATACCGGTGGCGCTGCTGGAACGGGAGAATGACTGCAGAAACGTGACAACTGAAACCCCCACGCCCGGCAGTTCATCCATTCGGATTCATTACTTCGTCGTTCTCTAAATTATTCTCTGCCTCGAACCAACCTAACCGAGAACCCCAACTGGTCAGTGGTGGTTGGACCAGACGACGATGACGTGTCAGCAAGATTCAAGTGAGTGTGTATTTTAGATACGGCCGTTTGCCCATTTGGAGACGAACCGGAAATCTCTTAACAATCGCGTGAAATGATTCTACTGACGCTTCAACCACAATGACTATGAGCTCTTTCGCAATATTCGGTAGAGTAGTGTTTGTTTCCACAGTGATGCATAGTTGCGGATACACCCATTTTTGTGAACTTATACTACTTGTACGTTACATCATTTTTCTTAGGTTTTCATTGAAACATAATAATGATACTGTTGTTTTACATTTTGTTCATGGAACAATTTTGTTTTTCTTGCCCTATTAGTTTTATTTTTTTGTAATTTTTTCTATTTCCATGTTTAATTTTTTCATTTCTCGTAGTATTTTTTTTATAAATCTTTTGACCAAATATGACATTTATGATTATTGGCTAGTCTTACTTCGTTCCTTTTATGCTTCAATACTGCGGCAGACCAATCCTGAATTTACCTATTAAAACTTCCCACTGTGATCCACTGCGTAAATTATGGCACTTTTGAGTGGGCACAGAACCTTTTGCACGAGTGCCATTTCCGGTGTTAGTAGCTCGGATGTGGTCAACCGAGGGGACTTGCTGTCCCTGGTCAACGTGAGCGAGTTGACAACAGAGTCAGACTCTCAGTGGTGCTAAACAGGGCACTAGCAGTTTATGGCGAATACGTTTTAATCATTGGACTTCTCAGGAAAGGATTTGTCCGACGCATGTACCTTACCTTAGTCATCGCCAAGTCAGCATTAGCAAGTTAACCCGTGTGTCAGCGTTTGTGATAAGCTGCATCGAATGGGTTGTTGATTTTCCTATCCGTGCAAGTTCAGGGAAATACAATTACGAAACAGTGGGGATGTTACGCCACAAGTAATAAAAACGAAGATTCTTTTGTTTTTTACCTTTTCATCTAATTGAACTAAACTTTAAATTCGTTGGCGGAGGAAAACAAAACCACGAATTTTAAGCGCCCACCACGAATGCTTTCACCAGAAAATGATGAAAATGAGGATAATAAAAACAATCACACCCTTTTCTCGGACGGTCAGTAAAGTACTCGTCAGTAAGCGCAAAGCTAGGTATTACTAGTCCTTTTTTATTGCGTTGGTATCCCGTTCGGTGTTCGTTACGTAGCCAAGTCCACACAGGCAGTCGTCGGTGATGGACTGTAGGAAGCAAGGTGAGAAAATTAATTGCTTCTAATGAAGGCAAACATTACCGCAGTATCTTGTTTCGTGCTTCATCGTTAAATTGATTCCGCGAAGGATGTTGAACCGCACACGGTGAGCGCGGAAAGGACGTGAAAGAAGAACCCGTGGACACTAAAGCTGGGCGTGCTTGATTAGGACCATTGTTTGTCATTAATCATCGTTTAACGATGGCTGTAAATGGAAATAAATAGGGTTCATTAATGATAGTCGATTTTTTAAGTATATTGTTGTCATGAGAAGGGTAACGTATGCTTCAATGCATTCAAATGTTATCTGCAAAACAGTGAGTCGATAAGGAGAGCGTCCAACATAGCTCTGGTCCTCACAAGTTCCTACCTCATGCTTCCACGGGTCAAGCGATGACAAAGACCGCCAGCTAAGAGTTGTGTGCTTAGCTGGTAGTGCAGCCTAGGCACGATTGTCCTTCTGACTTCAGCTAGATTGAGGAGGTATGTTCCGAGCGTCTGTTCACCAAGGAGGTGCGGCTCAAACAGTGCGCTGCAGCGCCTGTTCTGGCTTCCAGCGGTTGAGTTGTAACTGCCGACTAGCTCAACAGGGGAGCCTTCCTGAGACTCCCTGAAACAACGTCTCAGGGTCGGCATGCTTCTCGACCAGGTATTTGCGCGCAGAGAAACTTCGCACTGTTGTACATAGAAATTCCCGTTTCGTTACATTTACACATTTATTTCCGGACTTTTCCGGTATCGTCTTCTTCTAATACTTTCATTTTTCCCATATTCTTATACTCTAATCTAACCTGTCCTTTTCACGTCATCGGGGCCCCTTCTTCTACCTTCCACCACCACACAGCTTACGCCTCTAGGTCTTTCATGATGGCGACCAGCACAGCTAGTGCCGGATGGTTCTTCTGCGGCCTTACGGGGTGGTGAAGCAACACGGTGGCGGCATTCACAGGCCTTTCTAGTCTTCCGACGGCCGAGTATGTTGACAGACTCGTCCAGAAGCGGAACTCTCCGCATCATCCCAACGTAGGGGGGCAGCGGGGTCCTGCTGCCCTTCTTTGTTCCACTCTCTTTTTAGACTTTTCTTCTTCCACACTCTTTTGGCGGGTAACTTGCCGCATGATACACTACTGCAACCATTTGGGTTCGCGGTTCTTTCTCTAGTGTCCTAGCATCATAGAGGGGAGTGTATTTAGGGCACTGGCCTGCGGTGTTCGCTGTTCGGGCAGTGACCCGAGACATTGCGTTGCAGTAATCGTGTCCGTTAACGTGTTCATGTGCAGACATCCTTCCATCTTGGTTCAGCGTCTGCCACTCATTTCAGGCTACCACAGATTTGCGATATTCTGGCATACGAGATGAACACGCTCCTCGGAGTTGGTTTCCTGCAAAGCGCTCACGTTCACGCTGCGCCCATGAAGTGCGTGTATTGTAGCCAGATTCGGAACATGGGATTGGAACCTTATCATGATCGAATGTTACGCGCCAACAGATGCTGCCAAAATGTGACACAAAGAGAACACCCAACTGAATGCTGTCGTGGACAAGATTCTGAAAGGCTATATCAAGATCCTCATGGGCGACTTCAGAGCGAATAAGGTTGGTTCGGGCAACTCAGACTATGAGCACGTCATGGAACACCATGGTATCGGAGAACTGTGCAACAATGACATGGTGATTGGGCGATCGCTCTTTCCTCATCGACCAGTGCACAATGTGACATATGGGTTTCTCGTGAATGTGGCGTCACGGAAAATCAAATCAACCGAAAATTGACACGGAACTTTCTTGATGTGCGGAACAAACGTAGCGCCGAACTCGGCTGTTCGAGTCCGTATGAAGTTGATCATCAATATTAACTTCTTTTCTCGATCAGCCTAGATAGCTGTGTAGTGTCGGTAGCGATTGTCTCAATTGGCTAAGAATAACACTACGGACCGCCTGTTCCGGTGGTAAGAGTCCACCAACAGGTGACCCCTAATTTATGGTGTGATGCGGCTTTATGCTTACCGTGCCTAGGAATGAATGGCTAGGGGGGTCTAATAAAAACCTAACCGCTAACGGAGCCTGTGGAGTACCAGGGCGCCCTCCACAGTATGTAGCCCTTACTGCGCTAACCGGAGCAATGGTGCAGTGGACCTTGTGTTTCTCCGAGACAATCACACTGTGTTTACACAGTGTATTCTGTGTATCCTCGCCATTGGCGTTTTCAAATCGATACCGATTTGGTTTTATTGTTGCTGTTCTTTGTAGTGCTGTTGTTGCGAAGAGTTTAATCTTACCTAGTTTGGGTAGTGGCTACGGTTAAGATAGCTCAGATCAATCTTCAGCATAAAAGGACAGCAACGATCAATATTTGCAGACTTATGCAAAATGGTACAGCCCAAGTGGCCTTGGTACAAGAACCTTACTTTCGTAAGGGAAATTTCTATCTAGGAAACCTTGTGAACCCGGTGTTTGCCACTTTCAGTAAACATGAAATGGCAAACTCGCGTGTCGTGCCTCGAGCCTGTGTGCTTGTCAACAACGCAATAGTTGCTACACTCATCTCTGAACTAACCACCAGAGATGTATGTGCTATCACAATTGATGTATCTGTTGGAAACCTCAACAGGAAATACGTCTATTGTTCTGTGTATTTACCGCATGATGAACCATCCCCTACGGATGCTTTCAAACAAGTCATCGCATACTGCACTTCAAAAGGCCTTCCGCTAATTGTTGGCAGTGATGCTAATGCTCACCATATCATCTGGGGCAGCTCAGACATTAACTTGAGAGGCTCCAGTTTGATGGAGTACTTAAGTAGTACAGATCTTGCATTACTTAACATAGGCAACCGCCCAACCTTCATGGTATCTGCTAGAGAGGAAGTGTTAGATATAACGCTTTGCTCTAGCAGAATAAGTCACGAGCTGACCAATTGGCATGTGTCAGATGAAGAATCTTTATCTGACCATCGATACATCTTTTTTGAACATTTAAATGTTACTTCGCAAACATTGCGTTTCAGGAATCCTCGGTCAACAAACTGGGATCTTTATACTGATTTGGTTGCAGCCAAATTTCATGGATACTCACCATCCATTGACACTCCAAGTGATTTAGATGATGCCGTTGATACTACAACGACCTTCATCATGGAAGCTTTTGAAGAAGCATGCCCTCTACGGTCTGTGAAGATCACAAGAGGAACCCCTTGGTGGAACTCTGATCTGGCGAAACTCAGGAAACAATGTAGAAAGAGTTGGAACAGACGACGTTCGGCTGGTTCGGAGGCTTTCAGGTCGGCTCGCAAGGCCTACAGGAAAGCTCTCCGGTCTGCTGAACGATCCGACTGGAAAAACCTTTGTACAAATGTTTCCAGCTTGAGTGAAGTCAGTCGGTTAAACAAAATCCTTGCGAAATCTAAGGATTTCCGGGTGAACGAACTTCGTTTGCCAAATGGCGATCTGACTTCCTCTGATGAGGAAGTTCTGGAATGCTTATTCAGCACACACTTCCCTGGATGTGTGGATATTACATCTCCGGATGAACCTGATGTCTTTTCTTGTAGTTATGATTCTTTAGCTTCGGCTCGGAGTATTGTAACTATAGAATCGATTGAGTGGGCTCTTAATAGCTTTGCTCCTTTCAAATCTCCTGGGGCAGATGGGATTTATCCTATTTTGCTTCACAAGGGATTTGATTATTTCAAACATGTTTTGAAAAAACTACTTGTTTGCAGTTTTGCTACAGGGTATATTCCCAAATCCTGGAGGGATATTATCTCCAATGATTTCCAATTGGATTCATCAAATGCTCGAAAACCGATATCTCTTCTCGACATTGCGTCTAGCAGGGATTAGGAAATTGAGTGTTTGTGGATGCCCCCAAGGGGGAGTCTTATCGCCGCTTTTGTGGAATCTCGTAGCAGATACGCTATTGAGGCAACTCAATAATAGCGGTTTTCCTACTTATGGTTTTTCCGACGACTACCTAACATTGTTAGTTGGTATGTGCATCAGCACCCTTTTCGACCTGATGCAAAACACCCTTCAGGTAGTTCAGGGCTGGTGTCGCCAATATAGTCTTTCGGTTAATCCGAGTAAAACATCTATTGTTCTTTTCACGGAAAGGCGAAACCGTAATGGCGTTCGACCTTTGCGTCTCTTTGATTCTGAAATCGATGTGACTGAACAGGTAAAGTACGTTGGAGTCATTCTTGATTCCAAGCTTTCCTGGACACCTCACATTGAGTTCAGAATCAAGAAAGCTTGTATGGCCTTCGGGCAATGCCGGCGTACTTTTGGTACAACTTGGGGCCTAAAACCCAAGTATATCAAATAGATCTACACAACTGTGGTTCGGCCAATATTGGCTTATGGATGTCTTGTGTGGTGGCAAAAGGGTGAAGTGAGAACGGTCCAATCAAAATTAGGCCATCTCCAAAGGATGTGCTTAATGGCGATGTCTGGAGCGTTCTCTTCAACTCCCACGGCAGCGCTAGAAGTTCTCTTTGACGTTGCCCCACTACACATTCATCTCAAACAAGAAGCCCTTTCTTGCACTTACCGGTTACGGGTACTCGGTCTACTAGAGGAAACTCCTGTGAACCGCACATCAACAAACACCTCGTTGTTTCCACTTTTAGTGAATTGGGACAAAATTGTCCTTGCTCCAAGTGATCTTACAATTGCTTGTAATTTTCCATATAGGACATTTTCCACGAAATTCCCTTCCCGGGAAGAGTGGACATCTGGTTATCTGGAAAGAAGTATTTCAGACGGCATCGTATGTTACACTGATGGCTCCCTTCTCGAAGGTCGAGCAGGTGCTGGTGTTTATTCTCGTGAGCTAAGGCTGTATCAGTCTTACTCACTTGGTAGACACTGCACCGTTTTTCAGGCCGAAATCTTTGCTCTTATGTGCGGAGTGCAATCAGCACTTCAGCAGCACGTAATGGGCAAAGTAATATACTTCTGTTCAGATAGCCAGGCTGCTATTAAAGCACTTGCTTCGGCCAACTCCAGGTCGAAGATAGTTATCGCTTGTCGAACTCAAATCGAGGAGCTGAATTCAGCAAACGCTGTTCACCTTCTATGGGTACCTGGTCATTCTTCCATCGCTGGAAATGAATTGGCTGATGAGTTAGCTCGCTCTGGAGCATCACATGACTTCATTGGCCCTGAGCCAGCTATTCCGATATCGAAGTGTTGGATTAAGCTTCAGATTCACACCTGGGCTGTCACTCAACACAGACAGTATTGGAATAGTTTGGAGTCATGTCGTCAAACCAAATTGTATAGTGCTGAGCCATCTCTACGGGTGGCGAAGTATCTAACTAATCTGTCAAAGCAGAATTGCAGCATGCTGGTCAAAGCATTGACTGGCCACTGCCGACTCAGCTATCATATGGCAAATATTCAGCAAGCTGATTCATTTGCCTGTGATAGCTTTGAATCCGATTATGGAACTTCGTATCATTTGATATGTAACTGTCCAGTTTTCGCGCAACTGCGTTTCCGAGTATTCGGGAGGATCGTAGTGTGCTGCGTCCGAGATCGGACGTCAAAAATCTTCGCTCCCGTGTTTTCTCGCGTTATCCGTAAATTTCGTATCGATTTTCTGGTGAAAATTTATTTAAGTAATTTAGTTGAGCCGTTCGTTTTGGAGCTTTGCTTTGATTTTTCCGGTAAAGTACGAGACCAATACAATCTCACTTGATTTTTTTCCTCGATAACGGAATCCGCCGAAAGTGTACCTATCGTGTCACCGCGCGTCCGAAAGTCAGAAAAGTGTCTCGCAGTGATTCAATCGTCTTGTGAGAAGTTCCTCGACAAAAGGAAGAGTGCGGTTGATTCTGAACTCCTGCTGCCTGTTTTCCTATGGTCTTGACGGAAAAGTGCTGTTCCCCACATCCTCCCGAATGAGAGAAACGAGGCACATACGAAGAGTGCGCAAGTTTCGCCCAGTTCTGATTCCGGAACCTGATATTTTGGAAGACTCGATGTTTTTATTTTCAAGTTGTCATTCAAATGGATTTTGTTGGCAACGTTAGGATCTTGGACGTTCGAAGAATCTCTTCTCAAGCAAATCTATGGATGGAATATTCAAACTCGGTGAGAACGTTTCATGCTTCTTGTTTTACTCTTATGTGTATTTTTGCAACAGTATTATCACTTTTCTTCTTGCTTTTCTTTGATTTTGTTATGTCACTATATTTCAATGCGTCACTAAATACGGGCCATCTACAAAACATATAATGTTTTTATGATAAAAGTTTTGACACAATATATCTACCCATTTGGTATTTGTATTAGGTTTATGCGGGGCTTGTTGTAAGTGAAAGTGACAACAATTGAATTGTATCCACACACATACACATTACATTCCATCCGAATTACTCAAAGTCTGGGATATGTAATAGGATAACATGTTTAAAAATGCTAACATAATATAATATAACCAGTTTAGAGATGAGTTACCAGAGCCACCAGTCGATACATTATATATGATTCGAAGAGTGGAGATGCCAACTTCCCTTTAAAACCATTATGTAGAAAATCTCTTCTTCTTCACATTCATGGAGGCATTCTGCAATGCAGTGGCTTGCACTATATATTATTTTATGATCTTGTTTTTTAATCAAGTTAAATATAATTGTAATTGATTGCTTATCAATAGTTCTGCTATTGAAGCAAGTAGTGAGCATTAATGTTTGCCAAATTAGTCAACATTCATGTTTTTAAAACTATGGCATCATATTCATCTAATTCCGTTTGTTTCGAGTTCAAAGAAACTCAAAATTCAAAGTAGGGATTTAAAGGTCATTTTATCACAAATGAAAATTTACGTCATAAAAAGGACATTATTTATTTATGTTTTGAAAAAATATTCCTAATACTTTCTGTTTTCAGCTATAAAAAGGTAAATTAGTTTATTGACTATTAAAATTTTTGTTTTTCTCCCATTAAATCTCATCCAAATTCCTGAATAACTTAATCATACTAAATTCCTGACCATTCCCGTTCGAAAATCCTATTCCTTTCTATTTACGAGAGCGTCGGTGAGTCGCTGGCATCTCGATAAATAGATATAATCCCTTCCCTATTATCCCTTCCCATACACATAACGTGTTTCTTATCGTTTCAGAGAGCGATCAATGGCGCTTAAGCCTAGGCTTGTTAGCCAGGACACATGGTCCAAATGCCTGTGCCCCATCCCGGAAGCAAAAAGGCCCATGGAGTGACAAATTTCTTAGCTATGTCACTCCCAACATTGGTGTTAAAAAAATCACTTACACTCACATCAACACATCTACATGATCAACTCAAATACACTTGCACAATCTGAATCTAGCCGCATCACTCGCATATAGTGAATCCCCAATCAACCCGTTCCCAATATCCAACTCCTTGACACCTATGGGGGTGTCGGTGAATCGCTGACCTCTTGTAAAGTAGGTGTCATATCATCACATCCTTTCCTATCCTCGTAACGGAGAAGATGGGCGTGGCCGGCAATGGAAGTTCTCATGTCTTTTTTACTTCAACCTCTGATTGGATAGCTGTTCCTTCCCAAATAGCATTCCATAAGCAATTAGAATAGAAGTATTAAAGTTTTAACATGACAACTTTCAGTATGCAATCTACGAATTACTCCGTTACAACGCAACGCAACGCAACGCAACTGCGTTTCCGAGTATTCGGTAAACACTTATTAAGTGAAACTGACTTCAGAAACCTGAATCTTCAGGATATTCTGTTGTTCTTAACCCGCTGTGGTAAAGATCTATAGGCTCTCTTTCGCTTTATGCGTTATTACAGTGCCCTTTTCAGGGCGCTGTTTGAACCCATTGTGGTACGCTTGTGCGTTAGTACCCTCTTTCAGGGTGTTTTTCCTATTTCCCTACCTGTCCCTATCCCCATCCAAATCCTTTTTCCTTCCTTTTCCCTCAGGTAGATGATGAAATAGGCTGTTATTTTGGCGATGGCACAAATGTCCCAAATGGAGGATAACGTGCCTCTGGAGCCGGCCTTCTGATACCTGATACCTGATGGTATCGGAGAACTGTGCAACAATGACATGGTGATTGGGCGATCGCTCTTTCCTCATCGACCAGTGCACAATGTGACATATGGGTTTCTCGTGAATATGGCGTCACGGAAAATCGAATCAACCGAAAATTGACACGGAACTTTCTTGATGTGCGGAACAAACGTAGCGCCGAACTGTACTGCGGATATTCCGGAAGATGGAAGCGTAGAAGATCAGTAATGGAGCACCATCAAGAACGCCTTCATCGCCACCGGCGAAAATAATTTGGGTGAGCTACGCACCCGGAGAAAGCAGTGGATCACGGATGAGACGGAGAAAGACAGAAGAGCGAGGAACACCAGAGCTACGGTAGAGCGAGCGAAAACACGAGGAACCAAAGCCGTAGTCCGTCAGCGCTATTCGAATCTTGAGAAGCATGTGAAGTACTGCACAACGGTGTCTTGTCCGATCTCATCCTAGTCGTTGCTGGAATGAGGCAAGGATGTATACTATCACCGCTACTGTTCCTCATCGACGAGATCCTGATAGGTGCGAATGATTTCGAACTAAAGCGTGGGTTGCTGTGGCAGCCCATTACCAAGTCATGTAAACATCGAATTGGCTGATGGCGTTGTTCTCCTAGCTCAAAGGCGCTTTGATATGCAAGGCTAGCTCGATGATCTTGCCAATCGCTCCTCGGACTTTTAGCTTTCCGGTATATTGACAAACAGATGTTGAAAGCTTCCAATATCTTAGTAGCCAAATGGCGGCCAATAGTAGCACCAAGATCGACATAGATACATGGATCAAGAGGGCGAGGGCTGCTTTTGCGAGTTTAAGAAATGTATCATCAGATTGATGAAATGAATTGACACAATCATATTAGTCGACGCTCCAAAATCCGAATTTTTAACTCGAATGTGAAATCTATGCTGATATACGCCTGTGTAACTTAGTATGTATCAGTGCAGAACACTCAACAACTGAAGGTTTTCATCAATAGATGACTGTGGTACACTGATTCCCCACGTAAGAAGCATCTAAGGGTTTTTGCATCATAAAAATAATAATATAGAACAAAATAAAACATATATTTTAATGTAGTCAAAAACAAATAGTAGGATTATGTCTATATTTTTATTTCATGAACACTTTGCTTTTTCAATGTAATGCAAAATGTTAAAATTTTGACTTTCTAGATCAATGCCGGAAACCACAAATTATGAATCAGCAGAATACTTGCCCACACATATGAATCAGTTGCGACACAAAGGCTGCAGAACCATCATCTCAGAACACATAATAGACATCTGCCAAAAGTCTGAGTTGATTTCAGGCGGGTGTGTCTACTTTTGAGATGAACAAAACTCTAATATGGTATTCAAACATTCAATTGGCAAGGGCCTAAATACTTTATATATGCTATAAGGTATCGCAAAACTGGTATCGGGGGATGGTTACATAAGGCTGAATTTCAAAAAGTCTGAATGCACAAAAGGCTGAAATCAAGAAAGGGTAACATAAGGCAGAAATTAAAAAAGGCTGAAAATTCAAAAGGTTGAAAATACGGAAATGCATATATAAGTTATAACACTTTTTTCTTTTCTCGGAGTAACGCCCGAACTGAGGTCAAGCCTGCTTCACAGCTTTGGCATATCGTGTAACAGGTACGAAGTAGAGACTGTATATATAGAGACATGCAAAGACGACTTCTTTTGATTGTTGTTCTTCTTTTTCGTCAGACTTTGTTTTCATAATTTTGCTGGCGTGCACGATAGGTAGCCGATTTGACAATTCGATAGGTAAATTTGGTTCCATTCTTTGCGGGACTGTGTTATAAATAGACTGTAGTACGAAGATACTCAATACAAAAGG
Source organism: Aedes albopictus (assembly GCF_035046485.1). Taxonomy (NCBI): domain Eukaryota; kingdom Metazoa; phylum Arthropoda; class Insecta; order Diptera; family Culicidae; genus Aedes; species Aedes albopictus. Next base: position 109,045,979 of record NC_085137.1, on the reverse strand, counting down.
AGTCAATAAAACATTCATAATGAAAAGTTTTTAGTCCGAACGCGAATCGAACACGTTACTCTCAGCATGGGCATTAGTGTCGAAACTGAGCTTCGTGAAGAGGCTAGTGGTGCATACCAACAAACACAAAAAGGAACTAATAATATTCATATCGTTGATTTTTCCTTCTTTACACATGAGCTATTCTTTCGAGTCATGTTGTTTTGAAGATTGTTGTCATTATGGCTGTTAACAATATCATCAAAGATTTTTCCTTCTTTTAAATATATGCTTTTCTTTTAAAAAATGCTGTCTTAGTAGTATAGACGTTCAATAATCCATAGCATTATGACCAGTCGTAAAACTTTCTGATTCAGAACATAGTAACTGAAGCTTGTTCCCAAAAATGGCTTAGTTTGGCCAACCATGAACTAAGGGACGGTCAATCGTCAAACTCAAGCAGAACCAGTGCGAGTGCCACGGCTGGGTAATCGACCAACAAGCAAATTTTTAAATAGATCATAAAATTAATGAATGTATGTTTCTTAATTGGAGTAATACGTCTGTTTCTCTGAGTTGTTAGTATTTAGGCTGGTGCGTTTGAAAACTAGTCGAACCACTATTTCAGCCTTATTCAGTTCAGACGCTTGTTACTGCAATGTGATGTTCGGCAAACTTGTGAGGTAGTGTTTTTCATACAATTATCACCAAGGACGCCATTCTTATATTTACGGCGTAAAAGTGTTAGTACCCCCTACTGTTACTTAACCGATAAAATTGTATGATCATTTAGAATGAGTAGGTAATACTAGCGCTCTCACGCCATAAATTTGGGAGTTAGAACATGGTGTCCTTGGTGATAATTGTAGAAAAAAAAACACTACCCTACAAGTCACATTGTAGTAACAAGCTTCTGAACTGAGTTATAGATAAATGAATTAAAAGATTGCCAGGTGAGTGAAAGCAAATTTTGTTTTGTACTATCTCATCACACATATTTTAATCAGCGTAGCCCGAAAATGTACAAAATCCTGTGCTTTGGATCAATGATCGTTTATGATACGCCCTCCTTCAAGTGGCCAGCAACGATATACCAACACACAAAATGGCATCCAATCTGTCGAACGCCATCCAGGTTCTATAAGATGCTGAGCATTTCTTACTAAAATTAGAAAACTAGTGAAATATATTTAAAATATGCAAAATATTAGCCGAGTTTTATCTGATTCATAAATTGTGCCATATCCTTATTTTCTCCACAATTTATGGCTCAGGTGTTTCGCTCAATTTTTATGGGAAGTCACCAATCCACAGCACTTTTCCATCATTAATATGCTAATTCAACATGTTATAGTATATTGCTGCTAAATTTAACCCCAAAACGCTGTACAGAAACGTCAAAATTGTCAGCTTTTTCTTATCGACAGCAGTCGTACGTAACAACTGTTGCGATATACACAAGGATTTATCCAACAAAAATACTTTTTAGATGTTTTGTGACAAGTTACCTTCTGATTTCGTTATTTAAAGTCAGCTGATTCATAAACTGTGGGTGATTCATCGGTGTGGGGTCACTGTATAAAATTCGTGAATGGTGGCCTCACAATTGGATCTCCAATGTGGAGCTCCATCGTGGATGTCATCGAAAGCAACAGAAATTCGGGAGCGAAAATGGAGGTGGGTCGGCCATACTCTACCCCGGGGTGGTAACGAAATCTGTAATCAAGCGTTGGATTGGATCCCAGTAGAACATAGGCAGGCTCACAGACTCGTGGCGACGCAACCTCAACAACGAAATAAAACAAGTCGACAGAAATTTGACCTAGCTACAGCTGACAAAGCGATGGCGGACAATAGCCCAGTATGGAGATCTTTCAATTCGGTCCTCTGAACCACCATGGGTGCTAAGGATTGAAAGTAAGTAGATTGTATGACATGTACAATTCACAGTAATCTCAAATTGCTTTTTTAGAACATTGAATCCCATTTTCTCAATTGAAACGTTTGGGTGGCTAAAGCTAGACTAGCCACTACCATCAACCACGAAAAATCTAGATTCTTTTCCAAATGCTTGTTTGAAAGATTTTCAAGACTCGGACTTTTGTTCTTGCTCTTGAAGCAAGCAAAAAAGAGTACAAAATAAGCATGTTGAAAACTATCTTCTTGTTCAGTAACTTCATGGCGAGCTCTTTTTTCTTTTTCTCATAGTTTTAAGTACAGTTGCTCATGCTTCTGTACAGCGGGGAGGAAACTTTTTGTGGTTTTACTTTTTGACATAGTTTGAGATCTGTGTGGAACAAGATGAACTATCCGGAAAGCAACGAAATAAAACTATGCAAAATGCACATCCCCTCGAAAAAAAAGTATCATGCGTCTCCACTGATCCCTCGTTTCAGCTTTGCAAACAAACCTTGGCGCTATTTTTGGCCACGTGTATCATGCCCGCCATAAATCACCAATAAAGGGAGTTCTATTTCGAATGGCGAAACTCTACCCCGGGCCATTAACTTGATGGATACCTCCGAAAGGACATATGATTGGTGGTGTCCTCGATGGTGGCAGCGACAACGACGACAGGCGACAGCGTAAATCGACCGTTCAGATGAGACGCCATCACACCACACCACCTCTGACAGGCTGACTGGCGCAGTAGATAAGGCAATTCCAAGTTTTGTGGCGAAAGCAGGAAAAAAATGTCACTATTTCCAGAGCTTTGCGTGTGTGTTTCTGTTTATCGATGACTATCCGGCCCATTAATATTGATCCTTGGCCCGTGGCTTGGCGCGCGCTCAACTACAGACCAGCATCATCATACTGGAGTCAAAGCTGGTGGAGCACACGCAAAGCCTGGAAATAAATACCACCTCCGTCCAGCCGACCGGGCCTATTGATTGACGGGATATCGTTGACAGCTTTGCCGTGAAAAGTGTGAATCTATGACAGTGGTTTCCAACTTGTGGGCAAGTGAAGCATGAGCAATACATTTTCTTATTCTTTTTGAGGTACCAACGCAAAGTCTGCTTCTCAGCTTATCGATCTACGAGTACGTCTACTGTTGTAATATCTTCCTCTGCCAATGACCATTTTGCATATGTACATCTTGTTTTTTTTTCGGTAGTCGATTTCATCATTTTCCAGGATTTTTTCAATGAATGGCTGTGTATGTGTAGACTAGACTTAACTAGACTAGACTTAACTAGACTAGACTAGACATGGAATGAAGGAACCTAATGCCACCCAAACTAGCCTTTTGAGCATCTCTGTGCTCACCCTTGCCCACCGCACCATATACAAGTTGAACCCCACGGCTGAGCCTCCTAGTTCCACCGCCTGTCGTCTGCTGCTGCCGGACTGTTTGACAACATGGTGTCAACAGACACCACTAGGTATGGCTGGGTAGGGGTCCCACCACCGACCGCCAGCCCCTGAAGCTGAGATTAATGACAGCAGCTGTACCTACACACGGAGGGAGGAGAAAAAATGAAACATAATCGCCAGCGGACTTCAGTGTCTACAACAACGCGTGCGATAGCATATCAGTCAGGTTGTCATGTTGCGTGATGATTAAATACGGGTCAGCAGCAGGAGGGAATGCGTGTGGGCACCACGGTGTTCAATATCCGATAGTGTGCGCACATATGTTTGCACCTAGATGGACTGCAGGTAGCACAAGCACTAGTTCGAGCCCTCCTGATTGATATGTGACCATGTGGGTTTGCTGATAGAAAGCTGAACGAGTTTGGCTTCTGGTGAAAAATTTTCAAATGAAACGGCGATTATTTCCGTTATTTGATTGGGGTATGGACCCAGCTGCAAAACAAGATTTGAAATCATTTAGTTGGAACTATGTTAACTTTCTTGAGTATATGTCATCGGATCTACACTGCCGTTCTACGCCCGATTGTCCCATGTTATATGGGAATCCCATATAACATGGGACAGTTATGCGTATAATGGCAGTACAAGAGTCATCAGCTTGGAACGTCTCAAAACAATCCTGATGAAATCACCTCAAACGCTTTGAAACGTCTACGCCTATGAAACCCCCATGAAACCTCTGTAAAGCGCACCAAAGAGGCTGTGAAGCTTCCTGAAAGCTCTCAGAAATGAGAGCATGGACAGGGGCTGTTCATAAACCACGTAGACCAAAATTTGGCCATCTCAGACCCCCCCTCCCCCCTCGTAGACTTTTGTCCATACAAAAATTTCAAAATTTGTATGGAGCGTAGACTTTTGCCAGAACCACCCCCCTCCTTCCCCCCATAAAGTCTACGTGGTTTTGAACGGCCGCACATGGACATAGATGACCGTACAGTTTGTAGTTGCTACTCTGGGATTGACCGGAGCAATCGAAATTGCACAAAGAACCAATGAATAGGGCTTGTAACTAACACAGCATTCTCCGTGTTCACAGTTCGAGAATACTCAACTATATTAAGGTGATACGGGACGCTGTGTTATTTTTCCTATCTTCCTTCTCTTTCTAACAATTTGCCTCGCGATTTTGAAGATGATAATCTCGATTTCTATCGCACAGAAGAGGCTGAAAAACAATCAACATATGCACTCCTAGTGAGCATACACAATGATAAGTTTTTGTTCCAAAATATGAAGTAGATTCTTAGATTACCATCTTAGTAGCAACAGAGCAATGGCGGGTATTTCCCCGATCGTTCCGTTCGCCCTTAAGGCCAACAGAGGCACCGGCAATCACCTTACGGTTATCGAGGATGGGGAAGAATGTTAGTAAGACAAAGGCTGTTATGGAAACCGAAAATCGCTGCCTCTCCTCGTTTATCTCAGGAAGGAAATCTTGTTAGTTCTTGTTGTCGATCTAGGAGCCACTACTGCCCAGTAGCAAGCTTCCCTTCTTACACGCTGGAGGGCTCTCTTAGTAGTTTTTGTTGGAATTTGACCACAGCGGAAACTTCAACAGCGGACGAGAAATGCACGGCGGATGGAATTCACGGACCGAGAAAAGAATCAACAATTGTACGATTACACTGTACACGAACGAATGAGCTTTATTTACATTCTATAAGCATATACAAAACAATAACATCGACACCGCATTAACGGACATGGTACATCAATCTATATATATAAAAATGCAGTGGCATACGTGGGACCGCGCATAACTTGCGAACGGATGGTCCGATTTGGGTCGTCTAAGTTTTGTTCTGTTAGTTTTCACCCAAGGAAGGTTTATGAGGCCAAAAACATGGGAAAATTGAGGGTTTTTGAAAATCGAGTTTTCATTTATTTTGAACGGGGACTTGGGCGCTTGGCTAGGGACTTGAAACGTCAAAAAAACGCAGTAGGCAAGACAATGTTTGCCGGGGACAGCTAGTATAACATAAAAGTTGTCTCGATCTCAAGGGGTGTTGATTGAACCACAGACATACGAACATACATTTCAACACTCCCCCTCAAGTCAACAACCCTAGTAATTATCAAAGTTCAGAACATCAAAGACTACAATAACTCTAAGCTCAAATCTATCTTTGATTGTTAAAAATTCGAAAAACTTGACCTTCCAAGTTTTATTTTAATCTAATTTTTCTTCAAACATCTTCTTGATCTTGTCAAAAACTCGCCACAGTGAAACCTCTCATTCGTTGTATGTTTTCCTATACTCAGTTACACTAACAAATCATTTTTATTTTTATCACGTTTCCACTAATTGCCTGCTTGGCTAACCTCTCTAACTACAGGCTCCTTAGCTTTCTCAATACAGTGACTCACTTTCATTTTGGTACAAACGGGTTCCTTTTCTCGCGCTCAAGCTTGTTAATGTTAACTAATGACGTCGCCCACACATCATTTTTATCTCGTACTGTTTACCAGTATAGCGCGCGGTGGCCATCACTTCATCATTTTTGATTAGTTCTGCTCTATTGTCGAAGAATTTTACCTGCAAACCTGATCTCGCTATTCGGTTCACTGAGAACAGGTTGCTTTTCAGTCCGGGCACATATAGAACATTCTTCGCCTCACATTTCTTCTTCTTGCCTGCGACATCCGTATACATCACCATATCACCGCAGTAATCCGCCAGCAGCTTCTCTCCGTTCGCTATTACCACTTCCACGGGCCGCTTCAAACGTCGTATTTCACTAAGGTAGCTAGCATCTTTGACCATATGCTCCGTAGCACCAGAGTCCAGTAACCAATCCGTCTTCACCGTGTGTTCTTCTTTTGTTGCCACAAAAACTATCGCTCCACAGTCCGAGCCCCGATCGTCTTCAATGGCTATGTTCGTTTTTCGATTTCTAACTTTCACACGTTCACACTCACTCGCAACGGTATCTTCTTCCGTTCTGACACGACAATCGGCTGCTCTATGTCCAAATTTACCGCAGCGGAAACACTTTATTCTCCCCCTGGAGAACCTCCCCATCATAGCAACATCCTCACTATCACTGTCACCATTCATCAGATTTCTCTTCTTTAGGTTCACATCAATCAAACGATTCTTAACAAATGCCATTGTTACTCCACCGGGAAGTGTTTCGATCGCAGTAATAACCGGATCAAATGAGGCTGGCAGCGTCAACAATAAATGGCAAACAGCATCTGATTCTTCTACTGCTGCTCCACTTTCCTTTAACTCCCGAATCAATCGATCGAATTTCAGCAAATGTTCCGCCAATCCATCACTAGCTCCCTCCACATACTTCAGTGTGAGAAGCTGCTTTCTGATAAACAGTTGCCCAGCAACACCGCGCCGTTCGAATACAGCTTTCAACGCTTCCCATATTTTCTTCGGGGTAGCACAATCCTTGACGAGTTCTAGCTGATTATCGGCTATCGCCGAAATAATAACTGCCTTACACCGTTTCTCTGCGGCTTTGCGTACAACCATCTTCCTTTTCTTTTCCGCTTTTACATCCGCGCTGTCGGCAGCCATCTCGCGCAACTCCTCGATCTCATCGATCTCATCTCAATCAACTAGATCGTACGTATCCAGGATTGTCTCCATCCGAAACTTCCAGTTATGGAAGCCGGAACCATCAAACGCCGCGATTTTTACCTTCTCGTCCATGCCTGGACCCAAAACCTGTTGGAATTTGACCACAGCGGAAACTTCAACAGCGGACGAGAAATGCACGGCGGATGGAATTCACGGACCGAGAAAAGAATCAACAACTGTACGATTACACTGTACACGAACGAATGAGCTTTATTTACATTCTATAAGCATATACAAAACAATAACATCGACACCGCATTAACGGACATGGTACATCAATATAACATAAAAGTTGTCTCGATCTCAAGGGGTGTTGATTGAACCACAGACATACGAACATACATTTCAACAGTTTTAAGCCCAACTAGAAGCGTTTACGGTCGATTTCCCCTCGGTCCTACGGTCGAACTGGTTGCTCGAGAGAAGATCTACACTCTCGGTTCACCTCAACAGTCTGTGAGGATGATCCGCTGGAGCAGCCCGCCGTATCGAGCGAAAATATCGGTCAATATGCTGACAGGTCTCCGGGTAGTTTCACGCTTTTGATAGTAGGACCATGTTCTGCCCCTTCCAAGCTTCCGGAAAGACTGCCTCGTTCGGACTTTTCTGTCAGTCAGATCTGAACATCCCGAGAACACCTGCAATGGCTACTTTCTTAGGACCGGGTTTGGAATTCCATCTGCACCTGCAGCCTTATCAATACTAAAGGATTTTGCAATCCTCGAAGTTCCTCATTGGTGGCCCAGTCTACGACGATCCTACAAAATCAGATCAATGACTCAGATTATGAGGGCCCTCGATTATCCTTTCCTACATCAAGTTTAGGGATAAAACTATTTTACCCCTACATCCGACGGTTTTGGTTGTTTTATTCAACCTTTTTCAAGGCCTAGAGGCCTGTTCCGTTGTTAAGAGGGGGAGGGGAGGTGTTCTATACACGGTTATCCACATTTAAGAATGGCGGCCCACTTTGGTGTGCTTGTAGTAATATTTCTTGGCGACACTGGTACCGGTTTTTATCTTTATCTGTGAGCTTGAACAAACTTTTTCTCGATCGGATAATCGTGATAATCAACTGTTTTGAAGCACTTAGTTGTTTATATCACTTTCATTGATAATTGCAATGGTAGAGTAGATACTGATGAACTAAATTTTGCTTTCCAAGTCGTAGTTTAAATGATTATTTGTATAATTTTTACTAAACAATTTCGACAATAAACGTACTTTTATAAAAAAAAAAAAAATATGTACTTTTCGATCTGTTGAGTATAGAATAATGCTTTCGTGGAATTTTTCACATTACAAACGACCGCCTTTCCTATGTATAGCGCGTTTTTCTTCCACTCCTTCAATAGTTGTTAAGTTTCCAGATACTGCTCAGCTAGCATTTCGTGCCCTATCTTGATGAGTTCAACTGCTATACTATTCTTACTTGCCGCATCCCCAGAGCAACTTATCTCCGCGTTGAAATTGGTTCATTTCTTCCCGCTGCTGAACATAATCATCTACTCTACTGCCTTGGTCTCCCGTGTCAACGTCGTTCAGATGCCTATCAAAGTGTTGTATCGACCTTTCCATCATCACATGTTCGTCCGTCAAGATGCTTCTGTTCGTTGCGTTGATGCGAATAAGAATTGCGTTGAACTCCAAAGCAAAGATAACCGTACACACTACACATCCTAGTTGCTACTCCGTGATTGACTAGAACAATCGAAGTTGCACAGAGTACCAATGAATAGTGCTTGGGACTAGCTAACCATTCTTAATGTGCACAATTCGAGAGTTCAACATTTTAAAAGCCAATAACGGCGCCGGCCACGTCCTTACGGTCATCGGGAAAGGGAAGGAATGTTAGTTCGACAATCGTTGCTACTAGAAACCGTGGAATCTACAGCATCCCCAGCAGTTGTCTCGGGAAGGAGTATTTGTTAGTAGGGTAAGGTAGGGTGTGAATCAGGGACACGGTGCTCCATTAACCGTTATTACAAAATAAAATATACCATCAAAACCTGAAACGCCATTCTTTTTGTTTATCTATCCTACACCTCTGGACAAAATCATCGTTGGGCAAATATTTGTGCTACGCCCTTTTAAAGGGCCTAACCTCTAAAGAATCGAGTTTTCTATAGAATAACACCACATTTCATAACAAAATCATGAATTTAGGGCATAAGTATCAACAATTATCATGAATAATGTTGAAATTTGGTAGTATGCATCCATATACAATCGATGGAGTGCATTTTGTATAAAAATTGGTCATTACGTCAATATACGGGCCTGAAAAAAACAAACATTATATCGAAGCAATATTTTCAAAATCGGTTTTCGTACGCATGTATTTTTCGTACGCGAGGTATTTTCTGATTTTTTTTTGTGTGGGAAATATTTTTCGTTTTTGCAGAAACCATTTTTGAACAAAATTTCACAATAAAATGGTTTCTGCAAAAGCGAAAAACATTTTCCACCACAAAAAAGTTCAGAAGATACCTTGATCGATAACGAAACGAAAACCGATTTTGAAAATATTGCTTCGTTATTTTATAAAAAATCAAAAACCAAAAAATTGAGAAAATGCTTCCAGTTTCGCCTTAAGTTAAAAGGATAGAAAACCAAAACATTGAAAGGCCAAAAGACAAAAGCCGAAACAGGCTTCAAATAATAATCAAACGTAATAATAAACGTTTAATAAACGTTTTAAAGTACGTTTAAAGTATATACGTAAGACCTTTTGTCCCCACTATTTTTACTTTTTTTCGACCTATTATACATTGCAATAAAAATTTTCGCGCAATTGATAACGCACGCGCAGTAATCAACACCTATGATATCCACAGAAGTTCAACGATTCTCTTTTAAGTGTTTGTTGATTTTGCTTATTAAAAGTTTCTGTGATAAAACTTTGTACCGAGTGCTAGTAAAATGGAAATTGTGATATTTGTGATGTTATAGGAGATTGTGTGCCGGTGCTACCCAGGCTTTAATAAGCTTACTTCAAAGGTTTGGAGCGGAACAGTTGCTTTTTATCGCTCCTTCGGATGGTGCTCATTACTTGATGGGGTTAGGAAACGCCCAGAAATCTCATCACAAAACATACATACACTTAAATTAACTAAAGAGAAATTCTTCTTCCGCAAAAGTGGCAAACGCTCTGGTAAAAGTATCAGAGTGGAACCGTAAACAACGTTCCTGCTGCTACTACGGAAATTACAAATACCAGATTCTATTCCACGTTTCTGTGATTATAAAAAACAATAAGGCCGATTCAAATATTATATTTCTTTTATGTCCGAGACCTCTCATCGGGTACGAGGGGGGGGACAAAAAATAATAAGGAACAAAAAAATAAAAACGAAAAAAAAACTATTGAAAAATGAAAAATTACATCCACTATTGAAAAAATATTTTTCGACTATTGAAAAATTGTTGCTTGAAAACATTTTTTCTATTGAAGATGGAGTCATGAGCCGCCATGTTTTTTTTTTCGCCCCTTCACAATTTCGGGATTTTTGAAGGGGGGGGGGGTGACATAAAACAAATTTAATATTTGCATCGGCCTAATAAAAAAAAATATATATATAAAAATTAAAAAAAAAAAGTTGTTTTTACGCGGAGAACTATGTTCGTAGCTCCGTAATTTTAGGCGAAACTGGATCCATTTCCTCACTTTTTTGTTTTTGATTTTTTATAAAATAACGAAGCATTTTTTTTCAAAATCGGTTTTCGTACACATGTAGAGTATGGATCAAGGTATCTCCTGATTTTTTTTTCGTGATGGAAAATGTTTTTCGTTTTCGCAGAAACCATTTTTGAATAAAATTTCGGTTTCTGCAAAAATGGAAAAACTTTTTTCACCACAAAAAAATCAGAAGATACCTTGATCCATACTCTACATGTGTACGAAAACCGATTTTGAAAATATTGCTTCGTTATTTTATAAAAAAAATCAAAAACCAAAAAAATGAGGAAATGCTTCCAGTTTCGCCTTAAGTTCCTGTTCGCGTGAACTAAATTCAATTGGCCGTGAATAAAGTTTCTGATTTTGTGAAAAGAGCGTTATACATCAGGCGTTACGTTTATATTGCGGAATAAAGTTTACGAATGTGTGATGTTTATTCATGGTGTTTTTGTGTCGATTTCAAATTATTGGGGAGATATGAGCACTCTATTTTAAATAAAGTATGACATGAATTAAAGCAAAATTTAACAAACTTGATATGCGTCGCTGTGAGTTCTACATTCAACTTGGAGTATATGGAAAATAAATTTGCATGTTTAAGTAGCTATTTACGTATTATGTATTCAAAAGAAAGTAGTCTCGTGTGATAGTTGTGCACAGGAGATGAGGTAATTTGGCCAATTCTGTATTATTTTTTTAAATTATTGTGAGTTTGAATTACTTTCTTCTAACATTTTTATTGCTTCAATATCAAGTAACTGTAAGAGCTGCAGGATAAATTTGTAGATATTACTGGACTTAATGTGGTTTTAAAGGAGTTTCTTGAATCCTCATCGGTGAAATTACCTCGACTCCTTCTAGAGTATAAAAAGAAAAATCAGAATGGTCTCACCCAGATTCGTCGGATGACCGCACCCCGCCTTGACTGCATCAATAATTGTCTGCACCGGAAACAAAGAAGCAAAGAATAAAAATAGAAAGAATGCGCTCTCTTGTCGTTTTCTATGTAAACATCAAGCGACAAGACAAGTGACGCTATCTAAGCGTATCAAGGTGAAAGCTCTCTGTCATACGAGAAAATGCTGTGCGTATCTTTTAGTAACCACATACAAGCAGTAACACCCTATGAAGATTGAACTTTTATCCGCAGATAGCGCTGCGATAGTGTCCCCCCGAGCAACAGCGGAGTGGGCATTCTTGATATTATTATTCTTTGCCGTTAGCTACCAAATGTTCACTAAATTTTACTTCACTTACCGCTTTGGACAATACAACTTGAGAACCTCATCGCAACTGCCCTACGATCGCGTCACTTTTTCACTTTTTCCGCCGAACAATGCGGCCCGACCGAATGAGAATTGCGTTGAACGCCTACTAAAAATTTCTATAAATATTTCATGAGGATATAACAACTGTTTTAAAACATCCGATTTTGCGGTCCACTCGAGCAATCATCGATCTCAACCCCCCTATCGGGTTGCTGCTTGGATTCTGTGCAAATTGTATCGATTATTATTAACCTTTCACTGACATGTTTATTGTTTTTAATGTTCCGAAGCATTCGAAGCATACCCAATTTATTTTTCGCTCGGTAATGTTAACAGATGTTTGCTGACACGTTTCCCAAACACAAACATTGGCTTGTGATGAAGTGTTAAAGAACTGCTGCATAACACAGCTTTTGTGGTTTTTCATCGACGAAAACTTTCTAACTGAATTCCAAGTTGTAATTAAATTATTCCTCTTCACCTCTCTTTTGACAATCTAGAGTGGGCGGGTACACTCTGAACCAAGTTTTTTTGTACTCTTTTAGCTATGAAGTTTTCCTTCATGCACTGTCTGCGTAATGTGCATTTTTCGTGATAGTTCCGAACAACCGAAAGGACGCACTTCCAAAACAAAACAGTAGGGTATTTCTAAGCCATAAGCATGTCCCGTTCAAGAAACCGTGAAATCAAATCAAGGTTGTGGGGTGTGACCACTCCACCAACCGTTCAATCCCCAATGACGTAATGTCACTTTGCTCAGGAGAATATAAACCAACCGACCGACGTCCATCCAGCCAGTCAGTGCCAGTGTCCAGTGTGGGAACGGGTTCACGTGACCGGCGACTAAAAGCTATTTGCATTTCTTATTTGACACGGAGCGAATCGTGGTGACAGGTCCGACGATTTGGTCCCACTTGGTCAGTTTCCGAATCCAAGGAAAGTAACTCACGTCGACAGATGATCAGTCGTCGTCGTTGTCGTCGGTGATGGGGGTGAAGCATCCACCTACTACTTAATGCAATCCTAACCTAACATTGAGTCCTGGTGGAGGGGATACAGAACAGGAGAAACTTTTTTTTTCCTTTTTCTCTGACGTTTCTTTGCACTAGATAAGTTATTCGCCGTTTTAATGGATGTTTTTAAGATCTTTTGCCGATTAACTATTCCACCGTCTTAATCCGATTACTGGGCAAAGTTTTACAACCCTATGGAAGAGGCGAGGCGAAGAATTAAAGGCGCCGAGATGAGTTTTGTGCAGTCGATGAAGTGGACACGATGGAATTCAGTGGGAGGTGGGTGAAACAGATTCTTACGAGCTTGAGGTAATAACTACGAAACTTTCTATTTAATCGCTTCGAATTTTTCCTTAAGCCTTTGCAGTTGATTTGAGATGAACAGTATTGAGTTCTTCTTCTTCTTCTTGGCGTAACGTCCTCACTGGGACAAAGCCTGCTTCTCAGCTTAGTGTTCTATGAGCACTTCCACAGTTTTTAACTGAGAGCTTCCTCTGCCAATGACCATTTTGCATGTGTATATCGTGTGGCAGGCACGAAGATACTCTATGCCCAAGGAAGTCAAGGAAATTTCCTTTACGAAAAGATCCTGGACCGACCGGGAATCGAACCCGTCACCCTCAGCATGGTCATGCTGAATACCCGTGCGTTTACCGCCTCGGCTATATGGGCCCATGCGAACAGTATTGAGTATAAGCACTATTTTAGTCCTACCTTGTAGTACACGTTTGTATAGCATTTCACTATCAACTCGTGGAAAAATTGTCAAATGATTTTTTAGAGTTTTTAATGGTTTTAGTCTACACTCTCTCTCTCTCTTCTTGGTGTAACGTCCTCATTGGGACAAAGCCTGCTTCTCAGCTTAGTGTTCAATGAGCACTTCCACAGTTATTAACTGAGAGCTTCATCTGCCAATGACCATTTTGCATGCGTATATCGTGTGGCAGGCACGAAGATACTCTATGCCCAAGGAAGTCAAGGAAATTTCCTTTACGAAAAGATCCTGGACCGAGCGGGAATCGAACCCGTCACCCTCAGCATGGCCATGCTGAATACCCGTGCGTTTACCGCCTCGGCTATGTGGAGTCTACACAATTTTACTGAATAAATCAGGCCTCTGCTTTGGATATGCATGCATCCTAGAGCGATGCAGAAATTGTGATGGCTGAGAAGATCTTTTCCTTGATATGGGTCTGGCGACCATGGCTCCCTCCTCCAATCTACAAGTAGTTTTCATCCCAATGATATTGCGTTAAAATTTACATGGAATAGACTCACCGACTTCACAAAAAAAAAAAACGAGATGACGTTAAAGCCATGGAACCGTAGCTTCCAGCTCCAGCTTCAGGTCATCGCATACTTTGATGGATTTTTGGTTTAAATAGATCTGTTGCCACTGAGCGAGATGTGTTTTATCTTTTGATGTAACGGATGTAACTCTCCAGAGTACTGCTGTCATGATAAAACCAGAACTGGTTATTCAAGTTTTACAAATCTCAGCGCCTTGTATACTGATAAGCCCAACAAGAAATTACTTCTATATTATGCCTAATTTAGAATTATTCCGCTCCCTCCTCCAATCTACAAGTAGTTTTCATCCCAATGATATTGCGTTAAAATTTACATGGAATAGACTCACCGACTTCACAAAAAAAAAAACGAGATGACGTTAAAGCCATGGAACCGTAGCTTCCAGCTCCAGCTTCAGGTCATCGCATACTTTGATGGATTTTTGGTTTAAATAGATCTGTTGCCACTGAGCGAGATGTGTTTTATCTTTTGATGTAACGGATGTAACTCTCCAGAGTACTGCTGTCATGATAAAACCAGAACTGGTTATTCAAGTTTTACAAATCTCAGCGCCTTGTATACTGATAAGCCCAACAAGAAATTACTTCTATATTATGCCTAATTTAGAATTATTCCGGGGAAACCACTCCATAAAAAAATCACGACTTTTTTTTCAGTGGTTATTGCGGAAAGGGCATTCTTTCAAATATTCCTTCTATAATTTCAGCAAGAAATCTTCTTTTTTGTCAGTATCAACGAGATTTTTAATCCTAGGCTAGTTCATCTCGGGACCCACGCTTCACTTCCCTTCCGAAGGAAGAACTCACATTTATGTAAGTATGTCGGGAGTGGGATTCGATCTCAGGCGTGATAGTCTTGTGCTCTAACCAGAATTCTTCTTAAGATTCCTCCAAAAATTCTTATAGAACTCTTTCCTTCCTTTGTATTGCTCAAGAATTTCCTCCATTATTACCTTATTTTCAAAATTTCAAAATCTCCTCCATGATAACCTCATTTATCAAAACTTTTCTGGAATTTTTATGGAAAGGGGATTCTTGCAGGATTTTCTAGAATGATTCGAGCAAAAATTTACACAATAATGGCTTCAGTATCCCTATCAAATGCATACCTTCCCATTCATTTCTTTGAAAATTTCTCCGGGGGTTCCTTGGGTGTTCAGAAGTTTCTCAAGAAAATTCCCAAAAAAAACTTAAAATTAGTCCACGAGTTTCTTCAAAAATTCGTTCATAAATTCATCCTAGGTTTCTATTAGCGATTTTTCAGCAAATTCATTCAAGGATTGCTACGGAAGCTCGTGAATGCATTCTTGTGGAATTTCTCCCAGAAATGTTCACAGACTTCTTCTATAAATTTTTTAAGCATTCTAGAAATTTCTTCAAGGTTTTCTCAAGGAATTTCTGCAAAGATTTTTTCAAAAGATGCAATTCCAGGAGATTCCTGGAATTCCAGGAACTGTTTCAGGAATTTCTACGGAATTTTCTTCAGATTGTATTCCATATATTTAGACATCTCTTTAATTTTGTTTAATAAAAAATCTCAAAAGATTCTGAAACTTCCTCCAGATGTTTCTCCAGAAGTTCCTCCAGATATTCTTTCAGATATTGCTTAGCGTTTATTCAGACCTTACTTCAGAGATTTCCGGTGATGCTTCAGGGATTTTCCCGGTGATGCTTCAGATAATTTTCCAAAGATTCTCTCAGAAATTCCTGCAGAAATTACTCCAGAATCTATATTTCTTGGCATTTTGCAAAGAATTTTTCAAGAAATCCTTCAATGAATGCCTGCAGGAGGATTCTTTCAAAAAATCACAAAATTTTATGTTTTAGAAGTTTATTTAGAAGCTTCTTAAGAAATACCAGAATGTGTTTTGTTTCTGCGGGATTTCCCTCAGAAATGTCTCCTTCTGGATGTTTTCCTTACGGGTGTTTATGTAATTATTCCTGAAGAAATTGTTTAGGTTTTTTTTAGTTGATTCCTCCCGAGAGATTTTCAGGAGTCCTTCTAATGATGCCTTCATATATTCCTCCACGATTTCTTCAGAAATTTATTGATGGATTTGTTTAAACAACAATTGCATCAATGCCTTTGTCTCAAATTTGTGCAGGAATTTTAGCATATATTCAGAAATGTCTCTACGGATTTCTGCAAAAATCCTTCCAAAAATATCTAATCCTTGAAGATCCACAAGAAAATTCGGATGATTTTTTTTCGTGGAATGAAAAAGGTATCATAAGAAGTTTCTTACGGTACTTTCCCAGTAATCGCTCCAGATAATTTTCAAGATTTTTGTCCATGAATTTCAAAGTTATAACAAGGAGGTTTTTTTTTCAAAGAAAATATTCCTTCATACAATCATGTAGACACAGAAAAAATATGTAATTAAAATTCAACTAGAAATCATGCACATAAAGGGAATGCTAGAGTGAGTGCATTTTTACGTGAGATATAGTGTAAAATTACGTTACTATCGTGTAAATTTCCGCCAACCATCACGTAAACCGTCATGGACTCCAACCGGTTACGTGACTATTAGCGGAAATTTACACGATTGTAACGTAATTTTACATTATATCTCACGTAAAAATGTACTAACTCTAGCATTCCCTTTAAGGAGTGTATCGGAAATTAACTATATATGTTCAAAACATCCTAAAAAATAATTTATTCGAGTTATAAATAATTTTATTTTTGGAGGTACTATATAAATCCTCAGAAAAAGGAATGGCACTTTTGCTTTTGTAAAAATAATTATTTTACATGGACATCAATCTCAAAGTTTAAACGCATGATCTTGAAATTTTGGACACCTCTTAAAAATTTAAAATTGCGGAAAAAATGGAAATTTTTTTGGTTTTTTAAAATGTTTTAGCGCAAATATATTCTTTTCCAGATTGCTCATAATATAGGTAAAAAAATATTTTCAAGAAAAAATTCGACTCCATTTTAGCGCAATTCTTAAAAATGAAAAAAGGTCATTTTTCAGGGACCCCATTTTTTGATGCTCATTCAAAGCACGATTACGCAAATAAAAAATACATCAAATTGATATTTTTTTTTTTTTCATTGAAAATGTTTTTAAACTTAACGACGAGGTAGCTTTAGTAGAGAACGGAATTGTATAACCATTGAAGATATTTAAAACAGACTGTCAAAGTTCGACAAAAAATTAGTGATTTTTTAGGATAGGCCATTTTTTAAATGTTGAGGGTTTTTCGATCATAAATATTTTTTTTTTAAGTTGGTGTTCGGTGATATGTTATGTGTACATAACTGCTAATAATAATTAATATTTTTTGGATTTTTCGCTGTACAAGTTTTATTCGCTACAGGTTATTGAAACGCTGAAAAATCTTTAAAAAACAACAATTTGTCCAAAACTTTAATTTGTGAGATGTATTCATTCTACAATATTTTCAATAATGCTAAACATTTTTCAAATTTTTTCAGGCTGTTCTAAACTTGACTGTATTGTGAAGATTTGAAAGAAGAACCGAAATGATAAGACCAAACATGTTTCGAAATAGAGCATCTTGATTGTTTATAGTTAATTTCCGATACACTCCTTATGTGCATGATTTCTAGCTGAATTTTCATTACATATTTTTTTCTGTGGAGATTTCTTAAGAATCTCCTTCAGAGATTCTTTCAATAATTCTTTACTGGAAGAACTTCTGAAAAAAAATGCCTGGAGGAATATCTGAAACAATTGCTAAATGAATCCTGGGGTTCCCCCAAAATATTTTCTGACGGAGCCATGGGAGAAATTTCTTAAAATTTCAATCAGTGTAGAAATTTCTTCAGGAATCCCAGAAGGAATTTTTCATATAATTCTTGGATGAACGCTTAGAAGAATTACCAAAAGAATCTCTGTGGCATTTTTTAAAAGATTTTTTTCGATAAATTTCTGTTAAACTCCAAATCCCTTTCGGGACGGAGCACAAAAAAGTGAAATTTCCACAGAAATTGCTCAAATTTTATTCTCCAGTGCTTTCTGGTTGGCTAACAAAACAATATTTGTTGTTCCCCTCTACTACTACTCTAGAACTACTCTTTACCTTTCGATTCCGAGCTTCGCCTACCTGAATAAAGAGGAAATAGGCGATAGATAAAACTTTTTCATGTTTTACAGATTTTGCGCACTTTTTGTTTAACTTTTTATGGTAATGCTCACATGCAACGTAAACATAAGTTTATTTGCACATATACAAGTATTAGCAATGGATCAATTATTAATACAGTATACATCATTTAAAACAAAGACTAAACAGATGAAAAAAAAAGGAAAACCAGTTATTGCTCAACAGCACAATTGTGCTGGTTCGTCACGAAAGGGATATAAGAACAACTGTTGAAGAAATCCTGCACTGAAATTCCTGGAAAAAACACTCCCAAGCTCTGAAGAGATTTTTGAAATAATCAGAAGAAACATCAGAATAAATCCGAACGGGAATTTCTGAAAAAAAAAACTTAAGGAAAAGTCTCCTGTAAAATTTCTGTGAAAATCTTTGGAAGTACTTATGAATGAATATCTAGATGACTATCTTGCAAACTTGGGAAATGCTTGAAGAAATCCCAGCAGAAAGATTAGAAAAACTTCCCAGAGAAATAACTGAAGATAGAAACCTTTGGCGAAGTTCCTAGAAAAGTTAATTAAGTAAACTTTAAGAAGATTTCTGAAGAAATCCTGTGATAAAATTATTTAAGTAGTCTGTTGAAGATATTTTACAGAAAATCCGTGGAGAAATTCCAAATGTTTTATTTTATGAAGATAAAGCCGGAGAATTTTCTGAAGAAATACATGGAGAAATATCTGGAGGAAATCCTGAAGAAATCTATAAAATCTCTGGATTAACTCCTGCAGAATTTTCTGAATGAATCCCTGTAGAAGCTACTGGACACATAATGGCGGGAATTTACAATGACATTTTTAGAGCAATTCTTGAACAAAGCACTGGGGGATTTCCTGAAGAAATACCTGTACGAATGTCTGAATGAATCTCTGGAAGAATTTTCTAAGAAACCACTGGAAAGAATCTTTAAAATATTTTCCAAAGTAATCCCTGAAGCAATTTGTGAAGGAATGCCAGGAGACACCATCGAAGTGTTCCCTAAACGAATCCCTAGAAGAATTCAAAGTTGTTTTTTCAATGTTTTTTTTCGGATTTCTTTTTTAGGCATCGCTTTGGAATCTCGTCTGGGAATTCCTTCTAAAGTTCATTTGGGGTTCCCTCTGATATTTATCTAAAGATTTCTACGGAAATAACTGGACGAAGTTCATTAGAACATCGTTAATAAATTCCTCCAGAGATTCTTTTCAAAAATCTTTTAGATATTCTTTTGAATATTTTTCCAAGTTATTCTTTTGGAAATTTTTTCCATCAATTTTTCACGTGGGGTTTTTACAAAATTTTCCAAAATTCTTCCAAGCGTTTCTTGGGAAATTAAACCAATGATTTATCGAGAAATACTTGCAGAGAATCTTTCAAGTATACACAAAAGATAAATTTGACTTTTTTAAAGACTGCTTTCTTCAAAAATTTCAAAGGATTTCCTTCAGATATTTTCAAATAATCCTCTTGAAAAAAAAAATCATGGATTTCATTGGAAAATCTCACAGGAATTTTTCACATTTTTTTCAGAGATTCGTTCTGCAAATCTTTTTGAGGTCCAGTCAAGAATTTTTCTTCAGAGATATGTTCAGAAATTCCTTCAGAACTCTTCGGGGGGAACCTGCGGAAATTCGAGACATTCTTTTCGAAAAGTTCCATGGGATGCGCATTTTAGAATTCCTCCAGACTTCCTGAGATTTCTTTTAAAACATACTAAAGAAAATCATTCAGATTCTTACACAAATTCTTCTAGGAATTCTATACTATAGAATAGACTATAGACTATAGAATTCCCACCAGAGTTTTTTTCAAAAACTCTTCTGGAAAATATTCCATGATCTGCTGTCGAAATTGTTGCATAGAATATTTTAGAAAATCCTTCAAATACTCCTTTAAGAAAAGTTTCCACGGATTCCTTCTGAAACTACTTAAGAATTTCCTTCATCAATCTTGCGAAATAAAGAAATAGCTCCAGCGGTTCCTTCCAAAGATTGTTTGAAGAAATTTCTCCAGAGATCTATTGCATAGTTCGAGTCAGTTCAATCATGCAACCACATTATGCCGTATACAATTATAACATTTTTGCTGTTGCATTACTACCTGACCCCCGTGCCATTTGTCCGGCAAACTTACAAGTCCCAAACAAAAGAAAAAGGGCACATTTTTTCTCCCCCACTTTATTACCCTTGTTTTTCCAGTGCCACTGGACTTTGTTCTTCTTCGAAGATTGTTTTTACGATTCACGAGAGGCAAGTCATTTAAATTCATTTGCATAGTTTTCTTGTGTAATGCCTGTATTTTTTGCAGTCCTTTTTTGATTCAGTTCGTGAAGGTACAACATCACTTGTCTTAAATCACAAACTGTTCAAAATTGAACTTAACATAATTCAATCTCCGGGGAAATCATACCCTTCACTGCTCTCGGCGATAGTCACCTATTACGCAATCCCCATCAATTTCAAAAACTAACATTCCGAATCAACTCTGACAGCAGGTATGTTCTACTCTCTCATCGTCGGAGAAAGAATACCCAACTGGCGAACTTCATACGAACATAGTTACAAAACCTTCCCCAAGTGGCCGGCTAGATGCACCAGCCGACACGGAGTTCTCTTCTCAATCTCTCCACTTTGCATTCCGGACGCCGAGGGAATACCGGTACCTAGCAGAAACAAGTTTCCAACTCAACTCATTCTTGTCAACCTTGGTCGTCATTTAAATCGTTTAAACTCCGTCCATCCGTAGACGTCTCTTGCCATCATCATCATCAAGATTGTGTCTTGTCTCTGCGTTCGTAGTTTTTTTCTAGAGTGCATTCAAGGATGCATTCAGGAGGGGGTTGGTGAGGGTTTAGGTACCTCCAGGTATCAAATCAAACAAGAGTATAATTTTCAAGACGTCTATCAGTATCTCTTCAATTAACTTCAAATCGTCACTTCCATAATTATGTGGCTTTTACTTGGAGCCCCCGCAGTGCAGATCCCTTTCTTTGCTGTCCTTAAACCACCTATGGCTTTACTCTCGCCTCAACTCTCACATTCATGCAGATACAACGGATGTCCGGTGAAACCGTCTGCACCAACAAAGATGAGGTGGTAGTTTTCTTTTGCATACCGGCTGGGCTGGAAATGGGAGTCTTTTCATCGCCTTGCATAAAACCGTCAGTCGGTCGATGTCGGTACCCTTCAGACTCTACCTACAATCTACATCAGAATACCAAGAACGTCACGGTCGTCTATCGCTCGGACCGACCGGCCATCCGTCATCGTGATGATGCGTTAGCATAGTTGCATTATTGATTCGGAAGCTGCTCAGCAACGCGCTTGAATCCTTCTTGCAGTATGGATGGACGACAAGTTATGTTCAAGTTTGTGTTCATGGTGGTGTTAAAGGATGTACGCATTCATTTCCCGGGAGAATGCGATGAAATAACAGAGCTGAGCTAGGCATAAGCGTACATGCTGTAGATTCAAATTAGGTGTTCTTCAAGAAAATTGGCAATTTTTACTCTTTCAAAATGCATTAATGCATGCATTACAATAATTGTACTGAACCGTGAAGCATCAGTTCTGATAATGGAAACTGCTGCGATCTAAGCATTTATTGAGGAATTTGGTTTTGTTTCAAAAGTCCAGGAGTTCTCATGTTTAGTTTTTTTTATCTGTATTAACGAGATTTTAACCCTAGGCTAGTTCATCTCGGGACCCACGATTTACTTCCCTTCCGAAGGAATAACTCACATTTTGTGAGTTTGTCGGGAGTGGGATTTAATCCCAGGTCCTCGGCATGATAGTCAAGTGTTCTAACCATCACACCAGGTCCGCTCCACATGTTTAGTTTTAATCTAGCCCAACAAATACTTATTACTGGCCGACATTCCTTCTCTAGATACCCAAAGGCTTTATCCAGTCCTTTAATTCGACGGGGGCAGTTTGTTACCAAACGATGTTCAAAGGTAACTGCCATCAAAGGCGTTCCTACTTGGAAAAGTTTTTCCAAAGAACTACTTCCTCTGTGGAGCCACCATCCCGTTCTTGGAGGACCAAATATAGACAAAGCTGTTCGTCCGTTATCAATATGCTCTATGGCGATTTCTTGGCCATTCCTCTTCCAGCAGATATAGAAAAACAACCCTGGCCCTCTAAACCAACGAGATTTTACATCAGTGGATGAACCTTTTCCCTACGCTGTGGATTATCATTCATCCTCATCTTTTCAAAAATGCTTCGATACATTGAAAAAACTATCCGCACTTTTCTAATAGTTTGAGCACTACAAGCAGCGCTTTTATTGTTTATCTTGAGTAGAGTACAGTGATTTATCCTCACATTAAGGTATGCGCGCGAGGACAAGAAACAAATCAAAACATTATTTTGAATACCCAAACTGCATGGTTTCAGAGTCAAAGCTGCATAAAATATCAGCCATTAATCAGTCAAGAACCATCATAAAACCAAAAATAAAAGTATGAGGTTTTATGAGGGTTCTCAAAACCTCTACAAGAATAATTGGCCTTCAAAATGTTATTTGAACATCATAGATATTTTTATCGCCACTTTTGAACTCCGGTTATTTTCCCTGCAATATTGAATTTTGAGCCACCATTCATTTTGAAACTCCAGGCATCATCGTTAAAATAAATATACGCATATTTCGTGGTTTTATAGCTTGAAACTTCTTATAACAGCCGCCATCTTGAATTGTGAGCCGCCATATTGCATGGTTTTAGAGCATAGCACTCCTTAAAAAGACGCCTTTTTTATATTTCACAATTCACTACTCACTATCGGTTTTACTTAGAATAAGTAATTCAAATAACGATAAGATCTACGCAAATTATCACTTAGCGAGGCACTTTGTGTGCATCATTCGCTTAGCCATCATCGCACTTGACTCTTCCAACTCCACTTATTTGCATGCCAAAGTATAGTCCTATTGTTTTAACGTTTTTATGGTTTATCTGATACGGTACAATTCAGCAGTTGCCAGGAGGCAGTGTGCCCAGCGGCAACAATGATTTCTCTGGGAGAAATCCGACTGTTGTTCAGAGTCGTCGGTAACAAGAGGTAACAGGGGCGCTTCAGGAAGTTTTCAAAGGCCTTCAAGGGTGTCTTGTGGGGTTTCAGAGGCGTTTCAGCATGTCCCAGCAGGTTCCAGGTGGCCTAAGGGCGCCTTTAGGGATCTCAGGGAGTACCAAGCATTTCCAGAGGATTTCAGAGGCATTTTAGCGAGTTTCCAGAATACCCAGGGGCCAGAAGTTCTCAGGGGCGTTCCAAGGAGGTCCCAGGGGATTTCAAGGGGGTACCAAGAGATGTCAGGGGCGGCTCGAGCTAGTTTCAGAGAGGTACCTGGTATTCTCAGGAGCGCTTCAAGGGGCTTGTAGAAGCCTTTAAGGGAGTCTGATGGGGTTTCAGGGGTGTTTCAAGGATCCCAATGCAATGGGTTTCAGGGGGTTACTAGGAGATCTCAGAGGTGTTTCAGGCGGCCCTGGTGGATTTCAGAGCGTTTCAGGGAGTTTTCATAGACCTTCAAGAGGTCCTATGGGGTTTCAAGGGTGATTCGAAAGGAGAAAGGGGGGTCCATATACGACATCAGGGGCCCTTCAAGATATTTCAAGGGAGTTCCAAAGTCTCAGAGGCGCTTCAGGGGATTCCAAGGAGTACTGAAGATCTCATGGACGTTTCAACGAGGTGGTTTTTAGGAAGTATCAGGAGATCTCAGAGGTGTTTCAGGTGGTGCAAGCGGGCTTCAGACGAGTACCTGTAGATCTCAGGGGTGTTTCAAGGAGTTCTTAGACGCTTTCAAGGGGTCCGATGGGGTTTCAGGAGCGTTTTAAGGGATTCCAGGTGGCCTCTGAGAGTTCGTGTAACTACAGCGATTCGCCCCCCTCCCCCGCTCCGAAGTCGCGCACGCTGGTTGTAGTGTACAACAAGCGCGCACGACATTGAAATTGAAGGTTCAAATAGGCCGTAGCTATGCGCATGCCTCCGGGGCGGTTCAAGAGGCCTCAAGGGTTTCCAGCGGAGCTCCAGAAAGTTCCAGGGGCGTTTCAGGGGCATTTCAGACAGCTTCAGAGGGTATCATGTTATCTCAGGAGTGTTTCATGAGGGTCCCAGGAGGTTTCAGGGGTCCCAGGAGCGTTTAAGGTGGTCTCAGGGTCGTATCAGAGAGTTTTAAGGGGTTCAAGGGCCATAAGAAGGGTCTCAGGGTTTCAGGGAGTTTCAGGGTAAATCTAGTGGAGTTCAGGAACGCTTCAAAAGTTCTCAGGAAGTTCCAGGGGACTTCAGGGGTCTCAAGGGGCGTTTCAAGGGGCACTCCGTTGACAGGCCCCTAAAATCTCCTGAGATCTCTTTAAAATGACCCTGAGATTTCCTGGTATCTTTTGAAATCCCCTGAAACGCACCTGAAACCCTTTGAAGCCTTCCTGAGGCCTGAGATTGATTGAAATGACTCTGAGACCCCTTTGAACCCTCCTGAGAATTTCAGAAACGCCCCTGAAACCTCATCAGACCTCCGCGAATGACTCTGAAAACCCCCTGAAAGCTCTTCAAGTGACCCAGGGATCCCCTTGAACGCCCCTACTGGTACCCCCTGAAACCGTATGTAACCCTTTTGAAACGCCATACATATATTGGAAGCTTTCAACATTCTCCACTGCTTGCCCAGCTACCGTGAAGGTGGAAGGGTATTGACCGTGTTCACATCCAACGATTTGATCTTGTTGACGTTGATGGTGAGACCTGCTGTCGAGGAGCGATCGGCAAGATCATCGATCTTACTCTGTATATCAGAGATTGGATCGTACAAGACACCGTAGTGCAGTACTCTGCACGAAAATGCCCTGTACTGGACTTCAATGAGGCCAATGATTTTCTCAGGGACACCCTTGCGCCTAAGCGCTCCCCACATGTTTTCGTAATTGAGCTGGTCGAAAGCTTCACACAATAAATCATACAGGATATGTGTTAAACTTTTCGACAAGAAATATAAATGAATATTCTTTTAGAGTTCAGTGCTCGACACTGAAGAAGTCTGGAAATCGCAGACAAAATAGTCCTATCTGCTCTAATCAGCACAAGTCATGGAATTAAAAGGAATTTGCTCGTCCTTACTAGTTTTCCTTTATTGATTGTTTTTTCCATTTTTATTTTTTCTTTCGCAAAAGTCAAGTAAAAGTGAAATGTGTTTACGATTTTTTAAACTAGTGTTTCAAGTAGCAAGGAATGTTTATTGAAAAAAGGTACAGTATGCGGCAGGAAAAAATGCGAAAGTGTTTTTCAACTTCAAACCTCATTTTCGTCCATTTGACATTAATCAATCTATGTTTCAACGTTCCATGATCTATAACAGGCTAGTTTTCTGAAAAGTTAATTGAAAAATTTCCCATTTTGGTCACTAACCTTTACAGGGCGGCGCCTGAAGATGAAGACAACCAGAATTTTCAAACCACAGAAAATCGCACAGGTCGCTAAATTTCGCATCTGATAAAATAAAATTTTTGATTTTCTCTAGAATAGGGGCTGTCCATAAACCACGTGGTCATTTTTTGGGACTTCTCAACCCCACCCCCCCCCCTCCCCGCGTGGTCATCAGTCCATACAAAATTTTTTTTTCGTCCATACAAAATGGTTATTGGCCGAACCCCCCCCCATGACCACGTGGTTTATGGACAGCCCCATATCATCAAATATATGTACCTATTTCATCTGGTATGTGAAACTACATGGCTCTGGATCAGTGTGGTCTGGTTGTTCATCGAATTTGAGCTAATTTTGTTACTGTTATAGTCATTTTGTTTAATGACCATTGGGCGCGCAGTTTATTGATATCCGCTTATTAGGCCTACATTATCACATGTTAAACATCAAATATGTTCATTTTCATTTTTCAGTGCTAGAATATAGACATTGACTGATACACTGTCATGAAAAAAATACACATATATATCCTTTATTTAGCGTGTAACAGTACCTTGAACTTTTCGCATTTTTTCCTGCCGCACCCTGTAGTTGAAATGCCTTTCAAGTAAGGACTGAGCAACTCACATAAAAGTGACTTGGTACCATATCTTCCATCCTATAGATTAAGCTTTCCAATCGAATTAAAGCCAATCCCAATGATTTGTTTCACCATGCCAAGTTGATCTACTGTAGGAAGCAGAGTGAACGATAAGCCTGTAACCTGTTGGCTCCTCTATCTGGCCGGTAGCCAGCAGAGTGCAATTGAAATATGTAGTAGCACTGATCTCCCGATGAGGGTCTACTCGTTTGGCTACCCATTCAATCGCTGCTAGTTGGTCACAAGCATAAGGCGAATGAAACGTTTCGTTTGGAAAGCATTTTTCATGCAGGCCTACACGAGTGGATTTCTATGCTCAAGACAAGTGGTAAATCTTCTCTATTGAGAGGCAGTCAGTGTGGTAGTCTTGTTCATATAAAGTGACTCTTTTCCTAAGAGCATGAAAGAGATGTATTCCAGTTTCGAGCAACAGTTTGGTGTGTGTTTTGTGGTAACTTTTGATAGGAAAAAATACATCTCCAACTATTCGATATTACTTACCTTACCGGTCAGGCTAAGGCCGGGGTGGCCTCTGCTGTACATAGTAGCCGCCTCCATTCCACTCGGTCCATGGCTGTTTGTCTCCAGTTCCGCACTCTGCGTAGGGTCCGCAGATCGTCGTCCACTTGGTCGACCCACCTAGCTCGCTGCGCTCCACGTCTTCTTGTACCGGTCGGATGACTCTCGAGAACCATTTTAGTCGGGTTGCTATCCGACATCCTGATGACGTGACCCGCCCACCGTAGCCTCCCGATTTTCGCGGTATGGACGATGGTTGGTTCTCCCAGCAGCTGATGCAGCTCGTGGTTCATTCGCCTTCTCCAAGACCCGTCTTCCATCTGCACTCCGCCGTAGATGGTACGCAACACCTTCCGCTCGAAAACTCCAAGGGCGCGTTGGTCCTCTGCACGTAGGGTCCATGTTTCGTGCCCATAGAGGACGACCGGTCTAATCAGCGTTTTGTAGATGGTTAACTTCGTGTTACGGCGAACTTTATTCGATCGTAGAGTTCTGCGGAGTCCAAAGTAGGCACGGTTTCCTGCCACAATGCTATGGAAAATCATGGACGAGAACAGCTTTCCCGGGAAGCTGACTAGACTGATAAGAGCAACGATGGGCGGTGTGCAGAACAGCGTAAGGATTTCGGGTGAACTATCCAGTTCATTCGAATCTCGACGGGGACTACGACAAGGTGATGGACTTTCCTGCCTACCATTCAACATCGCCCTGGAAGGTGTTATGCGACGAGCCGGGCTCAACAGCCGGGGTACGATCTTCACGAAATACAGCCAATTTGTCTGTTTTGCGGATGACATGGATATTATTGCTAGAACATTTGGAACGGTGGCAGAACAGTACACCCGCCTGAAACGTGAAGCAGCAAAGGTCGGACTGGTGGTGAATGCGGCTAAGACAAAGTACATGCTGGTAGGTGGGACTGAGCGAGACAGGACAAGCCTTGGCAGCAATGTTACGATAGACGGGGATACTTTCGAGGTGGTAGAAGAATTCGTCTACCTCGGTTCCTTGCTAACGGCGGACAATAACGTGAGCCGTGAAATACGAAGGCGCATCATCAGTGGAAGTCGTGCCTACTATGGGCTCCAGAAGAAACTGCGGTCAAAAAAGATTCACCCCCGCACCAAATGTACCATGTACAAGACGTTAATAAGACCGGTGGTTCTCTACGGACACGAGACATGGACGATGCTCGAGGAGGACCTGCAAGCACTCGGAGTTTTCGAGCGACGGGTGCTAAGAACGATCTTTGGCGGCGTGCAGGAGAACGGCGTGTGGCGGAGAAGGATGAACCACGAGCTCGCTGCACTTTACGGCGAACCCAGCATCCAGAAGGTGGCCAAAGCCGGAAGGATACGATGGGCAGGGCATGTTGCAAGAATGCCGGACAACAACCCTGCAAAGCTGGTGTTTGCTAACCATCCGGTTGGTACAAGAAGGCGTGGAGCGCAGAGAGCACGATGGGCGGACCAGGTGGAGCGTGATCTGGCGAGTGTTGGGCGTGACCGAGGTTGGAGAGCTGCAGCTGCAAATCGAGTATTATGGCGGGAAATTGTTGATTCAGTATTATCATGATTCAGTATTTGATGTTAACTAAATAAATGAATCCTGCCACAATGCGCCTCTGAATTTCTCTGCTGGTGTCGTTGTCGTCGGTCACCAGTGAGCCCAAGTACACGAATTCTCCAACCGCCTCGATTTCATCACCGTCGATATGAATTCGGGGTGGCGGGCGCGGTGATTCCTCCCTGGAGCCCTTTGCCATCATGTACTTTGTCTTCGACACATTAATGACTAATCCGATTCGCCTGGTTTCACTCTTTAGTCGGATGTACGTTTCCGCCATCGTCTCAAATTTACGAGCAATAATATCAATATCATCGGCGAAACCAAGCAGCTGACGGACTTCGTGAAAATCGTCCCACTCGTGTTTATCCCCGCTCTCCTTATTACACCCTCTAAAGCAATGTTGAACAGCAAACACGAAAGACCATCACCTTGCCGTAACCCTCTGCGAGATTCGAAGGAACTCGAGAGTGTCCCTGATACTCGAACTACGCACATCACTCGATCCATCGTCGCCTTGATCAACCGTATCAGTTTATCCGGGAATCCGTATTCGTGCATAATCTGCCATAGCTGTTCTCGATCGATTGTATCATACGCCGATTTGAAATCGATGAACAAGTGATGTGTGGGCACGTTGTATTCGCGGCATTTCTGCAACACCTGGCGGATGGCGAACATCTGGTCCGATGTAGCGCGTTCACCCATAAATCCAGCCTGATATTGCCCCACGAACTCTCTTGCAATCGGTGATAGACGGCGGCATAAAATTTGAGAGAGTATCTTGTAAGCAGCGCTCAGTAGTGTGATCGCGCGGTAGTTCCCGCAATCCAACTTGTCGCCCTTTATGTAGGTAGGACACACGATACCTTCCATCCATTCCTCCGGTAATACTTCCTCCTCCCAAATCTTGGTAATGACCCAGTGTAGTGCTCTCACCAGTGCTTCTCCACCGTATTTTAGAAGCTCGCTTGGTAGTTGATCTGCTCCAGCGGCCTTGTTGTTTTTCAACCGGCCAACCTCCTCCTCAATCTCTTGAAGGTCAGGGGCCGGAAGTCTTTCGTCCAGTGCACATACTCCTAGATCTGTTACCACGCCACCTTCGGTACTTGCAACGTCGCCATTGAGGTGCTCATCGTAATGCTGCCGCCACCTCTCGACCACCTCACGCTCGCTCTTGAGAATATTCCCGTGATTATCTCGGCACATGTCGGCTTGTGGCACAAAGCCTCTGCGCGAGCGGTTCAGCTTCTCGTAGAACTTTCGTGTGTCCTTAGCGCGGTGCAGCTCTTCCATCGCTTCGCGATCTCGATCTTCCTGCTGGCGCTTTTTCATCCGGAAGACTGAGTTCTGCCTGTTCCGCGCCTCATTCGCTCTCGTACGGTGTTGCAGCATTCTCGCCCATGCTGCATTCTTCTCGTTTTTCAACTGTTCACATTCGCCGTCGTACCAGTCGTTTTTGTGATTCGGAGTCGCGAAGCCTAGTGCTGTAGCCGAGGTACTACCTATGGCGGATCGGATGTCCCTCCAGCTATCTTCAAGTGTAGCTGCGCCAAGCTGCTCTTCCGTTGGTAGGGCCACTGCTAACTGCTGCGCGTAGTCTTGAGCCACTTCTACGTTACGAAGTTGCTCGATATTGAGCCGCGGCGTTCGACTTCAACGCGTGGTCATAACTGTCGAAAGTTTTGAGCGCATGCATACAGCGACTAAGTAGTGATCCGAATCTGTATTCCCACTGCGGTATTTGCGGACGTTGGTTATATCCGAGAAGAATTTACCGTCGATTAGAACGTGGTCGATTTGATTTTCTGTTTGTTGGTCGGGTGATCTCCAGGTGGCTTTGTGGATATCTTTGCGGGGGAAGAAGGTGCTTCGGACTACCATACCACGGGAGGCTGCAAAGTTTACACATCGCTGGCCGTTATCATTCGATACGGCGTGCAGGCTGTTTCGCCCGATTACCGGTCTGTACATTTCCTCCCTTCCTACCAGCGCGTTCATGTCGCCGACAACGATTTTCACGTCACGCGGCGAGCAACCATCGTATGTTTGCTCTAACTGCGCGTAGAACGCTTCTTTCTCGTCATCGGGTCTCCCTTCGTGTGGGCAGTGGACGTTGATGATGCTGTAGTTGAAGAAACGGCCCTTAACTCTCAACATGCACATCCTTGCGTTGATCGGCTGCCACCCGATCACACGTTGTCGCATCTTGCCCAACACTATAAATCCTGTTCCCAGTTCATTGGTGGTGCCACAGCTTTGGTAGAAGGTAGCCGCTCGATGCCCGCTTTTCCACACTTTCTGTCCAGTCCAACAAAGTTCCTGCAACGCCACGATGTCGAAGTTGTGGGGATGTAGTTCGTCGTAGATTAACCTGTCACATCCTGCGAAACCTAGTGACTTGCAATTCCATGTTCCAAGTTTCCAATCGTAGTCCTTATTTCGTAGCGTGGGTCTTTGCCGATTGTATCGAGTCGTATTTTCTCCTATGTTATTCGCAATGGGGATTTTCACGGGTGGCTTATTGGGCCTACGCCAACACTCCTGTCTCGCCGGAGGGCCATCGTGCCAGTTCTGTTTAACGTTCCAACCAACACTGGGACGACCACGCTGATGGGGCTACCACCTTGGATCTAGCTGGGCGTGGTGCAGCGTTTCTTACTCAGCCGCTGGATGCCAGAACATTCGCTGTTTGAGCCGCACCTCCTTGGTGAACAGACACTCGGATCGTACCTCCTCAATCTAGCTGAAGTCAGAAGGACAACAGTGCCCAGGCTGCACTATCAACTAAGCACACAACTCTTAGCTGGCGGTCTTTGTCATCGCTTGACCCGTGGAAGCATGAGGTAGGAACTTGTGAGGACCAGAGCTATATTGGACGCTCTTCTTATCGACTCACCGTTTTGCAGTCCAACTTTTCGATATGTTATGTATAAATGCCTCAGCTTTCAATTGATGCAAAATTTTTGAAAATCAGTGCACAATGGGTCCAGGGCCGTGTTTACGAAGACAAAAATGTTTGTGCCCAAACCTTAAGCTTTAAATACATGGTGTTTTTGGGAAAGTTTCTTCTTATTTTTCGACCTCTTTTCTCATTATTGTGAAATTAGGGTGGTCCCTCTAGTTTCGCTGATCCAAACATCTGCTTTTTAATAGTTTTATGTACGTTCACAAAATGTTCTACAAAGTTGTAAAAGAACTTATTTGGAGCAAGTTTGCCGAAGAAACCATTATTCTATCTCTTATGGTTCCCAACTTATATTTTTTTCAAAAGATTCATGTTAGGGTGATCCATGAATTGCAGTTTTCCTGAAATATCTTTTAATTCGTTCGTTTTTAAAAAATACTTTGTTCCGAGCACTTTTAGAACTATCAACGATGCATATTTTTTCCAAAGAGCTCAAAGTTCTATCTCTCATAGTTAAAAAGATATTGGCATTTTTTCTCGAAAAATCACTTTTTTTTTAAATGTCATATCTCAAAAAGGAGCAAATGGATTTTCAATCTCTCAGTTGCATTGGAAAGATCGTACTCTGTTCTATTTATGGTGAAAAAATTGCAGGTACCTTTTTTATTTTATTATATTGAATAAAAACCGATTTTCATATGGAAAGCGGAACAATTTCAGCAAACTCGACTAGTCTTTGTTAGATAGATCGAAGTAGCCATGTCGAAAATGTTTAAATTTGCTTATAGTCCATAATTCGTCAATGAACTCAACTTAAAATGTGATTTTGAGCTGATTTTCATCAATTTAATTTCAATTTCATCACTTCAATGTATGGATAGTGAAAATATCAATCACTAGTATGTGTTTATGTTAACGTAAAAGCCTATCAAAGTTACATGATTTACAATATCTTATCAACATTGTGCCTAAATGGTGATGACAGTATACGTAAACATTGGTTCTAGAATGAAATGGATGACCATTTACCAAGCTACTTTGATCTATCTAACAAAGACGAGTTGAATTTGCTTGAAGTGTGTCATTTTTCATTTGAAAATCTGTTTTTACTCAATATAATTTTATGTGTTGATTTTTTCGCAATACTTTATTCTAGGTAAAAGTGTAGCAGCCAACAACTCACAATTTTGTCGAAGACGCTAAGTTTGTATCTCATCGATTTTCAAAGTTACAACTGCTGTCCATGAAAAAAAAATCGTATTTTCAAAATTCAATAAAAAGCTTTAAACAAAAAAGGTACCTACAGTTTTTTCACCATAAATAGAACAAAGTATGATCTTTCCAATGCAACCAGGAGATTGAAAATCCATTTGCTCCTTTTTGAGATATAAATTGTTGAATAAAAGTGATTTTATTTTAAAAAAATGCCAATATCTTTTTAACTACGCGAGTTATAACTTTGAGCTCTTTAGAAAAAAATATGCATCGTTGATAGTTCTAAAAGTGCTCGGAACAAAGTATTTACTAAAAACGAACGAATTAAAAGATATTTCAGGAAAACTGCAATTCATGGATCACCCTAACATGAATATTTAAAAAAAAAATATTAGTTAGGAACCATAACAGATAGAATAATGGTTTCTTCGGCAAAGTTGCTCCAAATAAGTTCTTTTACAACTTTGTAGAACATTTTGTGAACGTACATAAAACTATTAAAAAGCAGAAGTTTGGATCAGCGAAACTAGAGGGACCACCCTAATTTCACAATAATAAGAAAAAAGGTCGAAAAATAAGAAGAAAGTTTCCTAAAGAAACCATGTATCTAAAACTTATGGTTTAGGCACATACATTTTTGTCTTCGTAAACCGAGTTCTTGGCAACATCCGGAATTCCCCAAGGAAGTCACCTAGGGCCTCTGATTTTCCTACTCTACTTTAATGACGTGAACCGCATGCTGCGATGTCCTCGGCTGTCATACGCGGACGATATGAAGCTTTACCTTTTAATCCGTTCCATCTCTGACGCCTTGAAACTTCAAGAAGATATCGATTCTTTCGCAACATGGTGCGCATTAAATCGGATGGTTGTGAACCCAAGTAAATGTTCGGTGACCTCGTTCTCCCGAATAAGCCAACCAATTCAGTTCAACTACAAGCTCCGTGACGCAACAATCCAACGCATCGATCAAGTGAAAGATCTTGGAGTAATCCTGGATACTAAGCTTACGTTTAAGCACCATGTCGCATATATCGTTGACAAAGCGTCCAGGACCTTAGGATTCATTTTTCGCATCGCCAAGGACTTCACCGACGTTTACTGTTTAAAATCCCTGTATTGCTCCTTGGTCCGTTCAACCCTCGAATACTGCTCTGCTGTTTGGTATCCGCATTATCAGAATGGTTCCAACAGAATCGAATCAGTGCAGCATCGTTTCATCCGCTATGCGCTCCGTCTGCTTCCATGGCGTGATCCGCTCCGGTTACCAAGCTACACCAATCGATGTCAGTTGATTCTACTCGAAACTCTCCAATCGCGCAGGGATATGGCAAAGGCTATGCTTATTGCCGACACTTTGCAGGGAAGAGTCGATTGCCCTGCCATTCTGGAAGCGGTTGACTTGAACGTTCGTCCTAGGGCTCTTCGGAGCAACGCGATGCTTAGATTGCCTTTCCGACGAACCAATTACGGTCAACACACGTCGCTGATTGGATTGGAACGTGCGTTCAATAGAGTTGGCCACCTTTTCGACTTCCACTTGTCCCGCCAAACGATGCGCCAAATATTCCGCAGATATTTTACGAACAATAACGAACTGTGATTTTATATGTTTTTTTTTTTTTGTTACGGTATTTGACTTTTGCGCATTTTTGTTCCTGTTTTGTCTTGTATTTTAAATGCAGTTTTGTTTTTAGTTTTTATAGTTATGTATTAGTTATAAGAGGCCATCATTGGGGCATAAGATGTCTGTTGATGTTAATAATAAATAAATAAATACGGCTCTGGACCCATTGTGCAGTGGTTGTCATCATGGTGAAAAAATTGTTTAGGTATAAACATCCAAGATGGCGGCCAAGATCAATATGGCCGACCCGACTTTTTATAATTGTTAATAGTAGCTCTATCTTTGCTCTTTTCAACAACAATTCGTTTTGAGGTGGTTTTTGGAGAAACTTTCGAGTTATAACGGTTCAAATGGGCCACCATTTGACCAAAATCGAGGGGTCTGCAAAAATTGTTGTGGCTCTAACTAATGGGGGGTCCATCAATTTGAGTAACCAAATGGAATATCCTTAGTTTTTTAGCGAGGACTTTCCAAAAATCGGCACCTTAAACATTTTTGAAGACAAGGCGTAAATAGTGTGCCGGTCTCAGCGAGAGTTACCCATATTGAGTTCGAACATTATATAGACTTGAGATTCTGACCTTAAACATCAAACAAGCTCAATCAGAAGCCACATTCCTCAAGTAAAAAATTGATCCAATTTCAATCGCCTTTAAGTGCACTGAGATTCCATTCTACCACGCGGAATTGAGTGAGCAAGCAACAAGACGGAACGAACCATTTATCCAGTAATGCAAACCCATCGCCAGATGGGAAGAGAATGGATCGAAATAGCAGAAGGAATATTTCATGATTTGCCAGTCAAAATCCTCCTGGGAGCCAGCTGTCCTCCGTCTGCCAGCCGGTCGTTTCGTTTCCCCCCCCAATCGTCGGATTTCCCGTGACTCTGGTGGATTGTGGAATTTTATTTACCTCGACCGTTCCCGTTCCTCCAAAGCCCTAACCGAATAAGGGTTCGGCGATGGGTTGGGTTGGGGCTCACCGACTGAATGGAGGGTGATCCAACTTTTCGAAATCGGACCACGTTTAATGCACTTGATGCTGATTTGGACCGGCCAGCTTTGAGATTTGAGCTCCCAGATCATTATTTATTTACTTACAGTGGTCTGGAGTTACTGGAGAAAGAAGTTGTTTTTCCTAGACTCTGAACTTGGGGCTAATTTTTCAGCCCACTGCTTCTCCGGAAACTTGTTCAGTCAGGTCTAGTCCGGTGCCAATCAGGACCGATTTGTATTAGGAACCTCATCATCCCGTTGAAGGCGGCGGTGGCTGATGGCAATTTGATTGGAAGCGAAATAAACGAGGATTGAAATTTGGTTTTGTGGGCGGAAGTCAATAACGAGCGGGGATCTTAATCAAATGCCATCGTAGTAAGGAAAATCTACGGTTGATGCGGTTAATGGGGGAAAGGGAATGAATAAAGTAAATGTCAAACACATTCGATTTACTTGGCTTTCGAAGGTTCTTTCAGCTAATGGAAATTGCACTGTGTCGCCTGTCAGATAAGGAAATTCTGGTGGAAATGTGACGGTGGAAGCATAGAATATGGAAGATTCGTTGAGATGATTTAATTCTTGCATGACTATAGAGAATTTCATTTCATTTCTGTGAACCTATCCATCTAAACTAAAGTCCTACTTTTGTGTTTGTAGAAAGAAAACGCACAACCAAAACACAGTTTCAAATAGAATCTCCTTGCTCAAATAAGTACCTGCATGCACCTTACAGTAGGGAATCGCGCCACTTGGGCGGTGGCTTCTATATTCGTCTGTTTTCCACTATAACTTAGTCAAATTTGAACCAATTGACAAAACTTTTGGAATGTGGTGAGATAGGTATAGTATCTACCCGTGTACAACATTTCAAGTCAATTGGTTCAAAATTGACTGAGTTATAGTGGAAAACAGACGAATATAGAAGCCACCGCCCAAGTAGCGCGATACCCTATCAACAATCCTGATCAAAAAGAAAAATGATCCTTATGCAAAAAAAAATGTAATCCTTCATGTCGGCACTAAAGTAAACACGGATCTTGCTCTTTTCCAGACTAGGCGAAGCGTGAATGTGACTAGCGTAAAAAATGTAATTTAAATTTCAAAGCGATGACAACAGAAATTAATTACACGTTCAGAGTGTGCGAGACCGGGCGTAGGAGTTCCGCTGCTCCGTCGTCATCGTTCAACAATTTTACTCGTTCTCCATCTCAGCCACATATCCCTTTTCCCACTACCTACATAGGTTCCGTACTACCATCATCGTTGCATCGCACCACATGCATTCGAGTCGACCACAACAGCGCTAGGTGGTGAATTCCAACTTCAGCTTTTTTCCCCGTACTGCTTCCAACTATTTCTATCCGCACTTCAATCTTGTTCGCCTGTAGTTGATTTTCTCGCTTTAGCAAAACGATTACCCGGCACTTGAAACAACAACAGTGGGTCGCCTACACCATGCCAAGCTGTGTGCTGTTCATATACCTACCTTGTTTTGGTGAGTTTTCCGTCCACCGATCCCGGTTCCACCCAAATGAAGTATTTCCGGTTTCGACCAAACGCCGAAACCAAACGTAGCGGAAGCCATTCTGGACCACAACAACAACAACATCCTGAAAAGCGAAAGGTTCTGGTTTCAGACGTTCGTTACTTTTGGTGTAAAAGCTGATAGGCTGTATTGTTTCGTTTTTGATGATTTGAATAATTTTCAGATCTCTACGAACGTAAACCTACCATATCCTGATAGCTGCTGCGCAGTTCAGCGCAAAAAAATTGAAAGTACACACATGCATACTTTTTTATTTGCGAGTGTATCAGTGTAATTATAAGCCTTTATTCATTTTTCACAAAATTGCTCATAACTTAGGAATGAGGAAAAGTGCATTCCAATAATTTCTGCTATCAAAACTTTACAACGGTGGAAAACTTTTTTCGCTTCATTTTTTTTGAATTCCTGAGAAAATTTGCTTTTATTTTCTCCAAAAAAAAAATCTACCCAAGTTTTCCAGGACAATAGGCGGCCCTAAATTTTTCTCATATTTTTATTCATATATCCATGAACAGATCATGGTACATACAACAGCAATAGTACTTTGTTAGCAGCATGCCGGCTGTTCGGGCTCTAAAGAAGTTGATCATCAATATTAATTTGTATCGCTAGGCCTAGATACCGGGAAGCCTAGATAGTCGTGATGGTAGCAGTTCCCTCAACTGCTATCCTATTACAGAGTTTATCAGAACCCGAGCAGAAGAAAATATCAACAGCATAATAAAACCTGTTATTTTGGCTTAATAACTGAATAATAGAACCAGTAATTTTTATGTTATTAGCATAACATATTAAGTTATAAACTTGTCTGTCATGAGCGGCAAAATAACAAATATCACAACAAAACAATGTTCCTGGAAGACTAATTCGATAACATATTTTGTTAGACCAATTACAACTTAATAACAGAAAATTTGTGAACTTTTTATTGTTGTGTTATTGTTCATCACATATTTGTACGTTCTCTGTAGTAGAATAATAACTAAACTTGTTCTACAATAGACTATATTATTGAAATGTAATCTTGTGGAAAGAGACGAACCAACCAAGGGCTAAAAGTCTCTTTAATAAAGACAAATCAATCAATCAATCAATCTTGTGGATATATTATAACAACTTGAACAGAACAAAATAAGATTGCACAACAAAACTTTTTATTTAAAAGATATGTTTTGATAAGTAAACAATAACAAATTATGATATAAAAACAGGCTATGTGATTCTCTTGTTATCTATTTGCTATTCTCCTCTGCTCGGGAAAGGACATTGTTGCGGTCATGGTAGAGGAACCAACCACTAGGGGTAAAACTGAGATCGCAGTGGCTTCAGCTTACTTTCCTGGTGATGTTCCTGAGGTACCTCCTCCTGAGATCGTATCATTTGTTTAATTCTGTAAAGAAAACAACAAATCGTTTATCATTGGCTGTGACGTCCCAGACAAACAGGAATCGCATAAGGATGCACGCTGTACATCGTAGAAAGTACTATTTTAAGTCACTATCGCATATATGTACGGCTGAGGAACAATTTTCATCGCATACGATGTTATTTTTTGAACTAACTGCGATACATCTGGTAAAATCATATAAGAGTGCAAATTAACTTTTAAAATGTATGACTACATCGTAGTAGATGATATTCCGATGTTTTGTTGCGACGAACTTTGCTTATTCGCAAAAGCGTTCGAGTGAACTCGCAAAGTGTCAATTGAACTCGCAAAATTGCCTACTGCGATGATTATACGACTTTGCTTGGTGCTTTTCTAATTATGTCAGTTTAACTCGCTTTGGCGTACAAACTAAATCGCATGAAAGTGAAAATAAACTCGTTCAAATGTACATACAAACTCGCATAAGCTAGAATCGTTAACGTTGGCATATTGCGATGTGATATGTGATAACAATGAAAGAGGTGCTGTTGGAGTGCCAAAAAGCTAAAAGAAAGTGAAAAGTCATCATTATGGTTACAAAACAAGTTACAAAGTCATCATTTTTGTTTTGTTGACCTTATAATTAACAATGGGTGGTGATAGCATGGGAGGAGTAGTGGTAACTGTGCGGGAAATCATGCTACATCATTTTGATCTCCAAATAGCCTGCCAAACACGTACAGCGCACGGAAACCAAGTACATTCCAACAAGCACTGAGGCGAGTTAGAATGTCATGACATTTAATCAGTGTGTTTCATAAGTAGTGTTTGCGATAATCCAAAGGTTATTAGTTCGATACTTTGGTGACAAGATTTTTTTTTATTTCGAATATTTTAAAGTCGCATAAGATGCTATATTTCGTCGCAATAGTACATACCGTACATCGCATAAGATATCGCTTCAAATCATATAGCGTCATTATTTTTCCGTCAATGCACGTATAGCGCCTCCACTTTTGTACGCATAAGGCACTTTTACTGCATCTTATGCGATGTAACTTTACCGCATAAAAGTACGTATAATATGAACATAAACTTCATTATACGTGCAAATTGGTTGTCTGGGGCCAATGCGCATCACACGGTTTGGGGTAGTACGGATATTAACAGTCGAGGTGAGTCACTATTAGAGTATCTGTCCTCCAACAATAACATTTGCAATAATGGTGATAAACCTACTTTCTCAAATGTAATCAGACAAGAGGTCTTGGATCTAACACTGTGCAATGCTGTAATCTTTGACAAGATCACAAACTGGAACGTGTCAGATGAGATTTCTCTATCTGATCATAAACACATAATCTTCAATTGGAGTGGTGGAGATTATTCTAGAACCGCATTTAGAAATCCCAGGAAGACAAACTGGGATCAATATGTAGAATTGTTGAATACGCATTCATTTACAATGGGAGAAACTATTGATTCTACCCAAAAGTTAGAATCTTTTTCTCAAAGGGTGAATGAAAGTATCATCAATTCCTTTAACAGAAGTTGTCCCACCATACAATCGTCTTCTACTAGAGACGTGCCATGGTGGAACTTTAAACTGGATCGCTTTAGAAAATTTTCTCGTAAAATGTTCAATAGAGCGAAACAAACGGGAGATTGGACTCAGTACAGGAAAGCCCTGACTGATTACAACAACGAAATACGAAAACCGAAAAGAAAATCTTGGATGCAGAAAACGCTTGCAAAAGATCATTCAAATGAATTGGGAAACCTGAAGCTCGACGATGGAGCTTTTACCAAACTCCTCGTGAAACTTTGGATTTAATGATGGAAACCCATTTTCCAGGTTCGGTTCTAAGTGTGGATTCCAATGATAATATATCTCTGGAAGGTGAAGGATGTCCTAGTATAAACTCTTCGGAGTCAACTCCGCCTGATGAAATCTTCAAGAAGGCCAGAGTTGTAAATGCAATTAGATTTTTTCAGCCTTTTAAATCTGCAGGAGTTGATGGAATATTTCCAGCACTGATTTAAAATGGAGAAGCGGGGTTAGTTCCATCACTAATTGAGATGTTCAAGGCTAGTTTAAGATTGAATTACGTCCCATCAAAATGGAGACTTGTAAAAGTTATTTTTATACCAAAAAAGGGGAAGCGAGACAAGACGCATCCCAAAGCATACAGGCCAATTAGTCTTTCTTCAGTTTTGTTGAAGACTATGAAAAAGATTTTGAAGGATTTTATCAATTCTTCTTACATAAAAGAGCATCCCCAGCTTATCAATCTGGTAAATCAACGGTAAATCAACATTGGATTTATACTGTGCTTGCAAAAAGAGAAATCACCTCTGAGCTAACCAGGGAAGTTCTTCTATAACAGTAAGGGCAACGAAAGGTTGCCCTCAAGGATGAGTCCTCTCACCACTAATGTGGTCCTTAGTTGTAGACGATCTTCTAAGAAGCTTGAAGGAAAAAGGTTTCGAAGTTGTGGGCTTTGCAGACGATATAGTCATAATAGTGAGAGGAAAGTATGACGAAACTGTTTTGGAGAGAATGCAAAGGGCCCTAAACTGTACACATTCATCGTGTATTAAGGAGGGCCTTAGCATCAACTCGTCAAAAGTCGTAATTGTCCCTTTCACTAGGAGAAGGGAGATCAGCCTTAAAGCTTTTCGGCTTGGAGGGATACAAATTCATACTAGTGATCGAGTCAAATACTTAGGTTTGATACTGGATGCTAAACTGAACTGGAATGCTCAAATTGAGCCCGTGATCGGTAAGGCAACAAGTGCGTTCTGGTTATGCTCCAAAACTATTGGCAGGAAGTGGGGCTTGAAACCAAAAATGATAATATGGATTTATACTGCCATAATCTGCCCAAAAGTGACGTATGCTTCATTTGTCTGGTGGCCAAAAACAAAAGAGGCTACCACGCAATCAGAGCCTGCGAAAATTCAACGTCTTGCGTCCATTGCTGTTACAGGAGCGATGCGAAGCACTCCATCAAAAGCTTTATAGATGCGATTCTCAATCTGCTACCTTTGCACGAGTACGTGCAATAAGAAGCAGAAAAGGAATTGCTGAGACTTAAACGAGTGGAAAAGTTTATGCCAGGTGATCTTGTAGGTCACCTGAGCATTTCACAATACTTCCAAAATAGGCCGGTAATGAAAATGATTAAAGACAGGATGAAACCTGTGGAGAACCATGATATTCCTTACAAGTTGCACGAAACAACTCGTGCAGATTGGGAAGTCGGAGGTCCAACTGTTCGTCAAGGGTCAATCAAATTCTATACAGATGGCTTAAAAGTTGGAATAAAAACGGGAGCAGGAATCTACGGCCCTGGAATACAAATTTCAGTGGCGATGGGACACTATCCTACGGTGTTTCAAGCAGAGATTTTTGCTATTTTGAAATGCGCAAACATCTGCCTTGAGAGAAAATACAGATGATGATGATGATAACCACCATCAGCGCAAGGATTACCTATGGCTGCAGAGTCATAGCGGAAGGGAATGATCTACCTGATAGTTTGTTGTAGCAGGGTAAGCTAAATTCACTGGAAACCTTCGGAAGACAACACGATGGTTGTTATCTCGTCACAAAGTCTGGCTACCCCACGAACATTTGCCCAGGAACCAGTTCATTTAGCTTCCTTAGGCTACCCCTCCCAAAATCCCAAGTTTCATGTAATTTAAATATAATTTATTATATAGTTGACCAATTACCTGATTTTACCTGAAATAATAAATATTGTTATTATGATATATTGAATTTTAATTGACCTTCATTACAATTACAGCTTTATTTACCTGATCAGGGCTGAAATAAATCATTATTATATTAACGTTAAAATTTAACAAATAACACTTAAACAAATGGTTTATCTATATAAATAAAAATGGAATGGTGTTTGTATGTCACGAATAGGCTCGGGAACGGGTCAACAGATCGACATGATTCTTTCACTGTTGCATTCCGCCAAGGCTCCGACGTGTTCGTACGAAAAAATAATTAGATAAAGTGACCGGGAAAAACAGAGTAATATAAAAATCAAACAAAACAAAAAAAGTAAACCAAACGTTGATCTTATAATTTTTCTGCATTTTAATTAACCAAGCAGAAGAATTACGAAATCAAAATTTGTTATGGTAGATCTTACACCGTAACGTACCATTATAAGGTGATCTACCCATGTTACGGGGGTGCCTTGAGATATGCAAATATTTGTATTTTCTCAGATAGTTAAGCTGCACTAAAAGCATTGTGCGCTTACAAATGCACTTCAAAGCTTGTATGCGAATGCATTCTTTCACTGCGCAGGCTGTGCCAAGGGAGTTCAATAAACTTATACTGGGTTCCAGGTCACTGTGGCATTGAAGGGAATGAAACGAGCTTGCTAAAAGTGGTTCAAATTTACAGTTTGCTGGCCCAGAACCATTCTGCGGTATATCAAACTGTACAATAAAAATGGACCTGAAATTCTGGGCTGAGCAGAGGGTGATATCCAATTGGATGGATGTCAAAAATTACAATCAGTCAAAACGATTTATAACACCAAATGCTTATAAAACCAAAAAGCTGTTAGAGCTCAACAAGAGAGCTCTATGTACATACATTGGCCTAATAACTGGACACTGCCGGAGCAGGTATCACTTGAAAAATATTGGCCATATTCAGAGTGATATCTGTCGTTTCTGTAATACGGAACGTGAAACCTCGGAACATCTGCTTTGCAGTTGTGGTGCTTTATACACGCGCAGGCAAAGATTTCTAAATAGTGGTTGCTCGCAACCCAGTGAGATCTGGTCTGCAGAACCTGGGAAGATCTTGGAGTTTATCAATTCCATTGCATCTGACTGGGAGACGACGCGTTGTTGCAGTAGCTGATTACATGACACATGGTAATTGGCTGGCTAGATGCGAATATCAAAACCGGACATGCCACAAAGTTTCAGCCTATTGGACGCAGTGGCTTAATTTCCCCAACAGGGGAGGGAAAAAAAGCAGCATTCAAAATAATAATCTCTCTGAAGTTCTCACATTTCAAATGGTTGCCTTTCTTCTGAATGAGGCAGATTATCCCGTCCTTCCACTCCTCCAAATGTCCAAATGGTGTTCTATTTCCCAGATGCTGACCACTAACCGATGCAGACATGTGTGGCCAACATGTCTGGGCCCATCTTGATGAGTTCAGCTGCGATACCATCCTTTCCAGCTCCTTGTTAGTTTTGGATTGGTGGATGGCATCCTGAACTTCCTTCAACGTGGGAGTTGGCTCATTTCCGTCCTCTACTGCATTGGCGTAGTCGTTCACTCCGTTGTCGTGGTCTTCCATGCCTACGTTCTCCACGTCAATCGGAGTGCTGTTTCCACTTTTCAAATCCAGCGTTGTACGTAGTTCAATGAGTTTAGCCGAAAAACCATGTTCTGACATTAATTGCTACATAAAGCACATTTCATTTCACTTTAGCTCACTTTAGCACGTTAGCTAAAAGGATCAATAACTATATGTTGAGTAGAGTTGTACAAATTCTACTCTTACCCTCACTTCGAAAAATAAACGCAGCCCATCAAAACATAATTTCAGCACGCCAAAGTAACTCAAGCTAAGCCTTCCTCAAGTCAGAATCAACCACATCCATCAGAAGCGATCTTGAACTATGCGATGAAACACGAATCTTTAACTGCATGAGTTTTTGTGCTACGCCTTATATTGACATTGTTTTGGCGTCTAGCCATGTTTGTGTTCATTGCACCAAGCAACACTACTTAACCATTAGATCGACATTCCAAACTAAAACCATAATAGATGGCTTTTTCGAGTGGTAGTAAAATCAAATTTTATCGGTGAAGAAACTGTACCGGAACATAAAGCAAACACAAAAAGATGCCTTTTCAAACCATTCTTGATTACTATTCACTAACGTTTTACAAAAATGTCCCGTTTTCTAACAAGTAACGTTTTCCACGATTTTTGCATACGATTTGACAGTTCTTGACTACCACCAAGATGTCCGATTA
This sequence comes from Aedes albopictus, assembly GCF_035046485.1. Taxonomy (NCBI): domain Eukaryota; kingdom Metazoa; phylum Arthropoda; class Insecta; order Diptera; family Culicidae; genus Aedes; species Aedes albopictus. The sequence continues at coordinate 109,001,810 of NC_085137.1, read as the reverse complement.
ATAAAATAATTCGCAGGATACACATCTTTTTGTGACAGTGCCGCCATGGTGGGGAAGAATATAGAACTAGTAGGCAATTTTCCCTTGACTGAGTTACAGCAGCAAGTGCCAAAAATAGGTGCTCCTGCCCATATGGTCCCAGACCCTACTACAATCGTTTTTTGGCAGCTCTGGTTTATCGTTTATGTAAGCTCGGGAGAATCATTTCGTCGCTTGTTTAACGGAGACGCAGCTACTTATTGATCTTAAGGCTAACCGATTTTCATCTATGTACGTAATAGATCATTTTAGGGATGATGCACAAATTATGTCACGCAAAAATCGACCTTTTTGAAGCACCCCAAGAAACAGTCTTTAGGATTTTTGTATATTTTTGTTTTCAGTTCAAAAATCGAATAGTGCTGTTGATTTGGCCTTTTATGGCACTACTGGTAGCAGGAACAGATGACTAGAATCATTATTAAACCTCCTAAGATGTTCGGCTAGGTGTACCACGATAGTGTAGTATACGTTCAGCGAGCCTGTCTGAGTTACATTGAGCCTAACATCCTTCTAGGGTTAAGATTGCAGGTTTATGAAAATAAAATTCAGAAGAAGTTTAATAGCGTTGGTGTGTTTATTGTTTAACTAGCTACCCCGGTGAACATCATACTGGCTGGTTATTGACATATACTTCCATAGGGAGGTACCCCGCAAATTAATCTGTATGGGAGTCTTTTTTTGGATCACGATCGGGATACATTGTGCGGCGAAAAAAAAAATAAAAAGTGATGAGTGTTTGGGACAGTAGCGATGGGGATGTCGGTCGCATTGCATTGTTCGGCGAAAAAAGTGAAAGCGAAACACGTGAAGTGATGACAATGGAAGCACACGTGGTAATCAACGGTATTGCAGAAAATTAAAGCAGTCAAGGAGTGGTTGCGGTAATCCGACGACATGCAACTGGGTGAGATCATTCCGATTTTTTTTTCTTTACATACTAAAGGGAATTGAGGTAATTTCGCCAATACGTTTTCATGAGGACTCCTGGTAATTTCTGCAAATTAATCTTATAGCTCTGGTACTGATCTAATATTGAAGCGATAAACATGTTAGAAGAAAGTGATTGCAGCTCACAATAATCATTGAGAAAATTAAAAATATTTGGTTAAATTACCTCAACGTCCGTTGATCTCAGGTAACTACTGTTAGTAAAATACATAATTCGTAAATAGCTATCTAAGCTTGAAATTTTATTCTCCCTACCTTACCTTACCGATCAAGCTAAGGTCGGGGAGGGCTTCTGCTGTACATAGTAGCCGTCTCCAATCCACTAGGTCCATGGCAGTTTGTCTCCAGTTCCGCACTCTGCGTAGGGTCCGCAGATCGTCCTCCACTTGGTCGACCCACCTAGCTCGCTGCGCTCCACGTTTTCTTGTACCGGTCGGATGACTCCCGAGAACCATTTTAGTCGGGTTGCTATCCGACATCCTGATGACGTGACCCGCCCACCGTAGCCTCCTGATTTTCGCGGTATGGACGATGGTTGGTTCTCTCAGCAGCTGATGCAGCTCGTGGTTCATTCGCCTTCTCCAAGTCCCGTCTTCCATCTGCACTCCGCCGTAGATGGTACGCAACACCTTCCGTTCTAAAACTCCAAGGGCGCGTTGGTCCTCTGCACGTAGGGTCCATGTTTCGTGCCCATAGAGGACGATCGGTCTTCAGCGTTTTGTAGATAGTTAACTTCGTGTTATGGCGAACTTTATTCGATCGTAGAGTTCTGCGGGCGCGGTGATTCCTCCCTGGAGCCCTTTGCCATTATGTACTTTGTCTTCGATACATTAATGACTAATCCGATTCGCCAGGCTTCACTTTTTAGTCGGATGTACGTTTCCGCCATCGTCTCAAATTTGCGAGCTATAATATCAATATTATCAGCGAAGACAAGTAGCTGAACGGACTTCGTGAATATCGTTCCCCTCGTGTTTATCCCCGCTTTCCTTATTACACTTCCTAACGTAATGTTGAACAGCAAGCACGAAAGACCATCATCTTGCCCAGGCCCGGATTAAGGATTGTGGGGGCCCGGGGCCCGAACGAATATGGGGGCCCCTCGGGAGAGGAGCAAAAAAGTTTTTTCTTTATTTTCGAACAGTACTTGAGCAATATGAAAAATTAAGTTAATGTAAGCAACCAAAAAAGGGTTTTGTGGGGGCCCTTAAAATGTGGGGGCCCGGGGCCCGGGCCCCCCCGGCCCCCCCTTAGATCCGGCCCTGATCTTGCCTTAACCCTCTGCGAGATTCGAAGGGATTCGAGAGTGTCCCTGATACTCGAACTACGCAGATCACTCGATCCATCGTCGTCGCCTTGATCAATCGTATCAGTTTATCCGGGAATCCGTTTTCGTGCATAATCTGCCATAGATGTTCTCGATCGACTGTATCATACGCCGATTTGAAATCGATGAACAAGTGACGTGGGGCACGTTGTATTCGCGGCATTTCTGCAACACCTGGCGAATGGCAAACATCTGGTCCGTTGTAGCGCGTTCACCCATAAATCCAGCCTGATATTGCCCCACGAACTCTCTTGCAATCGGTGATAGACGGCGGCATAAAATTTGAGAGAGTATCTTGTAGGCAGCGCTCAGTAGTGTGATCGCGCGGTAGTTCCCGCAATCCAACTTGTCGCCCTTTATGTAGGTAGGACACACGATACCTTCCATCCATTCCTCCGGTAATACTTCCTCCTCCCAAATCTTGGTAATGACTCAGTGTAGTGCTCTCATCAATGCTTCTCCACCGTGTTTTAGAAGCTCGCTTGATAGTTGATCTTCTCCAGCGGCTTTGTTGTTTTTCAACCGGCCAACCTGCTCCTCAATCTCTTGGAGGTCAGGGACCGGAAGTCTTTCGTCCTGTGCACATACTCCTAAATCTGTTACCACGCCACCTTCGGTACTTGCAACGTCGCCATTGTGGTGCTCATCGTAATGCTGCCGCCATCTGTCGACCACCTCACGCTCGCTCGTGAGAATATTCCCGTGATTATCTCGGCACATGTCGGCTTGTGGCACAAAGCCTCTGCGCGAGCGGTTCAGCTTCTCGTTGAACTTTCGTGTGTCCTTAGCGTGGTACAGCTCTTCCATCGCTTCGCGATCTCGTTCATTCTGCTGACGCTTCTTCATCCGGAAGACTGAGTTCTGTCTGTTTGTAACGTGCCTCATTCGCTCTCGTACAGTGTTGCAGCATTCTCTCCCATGCTGCATTCTTCTAGTTTTTCAACTGTTCACATTCACCGTCGTACCAGTCCTTTCTGTGATTCGGAATCGCGAAGCCTAGTGCTGCAGCCGAGGTACTACTTATGGCGGATCGGATGTCCCTCCAGCCATCTTCAAGTGTAGCTGCGCCAAGTTGCTCTTCCATTGGTAGGGCCACTGTCAGCTGCTGCGCGTAATCTTGAGCCACTTCTACGTTACGCAGCTGCTCGATGTTGAGGCGCGGCGTTCGACTTCGACGCGTGGTGATAACTGTCGAAAGTTTTGAGCGCATGCATACAGCGACTAAGTAGTGATCCGAATCTATATTCGCACTGCGGTATGTGCGGACGTTGGTTATATCCGAGAAGAATTTACCGTCGATTAGAACGTGGTCGATTTGATTTTCTGTTTGTTGGTCGGGTGATCTCCAGGTGGCTTTGTGGATATCTTTGCGGGGGAACAAGGCGCTTCGGACTACCATACCACGGTAGGCTGCAAAGTTTACGCATCGCTGGCCGTTACCATTCAATACGGCGTGCAGCTAGGCGTGCAGGCTGTTTCGCCCGATTTCCGGTCTGTACATTTCCTCCTTTCCTACCTGCGCATTCATGTCGCCGACAACGATTTTTACGTCACGCGGCTAGCAACCATCGTAAGTTTGCTCCAACTGCGTGTAGAACACTTCTTTCGCATCATCAGGTCTCCCTTCGTGTGGGCAGTGGACGTTGATGATGCTGTAGTTGAAGAAACGGCCCTTAACTCTTAACATGCACATCCTTGCGTTGATCGGCTGCCATCCGACCATACGTTGTCGCATCTTGCCCATCACTATAAATCCTGTTCCCAGTTCATTGGTGGTGCCACAGCTTTGGTAGAAGGTAGTCGCTCGATGCCCGCTTTTCCACACTTTCTGTTCAGTCCAACAAAGTTCCTGCAACGCCACGATGTCAAAGTTGCGGGGAAATTATCCTGTCACATCCTGCGAAACCTAGTGACTTGCAATTCCATGTTCGATGTTTCAAATCGTAGTCCTTATTTCGTCGCGTGGGTCTTTGCCGATTGTATCGAGTCGTATTTTCTCCTATGTTATTCGCAATGGGGATTTTTACGGGTGGCTTATTGGGCCTACGCCAACACTCCTGTCTCGCCGGAGGGCCATCGTGCCAGTTTTGTTTAACGTCCCAACCAACACTGGGACGACCACGCTGACGGGGCTACCACCTTGGATCTAGCTGGGCGTGGTGCAGCGTTTCTTACTCAGCCGCTGGATGCCATAACAGACGCTATTTGAGCCGCACCCCCTTGGTGAACAAACGCTCGGATCATACCTCCTCAATCTAGCTGAAGTCAGAAGGACAACAGTGCCCAGGCTGCACTACCAGCTAAGCACACAACTCTTAGCTGATGGTCTTTGTCATCGCTTGACCCGTGGAAGCATGAGGTAGGAACTTGTGAGGACCAGAGCTATTTTGGACGATCTCTTTATCGACTCACCGTTTTGCAGCCCAGTGGGCAGTGGTGATGGTAGACGCCTTTCGGAATTTCACCTAACGCGTCCTACAAAAACTATACATTTTATCTAGAGAAAAATCTTAAAGGCAAGAGAAGGAAATACCATCTTCCTTTAGGTGAATTATTCCGTTTTTCCTTTCCAAAAAAGTACTTCTGCCACTAGAAAAATATGGTCACAAAAGGCAAGGAAAAAAAACACCAACAGATTCACCGAGAACGATAGAACATGAAAGAGATTCAAAGTTACCAAACTAACCGAACACATGCGCCATTTAAAATATGGGAACGTGTTTTTTTTCTACATAAATGCAGGATGGCCAATCTGGAGGAAAAAAAGTGTAATCCACCGTTGTGGGAAAATAGTGAAACGGTGCTGCGGCTGCTAAGACACGCCGACAAACTGGTACAGTCTAGACTTAGTGAAGGGATAACCACAACACGGTTTTGTTTTTGCCTTTCTCGTACACCAAGTGTACTGGAAAGGCTATATGTTCACTCCAAAAATGACTTTTTGATAAAAGCTCGGAGGGTCGAGTCACATATACCAATAAACTCAGCTCGACGAATTGAGGTGATGTCTGTATGTGTGTATGTATGTGTGTATGTATGTGTGTGTGTATGTGTGTGTGTGTACAAAAAAACTCACATCACTTTTTGGCAGTAAACTTCAACCGATTTTAATGACCGACGGTTTATTCGACACGGAATCTGGTCCCATTGTTTCCTATTGAAAATGGTTCGGATCGGTCCAGCCGTTCCGGAGTTATGGCCATTTAGGTGTTCCGGAACGGTACCCCAGGAAGGGACCAGATATGAAAATGCATCAAACCTAGGCATGCGACACATCATACCACGGCATTTTCGATAACCTGATGAGCGGTAAGCTAAAATATAGTCTAAGACCATATCTGAACCGGTAGTGTTCCGGAACCGGTTCCGGGTGTCCCGCCGGAAGTGGCAAATATCAAAGTGAACCAAACCCATGCATGAGACACATCAAACCACGGCATTTTCGATAACCTGATGAGTGGTAAGCAGGAAAATAGTCTCAGACCATATCTGAACCGGTAGTGTTCCCGAACCGGTTCTGGGCGTCCCGCTGGAAGTGGCCAAATATACAATTGTACCAAACCCATGCAAGCGACACATCAAACCACGGCATTTTCGATGACCTGATGGACAATGAGCAGGAAAACCATCTCAGACCATATCTGAACCAGTAGTGTTCCGGAACCCGTTCCGGGGTTCCCGCCGAAGTGGTTAAATCTGAAAGAGAAACAAACCCGTACATGCGTCACATCAAATAGCGGCTTTTTATATTACCTAATGAACGGCCAGCAAGTGTTTCGGAATCGGTTTTGAGTGGCCGGAAGAGGCCAAATGTAAAAGTAAACCAAAGCCAGGCATGTGACACATCAAATCGTGGCTTTTGCGATAACCTGATGAACAGTTAGCTAGGAAATAGCCTTGCGTCTCACTAAAGACAACTGGTAGTGTTCCGGAATTGGTTCTGAGAGTCCCATCGAAATTGTCAAACCCTGCATGTGACACCTTCAATTTGCAGCGTTTTTGGTTAACCGATGAGCAGTAGACAAGACAATAATGTTAGGCCATATTTGGTTCAGCCGGTAGTTACCCGGAATCAGATCCGGGTAGTAAAATGTAAAATTTAACCAAACCAATGGATGCGGTACATCAAATCACGACCAGTCTTGTGAACATTCGACACTTTTCACTACCTTCATTTCGTTGCCGCAGTCGGTTGTCAGTCGGCTTTGTTACATTCGTGCGCTATCATTACCTCTTACCTACACACAACATGAGCAGTAGAACGAAGATCAATAAACATAAGAAAGGGTTAAATCAATGTCATCTGACAGGATGACATGTGTCTAATTCTAGCTTTACGCATAGATTTTCAGCCAATTCGGATTATGAATGTTAATATTAGTTTATTATTGCATGTTGCATTGAATACGACACACAGATGGGCAACATAGCTCTTATTATGGAAGAAGACAGGAATAACAAAAGCCGAACCGTCTCCCAAAGCCGCTATCGTGGTGAAGTGCATTCGTTTGACATTTTTGTTTCGAACCGTAGTTTGATTGCTTGTGTTGCGAATGTCGGAGACAAAGGAGGCCGAATATCTACGGAAAGGTTCAAATGATTGTGATCTCTAACAAAACTGATCACGTCTAATCGGCAACCTGATGGAAAAATAGAGTCAGACCACATTAGATTCCTGGTAGTGTTGCGGGTTCAGCTGTGGCTTCGAAAGTGGTTAGAAATAAAAGTGAAGCAAACCCATTCATGCGATATATCAAATCGCAATGATTAGGTAAAGGTGAATAAATAGCAATAAAATATTCTCAGACCATAATTGGGACAACCGGTAGTGTCATGGTCCATGACTCATGGAATCAGATCCGGCTATCCCACCGGAAATTATCAAATATAAAAATGAACCAAACCCATACATACGACACATCAGATCGTAGATTTTTTGATAATCGAATGAATGGTTATCAAGAAAATAGCCTTAGATCACATTGGAGACTAGCTGTTGTGTAACAGAACCAACGTTCATGTGAAAAATTAAATCGTGGCTTTGTTTGATGGCCTGATAAACATTAGGTATGAACAACAGTGACGAATAGGTCTAAGTTCTCATATGTATATGCGAACAAAATATAGACAAAACCAAAGCGATCTCATCAAATCGTACCATTTCAGATTCCTAAGGTGTAAATTTATAGCAGGATGGGTCAACGTTGAATGGAAATATAAGAATTTGATCGCGTCTAAAGAAGATGGTGGCTGTTTTAAGGAATTTTGAGCTCTAAAACTACGTAAAATAAGTGTATTTGGTATGGGAAATATGTTCGGAGTCCACCAGAGTATCCAAGATAGCGGTCCAAAGTCCAAGATAATGGCCCAGTGTTCAAGTTAGTGCCTATTTTATAGGATTTTTAATTCTTGCATTATGGGCATATTTTGTATGAAAATATGTCCAGAATTCAAAATTTGTAATCAGAAAACACAAGCTGTGCGCTCTTTTACAAGGTCTGCAATATGACTATAGTTTGAATGGGGAAGAATGCCGGTCTTCGTCCAAAACTGGTAATCAGAAAATCATAAACGACATGCCAAAATTCAATACGGCGACTATTTTATGTAATTTTTGGTGCAGAGTCCAAAAATGAATACCAGAGCATCCAAGATGGTGTCTCAATGTTTAGTTGGGGTAGATATCCGGAGTCATAAAATGATGACCGGAAAATCTAAAATGACGTTCCAAAATTTTGCGGCACTTGTTTGGTTTGAGTTTTGGATCGTTGTCTTATATTTTCTGAATATTGGATGTTATGCTAAAAGATTAACATACATTATAAAATGTATCCACATTGAGTAGATTTAGCAAGCAGTTTTCATTTTGTATTTATGTCAATGTCATCAACATGTCGCTCGAGTTTTGTTGAAAGGATATTTTAAAGCACGAGAAAGGCACCATCACCGCTAGGTGGATTAATTAGGGTTTTTTGTTTCGTTTTCGTAGATAAGGCGGAATGCAGAAAAGTTTAGTGTACCGAGCAGTATTAAAAATCATAAAATTTAAGACGAAGCAATGTTAGTAAATGTTAGTGGACACACTCTGTATCATCAACAACCTTCAACGACAGCAAGTACCTATCAATATCCTTCGTATATGTACATATATTGGGGTCTCCAGTTAGCCTAGTGGTTAAGGCTATGGATCGCCAATCTGGAGACGGCGGGTTCGATTCCCGTACCGGTCGGAAAATTTTTCTCGGCTCCCTGGCCATAGTGTACTTGCCTCACAATATACAAATTCATACAATGGCAGGCAAAGAAAGCCCTTCAATTAATAATTGTAGAAGTGCTCAAAGAACACTAACTTGAAGCGAGGCAGGTCAAGTCCCAGTGCGGACGTAGAGCCATAAAGAAGAAGAAGAAGATGTACATATATTATGTAGATAAATTAAATTGTGTTGTCAGGTGAATTCCGCTAAGAATGAAATCATAAACGATTTAAGTAGACTTTTTTGTATTCCTTTAATTGTTCTTCTTCTTGTTATGATTTTACTACTGGAACGGAGCCTGCTTTTTAGTTAGTTGGTAGATAGTATTAGTATTAGTAGTAAATGGTATTCAATGAGCACTCCTATGCTATTAACTGAAAGCTTTATTTTAAAATTGAAAAACTTTAAATTTGTGCTTCGCTTACTCGGCACAAAGAAACTTCTTTTCCGAAAGCCTACAAAATTTTCTTTACGAAAATAGCCTTTACTAATTGCCTGGACTCAATAGACACCCTCGATATGGTCTTGCTGATTTGCTACGCTTTTGCCACATCGGTTCTATGAGATTTGCGTAGTCGTAGATATGAGATATGTATGTTAGCAGACATTTTATTAGAGCCCAGTATGACATCATAAAAATGGAAGCTTTCATGGCTCTGCAATATGTCAACTTTATGAGTCACACATTTAGCACATGCTTTCCGACAACGATTGAAATAAATCTTAAATTCGAATTGTTGTTCACCCCCTCCCGCCCGAAATAACAATTTACAGCGTTATGAATAATAAAAGTCCATTGATGTTATTCTAAGCTGCACGCGCTCCGGTAGATCTTAGTCTAGAACGTGAAACCAAAACTGTTCCTTGAGCACCGGATCACGTCGTCGCTGTCATCGCAAATTTGCAAACAAAAATTGAAATTTCATATTCTATGAATATGAAATCGAAAAGTGTTTGCTCGGTTCTTTCTTCGGATTCGCAAAGAAATGAGGAGGAAGATTTACCTGACCGACGACCTTAGTGGATCCATAAAGACGGGAGGATTACCACAAGGCCAGTGCAATTTAATGGATCTTAGACCACCTTCTTCATTCATCGCCGTCAGTAATCCCCATCAATCTGGCACTAATTGTCGTCATTTGCTTCTTCACACCTTCGGTATAACAGTTGCTAGGAGCTATTTCCAGCTGAAGCCGTCATATCCAGCTCATCAAAATCAGTGCATAGGCGAATGAGAGATAGTAAAACTCATATCGATCATGGAGGAATGAATAGTCGTAACCCACATCACCAGGATAGTGTCGCCGCCGCCACTCTGTCAGTTGCGTTTTTTATGCGATGTGATGAGCGCAGCGTCGTAACTTCGTTTAATTAAAACGTGATTCTATATCAGAAACGTGACAAAGCACAGGTGACAGGTAATCTATTTATGTTGTGCCCGACCGAGATGATGCGATGATGGTGGACCGGGCGGCGATGATGATAGAGAGACCCATTCCGGGATACCTACTCTTAGACGAGTTTTACATGGCTCGTTAACGACACGGCGGCGGTAACGGGAAGCTTTGAAGGATGAAATGAAAATGGGTGGTGGAGTTTCCCGGAAGAGGATGAGGGTGGTTTATGTTGAGGTTATTTTTGCAACAATTGAGAGACCACTTCTTCAAATGCTCTGTTAAATAACGGAGGAGCGTTTTCAATTTCGTAATAAACAGTATATACTAGAGATGTTGCATATTACATATATGCGTATAGTCTGTCTTTTGCATTAACCAAAATTTAAATCTTGAAATTTGTTTTTGCTTGTATGATATTTTATTGGCAATCGCCTTGAGATCTCAAGATACTTCTTATTCTTAATCAAACGTTCTCTTCGTTACACTGATCTTCAATAACTTCATATCAAAGATTACCATTTCCAGTTTTCGATTACTTTTTGCATGCTTTACCTCTTTTCGCTACTATATAGCCACATGAGAGCATCAAAACATCGTCGCAAATCGTTGGCTTTACCCGCTTTATACCATGATAGCATGGCTCTTCGGTGAAGAATCTTCAAACAGCACTCTGATCCCACACTTAAATTCACTCCATTCCTGCATCTAAAGGATTTCGCTTTGAAATTTATTTGACGCTAATCTAATAAAATATCTCCTACAAATCAAATCAGCGCTTTGAGCACTATGTATTTTTTTATATCAAGGAATGTGAAACATGAGGAGACAGAACCATCGTCAAATCTACAAGGATGTCTTTGCAATCACAGCCACAACGGGTGTCAACTGGTATGAATCAAAAGCCAAGTAAAGTGGAAAACAGTTGTCCGCCTGAGTTACTCAGTCTGACCTGCAGTGAGTTTATAGATTTTGTATATACGAACTTGGTAGGGTGTAAAGTGAAGACCTGATTTCAATACTGGTAAAGAGACGCAGATATTTTTTTTTTTGTGATAGTGAACATTGTCCCCATTATTGAGGGCTTCTTTTCTGATCTATAAATAAATACAAATCGCAACGCACCAGATATATGTGGTTGAAGACCTACAATTAATGTGTTTATTGTGATTGCATGAAGTAAATAAATGTTTGCTGAATTTTCTGGAAGAATTATATGAGTAACATTGCCTAGAATAGTACATGGTTTCAGCAGCCGTTGTTAGCAGATCATAAATGTGTTTGACTATAGATGGGAACTAATTTTTTGTGGCTTCTCAGTTTTGACAAAATCAAAACGCTCTTATTTTATTTTGTCCGGCGTTTCGGTCCGTTTGGGACCTTCTTCAGGGACTCAATAGTTACAGTGTTCTCTTCTACTGTGGTTCAGAAGAACCTGTAACTGTCGCATGCATCGAGTTTCCCTGCACAATCGCAGCCAAATCGGATGCTCTATCGGAAACAAAAAGTGGCCAAAGCCGCAAGGATACGGTGGGCAGGGCATGTTGCAAGAATGCCGGACAACAACCCTGCAAAGTTGGAGTTTGCTATCCATCCGGTTGGTACAAGAAGGCGTGGAGCGCAGAGAGCACGCTGGGCGGACCAGGTGGAGCGTGATCTGGCGAGTGTTGGGCGTGACCGACGTTGGAGAGCTGCAGCTGCAAATCGAGTATTATGGCGGCAAATTGTTGATTCAGTATTATCATGAATTGGATGTTAACTAAATAAATGAAATGAATCGGAAACAAAACTCGGTCCAAAGTTAGCTTTGCAATAGTGATCGTTCTCGGGTTAGGTACTAAATTCCGGGGTGCTGAGTCCCTGTTTCCCTGAAGAAGGTCCAAAATGGACCGAAACGTCGTACAAAATAAATTAAAAGCGTTTTGATTTTGTCAAGACTGAGAAGCCACAAAACATTTGTTGATAGCAGAAGCTGCTTTTTGCTTTTCTGCAAAATAAATAAATTTGTCATTGTCGATCGTCACTACAACTTTCGGCGTTTACTTGTAATTTACAGATTTTTCTATTGGTAACTCTCATATGACGTGTGTGTTGCCTGGTTTACAATTTGCAGTTAGAAACATTTTCGTCGGCTTTCATTAGTGGTCGATAGAGTCGAAATGTGATGTTCGCTTGAATAGGAAAGTGTTCTGATTAGTTAGTTGTTGGTGACATTCCTTCAGGATTCCTACAAAATTCCTTCCGAAATGTTTCTAGGATTCCTTTAAGCATAACACCCGTGGTTTGTTCAGAAATTAATTCGTGGACTCTTGTTCCACAAGGAGCTCCATCTGAGATTCTTCTTGGGGCTTCTTTAAAAGTTTCTTCGGGGATTCTTCCAGGATTCCTTCTGAGATTATCTATGGAACTTCAAGAGATTCCTTCCGGGATTTCTCCAGAAGTTTTGGGAATCCTCAAGAAATTATTTCCAACATTCCTTCCGGAATTCCGGAAAAAGTTGAATTCCATAATAAACTGTTTTAGGAAAGCCAGAAGAATCTCCAGACGGAATTTCTAACAAAGCTGATGGATGATTCCACAAGAAATTTTTGGAAGCCCAAGGTACAGTAGGAACTTCTTGAGAAATTCCATAAAGAGTGCCGTGATTTCGGGTGAAAATGATCACTTTTCGCAGTTTTTAGCGATTAATTTTTGAATACTTATCGATATGGTTAAATGCAATACTTTAAAACAAGTACGACCATGGATTTCATCAGTCAACAAGGTTGAAAATTCTACGGCAAATCATTTTATTACAAAAAAAATTCATTTGAAATAAAAAAAATCGAAAATTTTACTTTCGGCGTGAAATTGATCAGTCAGTGAAATGTTGTTGCAAGTCCTGAAAATAGTTTTTCCACCTGAATTAATCACCCCAGAATGCAAAAAGTTATGCAAAACTTTTACAACTTTACTAAAATTTTAATTATTTAAGTTTGAAATTTAATCAATCTTCAGAAACCGCCTAAAAGTATGCAATTTTCATACTAAAATATGTTATAACTTCCAGAAAACCACAATTTTATGCATAAATTTCAATATTTACAGAACTTTTGATGACAAAATCGACTTTAGCGAACACTTGGCAGCTAGAAACATTCATTCAAACATTCATTACATTTGCGATACAGCTTTGGTAACAAAAGTTTAAAAGTGTCTGAAGTTCGTCTAGCACGCAGTTTCGGAAAATATTGAATTTTATACTGAAATATGTTCCCAATTGGCTGTAAAACATGTAAACTCATAATTCAATAACTCTTGAGCCACATTTTGGACATTTTTTACAAATTGTTTTAAGTTTAAAGCGTTATTTCAACAAATAAAAATGGCCCCCACGCTGATCAATTTCACCCGAAATCACGGTACCACACAAAACAACTGAAGGATTTCCAACCCATGAACATCTTGGATAGTTCCCGAATGGGCTTCCGGGGAAATACTAGAAGCAACAGGAATCCCAGAAGGAATTCCCGAAAAAATCTGAAATCAGTTTCTGAAAAAATCCCGGAAGAAGTACTGGAGTAATGCCAGAAGAAATTCCTGGAGGACTCCCGAGGGAAGTTCCCGGAGGAACCCCGAAAGGAGCTTCTGAGAGAATCTTGGAGGTGTCCTGGAAGCAGTTCCCAATGGAAAACTGGAAGCGGTTTCTAGAGGAATCCCGGAAAAGGATCTTGACAGCATCACAGAAGAAGCTTCCGGTTAAATCTCGGGAGGATTTCGCTGAGGAATACCAGAAGGAGTTCTCGAAAGAATCCCGGAGGAAGTGCCAGATGGAATCCCGAAGGGGTTCTTGGAGGAATCTCGAGAGAACCTCCCGTAGAAATCCCGGAAGTAGTTCCTGATAGAATCCTCGAAGCAGGTCCTGGAGAAATCCTGGAAGAAGTTTTTGAAGGCCAGTGGAGCGGACCTGGTTTGATGATTATAGCACGTGACTATCACACCGAGGACCTATGAAAAGGAGGTTTTCAATCCTGGAAGTAGTTCCTGGTGGAATCGCGGAAGAGCTTTTGTAGACTCGGAAGGAGTTCCCGAAGGAATCGCAGAAGTCATTCTCGGAGGTGTCCTGGCGGCAGCTCCCAATGGAATACTGGAAAGAGTTCCTAAAGCAATTCCGGAAGTAGATCCTGTAGTATCACAGAAGCAGTTCCCGGTTGAATTCTGAAATTAGTTCGCGGAGGAATATCGGAGGAATCCCAATTGAAATCCTGGAAGTAGTTCTTGACAGAATACCTGAAGGAGGTCCTGGAGGATCCTGGAAGAAGATCTTGGAGGAATGCCAGAAGATGTTTTTGGTGGCAAGTGGAGCGGACCTGGTTTGGAGGTTAAACTGACTATATTCGTATAGTGGACGTAAGCGCCACATATAGCAGAGGGCCCATATAGCCGAGGCGGTAAACGCACGGGTATTCAGCATGACCATGCTGAGGGTGACGGGTTCGATTCCCGGTCGGTCCAGGATCTTTTCGTAAAGGAAATTTCCTTGACTTCCATGGGCATAGAGTATCTTCGTGCCTGCCACACGATATACAGTGGTTTTTCGGTTTTATCACGATCAAAAAAAATTTTACCGTGATATAAACGAAACCGTGAATTTGGTGAAACGAGAAAAAAATGTAATTTTTTCATTCAAAATCGTTCAGCTGTAATATATATGAGTCGTAATTCACATTTTTTAACAGTTTTGGTGGACTGGGCAATGCAGTATTAATTTTATTTTGATTTCGGAATGTTTTAGAACAAGTGTGATAAAAACGAAACGGAAATCGTGATAAAATCGAATAGAAAAGCGTGAATTCGGGCGAGTAGTGATTAAAACGACTAGTGATAAAACCGAAACGCCACTGTACATGCAAAATGGTCATTGGCAGAGGAAGCTCTCAGTTAATAACAGTGGAAGTGCTCATAGAACACTAAGCTGAGAAGCAGGCTTTATCCCAATGACGACGTTACGCCAAGAAGAGAGAGAGAGACGTAAGCGCCACTGTAGTTTTCAACACACATCTGAAATTTTAACAATGAATTATGGAAAGTTCAATATTTTTTACACGGTAACATCTTGCTAGTGATTAGATCTTGTGCTCTATTGAATAAAACTGGTCACAATTATGCTCATGTGATGGATATGTATTAGCTTGTGAATGCTGACATTGTCAATGGTGGTTACGTTGACTATGCGATCATGGGCAGTAAAGCGCATAACTATCGCGTCAAGGACCTGGGATCGATTCCGACGCCCGAAAAACCCACAAAATGTAAGTTCTTCCTTCGGAAGGGAAATAAAGCGTGGGTCCAGAGATGATCTAATCTCGGGCCTCAATCTCGTTAATGTCAGAATTTATTAAGAAATTGCTGTAGAAATCTCAAAAAAGGCTAGGCCCATGGCTGCAGTGGTTACACGTCCATTTCATAAGTGGATGGTCATGAGTTCGATTCCAGCCCCGGCACTTGCCATTTTTCGTCAGCTGCTTTTCCTCCAGAGAGCGTCTGGCACTGATCCTCTTCTGAACAATAGCTCTACAGTGAATTGCAAAGCTGTATTAGATTTAACTGAAGATTAGCTGTAAATTAGATTAAGCGGTTAAGAATATAACAAATAATATTTTAAATAGAATTCCTGTAGAAACCTCGCATGGAATTCTTAGAGGAGTCCTGAAGAAAAGGTATCCCGGAGGACATCCTTGCGAGAAAAATGGAAGGCGTTCCTGAAGTAATCCCGGAATGAATTCCTGAAGCCATCCAGGAAAAACTTCTGAAGAAATTTTGGAAGAAATCTCTTGTGAAATTCCTGGAATGATCACCAGGAACTCCAGGTGTAATCAGAGAAGTAAATTTTAGCGAAATCCCAACAAGAACTGGAAGGAATCTGTAAGGGAACATCTAGGGAAATTTTGGGAGAAAATTTTAGATGAATCCCAGGAAAAATTCCTTAAGGAGGGATTTCTGGAGGAATCTTGGGAGGACTTTTTGGAAGAATCTCAGATGGAACCTGTTTAGGAATCTAGGAAAAAAATCTTAGAAAACCCCAGTAGTGGGAGCTTTTGAATCAGTTCCTCAGATTCGCTTTTAAAAATCTCTTGAGGAACTCCTAGGGAATCCCAAAAGTAATTCTTGGAGGAGTGCCACTAGCAAGTCCAAAAACAACACATTTTTCAACGATCGCGTACCCTACGCTTTGAAATCAATCAAACCGCCCATATAAAGTTGAAGAAGACCGTAGAAAACAAGGCCACTAAACGTCAAAGACTTTGACAAATTTTCCTTAGCAACCGTGGCGTGCAGTACCCTATTACGACATTCGGAGTTTCACTATATCAATTTTCTATGGAGTGGCTGATATAGTATTATTCATTACACCAACAACCTTGTCTTGAAAATGTTTGACAGTTCTCAGGTAACTTGACAGATCACACACAAGCAATATATGGACCAAAAAATAGCTTCTACTT
This sequence comes from Aedes albopictus, assembly GCF_035046485.1. Classification (NCBI taxonomy): domain Eukaryota; kingdom Metazoa; phylum Arthropoda; class Insecta; order Diptera; family Culicidae; genus Aedes; species Aedes albopictus. The sequence goes on along the minus strand of NC_085137.1, from coordinate 108,985,360 downwards.
TACCGACTTCTTTTTGTTCGTAACCTGACAATCTTAGTTTTACCTACTGCGTTTCTTTACGTTCAAAGTCCAAGTCCTCGTTTAAAATTTCAAAATTAGGTATCAAAAAATATCTCAATATCTTCATGTTTTTTACCTCATAAACTTTTCTTGGGTAAAATTAACAGAGCAAAACAAAAGCGACCGAAATTCGACATTCTGTTCTTGAGTTATGCGTGATCCCACGTATGTCACTGCATGTTTACACATACAAAAAAAAACATTTGAATTGGTTCACTACGATAAAAAAATACACAGGAACCAATTTTTATTGCCATGGGCTGGGGGTGCATGCATAAATTTAAAAGGGCATAAAAATAAATTTTGAATGTAAATTATCTATGCAGTTTTTATTTGTTTATGGAACTTTTGTAGTTTATTATAATAAACTACATAAATAATTATTGCTTCCACCCCTACTATTTTATTGGTAATATCTGATTTTCTTATGAAAAATTATCACTTTTTATGAGTCCGTTATATTTCAGCCATTCTGCAGCAGTGAAGTCCTTCTATGAAGTGCCATAGAGCTTTTCAGCGGTGTGAATTGAAGGCCAGTCAAAAGTGATGAAAAGTGAAAATTGAACGTCGATGAAGAACAATTCGGCTACCTGCTGCTTTGGTACGGTTGCCTTCGTCGTACGCAAAACGAGATTTTTTTTACAACTCGTAAGTGGAGTGAAAAAGAAATGCGAAATTTCTCGTAATTATTCGATTTCCAGTGCTATTGGGAATGATTATCGACAGCACTAGTTTACAGCATTTTTAGTTTTGAATCATGCCCTGAGTTCAAAAACGTGAAGGAAAAAAATTACAGTAGAGCGGAAATTTTTTCGACTTTCCGTACAAGGCTGTCGATTTGAGATTGAATTTTGTTCTATTTTTAAGCAAAGATGCTTCCTTCATACATATCTATTTCCGTAACCAATGCTCTGATTGAGCTGTTTTTTTAACTGTAACTGGCTAACATCTAATATAAGTAGAAAAAGATTTTTTTATTTGATTTTTTCTTATTGAAAGAAAAAAACGTAAATCTTCATATATTTTTGGAAATTTCGTCCAAATTTAAGGAGATTAATCACCAATATCTCGAATCCCACGAATTTGATGCAAAAATTATGTTTAGATAATCGAAACATATTATATTCAGCTTTCAGTTTATACAAAAAGATTGAAAATTCGTTGACTGCAACGCAAAATATTTAAATTTTAGTAAATTTCATATTTTTAAAAACCATAGAGCTCAATTTTCAGAACTCAGAACTCAAAAACTGTTCTACTTAATTTTTTTTGAAGCACGATCTTGATATCAGAACAAAATTATGCATCAAAAATTTTGGTCGTTGACAGTCTTCATGACTCTCTTTTTTTTTTTTTTTTTTGTAAACTAGTGTAGTCTACATCTTTTTGCTTCCATTTGGTGATCTATTGGCAAAAGGTAATTTGGAATATCTGTAATTTTTGGCAATTTTCCGTCTGATATAACACATATGACGAAGTGAATTTCTACCCTAATTGGCATGATGTAATGTATTGTAATAATTTGTTGAATTTGAAAATAGATTTCTCAACATTGCGAGGGAAATTGTTAATAAAAATTGAAATTCAATTATTCCGGAAAAGTTCCTGGAAAAACTGGAGGGGATTAATCTTGAAGATACGCATAAAAATTGGGTCTCCAGTTAGCCGTGTGATTAAATCTATGGATCGCCAATCCGGAGACGGCGGGTTCGATTCCCGTTCCGGTCAGGAAAATTTTCTCGACTCCCTGGGCATAGTGTATTATTGTGCCTTGCCTCACAATGTACAAATTCATGCAATGACAGGAGAAGAAAGTCCTTCAATTAATAAATAACTGTGGAAATGCTCAAAGAACACTAAGTTGTAGAGAGGCAGGCAAGTTCCAGTGAGAACGTCGAGTCATAAAGAAGAAGAAGAAAATGAAGATACGCATAAAAATGTAAATAACAGAGATATTTGTAACAGTCCGAAAAGCGATTTAGACAGCAGGGGATTTTTTTTTATTATCGAACACTTTGGGCCGAAGGGTCTCCGATTTCAATGAAAATTTCACCAGAGCTAGAGGTCGTGGATATATGACCATATATGGAATTTAAAAAAATCATAGTCGACTATTTTTCCGGGAATCACTAGATGAAATTTCACGACTTTTCAAAATTTTGTAAAACATCCCAAACTTCAAAAAATCATATCTCAAAAACTATGCATCGTAGAACAAACTTTTTTTAGTGAAATCGACGCCAAATTACCTCAGCAATCCGATAAAAATACATTGAGAAAAAAGTTTCCCAGAAATTTTTTCACCATAGAGAAAAAACGTCTAGAAATGCTGATAAAAGTACCGTCTGTATCATAGATTATTTTGAACAAAATTTTTCCTAGCGCAAAAATTAATGTTCTTCATTTCGTTCTTTGACGCCAAAATGGAATCTCTTACCGTTTTAGAGATATAGCAAAAAAACCAACGGCCAGTCGCTATATTTTCATAGGAAGTCATCTACAACAGCGGCCGTTCACTTGTCGCAACATGTTTGCTTTGCAACGAGCAAATGACATACGCTAATTGTAACGTAACTTTGACACTAACGTGCATCGGAGTGCACTGACAGCACATATATAGCACTTGAGTACCTTTTAAATGCATTAAATAGTCATGTTTTGCAATGACCGGGTATCTAACTAAAATGTGTTTCAAATAACAAGTTAACAACGAGCTAATGCCACCGGTGAGCGTCAAATTACTTATAGCACTCATGCCCTATATGTTTTCCATTTCAATTTAAGAAAACAATGAAAACAAAGAAAACTATTAACGGAGAATGGTTACTACTCAGCAAAATATTTGAAATTATACCTAACGAAAAAAAAATTGCATACAAATTTCTATCTTATTTAACTTAATTTTACATCAAACAATTTCTTGTATAGAATGTTGAACGCAAGCTTCATACTGAGAGCAAGCTGTAAATTTATACACTGATGGAAAAATGTGTGCGATACGACGAGGTCCTTTTGTTACAGGTTAAATGATATAACATTTTTATCTGTGTAAGTAACAAAAATGCATAGTTGTGTAGTATTTTTTGATTATACAGTGGTTTTTCGATTTTATCACGATCAAAAAAAAAATTACCGTGAAATAAACGAAACCGTGAATTTGGCGAAACAAGAAATAAATGCAAATTTTTTATTCGAAATCGATAAACTGCAAAAGATATGAACCGGTGTTCGCATTTTTAACGGTTTTAGTCAACTTGGTTATGTTATATTGATTTTATATTGATTTCGGAATGTTTTAGAACAAGTGTGATAAAAACGAAACGAAAATCGTGATAAAATCGAAATGAAAACCGTGAATTTGAATGAGTAGTGATTAAAACGACTAGTGATAAAACCGAAACGCCACTGTATTTCTTTTGCTTCGTTCAGAAATAACGAAAGCATTCTGGAAATTTTCAAAAGATATAGATAGTTAAGGATCCAATATTGACCCATGAAGCTTCGTAAATGCACAGGTTGTGAATGAAGTGAGGACGTTAGAGGATTTCTTGAAATTAAACATTTACTTGACATCTTAGAGCATTAAACAATTTTAGACAATATTTTAATCATTCGAACCGTGCACCGATTTATTGGTTGATTCGAATATATTATGGGTAGTAGTATGAGTTTGTCATGCTCGTTCTCAAAACTGATGAAGTCTTTTTGACAACAAATTGTTAGTTAGAAAAAAGTGATGAATTGATTGATCTTACATTTCAGTGTTTTTTTCTATTGATCAATGTCAAAACTTACTTTAACGGTAATGATCGATCCTCCAGCGTACCGTGCTGTCTCAACTGCTGTCAACTCAGTAGCTTTATACAGAGCTCGGTATTAATCTTTGCTAACCATTGCTGAATATTATTATCGTCACTGTTGGAATTGTGTCGCTTCTTAGAACAGGAAAAGCTTGGTTTGAAGCAACAATGTTTTATTAGCGCGTTAAGAAGTTGTAGACATGGTAAACTTCAATTTGTTGCCCGTACTAATTAGTACATGTTTATTTTATTATCTGTATTAACGAGATTTTTAGCCATAGGCTAGTTCATCTTGGGACCCACACTTTACTTCCCTTCGTATGTCAGGAGTGGGATTCGATCCCAGGTCCTCGGCGTGACTGTCACGAGCTGTAACCATCACACCAGATCCGCTCCAGAGAGTACATGTTTGTTCCTCTCATCCATGGTATTATCTTTTAAAGTTCCGTTAAGTTTTAAATTAGTGTTTTTTCTAAAGCACATTATACAAACACATTATGCACAGACCATGCTAGTTATTAAATATTGAGTGGAAAATGTCTCTTTATGGTGTATAGAAGAATCCACATACCAATGATCATTTAAGCAACAAAAACTCTATAAAAACAAAATAAAGCTTTACATGTGTAAAGAGACCTTATAGTAGGTTGTCCCAAAATTGAACATGGTCGAAAAGCTTGGGGGCTCACCCTGCAAATGATAGTTAAGGGTGTTAGAAACAAACTTTTGTATGACGGCAACTTTCAGAAATGACGTTTAGAGGTCGCCCCGGCGAGATTTTTGAAAAATGGCCATTTTTCGTAATAAATTTCATACAAATATTTTTTACCGAACAAAAATTGGCAATACCCACTATTTTTATATTTTTTACAGCTTGATATGGATCCAAACTTCTTGGGAAAAATAATTAACGACATGTTTTGCAGGTAACTTTTTGATACTGATTTTTTTAATTTACTAAAATTAGTCATTTTTTGATATACTGCGCATTTTACCCATCATAAAAAGTATCTGAACCTAATGCTAATTTAAAAAAAATTTCATAAAAAGATAGGAAATTTTATGAGGAAGAACTTTGCCGAAGACAGCATTGCGTTTTTTCTATCCGTTTTAGAGTTATTCACGATTTACTATTTGGTGAAATTTGAATTTTTAGGTATTTTTCTAAAAATGTCACATAAGATCTTCTCAAAAACACATACTGACATACAAAGTAAAAAATCACGTATGCTCAACAAGTTTTTGTCTTGATTGTGTTATGGAATTATGGTGACATCATTAATTGGTTTTTATTTTTTGTTACTCAATCCCTTCATATAGAAATTATATAGCAAAGATTTCTTAAAAAGCTAGCTCTCTTGACTTGACAAGCTCAGTACTATTGATTTTTTAAAGATATTCTCCACAAAATGTTGAGCCATATTTTCGCGTTTATCTTACTTTCTTGTCGATATTCTCAATTATTTTTCTATACGAAGTCGTATGAGTCCTGGACCAGTGAAACAGCCCAGGAAACAGTGGCAAAGTGAATAAAGGCGAATACGAATCGCGATTACGAACATCTTACGTAAGAATACCTATTTTTAGATACTAAGTTCCAATTCAAGACATTATAAAAAGCAGAGCATGTCTTTTTTTACATTTACTGACTTGAACTATCTTATCAACATCGAAAATAAGATACACCGAGTCAAATTGAAACGGGTGGGATGAGATGAACCAGCGAGTTAACGTAATGTTATCCAAGGTTAGAACAATTTGATTACCATAACAAAAACGCGGCATATAATAGGACAAGGTGGGCTATTATTGGTAAACAACAGTTTTGGACGTAAACAAGTGACGTCATTTTTATCATCCTATATGTTGATCAAAATGATAGGGACTACTAGATCGTTTTATTCATGTCTATGAACGATTTGAACAACATCATTGAAAACCAAAATCGGCATGTTTTGCGGAATGTATCACCTTCTAAATGATATAGAAAATGTGCCGTGCGTTTGATTGTGTATTATGCTCGTATAAACCATTGTCAGTACATCACCGTTAAAAATGCCATGGCCTACTGAGGCATCTCAAAATGGTACCTAATGATAAAGTTTCTCGCTAGTAGGTACCTCTCTATATCAAAGAAAATAAATTTGTCAACGGAAACAAAAATTCAATAAATGATGCCACCATAATTCCTAAACACAATCAAGACAAAACCTTGTTGAGCATACGTGATTTTTTACTTTGTATGTGTTTTTGAGAAGCTCTTATGTGACATTTTTAGAAAAATACCTAAAAATTCAAATTTCATCAAATAGTAAATCGTGAATAACTCTAAAACGGATAGAAAAAACGCAATGCTGTCTTCGGCAAAGTTTTTCCTCATAAAATTTCCTATCTTTTTATGGAAATTGTTTTAAATTAGCATTAGGTTCAGATACTTTTTATGATGGGTAAAATGCACAGTATATCAAAAAATGACAAATTTTAGTAAATTCAAAAATTCAGTATCAAAAAGTTACCTGCAAAACATGTCGTTAATTATTTTTCCCAAGAAGTTTGGATCCATATCAAGCTGTAAAAAATATAAAAATAGTGGGTATTGCCAATTTTTATACGGTAAAAAATATTTGTATGAAATTTATTACGAAAAATGACCATTTTTCAAAAATCTCGCCGGGGCGACCTCTAAACGTCATTTCTGAAAGTTGCCGTCATACAAAAGTTTGTTTCTAACACCCTTAGCTACCATTTGCAGGGTGAGCCCCCCAAACTTTTTGACTATGTGCAATTTTGGGACAACCTACCTTATAGTTACCTGATATCCACTCATCACTAACGGCATATGATTGCTTTGATTGAAAAAAAAAAAATTGATAAGTTGTTGCATTTAAAAGGCACTAAAGTGCCATATATGTGCTGTCAGTGCACTCCGATTCACGTTAGTGTCAAAATTACGTTGCACTTAGCGTATGTCATTTGCTCGCCGCAAAGCAAATATGTTGCAACAAGTGAACGGCCGCTTTTGTTGATGGCTTCCTATGAAAATATAGCGACTGGCCGTTGGTTTTTTGGCTATATCTCTAAAACGGTAAGAGATTCCATTTTGACGTCAAAGAACGAAATAAAGAACATTAGTTTTTGCGCTAGGAAAAATTTTGTTCAAAATAATTTATGATACAGACGGTACTTTTATCAGCGATTTTAGACGTTTTTTCTCTATGGTGAAAAATTTTCTGAGAAACTTTTTTCTCAATGTATTTTTATCGGATTGCTGAGGTAATTTCGCGTCGATTTCATTAAAAAAAGTTTGTTCTACGATGCATAGTTTTTGAGATATGATTTTTTGAAGTTTGGGGTATTTTGAAAAATTTGGGAAAATTGTGAAATTTTATCTAGCGTTTTTCGGGAAAATAGTCCACTATGATTTTTTTTGAATTCCAAATTTGATCATATATCCACGACCTCTAGCTCTGGTGAAATTTTCATTGAAATCAGAGACCCTTCGGCCCAAACCTGTTCGGTAATAAAAAAAAATCCCCAGCATTCTTTGTGTTTTTAACCATCCGATCAATAGTATTTCGCAGAAGTCCAGTGTTTCGTATGAAATTTCGATTGTTTTTGCTAATCACTGTGGCTCTCCAGAACTCTTAGATTTCCCAACAAAACAACAATGATTTTTCCTCAATAGAAAGAATCACTCTTTATCTTTCTATTCCTAGCTTCTAGCTACCTAGATAGGGGATAGAGGGACATTACTCTCCGCCTAAGCATCTGTGGTAATAAATCTCAAATTATACTGTTTTTAAGGGTTTATTTTGCCTTGGTGAGTAGTTCATTCCTTTACTTAAGAGGCTTTGGCTCGCATGCCCACAAAATTTCCCATTCAAATAAATAATTAAGAAAAGTGTTACTTTTTAGGTGCTGGAAAACTGTAGGAGGCAAAACGCCTTTTCGGGTGATGCATAACGCCCGCTAGCATTTCCCGCTTTGACTTGTTGTGAAATACCAAGGGGCTCCATCACATTCTTCCAAACTCCAAACAGCAAATGAAGGAGTAGGATGTGCGTGGTTGGGAGGTGGGGGGGGGGGGTGGTATGTAAAGTGGACAGGGTATACTCTTATGGCTTTTATTGGTTTTCAACATGTTTTAACGATTGAAGCTTATGCCTAATGATTCACATTATACTTTTGCTGATCTTGAACATTAAAATCAAATAAACCTATTCAAAATGACAAAAACTTGAAAAATCGGAAATGATGTAAAGTTTGCTTATCACTGCTAAGGTTTTCTCGTAAGTTTTGTTCAAATTATTACAAGTTTTACACCCTTAACCAATAAAGACCACGTAGAAAAATATTTTTGACCGGAAAAAAAAATAGTTTTATAAAAAAAAAGTTTTAGAAACAATTTTAACACAATCAGACCTTGGGGGTAAAATGGACAATTGGTTCAAATTTCACATTTTTTTTTTTTTTTGCAAAGTCCAGAATTATCAGCCGTCGATACGTATAGATAGTCGTGAGATAGTCGAAGTAAAAAGTTATAAATAAATATTTTATACCATTAAAATATAATTTTCATCCAAATCAGTGCTTGTTTTTTACACTATTTTTACAATAAGGTACACCGGGGCAAGTTGAAACGGGTGGGGCAAGATGAAACGCAAAGTTTTGAAATAGTTTACAATACATTTTAGAATTTTTTAATTCGCCAAAAGATTCTTTGAATAAAAAACTATGTGTTATGGCATTCGAACTGTTCACCATCATCGTATACCACAATGTTTACCCGCTGTTTCATCTTGCCCCACCCATTTCAACTTGCCCCGGTGTACCTTAATTATTAAAATGTGTATCAAAATTAGAATTAAAAGTTTGAAAACAACAAAATGAAGATTTCGTATGAAATTTGATAGTTTGTAATTAAAAACATAGAAACAATATGCTGTTATATAACTTTTAACGACTTGTTCATTTTACCCCATCGATTGTCTATTTTACCCCCACCGATTTTTTTCACGCTATTTTTATGCACGTTTTGGTGAAGAAAATAACCAAAGACAACATTATATTTTAAATGCAATTCCTTGCAAGATTTCTAAAGTATATCATTACCTTCCATGTTACTCGGGAAAGCAGATGGATTTTGCCGCATTTCCACTGGAAACGACCAAAATGCTTAGGTTGTCCACTTTATCCCCACATCCCCTTGTTTAATAGGTTGATTACGTATAATCAGAGCGCAATGTCTTAATTTCTTTGCACTTATATACTGCTTCGTGGTTACTTGGGAATGCTTCCTGTTTTGTGGTTTTACATATTCCACAAGAAAACATGGCTAATACTTCTGGAAAGCGAAATATCGAGAATATGTTGTCTTTCATTCTCAACTAAGTCTAATTACGACTCATCAATTCAAAATCACTTCCCAAAAAAAAAAAAAACTGCAAACTACCTATAAGAACTCGAGTTCACACATCCGTCGATCGTGATAAAAAAAGCTGCCATAAAAAACTACACCTGTCCCGAGGGCAGAGCCGTGGAAAATCTCGAACAGACGGAGCGTTTCGAAAGTTTTTCGCACCCAATTTTTTTCCACGGAAGTCTGACACGGGTGACGATGGGCTGTGCTTCGGTGGTGGCGGAGGCTTATCTCAATGACGACAATGTCGTCGTCGTCGTCTTCTTCATCGGAAGTTGCTCACATCAAGCGGCAAGCAGAGGAAACGTAGGTATGTTGAGAGAAAGCAGACATGCACTAGCGGAAGAAACTGCAAGAATCTCCGAGTGGGAAGAAGTTGCTTATGAGCTCCGGCGGATGCTGTTGCATGTTGGCGATTGGGTTTCACCTGGGGGTGATTACGGAGCAATTTTCTGCCAAGCACTGTGGTAAGGACGGTGTTCCAAATGATCATCCCTACAAATGACACTGACTGGCGAAGAAAGCGTTCACCCCTTTCGATGTGCTTGACGATGACGGCGAATGTGAAAATTTGCTGTGGAAAAGTGCCCCCGGCGCAAAGTTTCCTCATATCAGCTCATCTTGTCACCTAGCTGTCGTCGTCGTCGTCGTCGTCGTCGCTGTCGTTGTTGTCGTCTTTGCTTCTTTGGTGGTCTTTGCGTTACAAACGAGCTGAAACGATGGTTGTTTCAAATTTCCAAGCAAGAGAAGCGAGTTTGAAAAATGAGGTAAATAACTACAGCTTAAATCCGGATCTTGGCATTGACAATGGGGAAGAAACTTTGACGTCCGTACGAGTATGCAGAAAGATGATGTAAGCCGGAGTTAAGCTTTAAGAAGACTACACGAATTTACATGAATGGAAATCATAAGGCAACAAACATGATTAACTTTAGCAAGATTTCCAAGGAAACTCTGGTTTGCCAAAAAAAGGACCCAGTTTTGGTTGCTTAACTTAACCTGCCCATGGTTTTACTTCAAATCTTCTCTGAGTTGTTCTCTCTGCAACCGCATCCGGATTTATTATATTATTACTTTCAAAACTAAGCAAACCAAAGGCCCACAAATCGCTATACCACAAGCGTGATATCTCCATACCGACTGTTGAACTTTCGCACAGATATTCTTAATATATCGATTGTAGCCGGTTTCTGGCTACAAAACCAATTTCCAACTCAATACAAAATGCAGACAGACAGAGCCACAATCAAATCGTCTTTACGCTCCTTGCATTCCTGTACGACGAGCGAAGCTGAGATGCCATTGCCGAGATTGGCAGCCAGCCCCAAATCCCCATCGGAGATCGATGATTCGTCGGAGTGCGGTGCGATTCTTGACTGTGGCTGGACTTCCCTCTTCACTTGGATGCGGAAAGGACGAAGAACTTGCTCGTTATCATTTATCTTCTCAACGCCGCCCGATGCGCCGAACAGTGAACGTGGTCGCCACCGGCCGGCCGGCTAGTCGGATGGTGAACGAGAAGAAAATTTGCTTATTGAAAAGTTGTTCATCTTCTTCGACTATAATTTCGTACTTTGCAGTACAAATGGGGGGTTTGGTGTAAGAAGCGCCATTTGGGATCGAATAGAATCTAATATTTAGCCATCTAAGTAACCGAAATCGCTTTGCATGAAATAGAAACATGTTGTAGTTCCACAAAGCTCCTCAGAACAGAACTTTCTAACTACTACAGAGGCTAAGGCATGATCACAGATAACCTCAGCTTACATAAATTCCTAATAAGCTACTTAAGCTGATTCAAGCTGATTAAGAGTTACAAATTGAACTTGTTCCGATTTTTCGAAATTCCATAAATGTTCATTGTTAGTCATCTAAGCAGCTTGAAAGCCAATTCAGATTGTCATCGATACTTGATCGAAAGTTCCAAGAAGTATTTAAATTACACAGCTCAAATTTTCTCGAGCACAAATCCAGAGAACCGTCATACGGATCTGGCTAAAAATGTAACTCAATGTTTACTGTGCGGAAGCAACCCAACTAACAATTAAAGATGAACAGTGACAACCATTGCTGAACAATGGTTGGATAATGGTGTCAATAGCTGAATAAGACGCAAGCTGAATATCACGTCGAAAAGGAGCTTGTTGGGTTTACAAACTATCTCTTGTTCAGCCTATCATCGTATGCTGAATATGATATTCAATAGACGATTATGCAACTTCTCTCCATTCTTTTTCCAGCTAAACTGCAATATTGAAAGTTGAGCCTGAGGACTTTCTAATTCAGCCTTTAGTGGTAATAACAAACCATTAAAAGGAATGGTTCTTATTACCGAAAAAAAGCGTGAGAAATGTGTAAAAGTGTTGACGACCATATCTTCTGAATATAAAAAAGAGATATTGTCCTAACCGATCATCGAATAATGGATTGCGAATCTGCTGCAGAAGTAACATTATCGAAAGGTAATCGGTATGGAATTTGTAAATGATAAAGTATTGCTTGACCAAATATTATATTTTAATACTTAAAAGGCATCGACGATATTCCTGATGTTGAATAATTACCATCGGTCATCTTGTAAGCCGGCGAAACAGGAAATCGATCGTGTGTCAGAGGTACTCGACCGTGAGTCAAACCACTACAATAAATGACCAAGAGAAACATTACGAAAATGGGCAATTGAACGTAATTTAGGGTAGCCTGAAAACTTATCTTACAGATTATAAATCTCCAATATCGTAATAATGAACTGCTTCTCGATCCACGACCATTACTGGCCACTCCTCATAACACGAACAGTTTTATGAAGGACATTCTAAGTGGAAGATACTGTCATCATGGCTTGAAATCTTGGTTGAAAACCCGTTTCTAATACATTTCGCAGTACATCTCTGTTGAGCACAACGTAAATATGGATGGGAACCTTCATAAGAGTTCAGAAGATTAGTTTTGGCCAATTATTTGTAACGTGTACGGTTTGTCACAAATAAAGCATGATGGTCGAAATTTTCCACGGAAAACAATCGGGGCTGATGACCAGTCTTGAGTGTCGCAGCATTTTCGTCTGGCCTTATCAAGACGATTTCTTTGACCAAACGATGAGGCACGATAGAGATGAGGGTTTGTCCGCGTTCTACAGTTACGACGACGACGAAACTACCTCACAGTTCCCTAAAAATAGATTAAATATACTTGCTATTCACGCCTTAGAATATTCATTATGAATATATACTTGTTTTTCTGTTCATCTTCCCTGACTTCACCTGTGATTTGCGATTACCAAACCGAGAAAAATCTAATCTGTAAACAAAACAACGATTTGACAGCTTATCCATACGTTCCTAACAACCCAGGTGCCAATTCGATGTTGTTTAAGCGCTTCTCTAGCTTATGCGAACCAGCCTTGATTTGAACAAAAGCTGTGCAAAAGCATTGAAACCATTTGTTCAGCTCTTAAACTTCCAATTTTTGTGATTTTATCCAAAACTGAATTGATCTCTCCAGGTGGTTGAATTAAGGTTGAAGAAGCGCTTATATCCAAGCGGGACGCTTTTTAAGCATGTATACAGCAATTTTTCAGCAAATGGGAATGATTTGTGATTCTATTTATAAATCATACAAGAATCAGGAGTTTTTGTCCCACTGAATTTTAGCCAGAATCTCCAGAGCACTTGGTCTATATGTAGGATACCTGCAGTTTGTAATATACAAATAAAAATTACCATTGAGAATCGAACTTCGGTGCATTGGCTCATAGTCACTTAACCTTACCATCTGCTCCACCTAAAATGGTACAGGCTTAGTGATTTGTGAAAAAAACAAAAGCTAGATACCGTTGTGTCTGAATAAAGGTTGAACAGTTTTGAACGAAGGCTGTGTTGAGGTTGAAAAAGCTATGTAAGTGCATAAGCATCAAGAGCGTTCCGTAAGCTTTCGTTGGAGTTTTAATGGGACTATGAGGATTTCAGGACCGTTACCATAATATTTTGAGGGTTTCTGGGACGTTTAAGGGCAATTCAGGAGGGCCGTTCCAAGGAAATTTCAAGACAGAGTTTGAATGAGATTACGGATGTTCCAGGGGCGTTTCGAAGCAGTTCAAGTCAGGAGGTTTCAGGAACACCCTTCAGGGACATTTTTTTTACAAATAACGAGGATTTCAAGGGCATTTCAAGGAATTAAGGAGGTTTCAGTAGCGTTTCAAAGAATTTCAGGGCCGCTTCAGGGGAATTTCATGCATTTTTGTGAAAGGGTCTCTGAAAATTATCTGAAACATCTAGAATTGCTTTCGAAATTCCCCTTATAACCCTCACGGATCCATGTAACGCACCTGAGATCCTCCAAAACCCCCGTTACCTCGGAAACCCACTAAAACATCCTAAAATGCCTTCGAAGTCCCCTTAAAGTCTTCATGGACCCCCTGTAACGCACCTAAGACCATCCGAAACCACCTTAACACACCTGTAACGCCTCTAAAATTAGCCATAAATCCTCTCAAATTTTCTAAAAGGCCTCCAAAATCCCCTTTAATGAACCCAATATAACACATCTGAGATCCTCCGAAACCCCCATGCGTAACGCTTCAATATTACCGACGAAAATCCTCTGAAGCTTCCTGAAATGCCTCCAAAATCCCCACTGCCTGTAACACCCCTAAGGCCTTCTAAAACGTATTTGAGACCACCTGGAACGCCCCTGTAGCGCCCCTATCCGGGTGTCTTCTAGGATGGGAATTACTCGAGAATTCTTACGAGCCAAGCAAGACTATCATTGAAATTCGATCAGAAATTTCTCTTAGATTTTGATCAATGAAAAAAAAAACATTCAAAGATTCCCATTCCTTACCGGATTCCTCTGTAAGGATGCTCATTATTTGTATTGAAATTCCCCCAAAACTTTATTTAACGCTTTAAATGAATTCATAAAAAAATTGTTCTCTGCAAATCTTCAGAAATCCTCTCTTTGTCAGAAGTTTGTCCAGTAAATAAGTTTCTATTTTTCCAAAATGATTTCTTGATTTTTTTTTTCAAAAAATTGTTTATGGGATCTTCCGCGTGTTTTGAACAAATTATTCTTCAAATTTCACTTCGAATCCCGTTATTTTTAGAAAGTTCCCTAAAATCTCAGTGAGATCGTTAGAAATTCCATCAGATTTTTTTACAGACAACTTTCAAAAAATCATCGAAATTCCAAGAATTACTGCAGAAATTTCTACACATAGTTTTTCAGAAACGTCATTTTTCTTCGGAGATTTTTCTTCTGAAATGTTTGGCATGAATTATTTAAGGAAATTCCCATGAATATCTAACAAAGTATGGACTTTTTACATTTTTTCAGTTTCTTTTCTTTCTCGAGAAATATTTCTATAAATTTCCTTATATCTTATTGAAAATTTGTTAACATATGTAGAAAACTTTTTGGAGGATTTTTTTGTAGAAAATCTTGAAAGAGCTTCTGGAGACAACTTTCCAGAATTTTGTTTCCTGAAATTGTATGAGATATTTCTGGCAAAGTTCTTATGAGATTTTTAAACAATTCCATAGACTCTGACAAGATTTTCGAACAGGTTTCTCCAGCAACTTCTTTGAAAATGAACTTGAATTTACTTTAGAAAGTTTAAGATATTCAAAAATATCTCTGTGAATTCTCTCCAGAATACTGAACCGTATTTTTTTTGTAAGAATTATAGAAATGTCCTTGAATTTTCCGAGGTAGGTATTCTTATGTGGGTTGTGTGAGTTATGTGTGGTGATTCTGCATGGTATTCACCCTAAGATTCGAGAGGTATTTTTTTTTCAAAATTCCTCCGAGAATTCTCTTTGGGATTCTTCTGGGATGGGAATTATCCGAGAACCTTCAAGACTATCTGCAGAAATTTGTTCAGGATTTTTTTTATGGATTTGTACAGGAACTATTCTAAAATTCGTATAATTCAATTAGAAATTATTCATAATTCGTATTCTTTGCTGAGTTCATCCACCTTTATCGCAAAACACTATAAATACATTTTTTAAACTTTTTTTAATTTTAAATAAACTTCTTCTCCAATATTTCAAACATGTGTTCCTTTCTTTATCTCACACCAAGAACTTGTTCAGAAACTTTAAAGTTATGGTTCCAAAACTATTTCAAGTCTTTTGCGGAATTTTCTTTATGGATATTTCTAAGTATTTCGAAGAATTTATTCATCAAAATTCACCGGAAATCAAGTTTTTTTTATAATGTTTTCTAAGCACACTCCAGGAAGTTCTTTAGGAATTCCAATTCTTGTTTTTGGCTGACAATTTTCTAAAAAAAAACTTTTTTGTAAAAAAAAACTCGGGAAATCTTCCAGGAATTATTCAATGATTTTCTCATAGACTCCAACGGGAGATCTTCAAAAATGCACTACAATTCAGAATTTTTCCAGAAATATTTCGAAAATAATTTAATTTATTGTAGAAATAATGTAAATCTTTCTCAGAAGAACGTTTAATGAAATTTGCAAAAATACTTTTTTGAGAAAATTTTGAAAGCAATCTTGGAAAAACTTATGGAGTATTGGAGTGAATAGCAAAAGAATGTTCTTCGATACTTTTCTTCCAGAAATGTCCCAGTTTAAAATGACCCATATTTTTCCAAGACTCCTTCAGAAGTTCTTCAAGAATAACTGTAAGTTTTCTTGAAGAACTTCTGAAAGAGTCTTGGAAAAATATGGGTCATTTTAAACTTTTGTTTTAAAAAAATCATTTTTTTTTCAAAAGCTCTTCAGCATCTTTTTAAGCTTCTCTATGAATTCTGAAAAGATTTTTGATTAGTTGCTTCTAGATTTTCTTCGGAAATGCACTTGGATTTTCTTCAGAAAGTTCAAATCATAAAAATTTCCTACGAAATTTTGTTTGGTTCTCTTTCAGGAATTATAGAAATATCTTTGAATGTCCCTAGGCATTTTTGCAACTACGTGCTTTCTTCGGAAATTAATCTGGTCATTCCTCCAGATATTCTCCTTAAGATTGGTGTGGAATTCTTTCCAGGATTCTTCTCGGATAAGAGTTTCTTGATAATTCTTATTATTCGTCCAAGACTATCTGCAGAGTTTTCTTCTCTCCGCAAGAATGCTCATTATTCCTATCAAAATTCCAACATTTTTTTAACTCTTTGAATAATATTGGAAAAAATTTCTTCACAAACCAATTTTTTCAGATATTTTCTCTTTGAGTCACGTCTGGAACTAAATTATTATTTTTCCTTCTTGATTTTTTTATTCCGTTACTTTCTTCATGGTTTTTCACATGTAAACGGTATGTACATGCATGTATTTTGAAGAAATTCCAAATAATATTCTAGGGAGATCTTTAGAAATTCCATCAGATTTTTTCAGACTACTTTCAAAAAATTCTTCCAAACTCCAAGAATTTCTCCAGATTTTTTTCCACAAAGTTTTCCAGAAACTTCCTCTAACGGGAGTCCCCAGACTACAACAATCTATTGAGATACCAGCATCAACATACTACAAATTTCTTGAAAAATTTTCCGAGAATTTCCCTGACAATCTTGGACATTCTTTTCTCATTTTGAGATGTTTTTGAAGGTATTTCTAAATTTTAATGTGCAAATGACTCATCATTGATTATTGTCGAGGGTCCCATATGAATCTTGAAACTTTAGGGGCTGTCCATAAACCACGTGGTCATTTTTTTGGGACTTTTCAACCCATCCCCGCCACCCCCCGCGTGGTCATTTGTCCATACAAAATTTTTTATTTGTCCATACAAAATGGTCATTGGCCGACCCCCCCCCCCCCCCTCATGACCACGTGGTTTATGGACAGCCCCTTAGAGGCATGTAGAATTCACGCTCGTTGGACTACAACTACAGTATTCCATTGATGTTTCAGGGAATCTCGATGGGGTTTTTGTCGGTGTTTGTAAAATTCTTTTGGTATTGGAGAAGTAATTCATGAAAAACTTATCGAAACTTCTGTCTAAAATCATGATTTTTTTTTTGTAGGGGCTTTTTCCGAAGTTTTATATTTGCATTTTCAAGTTCTCTGGTTCACAATCAATTTCTATCAGATCCGAACGGAGTTGATGCCGAAAGGATTTCTGCAGGAGTCTTGAGCAGAGATGCCATATATAAAGATTTATCTGTATTATACAGATTTTTAAGCGTCTGTACAGATTGCGTTTATATGAAATACAGATTTTTAATTTGTATAGGATACAGATTTTTCACTCAAATTTTGTATGGGATACAGATTTTTGAACAAGTGATACAGAAAATCATCTGGCATCGCTGGTCTTGAGATATTCATTCTTCAGAACTCATAATAATCTTGAAGAAACTTTTGGGATTTCCGTCGGGATCTCTGCGCATCCTGGCGTTGTTTTCCGTTACCCGTCGGGATTCCACAGATTGTCATTGAAATCCTTTGAAGACTTTGAATTAATAATAATATTCTAGTCAACATTGCTGGAATTACCTATAGATTTTCATCGAGAATCTCAGGACTTTTTAAAAGAAAGTAAGAATATTTTGATAATTTTTAAGTTTAGGATGCAATTTCCTTCATTAGTGGCACCTTTGGCCCTACTCACCCTCAATTGCCCTTTTACTTACAAGCAAAGTGATTTTGAGTTGGATGAAACTTGAACACCCGAGGCACACAGTTCAGCCTCCGTTGGTGCAAGAAACATCTATCTACACCTACCTACGTTCTTTAGAGGGCTTCATGTTTCACAATAGCGAAGCTTATCATCCTTCTTGAAACTATAAATACCTATCGGAATAGAAGCAACCTACCTAGATACGCATAGGGAAGTGGAACCATCTCGGCAGGGGTCCTATTTTGGGCACTTTTCTGCTATAACTCAGCCAATTCTGAACCAATTGACACAATTTTTGGAACGCTATGAGATACGTATAGTATCTAGCCGTGTACAAAATTTGAAGTCAATTGGTTTGGAATTGACTGAGTTATAGCGAAGAGTGCCCAAAATACCGGCTGCTGCCCAAGTGGTTCGCTACCCTAGCAGTTGTAATTTTGTAAAGAGAAAGTTTTCTGTTTAATTTCTTCTCGGCTTTTCTCATGGTCTTAACTGGTATCATTGTGTTCTAGAACGGGGCTTTCAACGGGTTGATACAATGACAAACTTCCGCTTGAATGGCAAACTTACTGACAAACAAGAGCTATTACTTCATTCTCATCAAGATCTAATGGTTGATATTTGAAGCCGTAAATTGTGTGCTGTCTGGATCATCAGAACTTGGCTGCGCCACAGTTTCGATTCTAGACAACCGACACATTCTTTCACAGAGTAAGGAAACAATCTTGTATAATCCCACAATTGATATACAAGACATAGAGCAACCTAATTAACTTGCCATGCCAAACATATCAAAGTTACTTCCTTTGTGTCTCCTTTTCGAATACCATCTTCTGGAATTCTTATACAAGCCAAATTCACAGAAATCCTCTACCCTTTCGTCACCACTTCATCAAAATAGACCAGCATGAAAGGATTCATTTTGATTTGACCGACAGCACACCTGAATTTAGATCCAACCTAATAGCACCCAGTTTGTCTTTGTCCCTACCGCTTTGGGAAAATTGTCTGAGTGTATAGCCTCACCGCACCGCATTGCGCGTGCCTGGCATTAGAATGTAATATCCGAGCGAGGCATCCATCCCGAACCGCTTTCTAAACCCGACAAATAAACAGTCCATTTCCTTCCACTTCAATTACGCTGCGGATGTATCACAACTTGGCAGACAGGACTCGCAGGACTTCGCACCATCCTTTTCTCAGCTATACCTATACTGAGGCTGCATGTAACTGGAGGTGGCAGCAGCAGCCGCCGTTGACTGACTGGGAATCGCAAGAAAGATAGATAGAACACAGTGTGCACAATTTCATTGCATGTTGCAAATCCATCATAATTTTTCCATTATCCCTTATGCCACCATCAGCATCACCCTTCCGTCCGAGACGATCCGTGTTGTGGATGGATGCACGATTTTCGCCGTTTCATTTTATTTGCGTTCGTTTTAGCGCGCTGGCCCGTTTTTCCTTATTGCTCACCAGAGATTCTCAATTACTTAGGGGTAAAACTGACAGGTCTTTTCAACAGTCTCGTGGGGGCCCTCTTTTTAGAGAATATTTTTTCATTGTAGAAAAATCCAGAAAATATGAAAAATTCTTCCAAAAAGTAGGGTTGTTATTGGAGAAATTAATCTAGCTTAATTAGCGTAACTTAAAAAAAGGCAATCTTAGCATAACAGAGATCCAAATATAAAAATCTAGTAAAAGAAATTTTATCAAGTAAATAACGCTTTATCCGAGAGTGTTTATAGTATTAGATTCCATTGATCAAGTTGAAAAAGTTATTTAAGAAATTTAAAAATAGATTTCATAGGAGACATTTTCGATAAATTTCAAATATATATAAAAATGAGTTTGAAGTTCCTTTGAGGCAACAAAACTCACGAACGGGTGTGGCGATCAACATGATTTTTGCATGGTTCGATTCGTATTCATGGTGGCTGTGTTTATATGTATAAAAAGTTACGAAAATCAACCCCAAAAGTTAGAAAATTGATAAAGTACTGATTTTTATGAACTGGGAAGAAAATCAACATGATCGAAATCAAACCAATCTAGAGTGCGGTGCTTAAATTAGCTCAAAAGCTGTCAAACTACCACAAGATTGGCAAGACAGAGTTTGCTGGGACAGCTAGTTTCAAATAAAATTGATAGCGCTATCTTTGGGGCCGGTATTACAAAAGCTCCAAATGAAATTTATTGCGGAATCATTGATGAAATCTATAGCGTTGCTAATCGATTACTAGGTTTCTTTTTTTGTGGATCTTCAACATTTCTAACGCGACTTTGAGAGGAGTTTCTGGTGAACGCGCAAAATAATTGTTAAAACTCTTTGTGAAACTTCAAGAGGCAAAAAATCATAGTGATATTTTTAGCGGAAATTCTACTAAAAGCTGCTGAAGAAATTTCATCGGAACTCCATACTGAGTTCCTGTTGGAATTTCTGTTTTATTTTGAATTGAATTAAATATAAGTAAAATTTCGTAATAATCTTTTGAAGACGAATTTTTAGCCAATTTAAACAAAAATTGTTTGGAGGATCGAAGTAGGCTTCGCCGCGACCGCACGCATCTTGATTTACTTGTCACGTTTTTTTCACGTTCTCGTTTTGTGTGATTTGGAAGAAAAAGTTTGACTGGTGCTACGCCATCCGGAAGTAGAACGCGAGTGATTCACGGAGTTCGCTGGATATGACCTTCCGCAATTTATTGTCATACACGCATACCAGGAACCTAAGTATTATCGAACTTGCATGAACCTAAAACCTTTTTCCAGAGGGTTTCAGCTTATGGTCTAACCTTTCAGAAAAGCCTTACTTCAAAATATTCTATCGATGAAAATTAAAATAAATCGAGTTTGAAGATTTTCTATCAAATGAGGTATATTCAGAGCATAATTTTGATGATCATCCAGAACTGCAAACAACAAGGCATCATGCGTGACCTGTCATATACCCGATGGCCTCTTCTTAGTTTTCTGAACATTATATTCACTTGCCCTTTCTTTGGTATATGTGTTATATGATCAGCCCAAGGGAGTCTGCCGTAATTAATTAGCTCTTTTTTTTTATTTGGTGGGCTTCGTGGTCGTGCGGTTAGTGGTGTTAAACGTTTAGGTGTATATTTAGTAAGACATAGAGTGAGACTCGGAAGAAACTTTTCGTAAGACGAAAAATTCGTGAAGTAATAGATTAAAACAATAGTTTAAATTTCTGTGACATATAATGCACATAATTGGAGCGTGGGATTTCACAGAAGTTTTCATGACATGTCGTGTAAATCTCATGTAAACATACATTATATGTCATGTAATTCAGCATGACTCAGAGATGTTACATGACATATTACACAAATTTACATGATATATCCTGTAAACCGTCATAGCTGCAAGTGACTAAAAGGATGTAAACTTCAATGACGTGTGATTCTCATTATTTATATCTGTGTAGGTTTTGTGTGCTGGTGGTAGTAATGTTCAGTCTGTTCAGCCTCTGACTGAAGACGGTGTGAATTGCCATATTTGTTTAATATTTTCAATATATGACATGAACATTCGCCGGTGCGATTCCCAAACCAGCCATCTTCTTTGCCCCTACCATAACATGGCAGCTTTTTCCATCTGATTTTATTTACGTTGTTAGCTTAAGTTATGCCATCATCCTGCTAACAATTGGGTGGAAAACAACTAAAGCATAAACGAGAGCAGCAATGTGTGCGTGATGAGGCACGGTATAGCAGAGGACAAGGCAGGCCATTTATCTGTGTAAACTTCAATTTTAAACGTCAACTTGTGATGTCATCCTTATCGTCCTTTTACTTTAATGAAATTGATGAAGTGCATCGATCGTTTTGCCTTTGCACGATTCTAATTACGTATTAAAATATGTTTGCCACAAAATAATGTAATTTTTTGACTGCAGCTTGATTTTAAGCTTTAGCATTTATCAGGGGATTATTTTGTATCATATGGATCTTTTTTTTTACTTAATCGTTTATTTAAGGCTCATGCACCAACTGGCACAACGGAGCCGAATTCAGTTTAAACTATTTTCAATGTCATGTATTTGTCTTATAAACTATGTCAGTTTTGGGGAACCGCAAAACTCGCGGTTTGGTCGAGGTTAGGGGGAACAAAAATATTTGAGGAAAGATAGGGTGATGGGGCTTTTCGTTGACACGTGACAGCTTGGTGTGGCGTATTGCTGGTGGTCAAACGTGGAGTGAACAAACAACCTGTAACGATACATACAGACGACTTTCGAAGGGACACGAGGTGAACAAGTGGAGCAACAAGACTGGGATATCAAATAAAGACACGAGGTGGACAAGTGGAACAACAAGACGGGATCATATGGATCTGTTCAATATATTAAACAGTTATTAGTTGATTCATGAATGATGGTTAAATATTTGATTTTGTTGTTTCAAAGCATTCATTACGTTTACAGCATTCAATTTGATAAAATTTTACCAGATGAGCCCTATTTGAAATTTTGATTTCATATGTCGGAACAAACGCTCATATGTTTTGTATGTGCAGTGTAAAAGGGTTGGGCTTAAATATCCTAAGGAATCCCAAGACATTTGCCCATGCGCGTAGCAAGAGTGCATTTGACCCCAAAGCTCTAATGTCGAGCGTATTTGTTTTGCTTTACAGCCACCGCGCTCGGCTTCGTATGCCGACGTCAACTGTTAGAATGTCTGCAGTGTCTCGTACTTGATTTGACTAGAAGATTTATTTTTACTTACAGATATTACTAACACACCCAAATATTTCATCAAATTAAAAAAAAACTGGTACATGGAAAACAATTTTTACGAATATATTTACGATCAAAGTCTCATGAAACCTATTTTAAGGAACCCATATATTTCAATTGTTTACAGTTCTCACACATTTGGATTGGCGAAGAGACTAAATTACATGCTGAATACACTCATGGAATTCAAAACATAAAAACAAACATGGCAGAATGTTATGTTGTTATTATCCAAATTATCTTACCTTAATAGCAAAGTTATCAATCTTATGCTAGATTTTATTGGAATTTATCAAGTCAATAAACAAGTTTAACCTTCCGCTAGTCGCGTGGTTGATCACTACTGCCAGCACCACGGTTAAACGGTATAACATGTGAGTTAGTTTAAACGTGTTGTACAAAATACAACAGCACAACTTCAGAATGGTTAAATCCAGGGTTAAATCAAAGTATTCTAATCGTAATATCATTATTTGCATAAACATCCATCGAAATTATTAATCTATCACAAAATTATTAATCATTTGTAAAGTGTTACTTCATGAGTCGTGCCATGTAATGTTCATGTTATGGTTCACAGGAAAAAAATGCTCTTACATGGAGTACGGCAGACTTGCTTGGGCTGGTTATATAAACAGGATGCCAAAAGATTATTGTCGTTTGTCTTCTTTAAAGAGCCAAGGTAGGTGTTGGGTTCGTAATCGGTAACGCAAATGGCACATAGCTATTTGCAACTACGTATATAGAATTTATTGTGACTAAACGTTCTAAACGGTCAACGGTGTTTGATTAACGACCGGGTCATGAGGAAGTAAATTCTCCGTTCGGCATAGATTGACGACGTACATGTGAGTTCATAAAAGTAAGTCATAAGGCAGGTATGCTTCATGTAATAATTAATTAAGAATTGTGTGGCTACGGGACTCTACAGATAGGTCTAAGCATAACAATACGTAAAAATTATGCTGTGAATATACCTCATTTGATAGAAAATTTTCAAACTCGATTTATTTCAATTTTCACCGATAGAATATTTTGAAGTAAGGCTTTCCTGAAATATTGGACTATAAGCCGAAACCCTATGGAAAAAATTTTAGGTTCATGCAAGTTCAATAATACTTAGGTTCCTGGTATGCGTGTATGTCAGTAACATTACAATTGTAATTTACATGCCAGATGCTCAATTTGACTGGCGAGTGTGGGAGTGTGTATTAGGCACTGCTGAACACGTGAAAAACTGGTAGCCATCAGTGACTAGAAAAAGCGAAATGAGAGGAAGAAAGTGATGCCTGGAAGGGTTTCTGTGTAGAGGGGTAAAATGAATTAGTTCGAATATGAATTGTGTCTAGCGAAATTATTGGAAAAAGTGTTAAATACCAAAAAAAAAATTGTTCATCATCATGAAGTGTAGAGATAGCAGTGCTGCATGAGTGTGAGTTGGTGAATATGGGGGAAAGCATCGATGGAGCAAGCAGCAGCGCCGACCGCTTCAACACGGAGTCGAATTGGATGACCGACATTGAGAAGACAGTAATCAGACGATTCCATTGATACATTTTCCGGGTGAGCGAATTCCAGAGGCTTAAATACTTTGAGTTATAGTTTTGCTGTTTTTCATTCATATTTGCGGTGGGTGCATGGGTTGATGGAATTGGTAACAGCAGTTCGGGGGAGCTCCTTTGGATCATAGTGCGTTCTAGCGTGGCTTATTATCTTTTTTTCTAGTATGAACTTGCCCTGACTTGTCCATCGACGAACGGCATTCACCTGACCCGGGGGCTTCGACACCGGAGCAGGACCGTTTTCAATCAGAATCTTCTAATTCTGAATGGAGGCGGTTCCGATCTGGTGTCGGAATTCTCGGATCGGGTTGGTGCTGTCCGTTTATGGATGGGTCCACGTGTGAAACTGTGTGGAGAGAATTCTTTTCAAAGAAACCGGCAGGTTTCGGATCAAATGTGTGCCGTACCATCCCGTGTGTAATCTTTGTCAACCAATGTTCAAATATCTGGTTTGACTCGACCAATTGTTCATTAGTGTCAAACAGATACTTTGTCTTTGGTCATTCCTTGTTAAATATTTGAACCCGTGCATTGAAAGATGGAGGGTAGGGTGAGTAATGGTTGATTGAAGAGTGATGCACGTGGTTCCACGGATGCTCCGATTTATGAGTGTAACCGTCAACAAGGATACATTTCAAACATAAATTTCGATCTGGCTGTTTAAAGAGAGAATTTTTTTTAATCTTAACAGGATTAATATTTGATATAATTTACTCAATTTTTGTGTTCTGTTTTGTCGTTTACTACTTATAAACGTTTTATTTCAGGAGCATTCAGGTAAATCTACCATTTCATATAGGAGGATTCAGGTAAATCTATAATCTTCCTTTTCTTTTTCAGATTTGAAATCGAACACCCTACAAGGATCAAATTGGGAAAGGAACTAGGCATCAACCAAAAATAGTGTGTGCACCTGAACGTTGACCAAACGTTTCCTTTAAACTTTATCTTTCCACCAACACCCAAATTCCCGTGACGCCTAGGCCTGAAAGAATGTAGAGGTCTCTATATACTTTCATAGGTGTCCAACTAATCTTCCTTTCCCTTCCCTCAGCTGTCGCAAGGACGTGGCCAGGACAGCACTCGACCGTTGGAGGATTGCGTCAATCTTGTCTAAGAGTCAGAGATTAGCCCCAAATCTTTGTTCTTTGGTAACGGACAGGAAGGATGCAACCCTCATAACAGCGATCCAGAGCTGTACCACCTACGAATTTGTGCGACTTGCTTAATACTAATGCTAATGCTAATGCTAATTTAAACAAAAATTGTTTGCGAAACTTTAAATATTTTAGGATCTTTCAAGAATTTCTCCACAAATATCTACTGCAATTTCCATAAGGAACCTATGAATGTGTTAAGAGTTCATCTTGAATTACATATTCAAGCCAGGAAGAAAAATTCGTCATGAATTTAATCATATTGAAGAAAATCTGACCAGATCTTTGCAAAAAAATCCGGCTAAAATTCTAGCTAGTTCCTTTAAAGAAATGTTTCAATAATTCTGGGATTCGATTTGAATAATTTATAAGTTTAGTAAGCGGAATCAAACTCTACAACTATAAAAACTTTTCTTTACTCTGATAGAAACACTTGCAAATCTTCAAAGAACTTTGTAGGTATGTACCTTGAAAATGTTTAAAAACAATAGCAATACTTTTCTACAGAAATAAACACGAATTTTCAGCAGAAAATTTTGACTCTCTATTCCATAGAGTTTAAGATTTCATCCAGAATTCAGGTGAAGATGATCATTCCGAACCATAAAAATCTTAACAACTTTCAGAGGAAGTTTGAAATTTTATAAAAAGGCAGATATCTGCTTCTTTCTAATTTGAAGCACAATATTTTACACACATCTTGAGAGTAGAAGTACTTGTGATAAAAATTAAATCAAGATGTTTCTAGCACTACTTTTTTTCGGTTCCCATTTGAAGTTAGATTTTGTGGGGGCCCCTAAAATGTGGGGGCCCGGGGCCATGGCCCCCCTGCCCCCCCCCCCCCCCCTTTAATCCGGCCCTGGATTGTAAAAACGAGAAAAATTTAAAAAAAACTTAATTTTTAGAAAATGTAGTAGAAGAACTCATCGAAATTATTATAAAGCAAAATTTGTTACTCACGATTTTAATTTGAATTGGAATGTGTCAAGTTGAGAACACGACTGGTTAGGTGAGATACGAATGAGAGAATTCTGCTTCGCAATATTGGCTTTACGGTTTTTGGGAAATTGAAAACACAAGTTTTATTTTCTTTCCGACGTTTCGGTTCATTTTGGGATTTTTTTATCAAGCGACCTTCCAAAACTTTTCCAGTGCATTTTTGAGTTTAGCAATATCTTCTAGACTAGAAAACATTGATTCGTCCTTCCTATGCCACCATAATTAATTCGTTAAAGCCCAAAGTGTATCAGAGTTTAAAAATTCAAATGAATTTACTAACAACCGTCATGTTTCAATAAAACAAACATGATTTTACTTAAATTTAAAAGTCCATGGTGCAGTTTCAAAAAAGCTTCCACAATACAGATCCTGAACAAACTATTGAAAGAGACTAAAGCTGAACTTTACGCCAACTCGTCTTCGGGGTTGACAGCACCCTTTTAGAATCCAATAATACTTTGTTAGTATGAAGAATTTGTATTTTGAAGCAACTGTGTATACTTTGTTTTTTTTACAAAATTTTTCTAAACTAATATTTCATAAGTGCTAAAGATTTTAAACCGATTTTTTTTAATCAGTGTAACTCTAAAATGACAAGACCTAGAAAAAAGTGATGTATGGGCGACTTTTACGAATTGTCTGAACTTTCATGTGAAAAAATAAACAAATGAAATATAAAATCATACACGCAGAAAAAAAAGCAATTTTGCAAAAAGTGCCCCGTTTTTTAAATGAACGTAAATTTTCTGAAGAAACACAATATGGTTGTTTAAAAGATCGTCATTTATCGCACATGAAACACTTTTCAACGAAAAAAATTGTAATAGCAAAACTAAACAAATAAATAAAATCTCCTAGGAAGAAACGGTTTTCTTACAATATGTTTTGAATGGCTGATTTTTACGAAATACATTGTTCTGAATCTTTGTTGAAATTGTATTACGAAAAAATTATGAAGCACTACAAATGCATATTAAAATATAGTACACTCGGAAATAAAAGTATACACGGAATTACTATTATTTATGCATTTTGTATCCGCATCTCTCTCACTCTCTTTCTGTTTTCATGCTATCCGCTGCTTCGTCTGGGTTGACAAATCACTTCGCTTCAACCCAGGCTAAACGGCAGATAGCATGAAAACAGAAAGAGAGTGCGAGAGATGTGGATACAAAATGCATAAATAATAGTAATTCCGTGTATACTTGTATTTCTGAGTGTATATTGTAGTGGAACCTTACAAATGCGTAGTAAATTAGGATATCACACTTGGACAAACACAACACAAAACATATATTTAGCCCTGTTACCCTAGTGGATAACAATTTCTGATGACAGGATGACGAGGTTTCATAAATGTTGTTGGTCCATCAGTCAATCCTGTAATCGTATTTTGTCTGGCAGGTTGGCTTTCGTTCGCAGCATTAGTTGCTATCATAGCTTGAGTTTTGTCTAGGAATTTCTAATCCTATGGGGGCATCCGGATTCGGGTTTTAATACGAGACGTTACTATTTTGATATCCCTGTTAGGGAACGATTCACTTATTTGATAGTTGATTTTTGCCCGAAATGGCCTGAAAGTAGACCATCAGAAATGAGATTTATGTGATCTCATAGTGCTCTTTCCCTTCAGAGCACTATAAATGTGCATTAAATGCTTACAAGTGCTTACAAGTTAAAATAGTACATTTAACACAAAAATAAAACTTGTAATAATGGGCCTACGCCATTCTGAGATATTGTGTGTCAAAAATAAGCCATTTGTAGAAGAAATCCATGAATAACACAGCGCAACATTTTTTTTGTCTCAAGAGCAAACTTATGTGTCTCCGAAGGTTTTTGGGCCGCTGAATCCGAATCCGGGCTCAGATTTGCTCCAACACGTCACAATTTTGAGCAATACCTCAATATATAGGGCGAAATATGCGATTTTGGGCTTTTTTGACTGCAAGCCATTAAGAATGGAAATATTTTGTTTGAGCAATCAAAAGGTTATTTGGTCAATTAACATCTAAATTAACGACTCATGCAAAATATTTCGTTTTACCTATTCAAATTTGATATATTTAAGCATTTTATGTTAGTATGAAAACTTGCATGCAATTTTTGGAGGGTTACTTGTATGGGAAATATCGTACCTAACATAAATCGCTTAAAACTATCAAAATCGATTTGGTAAAACGAAATATTTTGCATGAGTCGTTAATTTAGATGTCAATTGACCAATTAACCTTTTGATTGCTCAAAAAAAAAATATTTTCATGCTTGCAGTCAAAAAAGCCCAAAATCGCATGTTTTGCCCTATAAATTGAGGTATAGCTCAAAATTGTGACGTGTTGGAGCAAATCTGAGCCCGGATTCGGATTCAGCGGCCCAAAATCTATCAGAGACACATAAGTTTGCTCTTGAGACAGACCAAAAGTTAATTTTTGTTACGCTGTGTAACTTTTTAAATTGAGGATATAGAACTTTGCAGTCTTTGGAAAAAATGTTGCATATTAAATACACCAGAACTGTTCGGAACAAAGTTTTTTCAAAAAATCAATGTATAGGGTTTTTGACCCCACTTCCGGCACAGCATGTAAACAAAATTGTACATTATCTAAATTCACAACAAAACGACCGTTTTCGCCCACTTCTTCAAACTGAATCAGATACCTTATTGCGTGAACTTGTTGATAACAGTGATTGTTGTGAAGATTTTCTGCCGGAAAGTTGATTTTGAACGAGTTTACGGCACCTAGTCCAGCATCAACATCCCACATGAAATACTCCTTGCAGCAATCGTGGGATAATTATTTAGTATCAGGAAAAATCCCTGAAGAAATCTTAGGAAGGATATTGGAATGAATCACGAATCTTCTCAGAATTCCAAGGCAAGTTGTTGAAGGAAACCCGAAGGAAATCCCTGGAGAAATCTCGGGAGCAATTCATAAAAGAAAATTTGAGTAATTGCTGAAAAAAATGAAAGGAAAGAATACCGAAAGAAATTCCTGAAAGAAACCCAGGATAAATCCTGAGAGGAATCCCGGGAACAATCGATGAAAGAATTTCAGAAAGGCTTAATCGAGGAATCCTGGTAGAAAGCCAAGGGAACGCGAAAAGGAAACTCAGGAAGAATTCTGAGGAATCCCGAAAGAAATCCTTGGGGGAGTTTCTAGTTGAATTTGTATTTGTATTTGCATTTGTATTTTATATAATTCATCTGACATGTTAGTCTTAATGAATAAAATTAATTATTATTAAAATCAATATTAGAATCATGGGTTAACTTCTAAAATAATCTCAAAGGAGACCCCCTTGATAAATAACTGAAAGCATCCTGGGAGAAATCCCTGAAAAAATCCTGACGGAATCTCTGAAAGAATCCTAGGAGAAATCTCTAAAAGAAACCATGGAAGAAACATAAGAGAGATCCCTGGAGTAATTTCGAAAAGAATGCACAAATGAATCATTGAAGAAGTCCAGGAAGTCATATATTTATACAAAAATTTCGGAAGTAATTCCACAAGAGATCCCAGTAGAAAGCCCGGAAAGACTTCCTGAAGAAAACCCAGAAGGAATCATGAAAATTTTTTCGGGAAGAATTTCTAAGGAATACCAAAAGAATATCCAAAGAAAAATTATGTAAGAATATCAGAAAAGATCCCAAGAAGAACCCTTGAAAGAATCCAAGAATGTATCGCATTAGAAATCTCTTTAGAAAACCAGGGAAAATCGATGAATGAATTCTGGGAGGAGCTCTGGAATACATTTCGAGATAATCCTGTAGGAATCATTCATCCAATTTCGGAAATAATCTGTAAAAGAATCCTAAAAGAAATCCCGGGGAAAATCCCTTATGGAGTGCTGAAACATCTCGCCAAAAATCCTGGAAGGAATCGACGAATAAATCCCGGGAGGAATCCCAGATGTTCCCAGAATCTCTGGAAAAATCCCTAGATGAATCCTTAAAGCGTCCCGGAAGGAATCAATGAATGTAGCCCAGAAGGAGCCGGATCACAACGTCCGAGGACATACTGTCCTGGTTGTTAAATCGTGCAGACGTTCTGTCACGGGAAAATGTGCCATAAAGTCCAGGGATATTATAGCTTCGACCGTTGTGGTACTGCGCCATCTCAGGAGGAATTCCTAACGGAATTCCAAAAAGAATTCCTGCAAGAATCCTTGCTAGAATTCTGGGGATATCCTAGTATATAAACTTAGAAAATATCAATTAATTGATTGATTGATTTGTCTTTATTAAAGAGACTTTCAGCCCTTGGCTGGTTCGTCTCTATATCAATTCATAACAATATCGGGAAAATTGCTAAAGAAAGTCCAAGAAAAAAAAAAGTCGAAAAAAATCCTTAAAATTATCTCAGAAAAATCAATAAAGAAATCCCAGAAGGCATATCTGAAGGAATCCAGGGAGTAATTCCTGATAGAATACTTGGTGGATTTTTTGATGGAAACCCAGGAGAAATTTCAAAAGAGTTCCTGGGAGAAATCCCGAGAGAAATAAATGAAGGAAACTGAAAAAAAAATCTCTTAATTTATCTCTGAAAAAAAAACAGAAAGAATAATGCTAACAAGCAATACCGAGGAAATCACTGTAGAAATTTCTAAAGTAATCCCTGGATAAATCAATAAAGAAATCCCGGGAGGAATCTCTGATGGACCTTTTTAAAGCAATCGGGTGAAACCCCTAAGAGAACCTCTTGAGAAATCAATGAAGGAATCCCTGGGAGAGACACGAAGGGAATTCCGGGAGATATGATAGAAATGATTCTAAAACAATCTTTGCGAAATTTCAGGAGGAATCCCTGAAAGAATTCTTTATTAAGCCGTTTAACCCCAGGTAACCAATTTTTACCAAAACTTCAACACCAACTTGCATAACCACTTTGTTTTGAAAATATATCAGATCTAAATTTCCTTGGGCTTTTGGTCGAACTCAGGCCGGTGATTGGGTCAGGTCGAGTAAAAAAATGACCAAGTACGATTTGCACCCTCCAACTTCTTACATAAACTAACCCGAATTTCTGTCGCTATCGGCTTTTGATGACATCGACGATGGAGCCAATTGTGAGGCCACCATGCACGAGTTTCATACTGCAGACATCTATAGACGAATACCCGCAGGCGTTGAGTGTTCTCCACTGATATACACCAAGTTTCACTGGCGCACAGAAGCACAGATTTCACGTCTGAGTTGAAAATTCGGATTTTGGTATGTCGACTAATCTGATTGTTTTTCCATACATTTTTCCATACATTACGATGAGGAACAGTAACGGCGATGATATACATCCTTGCCTCACTCCAGCAGCGACCCGGATGGGATCAGACAAAACACTGTTGTGTAATACTCTGCACGAAAAGGCCCCATACTGTGCTTCAGTGAGGCCGATGATTTTCACATGGATACCCTTGCGACCTTGTCCACATATTTTCGTGGTTGATACGTTCGAAAGCTTTTTCGTAATTAATGAATACCAGGTCCGACTCTTGAAATTCATTGATCTGCTCCAAGATGATACGGAGTATAATAATATGGTTTACACAGGTTCGTCCGGCACGGAACCCAGCTTGTCGCTGCCGGAGATTTGTGGCAAGGAACACTTTGATAACGACACACAGTAACAATATGCCCCGCCAATTATAGCATACAGTCAGGTTACCCTTTTTAGGCACCTTTACTAAGACGCCTTGCATCCAATCGGCCAGAAATGTCGCTGTTTGCCATATGTTGCAAAATAGTTGATGCAGCAGTTGTGCAACTACGGGTTAGTTTTGAGCATCTTGGCTGATAAGCGATCGACCCCCGGGGATTTATTTGACTTCATGCTACGGATGGCTGTTTCTATCTCTTACAATGATGGAGCTTCGGTGTTGACACTGGAAATGTGTCGAACTCTTGGTGGATCATGCTGAGATGTTGGGGGCATGGTCGATACTTGAAAAAGGTTTCCAAAGTGCTCGAACCAGCGCCAGCGTTTCAGCTGGTCAGCCAGGCCGGTAAAAAGCTGTCCAGACGTGTCTTTCACGGGTATCGTGGCATTCATTTTAGCCCCACTAAGGCGATGTGAGACGCTGGTATTTGCGGCATTCTAGCCTTCGTCGGTTAGGTAGACCGTCCTCGCTCGTTTGTCCCGTTTACAGGAGCGTTTAACTTCCTTCGAGAGCCGAATAGCACTGACGGGCTGCGGCTCCTGGTGTTTTTATTCGCTCTATCGCGGCTTTGCTCTTCGAATACCCACACTTCGTGGGGAAAAGATCGAGTATGCGAGAGATATGCGGTAGAGATATCACTCTGAACCAACAGTAAGTTGAGTTGGATGGAACTCCTCCACTTCTAAGAGCTTCAGTTCAACGGGGAGTCTATAGCACTTAACCTGGATTAAATCCTTTAAGGCGAGAAAGGACAGCTTAATGCAGTGGAACGCTTACCAAAAAGACACTCGCGTCATGACTTCTTTTTTCATTTGCTCATTTCTAAAATTATTATTAATAACTATTCAATACTATCTTAGATTTACTGTAACAACTCGGGAAACACTGCCACATACTATTTACAGCACTTAACGCGAGCTTTCTTACTTTGAACACTAAATGCAATTCAAAGCACAGCCCAGCATTTCGTTGCGTTGCTTTCGCTGCTAGTCGGTCCGTCCGTCGTGCATCCCATAGCATTCAATGCTTGTTCAGGATAAGCGGATAGTGACCTTTTTGTGTGCACCACCGACAAACAGTCGTGACGACGACGACGACCACGCGGAAATAAGTGAAGGAAAGTGGCAGACTGAAGTAGACGGCGGGCATAGTGCAGCACCGCGCCGAGAAAATGTTCGAGCTTTGCGTGATCCGACTGACTGGTGGTGCACTTCCGGCGTGTCCGTCCATCGTCCTTTCGTCGTCGCTTGAACTGGACACAACCAGGGCGTGCGAGATTCGGTTCAAGTGAATTTTCAGTGTCGTCATTCATTCGTGTACATTGCACAGCTGCTCTGGCGCTGCACGGACGTGGGCGATACGGAAACGGAACGAGTGTAAAATGGGGGAAAATGAGCGAAAAAAATGGAGCATTATTTGTTATTGCGCCAGTGGAGCAGCAGCTCGGGATCCGACGATGGATGAAAAGAGCAAACTTTCAATTTGCAATTATGGCCTTACCCTTTGTGGGATTGGTTGCGTGATTGTTACAGTGTGTAAGATCGATCCGCAATAAATGGCGAGGCATTATTGGAATATGAGATTATGGGGACGTGATTGATTTACGATCTTGTGACATAGATTTGAAGCGAATGTTGCGTAAACTGAAATCGTTTTTGCAACAAAATCCAGCATGATTGGTTTAATGGTTAGAATATCAACAATGAAAGCAGGGAAATGTTCCTGTAACAGCCAGTTGAAAACAATTTCCGCTATCAATGATTTAATATAGTCGCCCTAACGCTAAATTGTGAATGATACACTCAAACCACCATTAAGGTAAAATCTATTTAGGTCCTGCCATTTAGGTAACGTTACCTTTGCGGAGTGTTCATATCAATTCCTTGTTGACTTTTTTAAGGGATTCGTTGGAAAAATATCTGGAGAGCTCTTGGCTTTTTTTCGGAAATTTATTTAGAAAATCGTTAGAAATTTCAAAATTGATTGTTTGGGGAGTTTATCTAAACAATTTTTTTTGGAATTCTATAGATACCATAATGGCTCCATCGGGATTTTCTCTAGATAATTGTAAAAAACAGATGAATTTTAGATATTGTGATTGAGGAATAAGAAGAGAAAGTTATGGAACCTTTTATATTGACTGCTGCACCAAGGAGTCGTGTAGCTTTCATTCTATCATTTTCTTGGTTATTTACTACCTCGTTGACCATTATTCTGCGTATTCCATCCGTCCACGTCCCATCATTCAGCGAAACGCACCTCATCCCATTACCATTAGCGCACGGCTTCTGTGGCCCGTCGTAAAACATCCTTCGGATGAAGCTATTAACCCACATTTTCTTCGTTTCGACTCATGAAGATGCTTGCTTCTTGTTGTCTCGCGTATCCTGTACAAGCGGGGTCCTTTTGGTCAATGCAGTAAACGCACAATTATTCAGCAAGATCATGCTGTGAATATCTGAGTTCGATTTCAGGTTGATCCAGGATCAATTCATCAAATTTCCTCGATTCTCTTGGGAAAATAGCATATTCTTGATTGCTGCACGACATACGAATATATATAAATTTATTGGCAAAGAAAGCTGAGACACAGGCTTTGTCTCAGTTGGGCAGTCACGTCAAGATGGAAAGGAAGAAAACTCTACACACGCCGCACTCCAACAAACGAAGATGGTGTATGGTGGTGCTACACACTTTACACTTTTTACGGTTCCCGATAAAATATGATGGATTAACTTTAGCAGCATTCCCATTTCCCTTTCTGCGGTAGGTATTCATATGTGTATCCTTGAATGAACCAACCAACCAACGCAACGTGTGTTGACGGATGGAACAGCTCATACGCGTGATCGGCATCGCAAACGGATATTAGTTTCGCTTTTCTTTGACGCTTTTCATGGCCCAACACTGTAGCACTATACAGACTGACGGATACTGATGTGTCGCATATGTACGGAAGGACGATCCATCCTGTGGAATCGATTTTTATTTTATATGCCGACTGTATGACAGCAGGGGATGGTAACATAAGGCTGAACTTCAAAAGGCTGAATGCACAAAAGGCTGAATACGAAAGGCTGAAATTAAGAAAGTGTAACATAAGGCTGAAATTACAAAAGGCTGAAAATACGAAAATGCTTATATAAGTTATATCACTTATTCCTTTTTTGGAGTAACGCTCGAACTAAGATCAAGCCTGCTTCTCAGCTTAAACGTATCGTGTAACTCTCAAGAAGATACGAAATGCCAAATAAAGTCAAGAAAATTTTCATAATGAAAAGTTCTTTGTCAGAATGCGAATCGGACGCGTAACTGTCAGCAAGGCCCTTAGTTTCGAAACTGAGCTTAGTGAGGACACTAATGGTGCATACCAACGAACACAAAAAGGAACTGATAATATTCATGTTGTTAATTTTTCCTTCTTTAAACATGAGCTATTCTTTCGAGTCATGTTGTTTTGGAGATTGTTGGCATGACGGCTACTAACAATATCATCAGAGATTTTCCCTTCTTTGAAATATATGCCATTCTTTTGACAAATATTGTCTTAGGTAGCATCCATTTATTACGTAATGCTAAAATCGTCATTTTTTACCCCCCTCCCCCCTCCGTAACGCTTTTTTGTATGAAAACCCAAAAAAAATGTATGGGCCGTAACGCTCGGCCATACTCCCTCCTCCCCCTAGAGCGTTACGTAATTTGTGGACGGCGCCTTAGTAATGTAGGTGTTCAAAAATCCAAAGCATTATGACCTGTCGTAAAACTTTCCGATTCAGAACATAGTAACTGAAGCATGTTCCCTAGTTTGGCCAGCTATGAACTAGCATGGTCAAGCTCGAGCAAAACCAATGCGAGTGCCACGGCCGGCTATATGTATTTATCGCAACATCAATGGAAGTATGTAATTATTCCCAATTGAAGTGATACGACTATTTGTCTGAGTTGTTAGTGTTGAGGTGAGTCTTTAGGCAGGTGCGATTGAAAACTAGTCGAATCACTACTTCAGCCTAATGTTATTTCAGCCTTTTGATACATTCAGCCCTTTGTAATTTCAGCCTTTTGTGTTTTAGCCTTTTGTTATTTCAGCCTTTCGTAATTCAGCCTTTTGTACGTAACCCGACAGCAGAGACGGGATTGTAACATAAGGCTGAATTTCAAAAGGCTGAATGCACAAAAGGCTGAATACGAAAGGCTGAAATCAAGAAAGTGTAACATAAGGCTGAAATTACCAAAGACTGAAAATTGAAAAGGCTGAAAATACGAAAATGCATATACAAGTTGTAGAACTTCTTTCGTTTCTTGGAGGAACGCCCGAGCTGAGATCGAACCTGCTTCTCAACTTTGGCATGTCGTGTAACAGGTACAAAGATACTCAATGCCATAGGGAGTCAAGAACATTTTCATAATGAAAAGTTCTTGGTCCGAACGCGAATCGTACGAGTAACCCTTAGCATGGTTCCTAGTTTTGAAACTGAGCTTATAGTGACAAGGCTAATGGTACATACCAAGGAACGCAAAATGGAACTGATAATATTCATATCGTTAATTTATCCTTCTTTAAACATGAGCCATTCTTTCGAGTCATGTTGTTTAGGAGATTGTTGTCATTACGGCAATATCATCAGAGGTTTTCCCTTCTTTGAAATACGTATGTGCTATTTATTTGAAAAATACTGTCTTAGTAATGTAGGCGTTCAATAATCCATAGCATTACGGCCAGTCTTAAAGCTTTCCTATTCCAAAAATGGCTTAGTTTGGCCAACCATGAACTAGGGACGGTAGGACGGTCCAGCAAAATCAGTGCGAGTGCCAGGGCTGGGTAATTGACCAACAAGAAAATTTTCAAATAGATCGTAAAATCAATGAAGGTATGTAATTTTTCCGAATTGGAGTGATATGTTTGTCTGAGTTGTTTGTGTTGAGGTTAGGCTTGTGTGTTTGAAAACTAGTCGAATCACTATTTCAGCATTATGTTATTCAGCCTTTTCATGCATTCGACCTTCTGTAGTTTCAGCCTTTCGTGTTTCAGCCTTTTTCTATTTCAGCCTTTCGTAATTCAGCCTTTTGTACGTAACCCGCAGGAACCGGGGCGACAAGTATATGAATTGATTTATCTTTGTTAGGGTCTATCGGCGCCTCAATGCAGACATAATGAAGATAAAATAAATTTAAGCTTGGGGGCATGTTAGACAGACAAGAATTTATTTTGATTTAAATGGTGAGTAAGAACCGCAAGAATAGGCTGCGATGAAATGTTTGTCTTCATACATACTTACTTGATGGGTTTTACAATTCGAAGAGGTGAGTCTACTTTCTTGAATTCCCTTGGAAACTCTCACTAGAATTCTTTTGGAGAGTCCTGCTAGAATTTCTTTGTGGATTGTTGCTGGAATTCCTTTGAAATTCGCACTGAAATTCTTTCGGGATTTCCTCTTGGAATTCCTTCGGGGATTCCTGCTGGACTTCCTACAAGGTTTCCTCCTGAAATTTCTTCGGGTATTCCTCTTGATATTCTGCCAGGGATTCCTCCTGACATTTCTACGGAAACTCCTCCTGGAATTACTTAGGAGTTTCCTCTTGGAATTCGTGTGGTGATTCCTCTTCCATTTTTTTTTTCGGAGATTCCACCTGGCATTCCCTAAATTCTTCATGGAAATTCCTCCAGTATTCCTCCTGGAACTCTTCCGGGATTTCGTTTTTGAATTTATTTGGTGATTTCTCCTAGAATTCCTTCGGAAATTCCTCTTGAAAAATCTTTGAGGCTTCCGCTCGGAATTCCTTCGAGGATTCCTTCCGGAATTCTTTCGGGGGTCTCAGCAATTTCTATAGTAATTTCTTCAAAGATTCCTCCTAGGCTTCCTTCGGGGATTCCTTGGGATTCCTTCAGGGATTCTTTCTAGAATTCCTTTGGAGATTCCTGCTAGAATACCTTCGAGGATTCCTCGTGGAATTTTGCCGGCAATTCCTCCTAGAATTTTCTCAGGTATTTCACTTAGAATTCGTCCAGAAATTCCTCTAAGGTATTTTTTGTTGATTCGTCCTAGAAATCCTTTTTGGATTCTTTTAAGAATTCTCTTGAAAATTACCACTAGTTTTTTTTTTTTTTTTTGAGGATTCCTGCTGGTAATTGTTTGGGAATTCCTTCTTGATATTTTTGTTGATTCCTCCTAGAAATCTTTAGTGGATACCTTCTCGAATTCCTTTAGAAATTCCCGCTGGAATTCCTTCGGGATTCCTGCTGTAAATCGCTTAGGATTACTGCTTGAATTCATTTTAGAAATTCTTCGAAAATTTCAATCAATTTTATCAGAAGTTTCTGCAAGAATGCCTCTAAGACAGATTCTTGAACCACCAGAGATTTCTGCAGAAGTTCCTTCAGGGTTTCGTACAGCAGTTCCTGCAGAGATTAGTCCAGAATTTTCTTCATGGCGTGACGCC
Organism: Aedes albopictus; assembly: GCF_035046485.1. Lineage (NCBI taxonomy): Eukaryota > Metazoa > Arthropoda > Insecta > Diptera > Culicidae > Aedes > Aedes albopictus. The sequence goes on along the minus strand of NC_085137.1, from coordinate 108,946,932 downwards.
GATGACGCCACCGCCACTGGCCAAAAATGGCCCTGACGCCGCCGCCGAGCAAAATATAGTCGGCGTACAGGTCTAATCCATGCCCATTTACAAACTTTGTCGCCTGTTTTGTCGGAGCTCCTTCGTATATTTTTTGGGAATTATATTGGTAATTTCCTCCATCTGGAATTTTAGGTATCCCTTGGCATACGTATTAATCTTGTTTTTTTTTTTTAGAAATTTTCCAAATTTCTCCAAAAGTTTTGCTCTGATATTTCAGAATGAGATATTTGTGGGATATCTCAATACTTCTACAATTCATCCACTCATTTTGTGTGGTGGGATTGCTCCAAAAAGTTTTGGAGATTTCTTTCCCATGGAGATCGTTTATAGCTTTCAATTGTTTTATTTTCTAGAGTTTCAGGACTCACTTAACTTTATTCTGGATTTCCTCCTGTAGATTCGTGCATTCTTCATGTAAACCATTTTAATATTCCAAAAGATTCTTCTTGAGAAATATCAGCAGGTACTAAATTTCAAAAGAATCTTCCGGAGAAATTCCTGAATGAACTTTTTGAATTCTTTGAAGAATCTGAGGATGAACTTCTTGATGGCCCTAAAATAAATTATTGAAACCCAGAATCACTGAAGCAATTCCTGAAAAAATCCCAAGATAAAAATATAAGAAATTCCTCAACAAAAGTCTATGTTGCATTCGTATATCGTGTGGTAGGCACTAAGATGCTCTATGGCCACAGAAAGTCAAGAAAATGGCGCCAAAACCCAAGATGGCGGCCGAACTTTCGAGATGGTGACTCTTTAAGGAGTTGAGGTCCTGAAACTATGCAATGAAACTATGAGTAAGATGTCCAGAGTCCAAAAATGGCGACCAACAAACTCAAGATGGCAGCCTAAGCACTCTCTTAACGTGATAGCTGCCAAAGTTTCATCTAAAAGAAAACCACATTTTCGATCGTGCAATGATCGAAAAGGTGAATTTCGTGTAGATAAAACTTTGGCACTACTTTTCTCCACATGCCATTGACACTTTTGTAAAATCTCCGCACATCATTTTGCTCCATAATATAAATATGTTATAATTCATATTTCCCATACGGATTTTCCTATCAGTGGAGAATTCTTTCTCGACTAAGCCCGCATCTTTTTATTCTTCCACTAGTGCAAATGCATTCTTATATAAACCAATTATAAAAAGAAATCAGTTTTGTATCTTGATCGACAACAGCATACATAAGGAACTGAAGCATGTTATATCTTCGTGTCGTCCATACCTATTAGCATTTATATCGCCAACCGCTATCGCTAATCATTACTTGCTGCTGTAAAAGTTCATCACACCATTCCAAGAGTCATCGAAACACCAAAGCAAAGCCTAAATATTGCATGCGCTAAACAACAACGAATGTAAAATCCGCTGTTGATTCCATCGCCAGGACTCCGATCAGGAGCGAACCCCAAAAGCCCAAAGAGTAATGGTGGCCGCGTTGCTGGTGCTGGTGGTCAGAATTAGTGCTCGCTGCCACTGCGAGTTTCGTTTCAAATTTATAGCGTGATTAAATTTAATGAAACATTACAGAGATTAGGGAGGACGCAGGTAGCCCGATGTGTTTCGTTGTTGTCGGCATTCGGGTGGGGAGGTAACGTAAAGGAAGACAATCTGTCGTGGATTAAATTTTCGCGGAACTGGCGCAGCTTGGTGGAACGATGTATGGTGCAAAATTGTGGGTCACGGGATAAATAATGGAACACACCGACCGACAGACAGACGTTCCTGCACCGAGCATGATAGTCACACATTGTGGTTGTCGGGACCGAACACAATCTATTGTCGAAATGTGTAACTACAAAGTTCAGATAGAACATTTACCATTGATTCAACCGAGGGACATGCTTAGAATTGAACAATCCTCTAACCTTGTAATCCTCTAGCTAGAGCCACAGCGACTGCCACAAGTCAGGAATGAATGCGTTTGGAGATAAAATACCGTGAACTTGATTATCACTTGTTTGCACATTGTTACGGTTACGAGGTGGCATAAATTCAACCAGATCCATCAGTTTCGACGTCAACGAGGGAAAGCCGGAGCCGTACCGAGGCGGTGTTGAGCTCCACTCCAACAGCGTCAATCCGAATGAGATTGTGAATAATGCATAATCATCAGTTTTCAAATACCACCACATTCGTACAGATAACATTTCATCCCTTCAGTAGAGACTAGACAACTCCTGTAAGTTCTAAAAGTCGACAAACAACAACCACGTCACTGCACGACGACCCATAGCCATGGGGATGGTTGTAACAACGATTGAAACGTGTCTGATCCTAGATTTGGCGTATTGGCAAAGGCAAAAATTGGCTCTGGAGAAAACTGAACAAATCCACCTTATGCGTTGAAAGCACCTTTCTTGGTCCTTTATCTTTTTAATCTTGTTTCTTTACTCTTCTTATCATCGTCATCGTTTCTATTCCTGTTCTTTTTTCTGCTATTTTCCCTTTCTTATATGATGATTGTACGATTGCAACGTTTTGCAATTTACACCTTTATTCTTAAAATTAACTCGTCATTGCTGTCATCGTCAAGACGTTAAGCAAGCACTCGGAGTTTTCGAGCGATAGGTGCTAAGGACGATCTTCGGCGGCGTGCAGGAGAACGGTGTGTGGCGGAGCAGGATGAACCACGAGCTCGCTGCACTTTATGGCGAACCCAGCATCCAGAAAGTGGCCAAAGCCGGAAGGATACGATTGGCAGGGCATGTTGCAAGAATGCCGGACAACAACCCTGCAAAGTTGGTGTTTGCTAACCATCCGGTTTATACGTGTTGGTTGGTTGGTTGCATGGAGCACAGAGAGTACGATGAGCGGACCAGGTGGAGCGTGATCTGGCGAGTGTTGGGTGTGACCGACGTTGGAGAGCTGCAGCAAGAATTCCGCTAAAGTTCCTCCTGATTAAATGTATTCTCGTTCATGTTTTTCTTTGCAAGTTTCTCCAGGGATTCCTTCAAACGTTTTTTCAGGAAATCCTCCTTTTCTTACCTCCTTCTTCGGGAATCTTTCGAAAAAAAAATCAAAAGATTCATCATGAAACAAATTAACAGGGTTCTGTGTGACACTGAATATCTGCTAGAAAGGAACCACCCAGTGGCACGTCTTACCTGACCGGCTGTCGACGAACGAGAGGCCGAGAGTGGCGTCGCCTGCTAAGATGGTTTCGTGTGTCATCGCCATGCGCTCATGACAGACGTGAACTCAGAATGTTCAGCAAAGTATACACTTTGATATAAGGGCTATTTCACACCCACACATCCACCCTTCTCTCTAAAAAAAAATGGCAGTGTGCCAAGCTTAGTGGTTTCTGCTTGCGTGTCGTACACTTTGCATTACACGAACACTGCTTTAGTAACTGGTAGGAAATACAAACAAAAAAATAGCTGTAAAATCGAACGGGCATATTTTCAACTAGTAGATTTTCAATAGCGTTCGTGAAACAATGCTGCGAGAATTCAATAGTTATAGGCCTATTCATTACCTTGTTCACAACTAAAGGTCACATTACATATGACAAATATTTGGCCAAACAATCCCAACAAATGACCAACACGATGTCAATCATGGCAACCTTGGATAAATATTGGACTACTATGACAAATATATATGTCCGTCCAATGGACTCTTAAGCATTTACGCATAATATGAACAATTGCTTTCGACATAAAATCGCAGCAGGCTTTGCTGCTGGGTTTCTGAGCCGTCTGAAAAATCGTAAGCTGGTGGTGCTACACTATCCGGCAAGTTTAGCATGCGCAATGGTCTCGTTTGTTTTTGATCACCACACGAGTGAAGAATACGTTACTCTGGGTCATGCTATGGATATGTGAATCTACTTTATTATTTTTGGTTTTAGGCCCCATGTTATGTGAGCAATAGAGATAAGTGACATTTCAACACACGAACACTAGCGCAAATTTTTCCTCACACAAAAGTGCACGCCGATTGAAAGGCTACTCAGATTGCATATGCAAATATTACCCAATGTAAATAATGATAAAACTAACGTCCGGGGCAAGAGTGCAAATATTTTCCTCGCAGTTTCACAACTACATCTACAAAAAAGGCACGCATACATTTGAACGTGATTACCTCTATGGGAAAAATATTACCAAAATCTTAGGTGTTGGTGCAAATCAGCTTTTGGATAAATCACTATAGTGATATAAATCACTATAGTTACTATTCCTTGTACATTGGGATGACTTTCAGTGATACTACTTTAACAAATTCATTATTATTGATGGGTTTATATATCTGAAAAAAGGGAACTTTATATGCATCTATTTTCTGCCCTTGACTTTTTAACTACAGTAGTAGAGTAGTAGTTCGCCAGATGAAATCTCTTTTACTGCAATTCTTTTTAATTGAAAGTCTATTAAGTGCAACAGAATTTTAGTTATCACAACGCTCTCCGTCAAAATGAAACATCAACGGCGATACGATGTTCTTCGATTGCACTTCGCTGCATTTAGCGGCAACTGACAGTTCTTTGATGCCTGTCAATTGTAGCAGTTATCGAATTCAATAGAGATAAGTGACATTTCAACAAACGAACACAAGCGTGAATTTTCCCATACACAAAAATGCACGCTTTTAATTAGTATTACCCAATTGATTTGGGTTAAACGACTAAATAATGATAAAACTAACGACCGGGGTGAGAGTGCACATATTTTTCCCCCAAGTTTCACAACTACATCTACAAAAGATACACGCACACATTTGGAACGTGAATACTACTATTAAAATGTGAAGTGTGAACATGCTGCAGTTATCGAACATCTACTGTATCAACTCAATGATAGTTGGCGGATCTGTAATCACATGGCCGACTGTGTTGGCAGCGAAATTCCACTTCTTTCATTTTTTTTGCTAGTCAAGAACTTTCTTGAGCGATTCCTTTTGAACACGAAACTGGGCTTAACGGAGCAATCACTATTATGATGAGTTGTTTCCTTGAACACATCATGATTGGGTTAGTTGCAGAATCCAGCACATTCTCTTTGAAATAATGTCAAACGTTCCTCCCACAATCAGTGTTGGAATACTCACACCCAAAGCTCACTAATGAACCACTCCTGCGTGAGCAAACTAAATGTGCAGCTTTTATTACCATCAATTCATGGAAAGCATCAATATTATTTGGTTTTGATCACCGTTTGTTTTATTTGTTTTTTTTTCGGTGATATTGTGATTTTACTTCAAAGATGAATTCCAAGGGAATTTGCCTGAGCTGGTTGGGAATCGCCGTTAAATTTGCGCCATGCGTTCTTGTAAAATTATAGACTTCTAAGTTAAATGCTCTTATTACGTTAAACGACCTCTACACTGATTCTCTGTAAAATAATATATGGAACACACATTGAAAAGTTTAACACTGAACCACAGACAAACAGACATCTTACTCTACTCACTTCCTATCGTTTCCTTTTTTAACGAATATTTCAAATATTTTGTAGTTCGCAAATCACTCGCTCACGGCGCTCGCATCGTTTTCGCTCCTGTTTGACATTTTCACACTACCACCATCTACTCAGTGGATTTGTGAAACACAGCGTAATTAGCATTGGGCGATTACGCTTTCGTGACGATGATTTTAATCGCATTTCGTTCCAAGTGATTCGTTTGTTTGTCTGTGACTGAACTTTTAAACTAGAATTTTCCATAATTTTTATAACGAAAACTTTTTATCTCGTCAAACTCAAAATGCATTGGAGCACCCCTCCGACTATGCTCCTCCATCCTTGCCTCCATCAGCTGGCAGCATCGGCAGCATGAGCAGCATAAAAAATTGTCATATTGGATCAAAACAAACCACACCAACCGAGAGAGAGAATCACATGCACGTGTTACTCCTACATTAATATGTCAAAGCGATGTGTCAGTTTGGTTGCTGTCTCGCTCTGCAATCGAACAGCGTTTCCAATGACGATTCGAACGGCGATTCTAAAAACGACGGTTCTGATTCGTCGTGTTCAGTTAGCAAATCCACGTACAATATCAGTCAAAACCAACAAAGAAAAGCATCAATGACTTTTTAACCTTTTTATGCTATTCGCTGTCGAATACTCAATAAATCGCAATTCCAAACTAAAAATACAACAGATTTCTTTTTGTGTAGTAGTACAAATTTCTCAGCGAAGGAAGTAGTATGGAATGTAAACTAAACACAACAAATTGCATTTCCAAGTTTCAGTTTTCCAACTTTTGTTCTCACAAAACTCTCCTTTTCCATCGATTTGCGTTCATCACCATTTTTCATACGATTAGATAGTTCTAGACCGAGTTCTCGACTACCGTGAGAAACTTAGATGCATTGTACACAAACGATGGTGTCTCCGCTAGACCTAACCATAAATTGAATGTTGTAATGATTCTTGTCAAGCCTGAGAGCGCCAACTGCATCCATTGAAAATTCGATCAGAAAATGCATCCTTCAAGAAACAAATTTACAAATTCCTCTCTTCAAGCTCATAACAATAGTATTTACATTAATCTACTTTTTTTAAATGCGTCGAATTTGAATACAACATTTTCTTAACTCAATGCATATTATGCTTTTGAGTCCTGCGTAATGCGAGGTAAGCACTTCAAACGAAATCGCTCAAGTCATTTTCGTTCAGTGTATTATTTTTCCGTGACCGTAATGGTCTTCTTCTTCTTTTTTTCTGGCCAACTAGCACCGTTCGGTGCCAGTTGTGTTTTACGTCGGCTGGGTCTAGGAGCTAAGCCTTAAATCCCGACGCCCCAGGGAGACAGCCACCACACCTGAGGACCCTACATATCGAACCCATCAACACATGGGCCGGGACCTACGGCTTTACTTCTTATCCGAGGGAAGGCGTGATCACGGATTTTATGTCTCAGAAAATCCCATCGGCGTCGACGGGAATGGAACCCCGACCGACTGGGGTGAGAGGCAACCACGCTTACCACTACACCACCGACGCCGACGACCGGAATGGTGAAGAAATTTAACACAGCAAGCCCCATTTGATTTGACGCTTCGTTTCAACTCCGTACTAGGATCCGGAATAAAGCGACGCTTTATTATTTCTTGAGCGATTCCTTGCCTGAATTTTCCACGCATCGAGCTTGGCCAAGAAATTTCTTGCGTTCTGCGTACTACCCATAAATCCGAAATAACTTGGGGTGCGAAAATTGTGTTTTACTTACTTTTAAATGTCACACCTCGATTTGGATTAGTGCATAATGTAGCTCTTAATTAGTTTAATGATGCGCAACAGAAAAAAAAACGATTCAAATTTACTTCGCAGCTGTAACTTTACGTGTGCTTGGTGTCGCGACTTCGATTTGGTGCTGCAACGATAATAATTTGTTTATCGGACAGCGCACGATTTCGTTTACTTTTTCAATGCGCAGTTTGTTCATGTTTTTCTGTACACGGAACTTGAAATCAACATAAATACAGTTTTTTTTCACTCATATCGCCCTTTCGATGCTGGATCTCCAAGTTTGGCAAAACTGCGTGAAAGCTCAGGTGGGTAGCTTTCGTCTGACCCAGGCAGAAAATAGCAACTCACCAGAAATTGTTCTACTCAGTGTTGGCTTCCAAAGTACACTATGTAGTAGGTTGAAACAAACCCACTTTTGGGTAAATGACTAAACCCAAATTTGGCGTCTCGCACGAACATTATCGCATATGTTGCTGCAGCTCGCTTTGTTTCGACAACATTGCTTTGGGAAGAGCGAGAAGACTACCCACTGAAAAGCTCAAGCAGTCAACTTATTTTTTTCTCATCTGTATATTTCCGTATGCCTTGTCGATGCGTGACTTTCCGTTCGCCTTTTCTGTGCTTAACATCATAATCCATTTGAATAATGCGCGACTCTTTGTCCGCCTTTTCTAACGCAATATTTTGGTCCGCTTCAAATATGCGCGACTTGTTAGTCCGCTGTTCTATGCGCGACTTCTCTGTCCGTCACTTAAATGCGCGACTTTTCGTTCCGCTATTCAATGCGCGATTTTGTTTATCCGCCGTTTTTCCATGCGCGACTTTTTTGTCCGCCACTTCAATGCGCGACTCTTTGGTCCGCTTTACAATGCGCGATAAACTTATCCGCTTTTCCATGCGCGACCTTTTTCCTTGTCCGCCCTTTGGATGCGCGACTCTTCGGTCCGCTTTTGTATGCGCGATTTGGTAATCCGCCTTTTCCATGCGCGACACTTTGATCCGCTTATCTATGTGTGGTTTTCTTTCCACGGCCATTTTGTTCCATTCCACAATATACGATGCCAGCGATGAAAAAAAAACAATCCACAACTTTTTCACTTTTCTGCTGTTGCTGGGTGGTTCCTTTTCATTCCAATTATACGGTCTAAGTTTCTGGATTTATGTTGCGAAAAAAATTCGCAACACCTGGCAGGAAAGCCATTGTGTGACACTGAATATCTGCTAGAAAGGAACCACCCAGTGGCACGTCTTACCTGACCGGCTGTCGACGAACGAGAGGCCGAGAGTGGCGTCGCCTGCTAAGATGGTTTCGTGTGTCATCGCCATGCGCTCATGACAGACGTGAACTCAGAATGTTCAGCAAAGTATACACTTTGATATAAGGGCTATTTCACACCCACACAGGTTCTTCAACAATTCCTTCAGAAATTCCTCCTATGATTCCTTCAAGGATTTCTACAGGAAATTGTGCATATATTCCTCTATGTATGTAATTCCTCTATGAGTTTTTCTTCGAGATTCTCCAGGAATTCTTTTATATGTTCTATATGTCTAATCAAATCTCTCTAGGAATTGTCGAGGAAAACATCCAAAAATTCGTATAAAACATACAGATTCAAAAGAATTTTCTTCACAGATCTACTGAAATTCTTTCTGGTTCATATTTTGGTATCTCAAGGAATCCTTCCCAACATTTCTGAAGCAAATTTCCCTAGAAATGACTTTCTCCAGAGATTTCTCACGATTTTTTTTCCAAATGTTAGGACGTTGTTACGGTAACTTTCGAGGTGGTTTGCGCCAACTTCTTTTCAGCAGATCGCAAACTCCGTTTTCGGGGCGCGAGTACAGCTTTTAGCTGGAATTTTATTATTAAATTGGTTTAGGTATTCAAATTATAACAATCAATACAAATGACTTACATTAATCGGTTTTAAGCTCATACCGGAGATAATTACTTGTTGATCCGTAACATTTTCTGTGTATATCTGTGATATAAGATTTAAGGTTAGAATAATACATTGAATACATGTCATTGGAACTTACTGTGATAAACTTTGTGGTAATTAACTATTTTATATTTAAGCTATCAGGCTAGTACATATTTCACTAATTGATGTACCGTCGTTGGGGGTGAGAATGGGTCAAAAAAGGATACTCAAAGATTGTTTGTTAAATAACAAATGCAATTGAAGTCGGAATAACTTTTTATTTGGTATGTATTTGGTTCTATATGGTAATGAAAGTTTAGCAAGAAAGTATCACATTATATGAATTACTTACTAAACTACAAATGATTGAAAATTGACCCAATCTCACCCCTTAGAGGGGGTGAGAATGGGTCAAAGTATTCGAAGTCACCTATCTAAGAATATAAGTTAATTTTATTGATCATATCTAGTAAATCTATTTAAAATACAATGTAACCATGACGAACAAAAATTTAGGTATTTTTAAAAGATGATAAATCCACCTAAAAGAACTAATACAACCGAAAAAAGGTGGAAATTTGATAAAATAACGTTTGTATATTGTACCGCCATTTTTAGCCACCATAATCATCCTCATTTAAAGTTTCAACCTTCAAGAGAGGAGGGAGGAAGATTACAATAAGGGAGGGACGCATTGAAAGATTGATTTAAAAAAAATGATATTTTAGTATACTGCATCAAGCCCTCCGTTATAAACTCTTATGTGCATGATCATTGGCCTCTCAAGATAGAGGGTCGTTCAAATATTATGTTATACAACATTTCACATTATAAGACCCTCTCTCGCAATAACGTTTAAACGAATATGCAGTACACTAAAGGCTAGATGATGATTAGAGGAGCTGTCCAAACGCATGGGTGTATTTTTATAAATGATTTTAGGCACTAAACGTATGAACACAATCGCTTGACGCTTCTTCGACATATTTTCGAAAAAAAGCGTCCTTTTATAAAGATACGGTAAACCTGGCACCACTTTAAAGTCAAATGGGGACTGGATAACAAGTTGAATTTTTAGTTAAGGTTATGTGCAGTCGATAACTTGCTTGACCCAATCTCACCCCCATTCTTAATATTTAGACATAGGGTCGAAAATATCGAATTTTTAAATAAAAAGTGCATTGACAGCCCACTTTTTTCATTGCATCAACCAGGTAATACCTACAGTTAACTACTTATAAGAAAATTTATGGTTAGGTGCTTGTGTGGAACATTGCGAAGGAGAATTTTTTCAGAGTGATTTACTAGTAGTTTCATCACATAAGTTTAGCCACAAATTTAACAAAAAACGATTATTGCTAAACATCTTATTCTGCATCATGACGTTTAAAAACATCTCCTCTTTGAAATAATATAAAGTTTTCAATATAAATTAGAGATGGTTGACGAGTTATTTCAAATTTTATGTTTCTCCGTTTTGACCCAATCTCACCCCCCAGACCCATTGTCACATTGTCACCCCCATCGACGGTAAGAAGAAACAATATTTTAGCAACAATTCAATTATTAAGATAGAAATTATAAAATTTACACTTGCATGACTTTGCTCTGAACTGAATTTATATACTAGAAATTCTACATCTGACATCTCCTCACTTTCGTTTGACGTAAGAAATCGCCTGACAATCATTTGGTTGTGGGCCAGTGCTGCCAGTAACAGACATATTTCGAGGAGTTCCTTCAAATATATAATTCAGAACTTGCCCCAGGAGGTTTTGTCTAGGATCATCACTCCAATAAAAATAAAAATGTCTTCTGTGAATCTCCAAAGGTATCACCTGGAGTTTTTTTTTTCGATGGATTCCTCCAGACAATCCACAGAACGACTCACTTGAAGTGCAAATTTTCGGTAATACCAATCCGTGTGGTCAATTTATGAAATTCAAATAACTCAACGTACATATGTACAGATGGGTAAATTATTGGTTAAATTGGGAAAAAATCCACAGCTCAGGTGAGATTTGAACTCACGACCCTTATTCGCTAGACAAGTGCTTTACCAACTAAGCTACCGAGCCAATTAATGACCCGGCAACTTAGTTGTCATAAGGTTCAATTGTAATCTCATCGATCTGGTTGAGTGGTTGAGGAAGCGTTGCCTGTACGATAGGCAAACAGTTTCAAACAATAAACAAATCGCTTTCGCTCTTCGTACATATGTACAACAGAGATGGTTATATTTGCGGTTTAGGGGAAGATAATATAGATCGATGAGATTAGAATTGAACCTTATGACAACTAAGTTGCCGGGTCATTAATTGGCTCGGTAGCTTAGTTGGTAAAGCACTTGTCTAGCGAATAAGGGTCGTGAGTTCAAATCTCACCTGAGCTGTGGATTTTTTCCCAATTTAACCAATAATTTACCCATCTGTACATATGTACGTTGAGTTATTTGAATTTCATAAATCCACAGAAATTACTTTTGAAATTCCATCAGAGATTCATTCAAAAATTCTTCCAACATTTTTTGTGTAGTTTCTGGAAGGGCTTCTGAAAAAAATATCTAGGGAAATATCTAGGGAAATATATGAGAATCTCTGAAGAAATCCCTCGAAGAACTCTTGAAGCAAACTTTGTAAGAATTTCCGGAATGATCTCTGTAGGATTTTTAGTGATTTTTTAGAAACTACCTAAACACTCCATGGAAGCACTTGTCAAGAAATTCTTTGTCGAATTTCCTAAAGAAAACACTGAAAAACTGAAAAAAAATTTTGGATGTATTCTGAAGGGATCGCTGCAGAATTTTTGAAGAAATCTCCATCATACTGGAGCATCTATAGAATTCTAGTAGAAGTCTCAGGAAGTTCTTTTAAATGAATCTATACACAACAGTGTTTATAAAAATAGCAGTATAAGCCTTTTCCATACAAAATGACCAACTTTGACATGCTGTAACTTTGTTCTCCTATGAGCGATTGCGCTGAAAATTTGAAAGCGAACTACAAATATGGTGAATATTGTTATATCAAAACCTGAGAATTTTCGAAGAACGTGGAAAATAGTTAAACAATATGTGAAATTGATTAAAATAATAGCAATGTTTGCATTGATTTGTTTTATTCAGCAAACATTTTTAAAAATTTTAATCTAATACATTAACTTGTAATCAAGGCGGAAACTGTTCGAATAGCGTGCGAAAATATTTCATGCTTCTTCAAGATTAAGTTACATTTCAATTTATTTACACTGCTATCATTTTGAACAATTTCACATAGTGTTTTCTACGAGCTTCGAAAATTTCCAGATTTTGCTATACAGCCATTCCATAGAAAAACGATATAGTGCATCTCCGATTGTCGTGACACTTGGTGGGCTTGTAGTTCTTCGGAAATAATTAGACCCGTATTTTTTATTTCGTCATTAGGGTGACCAATTTTCATATAGGGTGGTCCAAAAAATTAAGGTTCTTCAAAACTAAAAATTTTCAAAAAATCGTAACTTTTGAACCAGTTGACCGATTTTAAACTTCTTATTTTTTGTTTGAAAGCTATTGAATTGTAGTTTTCAGGAAAAATACGTTAGAGGGGCTAATATGTAAATAGTACTATAAAATATGCAAATATATTAAAAAGAAAATCGGGTTTAGTACGGTTCCTTTGAATTCCACTAAGAATTTGCATCCTTTGACAGATACGTATTTCGACCTCAACTGTAAGGTCGTCTTCAGTGTCTTGTACTTGACTCGAGTCGAGTCAAGTACAAGACACTGAAGACGACCTTACAGTTGAGGTCGAAATACGTATCTGTCAAAGGATGCAAATTCTTAGTGGAATTCAAAGGAACCGTACTTAACCCGATTTTCTTTTTATTTACAGATATTCCCCTAACAAGCCCAGGTTAATCATCATCAAATATATTAGTTTTTTCACGTTTTCATGGTCCAAAGAGGTACCCTGGTTTTATATTTTTATCAGAAAATTCTGGAAATTTGGCGTAACATTCGCTGGGCTTCGTGGCCGTGCGGTTAGCGGCGTCAGGCGTCTAGGCGTTTCGTAAGCCTCGGAGTGCGGGTTCGATTCCCGCTCCAGTCGGGGAAAAATTTTCGTCGAACGGAAAATTCTCCATTGGGCCACTGGGTGTTATGTGTGATGTCCGTTGTCTCGTGTATGTGTAATGTTCAGTCTGTGCAGCCTCTGGCTAAAGACGGTGTAGTGTCTTTTAACATATCAAAAAATCAGAGATGTATGTTTTTTAGTTTTTGAGATATGATTTTTTGAAAATAAAAGGTCAAATTTTCCCATACAAGACATTTTTTTAAATTTGATTATATTTTGATTGCTTATAATATTATGGATACCAAAACCACCAGGAATCACTTTAAAAAGCAATACTGAATTTTCTGATAAAAATATTAAACCAGGGTACCTCTTTGGTCCCACAAAAATGCTTAAAATTGTCAAATTTGATTCGGTAAAACGAAATATTTTGCATGAGTAGTTAATTTACTTGTTAATTGACCATTCTACCCTTTGTTTTCTCAAAAAAATATTTCCATGCTTGCAATCAATAACGCCCAAAATCGTATACTTTGCCCTATAAATAGAGTTACTGTTTAAAATTGTGACGTCCTGGAGCTACAGCTCCTACAGCTACAGCTTAAAATTGTGAGTCCGGATTCGGATTCAGTGGCCCAAAATCTGTCAGAGACACAGAAGTTTGCTCTTAAGATAGATCAATAGTTAGTATTTGTTTCGCTGTGTAATTCATGATCACAGCTCTAAAGTAATTTCTTCTAGAAGGAGTAATTTTGGAATGAATAAAAAGAGAATTTCTCGAAAGAATCTTTGTACAGAATTATAATTAAATATCATAAAAAAAAATCTGAAAAAATCTCTACGAAAATGTGTAAGGGAACCCTGTAAAACCAATTCGGAACGAGTCGAAGGAATATTTTCTAAAGAAAATCTTCTGAAGATACTTGTGGTGGATGCAATAGTGGAAATTCTGACGGAAATTCTAGAAAATGCTCTAAGGGAATCCATGGAGCAATTTTGGAAGGAATCTAAAAATGGTTTCATTAAAAAAAAGATTAACGATTATTACCGGGGTATCTCTAGAAAACTTTGGAGGAAATTTTAATGAAAACAATGGACTTTCAAAAGCAATATCTAGAAGAATTATTCAAAGAATTCTGGCAAAATTTCCAAAAAAAAAATGGAAGCTTTTCTGCAGAAATCACTGGAGGGATTTCTGAAAAAAAAACATATATAGAACTTTTACAGGAACCCATGAAGCCATTCCGGAGGCTATCCATGGATGATTTTCTAAATGAATCTTTCGATAAATTTCTAGAGAAATCTCTCAAAAAAATTTTGATGGAATCACTAATGAATTTCCGAAGAAATCCATGGAGGTAATTCTGAAGTAATCCATGCCGGCCTTCTGAGAAAATTCGGAGAAATAATTTGAATAAATTTCTGAAAAAACCCTGGGACAAATTTCTGAAAGAATGCCTGAAATAGTTTTTCTTTGAAGGCATTTCCGTAGGAAGAAATCCAAATATCACATAGTTTTTTTTTTCATGTATGAGGGTGCAAAAAATACAGTATGCGGCAGGAAAAAATCCGAAAGTGTTTTTCAACTTCAAACCTCATTTTCGTCCATTTGACGTTAACCAATCTATGTTTTTAACTTTCCATGTTCTTTAATAGGCTAGTTTTCTGAAAAGTTAATTGAAAATTTTCCCATTTTGGTCATTTACAGCGCGGCGCCTGAAGCTGAAGACAATCAGAATGTTCAAACCGCAGAAAAGTACACAGGTCGCTAAATTTCGTATCTGTTAAAACTTTTTTTTAAATTTCTACAACATCATCAAATATATGTACTTATTTCATCTAGTATGTGAAACTACATAGCTCCGGATCAGTGTGGTCTGGTTGTTCATCGAATTTAAGCTAATTTGTTCACTGTTATATTCATTTTGCTTAATGGCCATTGGGCGCGCAGTTTAATGATACCCGCTTATTAGGCTTATACTTATTATCACATATTAAACATCAAATATGTGCATTTTTATTTTGCAGTGCTAGAATACAGACATTGACTGATAAACTGTCATGAAAAAATAGTCATATATATCCCGTATTTAGCGTGTAATAGTGCCTTGAACTTTTCGCATTTTTTCCTGCCGCACCCTGTAGAAAGCTTACAAGGGTAATTTCTAAATATACAGGGTGTTAGGTTCCTGAGTGCAAACTTTTTAAAGGGTGATAGAGGACCATAAATGGTGAAAAAAATTGTTCTACGCATATGGTCAAATCTCAACCGTAACGTAGTTATTGAACTTCCCATGTTTTTTACTCTTATTGCCTTAACTGGCAATAACTTGAAAATGGTCAAACTTATCGAAGTTTTTTGACCCTTATTCGAAAGATTATTGAATTTTCTATCAAATGGCATCTTTCAAACGATTGGTTTAGTTAAATAACTAAGTTTTCTAGAGAAAAATAGCTAAAAATAGTGTTTTTTATTGGTTTTTGTCAATTATCTTTGAAACATGCGTAATAAATTAAAATTCTTTCTTAGGCAAAATTGTGGCCCCTATTACACTCTACAATTCGTTCTTTGACACCAAGCTTCTAGCTCTTATCGTTTTCTTGCAATTTTGATTTAAATGTGCGGCACATTGCGCAAAAAAGTGCTTTCCATGAAAGTTGCAAATTTATGATCTGAAATGCGATGTTAAAATCGAAGTTGCAACAAAACGATAAGAGATAGAAGTTTGATGTCGAAGAACGAATTGTAAAGTGGAATATTGGCCACAACTTTGCCTAAGACAGAATTTTAAATTATTACGCATTTTTCAAAGATAATTGACAAAAATAAATTAAAACACACTGCTTTTGCGCTATTTGCTCTAGAAAACTTAATTATTTAACTAAACCAATCGATTCAAAGATGTCATTTGATTGAAAATTCAATAATCTTTCGAATAAGGGTCAAAAAACTTCGATAAGTTTGACCATTTTCAAGTTATAGCCAGTTAAGGCAATAAGAGTCAAAAACATGGGTAGTTCAATAACTACGTAACGGTTAAGATTTGACCATATGCGTAGAACAATTTTTTTCTCCATTTATGGTCCTCTAACACCCTTTAAAAAGTTTGCACTCAGGAACCTAACACCCTGTATAAGAGCGCTAAAATCGTGCATGGTTTCTTTATGTTAAGGTAGAGACGTTATGAAATGATGCAATGTTTACATAATCCGGATATAAGAATCTATTGAATTCCAAAAAGAAAACGTTGACCGTTTCTTGACATTCATGCTGTATCAAATCTTGGAAGAATTTCTCATTGAATCTAGGAGTGACTCTCCACAGAATGAAGAAAAGACTCCCCACAAAACCCAGAGTAGATTCTCCAGAAAATCTGAGCAGGTTTTGCACAGATTCTGGAGTGAATCAGAAGAGGTTTCTCCGGAGAATTTCGGAAAAACTACAGCATGCCGAGCGAATTATCCACATAATCCGGATAAAATCCTACATAGAACCCGGTGAAAATTCCCTTGGAATCCGGAGAAAATTCTATACAGAATCCAGTAAGCAAAAAGTATACACAAGGTTTTCAAATGAATATTAATAAAATCTTTAAAATTCAGATAATATTGTGCCCAATTCCCAATAGGGATCCCTCAGAAAATCTGGAAAGGGTACTCAATAAATCCACAGGGGCTTCTCCACAGAATCCAGAGAGGACTCTAAACTTAATCTAGAGAGAATCATTTATATAATTCTCCTCCGGAGGACTCTGCACAAGATTACGATTTGGAGATGAACCAGCCGCGGGCTGAAAATCTCCTTAATAAAGCTAATAATAATAATAATAATAAGATTACGATTTGGCATTTCCGTTTATCTTGTACCAAGCAAAACAAAATATATACCGTGTTGAACCCCCGTTGATTTAAACGACACTTCATATAAAACAAAGAGATTCATTTAGTAAATGCAATCCAAAAATGCTAACAAGGAGGAGATGTTATCGCTATGCACTTAGTTGTATTGCAATGAAAAACTTTTTTTTGAGCGAAGCGATAGCCTTTCGATTTTAACATTGATGACACCAAACATCCAAAAATGTGTTAAAAATCAGCACACCTTCGCACAAAAATCTCATTCAAGTTACCTTCCGATTTAGAATCACGCTAACGCTCTCCATGGATGTCACCGTTGATCGTCATCGTTGTCGTCGTTTATGTGTCGGCGGTGTGCACAGACATGCCCCGGAATAGCTGCAGGCCATGAAGTTGAATACTTTTTCGCGGAAACACTGTGTGTACGCATCAACGAGCTTTCTGCACTTGTATCCACGTAACGGGAAGGAAGGTGGGTGGGTTGGTTACACGTTGTACTTCAAAGAGGTTTATTTTTTCGACTGACTTTTGGGCGGGGTTGAGTCGTCGCGTCGCTTTTGCACAATTCCAGTCGCGAAACGGCGCGGAGCATTCTCAATCATTTGAACGATGCGGCGATGGATGGCATACTGGTACAGGATAATTTACTTTTTGTTGACACGGATGTTGCCGTGCTTATCTCGAAAATGATATCATTATGAGGCACCACCACCGTCGGGAAAGATGATTGATGGATGTTTTTAGCATTTTCTCATCTGTCTATTTGCCAACGTTAATCGGCTTTGAAGTGGATTAAAGCGGAAATTGAGTTGCTCGCTTCGGACGTGCATTGATTATTGGAATGATATTTTTGGCGACTTGTTTACAAATAAAAATGCTTACTGAAAATAGAATGTAAGTGTATAAATTATTCCAGGAGTCACTTTCTACCAAATGAATTTGCATAAACTTAAAAATCGTATGAAGAAATTTATCTGAATTCTGTGAAAAGACTTTCCGAGACTTGTTATTGTCTGTCAGAAAATGATCTTCCCGTTCATTGCATTGCACGAGGCGGACACTGGCGCAGTCTTTTGTCGCGCACCATTGAGAGTTGTTTAAAACCTTCGCACATCGTTCCGATCCATGCTTTCCTGCTCTTCAGGAATCACAAATTTCATAAATGATTGAGAATCACTATTCTTAGAATACATTCCAAATTGTTGGGAATAACTGAAAATCTCTAGTGATTTTCAGGAATTATTTGAACTTATCCCGTGAAACTATTGACTACTGGTAGAATGAGAATATTTTCAATACATATAATATAATATAATAATACATCTTGCATGGCTGAAAATTTCTAAGAATATTAAGGGATTTTCAGGCATTATTTAAACTTATTCCGTGAAGCTACTAACTTCTAAAAAATGATAAGAAATATTTCCAATAATTCCTAGAATACATTTCAGATGACTTGGATTTTTTCAAACATTCAGAGATTTTCAGGATATAATTAAACTTATTCTGTCAAGTAATTGACTCCTATAAATAATTGAGAATATTTTTAATAATTCCTCAAAACCATCCCTGATGGCTGAGAATTTTTTTAAATATTTAGGAGTTTTCAGAAATTATTTGAACATATTCGATGAAAATTCAGACTCCCATAAATGATTCAGAATATTTTCAACAATTTATAGAATACATCCCAGACGAGTGGAAATTTTTGAGAATATTTAGTAATTTTTAAAACCTTTCTTTATAAAATATCCCAGAAATCACTGCTTAATTTCTTCCATGAATTACTTCAGGAGTTCCTACACGAATTTTTATTCAAAGCATCTCTCGAGGATTCATTCATCGTTTTTAAGAGATTACTTCATAAATTTCACTGGGAATTCCTTCATAAATTTCACAAATAATTCCTTGACGGAAAATCTTTCAAAGATTGCTTAAGAAGTTCCTCCAAAAATCTTTTCCAAGAACTTCCAAAAATTCCACTGGATGTTTATTTAAAAAAATTCCAGGTATTCCCTTATAAAATTTCAAAAAATTTTCAAGGTGTCTTTCCGAAAAATCTTCCAAAAGCATTTCTTCAGAAATCCTCCGGGAATTCATTCAGGAATTTCACCAGTAATTCCTCAAGAAATTTTTCAAGCATTTTTCTTAGAAAAACTTGCATGATTTGCTTCAGAAATTCTTCGAGAAATTCGATTCCTACAGAAACCAGGAAGTTTTCCAGGATTTTTTCGTCAGAAATCAGACTAGAAATTCAGAACTCCCCAGAAATTACTCTTACTACTAACTTTCTTCATGAATTTTATTTTACACAATCTTCCATTCGCTTCGGAATTTTACTTCCAAGAATTTCTTAAGAAATTCCTCATGAGATTCTTCCAGATATTTTTACAAAGATTCCCCAAGAAAACCTGTCATAGATTTCCTCAATCATTTTTTCTATGGATTCTTTAAGAAACTTCAGTAGAGATTACTTAATAAATACATCCAACGAGTCTTTTAAAAAATCATCCATGGATTCCTTCCGAAATTATTCAAGTAATTCCTTCAAAAAAAAAACTTCCAACTATTCTTTGAGAAATTCTTCTAGAGGCCTCCCAGGGGCCAGAATGAATCCGTTATAAAGTCTTCCAATGATTTCTTTAGTACTTCATCCGAAGTTCCTTTAGAAATTCTTCTAAAAACCTTCGGGGATTTATCCAGAAATTTTTCCAAGATCACTTATAGAAAAACATTGGAAAATTCTCAAAGGATTTCCTCCTAATTATCTCCATCATACACAGACTGATTTAAAAATTCCTTCATGATTTTTATCAGAAACTTTTCCAGGGTATTCTTTGGAAACGCCTCCAGAACATTTTCCAAGTGTTCCTCTAGAAAACCATCCATGGACTTTTTCATAAATTCCTCAATGGATTATACTAGGATTGCTACCGCTGTTATTTAAAAAAAATCTACCAGGAATTCTTCTGCAGTTCCCCCAGCGGTTTGTTGAAAAATTAGGGAATTCAGAATTTCTTCAGAATTTTTCCAATGTTTCCTATTTTAATTCCAATTCTTCATGGGTTCCTTGAGAAATTCCTATAGAGATTACTTCTGAAATTCATCCAAGGATTCTTTTGAAAAAAGTTCTCACGATTTTTTTAGAAGTTCGTCATGAATTCCGTTATGATCTTTCAAAAATTCCTTTAAAGGTACATCCAAATTTTCCTTTGGAAATTCTACCAGAGATATATGAAGAAAATCTTTCATATATCCTATAATTCCTCCATAGATACCTCCAAGGGATTCTTTTAGAAATTCATCCAAGGAGTCGTCCAGAAATTCTTCCAAGAGCACTTATCTATATTTCTTTATATTTTCCTATATCTCTAGAAAATCCAGAGATTTCCAGATAGATTTTCTGACACAATTTTTCTAAATTTTATTTTTTTAATGATCTTTATTAAAAAAATAAAATTTAGAAAAATTGTGTCAGAAAATCTTAAATAGACTGGTTCATAAATTTCTTCAGAAGCTTCTCCAGAATTTTCTTCGGAAACTGTTCTAGAGATTCCAGAATATTATCTGAGAGTTCCTCTATAAAATCATCTAAGGACTTTCTCAGAAATTCCTCCATGGATTACATCAGAAATCCATCCAGTGGTTATTTCGAAAAATCTACAAGTAATCCTTCAAAAATTCTTGAAGCCATAAGGAAATTGGGAGTTACAAAATTTCTAGTGTTTCCAACTAGAATTTCAATTCCTCCATGAAAAAAAAACACATCCAAGAATTCTTTTGAATAATCTTCCGCGGATTGCTTCAGATATTTTTTCCAGCGATTCCTTCATGACATTTTCCCACATTGTTTGAGAAACTTTCGTTAGATTCTCAAGTTTCTCCATGGAATCAATTTCAAATTTCCTTCAGAAATTCGTCCTAAGTTTCCCTCATAATTTCTTCTACAAATTTCTAAAGTAAATCCTTCAGGGATTCTATGATTCCTCAATGGAAACCTTTTAGAGTTCATTTATAAATTCCTCCAATGATTAGTCCACATATTTTTCCAAGGAATCGCTCAGAAATTTTTTCATTAATTGCTTCTGACATTGTGGCATATATTTTTAAAACAAAACTATCAAGGATTCCTTTCAAAACTTCTCAATGGATTTTGGGAAGAATATCTCAAACAGAATGATTTTTTCATATTTTTTTTTCAAAAACTTCTCCTGAATTTTCTTCAGAATGTTCTTCAGAGATTCCAGAAATGTTTCCAATGGTTACTCTAGAAAACCTTCCATAAACTTTCCTTCATGAATTCTATCAAAAAACCTTCTGGATATTCTTTAGAAAATTCTACAAACTTTCCCAGCAATTCCTGGAGATAATTAAAAATTTGAAACTTACCTGTTCAGAATTTTTTTCAATGTTTCCTTTAGATTTTTTTTCTAGTGGTTTCTCAAGAAAATCCCTCAAGAAATTACTTCATTAATGGGATGCCCCAAAATAAATCGATGTTCGAAAAGTTAAGGGGCTCAACCCTTCATTGAATGATATGCATATTTGAAGCTTTTTTGTAGAATATTCCGATTTTCTAAAAAAAAACATTTAGAGGCTTCGCCAGGGCAATTTTTGAAAAATTACCCTTTTTTATGAAAATTCTCAAAATAATCATTTTATCGTAATATATTTTCAACTTCTGAGTTTTTTTTTCAATATTTTTGTATTTTTCTAGGGACTCTTACGCATTCTTGAAAAGTATTAGTTTTTGAAATATTGTTGTAATTTTGACGACAGAATTGATTTTAAGCTGATAAAAATTGTACATGTACATTAAATTTTATTGAAAACAAAAAATACAAAAATATTGGAACAATTTTACAAGTTGAAAAAGTACTAGGAAAAAAATGATTTATTCGAGAATTTTCATGAAAAAGGGTCATTTTTTTTCAAATTGCTCTAGCAGAACCTCTAAATGATTTTTTAGAAAATCGAAATATTCTACAAAAATTTCATTTAAAGGTTGAAAACCTTGACTTTTTGAATATCATTTTTTTTTTGGGACATAAGAAATTGTTTCGATGACAAGTTTAAGGCCTATCTAATAAATTATTCCGGGGATTCTTTAATTCCTTCAGATATTGTTCCAGAAGATTCTTTTCCAATGATTACTTTTGGAAACCATTCAAAATATTTCTTCAAAATTGCACTATGGATTCGTTTACAAAATCTTTCAGGAATTCCTTCAGAATTTTTCTTACGAAAATCTTTTAGAAATTATGCCAACGATTGATTTGTAAATTCCTTCAACGTTATTTTCAGAAATTTAGAATGCTTCCAGTGTTTTCTTCGGCAATTCCTCCAGATATTCCTGTACGATTTGTTAGTGAACTACAAGCAGGAATTTCTACAAACATTCTTACCGACAATAATTCATTTACTTCTTCCGGAAAGTCTAGAGAAATCTCTCAAGAAACTTTCAAGAAATATTAGCAGTTAATTCATTCCTTTGTTTCTCCAGATATTCCCACAGGATCCTGTGTTATGTCAGATTTCAGATTCCTACAGAAATACGCCCAGGAATTTTTTAGAAGTTACTCTAGGATTTCTAATAAACATGTGATATTCTTCAAGGAATTCTATTAGCGGTTTCCCAAGAAGTATGTTTTATATTCCTCTGGGGATTTCTTGAGAAATTTCTGTTTGGATTTCTTCAATAGTTTTCCATTGGTTCTAACAGATATTCCTTTAGGATTTGTTTAGAAGGTAATCCAGCCTAAATTCTTCTTTAAAGATTGTTCTTGTTCCTATTTTGCTAGTGAATGAAGGGAAATTGTCCCAAAATCCTTGAGTTACCAAGAGCCTAATTTTCTTTTGAGTGGAAACATATAGGGTAAAAATTTACTTCGTCAAACGCGCTAATTCCCGTCATATCAGACGGAAAACAACCACTTATTACAGATATTCCGACTTACCTTTGCCAATGCCACATCAGATGGAAGCAAAATGATGTAGACTATCGATAGCCAGCCTCTTTAGCACTCGAAATAGAATAATAACACTAAATTTCACGTTTCAATTTCACTCCACTTACGAGTTGACAATTTTTCTCGTTTTGCGTACGACGAAGGCAATCGCACCAAAGCAGCAGCATCACCGTTCAATTTTCACTTCTCAAAATTCACTAGTTGAACCAACCTTCAATTCACAACCGGTAAAATGCTTGTTTACTGTTTTTTTTTCTCCTAGAGAAGATGCAAGCAAATGTGTG
The DNA here is from genome assembly GCF_035046485.1 of Aedes albopictus. Taxonomy (NCBI): domain Eukaryota; kingdom Metazoa; phylum Arthropoda; class Insecta; order Diptera; family Culicidae; genus Aedes; species Aedes albopictus. The sequence goes on along the minus strand of NC_085137.1, from coordinate 108,923,593 downwards.
CGTGAGTTTTCTGCATAAGAAACATTGCATCAGTTCACGTTGAGCATCCAAAGCCATCGGTCGTTTCGAATAGCCCTCTGTATCTGGAATTTTGTTCTTTCGCCACATTTAAAGTCGGACTACGCCTTCCGGTATAGCTGACTCGTTGGTGCTCCGCCACCCGGCGACGCGAATTCGGTTACAAGTGTAACGTAACGTGAGTGTTACCGCGAATTTGCGTTTTTTCGTCGCGTCTCGATTATCGGCGATACCAGGGTATCAGGCGGTGAAGTAGCATATTCTCTTACGGCAAGCAACCGTGCGCCTCCACTGGCTTTTTTTCAAATAAACTCGAAGTAGTGCTTAACCGTGCGTCTCCACTACCATAGAACTGGTAGATCACAAAGAGACCACAACGCAAAAGTGACGAACCCGTTAGTGAAAAATCTGTGCAAGTTTTCGAAATAAAGTGACTAAGTAGAGCTAGTATCCTTATCCAATTTTCCCTTCCTCCGCACTTGGGGTAGGCAACAGGTGACTGTTGCCACTTGAAGCGGCATTCAAAAGCGTGTATGGAGTCGATCTGATCTGGATTTGTTCTGATGTCCCATGGCCTCCTTTAGTGGAGGTGACCCGGGCGGGTCAAATGGCAGGAGCTTTCCTGCTTACTTTGATCCTAGGAATGAGTTCGGAGCTGTCACCACATTACTACTAACAGGAAAGGATGGAAGCAGCCTTCCAGTTGAGCCGTTCATCATCGGAAAAAGCATCGAAGATCTTGTTGGGCCTATCGAGTCTGCCAAAAGTGAAGCACAATGCAGCCGCTATGTTCTTCGCACGAGGAAAGTTACGCAGGTAGAAAAACTTCTTAAGATGACCGAACTGTATGACGGTACCGAAATTGAAGTTAAGCTCCACCCAACACTGAACACGAGTCGCTGTGTGATTTTCAGTTACGACTTAATGCGGAAAGATGAGGATGTCATTGTCAAGGAACTACAACCGCAAGGAGTTATTGCGGCACGAAGAATTCTCAAGAGCAACAAGGAACCCACCACTGCTGTTATCCTCACGTTCAATCGGCCAATCTGTCCTGAAACTGTCAAGGTTGGGTTATTGCGTGTAGCTACAAAACCCTACTACCCAAATCCCCTGCTATGTTTCCAGTGTTTCCTGTACGGTCATTCTCGAGCAAAATGTCCGAACACCAAGCTATGCCCCAACTGTTCCAATGATCACGAAGAAATGAATCCATGCGAAGAACGTCCATTCTGTCGAAACTGTAAAGGACCACATCGACCTACCAGCCGCCAGTGTGAAATATACAAAACCGAAGCAGATGTAATCCGAACAAAAATTGATTACAATCTGTCATATGGTGAAGCTCGCGCTAGAGTCGAAGCTGGAAACGGAAGTTATGCTGCGGTAGCTGCTCAACCACGACTCGATCATGCTAGACTAAACGCGCTGTCGGCTCAAATGCAGGAAAAACAAGAACAAATCGCAAAGCTGGAAGAAAAATTACGAAGCAAAGACAACGTTGAAGAGCAGCTCAGTATGATCATTGAACAAAACAGACAAAAAGAGGAAAAAATCAACGAACTTCTGGAACAGATCCGACAGAAAGAATCGAGAATCGAAAAACTTGAAGCACAAGTTGAAAACATGAAGAAATTCTTCGACGACGCCGCAGAACAAACTGAATCGATCAACAGTGAACCGGAGCCAGAAGTAGGTCGAAAAAAATCAAAACGGACAATCAACCACCAACACCATCAAAGCCAAAAACAACAACCCTCAAGAATGTCACCGCCTCCCAAAAAAGCAACAACGAAACCGAGGAGTCCCATAATGACCAGATCGGCAAGCCAATCCTCAATAGAGGTTGCTTTCCTCCCCCCATCCCACCAGAAACTGACGAATATCCCTCCCTCAAGAAAAATCCCCATACTAGCATTATTAATACAGTCACTGATGCACAAACTCGAAGTAATCACGAATCGCTCTCGACCAACCATAAAAACCAATGCTACGCAACAAATCGATCACCCTCCTCCGGAGCGGGGTCCGTAAACCCCACGCAAGAACTCGCACTGGCCCTGACTATAGACGACTACATTCCTATAGCGGCAGCTGGTGCGAGGAGACTTGCCAACTCTCAGGCAAGTAGACAATATTTTCGAAAAGAACGACCCTCCGCCGCTTCATCGAATTTCTCTATATCACCTATCCAGCAAACATGTCCAGACTTCACAGACAGTACAAACGAAACATTCTCAATCCAGTGGAACATCCGCAGTGTCTGGGCCAACTACAATGAATTCCGAAAAATAGTGGATGAGCGGTTGCCCATCACAATATGTCTCCAAGAAATGATGACAAGCCAAACATTGAACCTGCTAAAGAACCGATATCACTGGACCATCTGCAGCCGTCCCGAGAGTTTAGGAAACGGTATCGCTGGTCTCGGTGTACGCAGAGATGTACCGTTCCAAGTAACTCAACAAGACTCTGGGTTGCACACCTGTGCAGTCCGAATTGGTAAACCGTGGAACATCACTGTGGTATCCATTTATGTGCCACATACGCTAAACAATCAGGAGCTTATCGGTAAGTTGAACGATCTTTTACTAACCCTCGAGCCTCCATTCTTGCTCTGTGGAGATTTCAACGCATCTCATGAGGTGTGGGGAAGCAGCAAGTCTAACCGTCGCGGTCAGTTACTCCTGGAGTGGGCGGTGGACCATGATCTTCTGGCTTTGAATGACGGATCTCCAACGCACTATCACGATACATCGGGCTCTTTCACTGCAATCGACGTCTCCTTCGCTTCCATTTCACTAGCTTCGAAATTTTTTTGGCACTGCGAGGACGACCTTCATGGCAGCGATCACTTTCCTATTCACATTAGATCCAGTAACAAGCTCCCAATCATCCGGTCAAGACAAAGATGGTTGTACAAGGACGCTGATTGGACCAAGTTTGAAATCGCTGCAGCTCAAAAGATTCCAGCTGATATAGAGGCCAATATTGAAAACATCACCAAAGGCATTTTCGAAGCAGGCTTAGAATCGATTCCGAGGACAAAAGGTGTATCCGGGAAGAAGAACCAGTTATGGTGGAATAAAGAAGTCGAAGAGAAGATCAAAATACGACGAAAAGCTCTACGAAAGCTTAGGAAAATGAAAGACGACGACCCTGCGAAGGCAACCGCCAAACAAGAGTTCAACATCGCTAAAATGGAAGCACGGAAGATTGTAGATGAAGCTAAGAAAAAATCCTGGAATGAGTTCCAAAGTATCTTCAACAGCAGCTCGTCCACGTCAGAGCTATGGCAAAGTTTCAATAAACTCAAAGGAAGGAAGCAACTGAAAGGTCCCGGACTCATTATAAACGATGAACACACTAGCGACACGGCGGTGATAGCAGACCATCTAGCCGAATTCTTTGCAGCGACATCATCTACCGAAAAGTACCCCGAAGAATTCCTGTCAGAGAAGCGAAGCTGTGAACAACGCGATATAGATCTGGAGACCAACGAAAACGCCCTGCTTGACGAGGAGTTCTCCATTCAGGAACTTTTCAGGGCCCTGGAACACTCAAAACGGACATCAGTCGGACCGGATCAGATTGGATATCCAATGCTTCAGAGACTACCTTTCCATTGCAAAAAAAGCCTGCTGGATGCCTTCAACCGAATTTGGAGAACAGGAAGTATTCCCGACAGCTGGAAGGAAAGCGTGATCATTCCTATTCCTAAAAATGGTGGACCCAAGAACGACATGAATGACTTCCGTCCCATTTCCCTTACGAGCTGCATTGCAAAAACCATGGAGCGAATGGTGAACCATCGGCTTATTACCCATCTGGAAACCCAGGGCGCCCTGCATCAGCGACAATTTGCCTTCAGAAAAGGAAAAGGAACAACCAACTATCTAGCCGAGTTTGACGATGTAATAACAGCAGCAGCCAAAAAAGGAGAACATTGCGAAATTGTTACCTTGGATATAAAGAAAGCGTATGATAGAGTGTGGCACCGCAACCTCCTAGAAACGGTGATAGAAAACCAGCTGGGAAGTCGGATGAACAATTTCTTTTCCAATTTTCTGCAGCATCGTACAGCAAGAGTCTGCTTCGGCGGACACTTATCCAAAATGGTACACCTGGAAAACGGTGTGCCCCAAGGCTCAGTCCTGTCGGTAACACTTTTTCTTCTAGTGATGAACGGTTTGTTTAAAGTTGTCCCAAAAAACGTACAAGTGTTTTTATACGCAGATGATATTGTCATAATTGCAACCGGAAAAAGAGTTAATTTCCTTCGAAAAAGGCTTCAAAACGCTGTCGCAAAAATCGAAGCATGGGCCGCTAGCATAGGTTTTCAAATGTCACCACCAAAATCCACTACAATGCACTGCTGCAAGGTACAGCGTCACAAAAACTGGCACCTTGATGGTGCAAAGATCATATTAGATGGAGCCGAAATTCCAAAAGTGAAGCAAACAAGGATACTGGGCATTCTGTTCGACAGGAAATGTAATTTCAACCAACATACCAAAAAGCTCAAAGAAGACTGTACTAGTCGGCTTAATTTGCTGAAAGCCATATCTAGGATGGCTGATCGCAAAACTCTGCTCTACATTGGCAATGCTACCGTCACTTCCAAACTAACATACGGCATAGAGGTATTAAGGAAACAAAATATCGAATCACTTGCCCCTGTATACAACCAAATTGTTCGCACCGCATCGGGTGCTTTGAGAACAAGTCCAATCTTGCCACTTCTCGTAGAATCTGGTTGTCTACCTTTTGAACATGTGGCAATCCAAATACTTGTCAGGAAGGCCTGCTCAGTTCTAGAGAAAACACGAGAACAACCAATCAACCTGTGGGAGAAAGCCTACCTTGCTTTCCACAATTTAGCTGGCAAGCAATTACCACAGCCGTGTAAACTTATAACAAGTCAAAACCGGCCATGGTACAGACAAAAGCCCAAGATCGACTGGACAATTAAAGCAAAAGTTAAAGCCGGACAAATGCCTCAACTCATTGTGGATATATTTCGTGAACATGTCCACAGGAAATACAAGGACCACAACAAGTGGTATACGGATGGATCGTTAGCAAACGGACAAGTCGGATTCGGAATTATCGGACCCAACTCGACCAAGCTCGGGGCGAGCCTCCCAGAGCAATGCTCAGTATTTTCAGCAGAAGGGGCGGCTCTCGCTATAGCTACGAGGGAATCGATTGGAAGGTCAGTAATTTTCACGGACTCTGCCAGCTGTCTACAAGCACTTGAAGGAGGAAATTCGACGCACCCGTACATCCAAGCAATCGAGAGGGAAGCGCTAGGAAAGGACGTTTGTTTTTGCTGGATTCCAGGACATTCGAATATTTTGGGGAATGAAGAAGCTGACAAGGTGGCAAACAGTAGTCGTCATCAACAAAGGGCTACTCTGTTTGTTCCCAAACAAGACATCATTAGATGGAGCCAAGAAATAATTTGGAAAGTGCATCAAACAAAATGGGATCGTGAACCAAGAAAAACCACAAGGATAGTTAAAACAAGTGTAGGCAAGTGGATAGATCAGAAGAATCGAAAAGATCAAATAATTCTGACTAGGCTTAGACTAGGACATATTTGGTTTACAAAGCACCACCTTTTTGAAAAGAAACCCGCAGAAACCTGCATAAATTGTGATAGACCTCAATCTGTGCATCATATTTTGGTTGAATGTGCATTATTCGAACAATTGCGTCGCGAACTAAACATGAAAGAATCTTTGAAAGACATTCTCAAAAACGATCAGAAAAGTGAGGAAATAGTGTTGAAGTTTTTAAAGAAAATAGGAATGTACAATAAGATATAATGAAAAAGATTGAATTATGCAAACGGATGTAAACGAACACTCACTAAATAAAGCTAAAGAGACGAATGCCGAGTACGGTAAAGTCTCTCTAAACAAAAAAAAAAAAAAAAAAAAAAAAAAAAAAAAAAAAAAAAAAAAAAAAAACATTGCATTGTATTTCACAACCACAGAGAAAGATTTTTTCGTTGCCCTCCACTGTAATGGCGTGTTATGATCTGATAGGCAAACATATTAATTGAAATATTTTGGTCGTTATTCTGAAGTTACATCCATCTCAATTTAAAACTTTCTGCTCAATCGTGCTTTGAATACATGCCTTGATTTGGATTGTGAAAAATTTGACCGACTTTTCGAATGAACACCTCAAATAGCCGTTTTTGACCATCCTATGTACCATTGTGTCACGTAAAAGGTGTGCCAGGAATTGAATTCAGATTGTGCCCGAAATAGACGTGGGTTAGACGGAAATAGAATTCGAGCGCCAATTATTCAATCTTATTATTTTCAGGGAACTGTAATTGTTTCAAAATATGTTTTTTATATGGAAGCTTATTTATATATTAGAAATTGATACTAAATTGGTCATGAGGCGTAAGGCGATTTACCAAAAGAAAGAAAGAAAGAAAGAATAAATTATATAATTATTGGTCGGTGTTTAGATAGACGGGAAATAGATGGAAATCCTACGCAAAACGACAATAAATTTCAACTGGTAACACAGCGCAACAATTTGTTGTCTCAAGAGCAAACTTATGTGTCTCTGACAGATTTTGGGCCGCTGAATCCGAATCTGGGCGCAAATTTGCTCCAGCACGTCAGAATTTTGAGCTATACCTCAATTTATAGGGCAAAATATGCAATTTTGGTTTTTTTTGACTGCCAACCATTAGGCATGGAAATATTTTTTTTAAGCAACCAAAAGGTAAATTGGTCAATTAACATCTAAATTAACGACTCATGCAAAATATTTCGTTTTATCAAATCAAATTTGATAGTTTTAAGCGATTTATGTTAGGTACGATATTTCCCATACAAGTCACCCTCCAAAAGTTGCATGCAAGTTTACTTACTAACATATAATGCTTAAATCTGTCATATTTCATTTGGTAAAAAAAAATATTTTGCATGAGTCGTTAATTTAGAGGTTAATTCTCCAATTTACCTTTTGATTGCTTAAAAAAATATTTCCACGCTTAATGGCTGGCAGTCAAAAGAGCCCAAAATCACACATTTTGCCCTATAAATTGGGATATAGCTCAAAATTATGACGTGCTAGAGCAAATCTGAGCCCGGATTCGGATTCAGCGGCCTAAAATCTGTTGGAGACACATAGGGTGACGAAGGGTTTTATCGGCAGGTCTGTTCTCTTCGTCATGTGGGGTTTTTGTGGGCCGAATCGCCTGAAATTTAGTCAAACAATTGTCCGTACAGCAATTTTTTGGTCAAAATAATGTTTCATTCAAATGTTCATAACTTTTTTATACGTGAATCAAAAACGCTGAAATTTTGGCCAATCATGAATAAAATATTGAAGCTCCATTGGTAAAATTTTGAGCGATTTCGAATAAGTTTTTTGAAAGTTATAAAAGTTCTTTAAAAACTTCTAAGATTTTTGAACACATTTTTAAAATATTATATCTCAGTATGTACTCGATGAAAGTTTTTCAATTTTTGTGCGTTACAGCTGATACCTAAGGTTTTCATATGCAGCTTCTGTTGAGATTTTATAGTCACTACAAAAAATATGAAAAATGAGCTTATGTAGTTGACGACGTTCAAAAAGTTAACTTTCTCTTCTTCTTGGCGTAACGTCCTCACTGGGACAAAGCCTGCTTCTCAGCTTAGTGTTCTATGAGCACTTCCGCAGTTATTAACTGAGAGCTTCCTCTGCCAATGACCATTTTGCATGTGTATATCGTGTGGCAGGCACGAAGATACTCTATGCCCAAGGAAGTCAAGGAAATTTCCTTTACGAAAAGATCCTGGTCCGACCGGGAATCGAACCCGTCACCCTCAGCATGGTCATGCTGAATACCCGTGCGTCTACCGCCTCGGCTATATGGGCCCTAAAAAATAAAAAGTTAACTTATTTTGCACAAATAATATGCCAAACGTTTTCTATTAATAAAAGTGCATTAACTGAACAATAAATACATATATATATATAGGACCTACTCTTCATGTGTAGTTCAGTAGGTCCTGTATAAGAATATTACATTAAGAGAGTTTGAAAACGTTTAAAACACTTGGCACTTTTATTGATCAAAATATAATAAATTTCCAAATGACACTCTGAACATATACAGATTTTTCATATTTTTTGTAGTGAATATAAAACCTGAAACGAAGCTGCATATGAAAGCCTTAGGTATAAGCTGTATCATAAACAAAATGGAAAAAGTTTCATCGAGTACATATTGAGATACAATGTTTTAAAAATGTGTTCAAAAATCTTAGAAGTTTTACTAAAACTTCTATAACTTTCAGAAAACTTATTCGATATCGCTCAAAATTTTACCAATAATGGAGTTTTAATATATGGTTTATGATTGATCAAAATTTCAGCGTGTTTGAATGAAGTAAAAAAAATGTATTAACATTTGAATGAAAAATTATTTTGACCAAAAAATTGCTGTACGGACAATTGTTTGATACACTGTATAACTCAGATTGGTTGGGAAGGATTTGAGGCAACTTCTGAGACTAACAGGTTTTAATCAACGCCCCATGACGAAGAGAACAAAACTGCCGAAAATACGTAAGTTCCCTTACGTTTGCTCTTGAGACAGACCAAAAGTTAATTTTTATTACGCTGGGTAATTTGCCAATTGTTGCACGGCTAAAAACTCGCCTATTGTTGCACACTCCATGCTTTTCTTATGGGGTGTGCAATAATTGGCGAATTTTTAGCCGTGCAACAATTGGCAATTTACCCTAATTGGAGTGATATTGAAATATGAAGTTGTAGTCTATAAATGTGGAAAACGCTGTTGTGATTCCAATTAAGATAGAGTTATTTTACTTTTAGATTGATTTATTACACCTGTGAACATCATGAGCTAAAACGACACGTTGATGTTATTTGTTGCGTGTGAAAAACAGTAGCTATAAAGCAGCCTGATTTCAATGAAAATAGTTTCAGATTAATCAAACCAATATCCAATCATTCCTCTGTAACAAACAACGATTCTAAATTAAATCATAAACAACCGAGCCAGCCGACCCAGCCGATGATGGCTTTTGGAAGATAATAAATTTTCATCGCGGGTAATTCGGAATGTTTTGACCTAATATCTAATATGTAGCTCGGCGAACAATTTATGGCCCTTTGTTTTGCGTTTCCGGACTGAAGAACTTCGTGATTATTGAGAATCCATCACAGGCTGGAAAATGTTTTATGGCCCGATGCGAAACCCATACCCATAAATGAAATGCTTTTATTGCTTTGGTGACTGCTCATTTTTGCCAGGTGACTGAATACGGCTAGGAAACAAACAAGTTTACGAATTTGTAATGGCAATGGATGCGTTCCATGGTCTGATGGTTACGAAACATAATGATATTTTGCCATTTAAATCAATGAAATTTTTCAGTTTATATGATCATTGTTAACTTATATATTTTTTTCTTTGTGTATAAAACATGAACTAAAATATCTCTGACACTGAAGGATATGACCTTTGAATGTAGAAGAACCTACCTAAAATGTTCATATAGCTCAAACTTTCAGTATCGCAGTCCCTGTTACTTTGCCCGTGTTGAAATCACTTCAGGTGACTCTAATGACTGCAATTTAGTCCGAATCCAATAAATTTCTCCCCATCGAATGAACCAACTACACAACGAACAAGCATATCCAGATATCCCCCTTCCCCCGCTGTCAGTAGTACAATGCTTGACAAACTGTCCATCGTGCCAAATTGGTTCATAAAAGCAGCTAACTTTCTGTGCTTGCGGAACGGGGTTGGATGGGCCTTGACTTTGGCAACAGACAGCACAGGACAAACTTTCGACTTCGGATTAGTTTCATTAACGTTCGACCACAGCCAGCCAGCCAGCCAGCCGTTTGGGAGGAAGTTTTGCCGAAGCCGAAGGTTGTTTGGTAGAGTTCCTTCTCAATTTGTTAGTCACGAATCTAGGGGGCTCTTGTTGTTATCTCTTGGTGGGCAGGGAAGTGAGAAACTCGAAACTGGTTTCGGAAGTTTTAAATTTTAAATGAAACGTGATTATTAACTTGTACTGGAGAACAAGATTCATAATCGAAAAAATAAGTAAGTTTTAATAATGTAGAACAATGCTGTTTTCCGTAGACTGAAAAAATCCTTACTTTTGTTTTGCTAAGCAACAGAGTTAATTCAGAAACCAACGTCATAACCATCCCTGTTTCGAATAATTACATTGCTTAAATATTTCTCTTTGTTCAAATATCGCTCAAAATTGTTCAACAAAAACAGGTAAAACTAGGAACTATGTGATAGGTTACGAGAGTGGGTGAGTTAGTGCGATAATCAATGAATCATCAATTCGATGTCTCATTCAAACATAGTCACATTCGTTCACTCACATTTCGACTTACTCACCGAATTTCCTCGCTAACTCACTCACTTGTTCATTTTCTCACACATATAATAAACTCATTCATTCATTGACTCACTAACGCACCAACTCACACACCAGCCGGTAGGTAATTAAATGAGGGAATCGATTACTATGTGAGTTGGTGAGTAGTTAAGTTAATAAGTTAGTCGATTTATAAGCGGGTAAGTTGGTGAGTGAGTGAGTGAGTGAATGAGTGAGTGAATAAGTGAATGAATAAGTGAGTTGTTTAGAAAAGGAGACGTTTAGTTGTTGAATGAATGATTTAGTAAAGGAAAGAGTTGAGTGAATTAGTGAACCGGATAATAACTAGATTGGTAAGTGAGAGAGTGAATTGATGAATAAGTATGCAAATGAGAGAGTGACTGGGTAAACTGGCGAGTAGATCACGTACCTATATGGTAAGTTTCAGAATGAGTAAAAAGGCATCGTTGACTTACTCATCAACTCATTCACTTAAAACCTCACTTAGAAATACAGGGGATAGACAAAATGATCTTCTCAAAAATATTCAAATAGCTGTAACTTTTCAAAAAGTGCATCAAATATTCTGAAATTGTTTACTGTGAGTGGACAAAATTTGGAAAAGATCGAAAAATTCTGCACGAAGTTATAGAGATTCTAGAAAAAGGTATATTTATCCGATAGCCAACTTTGAGCTGTTATATCTCCGGATTCAATGAACCGAATGCAATGAAATTTTGACCATTTACGACTTATATAAGAAGCTCTGAAAAACGTTTGATTCAACTTGAAATTGATAACAAGAGAAAAAGTTATAGTGATTTAATTTATTTTATGATTTTTTTAGTAAATTGGTCTATTTTTAATATGCATTCCATTCCTTTTTCAATGAATTGCCAGCTATGTTGTTACTTTCTTTCAAAACATATTTATATTCAAGACAATTAGAGGGCATATAAATGAACTATAATTAGGATCTTAAATTTTGAAACGATGTTGAAATTTAACCTTCCGTTAATCGCGCTGTTATACTTTGTACAACACATGAGAATTATCGACTATTACTTTGAAACCATCTTTTCTATCGATGTCAACCTCAAATGTATTCTACAGGAATCTTATTTGGAATATTATAAGACCTTTTTGAAAACAGTATAAATCCTTATAATGCGGAAAATTGAAAATCGCAATATGAAGAACGTACTATATTTAAAAGACACTACACCGTCTTCAACCAGAGGTTGCACAGACTGAACATTCACTAACATTAGGCAACGGACAATACGGAACACCCAGTGGACCAGTGGAGGATTTTTCGTTTGACGAAAAGTTTCCTCCGGCTGAAGCGGGAATCGAACCCTCACTCCGTGGCACTCACAATACGCCTAAACGACTGACGCCGCTAACCGCACGGCCACGAAGCCCACAGATAGACAGTTGAATGTGAATTAGTGTATTTCAAAATCTAAATGATCTAGAAATATGGTGTCTTCGGCAAAGTTACTTGGGATATCAAGGGCTTTCGCGAGGTGATCTGAGAAATTCAGATTTCAACCGATAGGCGGCGCTAGTCAGCATGTAATTTTTATATCCCATATAACTCAGGATCCTGAGTACTTAGAAAGATGGTGTCTTCGGCAAAGTTGTTTGGTTGGTTAAGCACTAACTGATGGAGAGCCGTTTGGTTTGAAACTCCACATCTAGGTGGCGCTAGTGGGCATTGAAATTTTATAACTCATACATCTCAGGACCCTGATTACTTAGAAAGATGGTGTCTTCTGAAAAGTTGTTTAGTAGATCAAACACTAACTGATGAAGACAAGTATAATGTGGAATTCCACATCCAGGTGGCGCAAGTGAGTACTCAAATATTATAACTCATATATCTCGAGATCCTGATTACTTAGAAAGATGATGTCTTCAGCGAAGTTGTTTAGTAGATCGAACACTAACTGATGGAGAGCCGTATGATTTGAAACTCCACATCTAGGTGGCGCTAGTTGGTATTCAAATTTTATAACTCATATGTCTGAGGACCCTTATTACTTAGAAAGATGGTGTCTTCTGAAAAGTTGTTTAGTAGATCAAACACTAACTGATGAAGACAAATATGACGTGCAATTTCACATCCAGGTGGCACTAGTGAGCATTCCCATTTTATACCTCATATATCTTAAGATCCTGATAACTTAGAAAGATGATGTCTTCGACATTGTTGTTTGATGGATAAAGGATGGATGTACTTATCCCGTGACATTGACAACCTTAAGATAGAGTATATTGAAATACGACGGTCAGATATTGAATATTTTACTAAGCGTTTGACCTTCATGTAAAATTAATCAATCAAGTGCAAATTTGAACAAATTATAATCAACTAGTTGTGTAATTTTCTAATTTTAAAAACTTTCGGAAGTATAAAAATTTACAGCTCGTTGATTTTTTTCTAGATGAATAATAACACGTTCATACTTTAGCAAATTTACAACTAGCGTCTTCTGGTGGCAGAAGCACGAATCAAATGGTCAATCAACTGAAAGCCCTTGATCTACCAACCAACCTTGCCAAAGATTTGAATGACTAAATTTTGAAAAAAAATATGATATAAAATTTCTGCCACAGTTTAGTCTAGTCTAGTCTACACATACACAGCCATTCATTGAAAGATTCCTGGAAAATGATAGGATCGACTACTCCTATCATTTTTCTTGTCATTATTAATGATTGCAGTGCATCAGGGATGCATTACAAGCATTAAAGCGGCCAGGCCTACTGAGCAGCGTTGTTATTGTTATTGTAATCAGAAAACGGGGACATCTCGTACCAACTGTCTCAGATCCACAAGAGATCCAATCATGGGTTTCTGGATCTAAAAAAGACGCAATAAAGGTTGCAAAGGAAGCTTTCACTCGGGCCAGGGTTGAGAGGGCTGTGAGATCTTTCGAGCCATTTAAGTCTCCTGGCATGGATGGAATATTCCCAGCGTTGATCCAAAAAGAGGAGAAAACACTGGTTCCACCCTTGGTTGAGATTTTTAGGGCGAGTCTGATTTTGGGGCATATACCCAACGATTGGCGTCAAATCCGGGCTGTCTTCATTCCGAAGGCAGGAAAGAGAGATAAAACCAACCCCAAAGCATTCAGGCCGATAAGTTTATCCTCTGTAATGCTCAAAATTATGGAAAAGGTACTATGCGAGTACATAAATCACAAATTTATGAAAGCAATGCCTCTGTCAAAAAACCAATTCGCTTATCAAAGTGAAAAATTTACGATCTCGGCACTACATACATTAGTTCAAAAGATCGAAAAAACACTCAATGCAAAAGAAATTGCTCTTGTAGCATTTCTTGATATTGAGGGCGCATTCGATAACGCTTCTTATTCGTCTATAGGGTCAGCAATGTTGAGGCGAAAATTCGACCCATGCATTGTTACCTGGGTACATGCTATGCTAGCTAATCGAAAAATCTCCTCTGAGCTTAGCGGTTCATACATTACTGTTAAAGCAACAAGGAGGTGTTCGCAAGGCGGAGTACTTTCTCCTTTGTTGTGGTCACTGGTGGTGGATGAGCTTCTAGACAGCTTAGAGAGAAGAGGCTTCGAAGTGGTTGGATATGCTGATGACGTTGTCATTATTGTACGAGGCAAATTCGAAAGTGTTATCGTGGAAAGAATGCAATCTGCCCTAAATCACACTTTTTCCTGGTGTCATAAGGAACAACTAGGCATAAATCCTACAAAAACTTCCATTATCCCTTTCACCAAACGGAGGAAGGTCCAACTGAAACCCCTTTTCTTGAATCATACACAACTAGTTTATTCAAGCGAAGTAAAATATCTAGGTGTCATACTCGACGCAAAACTGAATTGGAACTCTCATCTCCAATCAGTTGTGCAGAAAGGTCTCAATACACTTTGGGTTTGTTCAAAAACCCTGGGTAAAAGATGGGGCCTAAAACCAAGTATGATCATGTGGATATATAAAACCATTGTTCGTCCCAGGACTACTTATGCTTCCCTTGTATGGTGGCCTAAAACTAATGAGGCTGCTGCAAGGGCGAAGCTCAACAAAATCCAACGCACCGCTTGCATAGCGATCACTGGTGCAGTTCGTAGTACACCCACTTTGGCCCTAGACGCAATGCTTCACCTGCCCCGGTTAGATCAATTCATAAAGCTGGAAGCGGAAAAAAGTGCTCGAAGGTTAAAGAGAACAAAAACACTGCTGTCGGGAGACCTTACGGGTCACCTCAGCATATTAAATGAATTTGCCATAAATCCCGCAATAGGAATTCGTAGTGACTGGATGGAAACGGTAGTCAATTATGACTTACCTTACGATGTGTTCATTCCTTCCCGCCAGGAGTGGGAAGGAGGGGGACCCAGCGTTCCAACAGGCTCTATAAATTTCTTCACAGATGGTTCAAAAATGAATATTCTGACAGGCTCCGGAATCTATGGCCCTAGAACAAAAATCTCTGTCCACTTAGGACAGTGGCCCACAGTATTTCAGGCGGAAATATATGCAATATTAGAATGCGTGTTATTATGCCTGAGGAGAAAGTATAGGTTTGCAAAAATATGTATTTTCTCGGACAGCCAAGTGGCACTTAAGTCGCTAAATAACTACACTTGTAACTCAAAGCTAGTGTGGGAATGCATTCTGGCTTTGCAAAACTTATCCATACGCAATCGAGTCTACCTATATTGGATCCCAGGACATACGGGTCTAGAGGGAAACGAGATTGCTGATGAGCTAGCCAGAAATGGATCTAATGAAAGGTTCATTGGCCCTGAGCCCTTCTGCGGGATCTCAGACTGCTCTGTAAAAATGGAACTGAACAAATATATGGTCAGTCAAATCACATCAAACTGGAATGCACTTCCCCATACGAGCCAATCCAAAAGGCTCGTAACGATAAACCCCAAGAAGGCCCAACAACTATTAGGTCTCAACAAAAGGGATCTCAACATCTACACCGGTCTAATAACTGGACAATGCCCCTGCAGATACCATCTACAAAAGATCGGAGCAATCCAAACCTCAAATTGCCGCTTCTGTGACGAGGAGAGGGAAACATCAGAACACATCCTCTGCTATTGCAGTGCACTCAGTCAACGTAGGTTCAAAGTTCTCAGCAAGCCCTTTTTAGGGCCTGCTGACATATGGATCTTATTTCCCAAGGACGTGGTTGGCTTCATAAAGCTAGTCTCGCCAGAATGGGGAGGATCTCTATTCATCAATAATAGATGGTCTTGAGTTCAGTCGATACCAAGGTATCTCAGTGACAAATATGTTGCTGAGATAACTTGCGTACCTCACAGCAAAAGGGTATATCACAATAGTTCTAAAATCTGGACGCAGTGATCTTCACCCGACAAACGAGAGAGAACCGTTCCGTGAAAAGGGAGAATAATATACCGCTTCGTTGGAAGTGACTTTGTTAAGAATGTTAACGTCACTCCACGTCCTCTGGAATCCTGGGATGGGACAACGGTATTTCCCCCGTAAGCCCTGGCTCTCAAGCCTAGGCTTAAGCGCCTTTACCCGCTCTCTGAAACGAAATCAAAAGTTATAGTATCCAGCCCTCCCCAAATGAACATTTATTCGTAATATTTGGTTGTTATTTACACGAAAATAGAAAAAAAAAAATCAGAAAGATTTCAGCATATTGTTTCCAATTGGGGCCTTGGTAATAAAGCAAGATTGTTTCAAGCTGATCAGGTGAAATCAGCGTCAGCATCACACTATAGCAATTTCGCTTTATTGAAACTCAATCAAGATACTTTTTTGTGTGGCGGCTTTTTCTCGTGAAACAAAAAATATCATTTGGAAGTGCACTTGCACTTTCATTGTTATTTAGTACACAGGGATTCAATGAAACTATCCCAAATTTCGAAAGCATTTTCTGCACCACAAGATAATACACGGAGCAGACCCACTTTCATTCGCGAAAAAAAACTATAAGCTTGGCATCAAACCGTAGCACCACCAGTCTTCTTATAAACCATGCGGAAGAATCAATTCTTTAAGTAACAATTTTCTTTTCTACCGGATGGCGTAGCACCACCAGATATTTTCCTCTCAAACCGGCCGAATAAATAATAAACGCGGAAACGAACAAAACGTGACAGCTAGTTAGAAAATCCAACCGTTCGCGTCTGATATAAAATTTCTGCCACAGTTTGTGTATTAACTTAATACACTTTGTATGCTCCTAATTCCCGATTTCTGTGAGGAGTTGATTACAGTTTGCATTTACGAAAATGACTAGGTTACATAGATCGCATCATTTACAAGGTGAATCCGGATCATGTGACTTACCATCCAATCCCATTAATGAATCCTCCATCCCGCGACAACTGTGGAGAAACAGAGTTACTCGATCTTTAGCAGCAACGGATATTGCAATAACATTCCTTCCTGGATGCCCATGAGGATGTGGCCGGTGCTGTTATTAACTTTAAATGTTTTTCATTGAAAAACCTTCCAGGAACAGATTTTGGATTTTCAAAACAATGTTTCCAAATTAGACACTCAAGACTTTCAGACTCGGAGATATATAAGATATAAAATTTGCATACTCATTAGCACTGGCGAAATATTGATTTCAACGACCCATGGGGTGGGACACTCGTTAATATTGGCAGTAATATCCATTAATATTAGATTAATATTATATTAATTCAGTAATATCAATGATGCACATCAAAGATTTTTTTAAACACAAAGACAACTGTCATCTATCTGACCATCAAAGATGATCAATTCGTTCTTCATCACATAAAGAAAAAGCTGGGAATCAAAATCAAATCAATCCGCATTGTGATTAATTGCGTTATATTCTCAGAAATTGATTTATGGATTCTGAATTTCTGATATGAAATTCTTCCAATCCATCCATTATACCTAATTCAGACATTCACCCAAAATGGCAATTGAAATTCTTCTCGACATTTATCAGGGAACTTGCATCTGGAGCTAAAATGAAGTAAAAATTAGGGAAGTGAACTATCAGTCATTCAGCCTTCCAAGGTTTCCTTGCAAGCTTCTACTTGTAATACCGTCCACGAAGCTTCCGATGATTAGTTAAGTAATTTGGCCCATTACCCCCTGCAGTTCCCCTTGACCTGATCCTTCCTGCTTCTATATTCTTAAAGTGTTCATGTATTGCCTGAACTGCCCACCCACATCCCGTGCTGTACAGACTGGAGGATTGAAACGACATGCAGGAGGGACATTATCACATGAAGTATATACTGAAGTTTGGTCATGTTTGGTCGTGTAAACGCCACCATTAGATCTCATTAGTAGTATGCAGTCATGTAGGATATCGCCCACGGCCACTGGGATGAATCCCTTTCGATTTGCCCAACCTGCAATAAATCAGCCAGAGAGGAGTCAAGAAATTTTGGGCATATAGAAACCCTAATATATTTTGAAAACTTACGGCTGTGATTTTCCTTTGACGTTTTGACATTTATAAACAACGGCAAAAAAGCAATGATCACTTGATAATATTTCTAATACCGTTATTAATATCATTAATATCTATTAATATTTCTAATACGAGATCGAGTGTCCCACCCCATGCAACGACCCATCAACCAAATGCACTTAACCTATTTGACAACTTTGCCGAAACCACCATCTCTCTTCTAGTAACCAGGATCCTGAGGAGAACTATTGCATATACATTGTTTATGTTCACTAGCGTCATCTAGTGGTGAAATTACGATTCAAACGGACAACTATCTGTAAGTTTTCGATCTTTTAGAAGGTCGGCACGAGAGGTACCTTTTCCTACATTTGGCCTTTGATCTACCAAACAACTTTGCCGAAGACACCATCTTTCTGAGTAAAGTGGAGCTTCGTGGTCGTTCGGTTAGCGTTACCAAGCGTGTAACCGCACCATGCTATCCACTGGTGCATGTAATGTATGTCGTGTCCATGGTCTAGTGTTAACTCTGTTCAGTCTGTACAGCCTCTGGCTGAAGACGGTGTCCCGTGCCTTTTCAATCGGGATCCTGAGCTACATGAGACTAAAAATTTATATGCTCACTAGCGTCTCCTAGTAATGACATTTGAAATCAAACTGTCACTCATCTATAAGCCCTTGATATACCAAACATCTTTGCCGAAGACACTATCTTTCTATGTAATAAGGGTCCAGCGATACGTAATATATAATATTTACGTGCTCACTAGCGCCGCCAAGTGATGAAATTTCAAATTAAACTGCGAATCATCCGTAAGTACTTGACCTACCAAACAACTTTGTCGAAGACACCAACCTTTCTAAGTTATCAGGTTCCCGAGATACATAGGATAGAAAGTTTATTTGCTCACTAGCGCCGCCTAGTGGTGGAATTTCCAAATAAACGACCAATAATCTGTAAGCTGTTTACCTACCACACAACATTGCCGAAGACACCATCTTTCTAAGACATCAGGATCCTGATATATAAGATATAACATGATATTGCTCACTAGCGCCGCCTAATGGACGTATTACGAATCAACTTTGTCAGCATCAAGTAGCCCATGAAATTTACAACAACTTTGCCAAAGACAGTCCTCCTCTAAACAATCAGGATCCTTAGATATTTCAGAATGTATGGGTGTTGTACAAAGTACAACGCGCGACTGCTCGCGTTACAAAAATTTACGCGAGTACTGAAAGGTTAAGAAAATTTTGTGTTTTATTAGAAAAATAATCTAATCGTTATAATTTTCTTCCGTGTTAAGAATTTTAAGTTAAGTCAAAAGTTTTTCAAAGCTTATTATATAAGTCATAAATGGTCAAAATTTCATTGCATTCGGTTCATTAAATCCTGAGATATAACAGCTCAAAGTTGGCTATCGGATAAATATATATTTTTCTAGAATCTTCATAACTTCGTGCAGAATAGCTCGATCTTTTCCAAATTTTGTCCACTGATACACAACTAGCTGATCCACTTACAGTAAAAATTTGAGTATATTCGATGCACTTTTAGAAAAGTTACAAATTTGAATATTTTTTGAGAAGGAAAAATTTTGCCTGTCCCGATCATTTTGTCTATCCCCTGTACACTCACCAGCGAATCAACTAGTTTAGACACTAACTTACAAGCTCACATTCACCAACTCTCACTTACTCTAATTGCAAACATAAGGGGCTGTCCATTTATTATGTAAGGGAATTATCACGATTGTTCTACATCTCTTCCTTCTCTCGTAAGATTTATTGTATGAGAACCCAAATATTTATAAACCCTTACGTAATGGACAGCTCCTCACTTTTGTTTTCATACATGCAGACAGGATCGCCTCGATAATACAAGGATTTCATTAACCGAAGAATTTTGAATATGTTGGGATCAAATAAGTGTTTGAAATTTCGAGATCCGTCAAGATAGACAAAACTAGCTATACCCTATTTGAGACGACAGAGACGTGCTGTCGACATCAAAATCAGCAAACTCAGTAAATGAGAGCAGCACTAAGCAACGATTGCATTCGAATGAGCAAACTAATTTGCATTGCGTGTTTCAAGTTCGAATTGGGACTTGCCGTGGACCGTCGAATGGTGCCAATTTGAATTCAAATCCACGCCTCTTTTGGTATTTCGAACTCATTCGAAATTCATATAGGTCGAAATGTACCTGATTGAGATCAAAGTGACATTTTGAAGTAACGTTTAAGTTATCCAAACGCATCCCACCGAACAGTACCGAACGGAAAATCTTCGACTTACTTTGACGAGCATGTGAACACCCTCCTAGGTCGTACAACGTGTGTTTCCCAATTTGCTTGAACCCGGGAAAATTCACAAAGAGACACACCCAGCAAGATGTTTTCGAACATCACGACGCAACGGGAAAGACGATAGCGAATAGTCGTCATCCATCCCTCCATGGATGCTTTGGGAGTTGTGCTAATTTATGCATTGGCTTTCGTAATGAATCTTTCGGATCCGGAATCGGTTTACCGGAATTGTTCTTGATTAGAGGGAGGTCTGCGTTGCTTTGCTGGTGATGCTCTTTCCCGATGTTCAAGTCTAGCGAATCAGCAACGCGGAAATAAGGTAATCTTAGACATGTGCATGTGGTATTTGTTGCATTTAAGATTACGGGCGGGTTAGACAGGGATTTCCTGCATACATGCATCGTTGTCTATTTGGGAGAATTATTAGGTGCGATTACAAAGCATGGAAATTTGGATTTGTCTACAAATATGTTTTAAATTTCACAAACCTGTTATCTAGTTTCTAATTATATAAAACAAAATAATTAAAAAGAAATAAAATTATGAATTACGCATGTTGTCCAATGACAAATAATGGAAATATGTCTGAAATCTTTGTACATGAATGAAAATGAAAAGCAATCGAAAAATATTAACAACATTTATAATTACACAATACATCAGCATACAGCGGATGTAACTTCATGCATATTTTCTTTCACTTCTGCGTATAACTTGATACTTATCGATGAATTCACAGTCTTTCAAAACAGGAAACAAACAAACCAATAACGGAACTCTTTTACTGTGTACTCCACAGTTTATTTATTTCTAGACGATTTGTGTGTATCGTACGTATATATTTTTATTACTATTTTTTTTCCTCCGCCTGATTAGCTGCGATGTGACTAGAGAAATCCCATTTCAAAGTCGGTCACATTTAGTACGATTTATGTTCCTTATCATGTGCTGTTAAACGGTTGAATGCCTTCAGCCGTGTTTATCATTTGTTGGATCTTGCAATTTTCTATGAGAATTTCGCCAAAATTATTTGGAACATATAGATTTTTTCGATAGAATTCTTAGAGCATTCCCTTTAAGTGAAAGTTGCTGCAGTACTATAAAACAACCTAAAACTAGGACACTGGACAAAGCAAAAAAATGTATTGTGGAAATTGTGCCAAATTTTCGATAATTGGAGCATCTGACATAAGCACTAAAAAAATAATAGAAGAAAGGATGAATACATATCTAAAATTTCTGTCTGAGTTATTTAACAAGGAATAGCTCTATAAGAAATGTAACGAGAGATGACTGTCTCACAATGTGCAAATTCGTTTGGTCTGATCAATAACGGAGGATTGTGCGATATTTGCCAGAAAACCGTTCGCCAGAAAACAATTCGCCAGAATGACAAACGCCAGAAAACCATTTGCCAGAATGTACCATTTGCCAGAACACTATTTGCCCGAAAGTACCATTTGCCAGAATGTACCAATCCCCAGAATTTAATATTTATTATTAAATTCTGGGGATTGGTACATTCTGGCAAATGGTACTTTCGGGCAAATAGAAATTTTCTTCGTTTCCTAAGAATTAATTTCAGTCAATTAACATAAAAAATGTCGTCAGTTTCAATCTTTTACAATAATTCGATATGTTCACTGCTAGGATGATCTCTTAGTTTGTTTCGATAAAGGACGACTAGGGCTATAATAACTAAAACAACTGGATATGATTCACCGGTAGTTATTGAGCAAAGAGAAAATCGATGAAGAGAAATCGATCATTACAGCCTGTACTAAGCGCGAGACTTTGATGTTACTAGGCTATAAGTACATAGGTCCACAAACATCTGGTATGGTGGAAATACTGCTGACCGAAGTACATTAGGCCGATTGGTCAATGGATAGAATGGTGATCACAAATCGCAATTCTGTGATTATGGAACAGAAATCGGAACGGTTTCTTAAATTTGTTCGGTTTTCCAATAATTAGCTGATACTTCTACAATATTAATATTTCCTTATTGTTTTACCGCAATCAACAATTAATGTCAAAATCTAGTCTTAAAAACTAAGAAGAACAGTCTAATGTTTAAAAGAAGGCAAAATTCACTAGTTGAACATCAACGGTTTCGATGCCAAAAACTATTTTTCTACAACTAAACTATTCTCTCCCCAAGTAATTATGGTGCTGAAGCCTTTTTGTATGCAGATATACGATGTATTTAGAGCAATCATTACTTTACATGCAACTTTAAGGTTGATTTAAACTAAAAATGGTCAATTATAAAATCAAATTAAGATTATACTGGTATCATCTTAATTCAGTCGCATAATTGCCATTTCCACTTTAAATCCACCCTAATTGTTCATGTAAAGTAATGATTGTTCTAAATACACCGTATATCTGCATGCAATAAGGCTTCAGCACCGTGGTTCAAATAGTGAATTTTTCCTTCTTCTAAACACAGGCAGTTCTTTCTAGTACCATTGTAAGACTAGTTTTTGGCATAAATTGTTGAAAGTTAGAACTATAAAGCAATATTGGTATTGCGGAACTAATAGTTTAATTATTGAAAAAAAATTACAGATCTTAAACCCGTTTATTGTTCCTATATTTAAAAGAAGGAAAGATTCATGGTTAAAATACAGTAGCTCCAACTTTTTGACCAAATGACATTCGACACAACGGCCTTCAGTCGAATGCCCTAACACAATTGATATTAAGATTCTACAACAGTAGCCGGAGCGCCATTAGGCATAATACCAAAGCCCAAATATGTTAAGCTTAGTTATGGCTGGCGCAAATAAACTAAGAAGTTTATTTAGAAAGAACAGCAGATGATTAAAAGAAGGAAAAAACTCTGCTGGAATTATTAGAATTAATTTCCTCAAGAACAAGCTTTTTATAGCATTTGATCAAGTGATAATCGGCCTAATGGTAATGGCTTTCGGACAGTGGCAGCATAGACTAATTTCAAGACCTCGATTTACCAAAGAAAACGATCAAATTTTCGGTGACCAGTCCGGTACCCAATAAATATTCATAACCGTGTATTTTTTTCCGTGTAAATTGCCTTTTGTGTAAATTTTATTTAGCGTGTTACACTGATCTGACAGCTCTGACAGTAAGGGACTAAACATAAATTACGTAAAGTGAGTACCGAGGATTGTTCACAATCTGCGAACTTGACTGCGGAAGAAATTGCGACCATGACGCCGCTGGTGGCAGTCAGGCTAATTGTATAGGTAAAATCGTCACTTGAGTTATTATATCTGTGTATTTTACTCGTTGCTTCCAAAAGGTTTTTGTTTATGGTTTTCGATTGACTTAAGTGTGAGATCAACAATTCCGAGTAAGTTTGCTGTTTGGCACAGAAATTATTATAAAGAGATCATGTTATTGTTGTTGTCATAAAAATAAGCTTAAAAAATTACTTTCAATTGGAATCAGGGAATCTTCGAAAAATATAAGTAAAACCAAAAATTCCATATCAGTAAAAGCTGGGAAGAACATCCTATGTGTTGAAGAAAGGAAAATCTTTGATGAGTATTGATCAAATTCCGTCAAAATAATATTTGATCAATTGGATCCACATCATGATCAACTTGTCCACAAGACAAATTTGTGGAAATGTTCTAATTGAAAAAGTAAGCTGTTGTGCGTAATAAAATATCTGAATAACATATAAGATTCAATGTATTTTGAAGTTTGAAAGGTTTGAGTTCACATCTTTTTTTTTAATTTGTTTCAGAGTGGTTTGCCCTTCTTCAAACTATAGGCTTTTCTTTAAAAGTTACTCTTAAATCATTTCTTGTTTGCTCTTACATCAGTTCCGATAATTTATTTAACTTTCGCATATAAATCTGAACAAAAATTAAATTTTACATTTTTACATTGTGGACTTATCGATCCCAAACAAATTAAAAACACGATTTACTTTTCAATGAGAATTTTTTTAATTATCATTAGATTGGGAACATCTCTGGTTTGAGAACTATCGAAAAGTTCTGGGGAATGGTACTTTCTGGGGAATGGTACTTTCTGGGGAATGGTACATTCTGGAAATTGGTTTTCTGGGAAATGGTTCTTTCTGGCAAACGGTTTTCTGGGAAATAGTATTTTCTGGCAAATGTCTTTCTGGCCAATGGCATTCTGGCGAATGGTTTTCTGGCAAATATCGCACAATCATAACGGAGTACCGTAATCCGGGGTAACATTGATCAGAATTTTCGATCTTTCTTGAATAATTCTCTTATTACACGCAAAAACGGCTACACTCAAAAATGTGTTCGGCCTGCACATTTTTAGTAAGCATCCATGCCGCATAATGGCTGTGTTGGAAACACACATTTTTTAAAATTGCTCGTACGCTCACATGAACATGTATTTTGTAATAAAAACATGGCAACCTCACTGGGGTTATAAACCACCTTCAAATACCGAAAAATATTGATATTTTGCAAAAATGTAAGCGTACGAGCAATTTAAAAAATGTGTTTTTCCAACACAGTCCCTGTGCGGCATGGGTGTTAACCAAAAATGGGAGTTTTTATTTTAGAGAGAAAACCGAACGTTATGTTTTATATTTTTAAAACAAGTACTGGCCCTCTGACTATGTGTTAAGCTACTCGAAAAAGTATTGTAAAACTTTAAAACATGTTTAAATAGGCTTTTCAATTTAATTTTTGATTTTGTAATTTGGGGTAACATTGATCATGTCAATGATCTTGTCGTTGTTCGTTTGTGTTGAAAATACCCTTACTTACTAAATTCGGGGTAGCTGATTTCAAATATTTTGTCTAAATTCTTACAAGTTATGTACTTTTTGAGTTATTTTAGGATTAAAATCCTCCAAACCGCGAATAACGCCTAAAGGTATGCAATTGTTAAAGGATTGATAGCCTACTCTCAAAAAATCGTATATTTTATTGAAAAATAGCATTTCTATAAAAGTTTCGTTTATTGCATCCAACTCTAGGATATTATATTGAAGTAATACAGTGCTTTCGAACCTCATATCGTATCTAGTATTCATACCCTGCATGAATGTTTTACAATGTATCTCATTGTGTTACGAAACACAATTATGGAAAAATCGATCTATTTCAATGTTTATGAAATTCAATTTTCATGAATTCCATGTCATTTAATAGCTAAATAACAGCAGATAAAGATATACCATTCGATAGCAAAAACTGACCGGGGTCTCCAGTTAGCCTAGTGGTTAAGGCTATGGATCGCCAATCCGGAGTCGGCGGATTCGATTCCCGTTGGGAAGAACGGTCGAGAAAATTTTCTCTACTCCCTGGGCATAGTGCATATTGCCCTTGCCTCACAATATACAAATTCATGCAATGGCAGGCAAAGAAAGCCCTTCAATTAATAACTGTCGAAGTGCTCAAAGAACACTATACATGTAAGTTGAAGTCATGCCGATCAATGTTACCCCGCTGATCAATGATACCCCGTTTTACGGTAACATTTTTGTTTGTCCATCTATAATAGATTCTATATGGTGCTACAAATTGGGTTACGAAAGTTTTGACTAAAATTCAACTATTAAATTCTGACTGTAAGATAGCGCAATAACAGCAAACTCAAAGTTGAAATCTCTAAATCAAATAATGTAGTGTACGCTATATTGTACCATGCATTAACCAATGAACCCTTGTGATACCTACTCAACCAGAAAATCACCACCAAATGCAACAATGCAAACTAAATCTCCTGCCATGCCCCCAGAGCCAAAAGCTGCGATAATAGAGAAACATGAAGAGAGAGGGAGGGTGTCATGGAAGAAAACCGCCAACACATCAACAAAATCAGCAGTAAAACTAATGGAGGAAATCGTTTTCATCCAGTTCCGCATCCTGGTCCTGATGGTCGTGCCAAGAGGACCAACCAACAACAAGCAGGTCAGCTATTCGATATTCACAGTTTACCTATAGGACCCTCGACCCGACGCCCCCCCCCCCCCCCCCCCACGGACCTTGTGGAGTAGTCAACCACGACGGCGACACACGTACTTATCGGGATGGAAATAACCGAACCAACGAACCATAGTCAACACCGCGCCGCGCCGCCAAGTGAGAAACGAGTGCTGTATTCCTTTGTTATGAGCTATTAAACTACAGTTTATGTTCCAATGTACAGGCGGCTATCAATTTTCCTCCAGTGCGGTGGGATCGGTGCACCGCGGTGGCGTGGCGTGGCAGTGGGGCGGTGATTGTTCATCCTTGTCGGGGAAAAGTTGTAGGTATTCTTTTGGCACATTTTCAGGGCTGCTGCCTGGTTGAAAGTCGAGGAAATTCGGTCATAAAGGAGAGAGAAAAGTTCAACCACCACAGCGCACCGTTGTTGTTGTCCAGTCCATCTTGTGGATCGGATTTCTTGGGAAAAACGCGAATGGAAGAAAGATGGTCGTAAACAGCACATTTTTCTTCAGTTTAAGAAGTTGTTGATTTTTTTCCACCCGTTTGGACCAACCTTGTTCACCTTCGGCTTTAGTTGTACATACAGCATTTCCAGCTCAAAAATGGAATCGCATGGTCGCTACTTTTTGCAATAGTTTGAAACATTAGGCGTGAACTATAGGTTTTTTGTTTCACTCCAAAAATATCAGATCATATAAACATAGATAATAGGTAGTTAGTTGCTAGGTTTTTGCTGTTCCGTAATTTGAATAAATACCTACAGTATGCGGCAGGAAAAAATGCGAAAGTGTTTTTCAACTTCAAACCTCATTTTCGTCCATTTGACATTAACCAATCTATGTTTCAACGTTCCATGATCTATAACAGGCTAGTTTTCTGAAAAGTTAATTAAAAAATTTCCCATTTTGGTCACTAACCTTTACAGGGCGGCGCCTGAAGATGAAGACAACCAGAATTTTCAAACCGCAGAAAATCGCACAGGTCGCTAAATTTCGCATCTGATAAAACAAAATTTTTGATTTCCTCTACAATATCATCAAATATATGTACTTATTTCATCTGCTATGTGAAACTACATGGCTCTGGATCAGTGTGGTCTGGTTGTTCATCGAATTTGAGCTAATTTTGTTACTGTTATAGTCATGTTGTTTAATGACCATTGGGCGCGCAGTTTATTGATATCCGCTAATTAGGCCTACATTATCACATGTTAAACATCAAATGTGTTCATTTTTATTTTTCAGTGCTAGAATATAGACATTGACTGATACACTGTCATGAAAAAATAGTCTAATATATTCCATATTTAGCGCGTAATAGTGCCTTGAACTTTTCGCATTTTTTCCTGCCGCACCCTGTACAATCAAAATTATACAGAAATCCAAAAAAAAAATGGAATCTGAATGAGTTGGTTTACCATTAAAAGTGTGAGAGTCCCAAGCCTCAAAATAAGAATACAAGAATAGTAACCACGCGGATATCGGGAAAAGGAAGAAATGTTAGTGCAACATTCGTTGCTACTAGAGATCGTATGTACTCTGATACATATATATTAGACTGGGTCAACAAAGTCGATTTTTTGGAACAAAGCTTTTTCGATTTCTTTTAGCTTCCAAAACAACTGTGCAAAATTTGGGAGCGATTGGTTGCGTCCCCGTCTTCCGCATTGCTATTGAAATTTGTATGGAAATTAGTATGGGAAAACGTGCTTTTTTGCATTTTTATCATAAATTGAAATTTTTCGTCTAAAACAATCTAGCCAATGACGCTGAAGTGTAGCCTAGGATATGCCGAAAAACTTTGCCGAAGACCGCAAAGTGATCCGACACTTGTGAAAAAAGTTATAACGTACAGATTGCCTGGTGGTGCTTAACATTTAACATGTAAAGGAATAACATCAATAATAAAATCTCAATTTTTGGCCTTAGTTACCAGGCTAATAACTTTTTACACAAGCGTCGGATCACTTTGCGGTCTTCGGCAAAGTTTTTCGGCATATCCTAGATTATACTTCAACGTCATTAGTTAGATTGTTTTAGACGAAAAATTTCAATTTATGAGAAAAATGCAAAAAAAGCACGTTTTCCCATACTAAATTCCATACAAATTTCAATTGCAATGCGGAATACGGGGACGCAACCAATCACTCACAAATTTTGCACAGTTGTTTTGGACGCTAATATAAATTGAAAAAGCTTTGTTCCGGGTTGATACGATCAAATTTAAAGTTTCTCCATACAACGTTGACTCACTCTAATATATATCCCCACAGTTGTCGCGGAAAGGAGTTATACTTATTGAGAAGGGATGGAACGATACTTGATCTGGTAAATTCAAAAAAAAAAACTCTGAAAGGCATGTCAGGACCATTACCGGATGAAATCTTGAAGAGATTTTGTATCCGGGCCACGAAATGAAACGCGAGACTAAACGAACAAGTAACGGTGGTTTACTATAACTATGGGAAAATAGCTTGAAAAACGTCTGCACTTGATGAGGACTTGTTTGGGAATAATAAACAGGTTGCTAACGATCGCCAACTAGGGATATCCACGGGTATCTTCGATTACACCCCCTCTCGATCGTGTAACCCTAGGTTTCTCAGAAGTGCAGTGAAACGATCTGCGTCCAACGCCTTGGTACAAATGTCAGCTAGTTGATCCTTCGTTCCAATTGGTTGTACGTCTAGTTTTCCTTCAGCAACATGGTCACGGACAAAATGATATCGAATATCTATATGTTTTGCTCGTTTCGATTCCAGATTCTTTGCCATTCCAATGCATCCGTGGTTGTCTTCGAATATCGTCACTGGTTCCACATGCTCCACGCCTAAATCGTTCAGAACTCCTGCCAGCCATATTGCTTCAGCAGCAGCACAGCTCAGCGCAACATATTCTGCTTCACTGGACGACATCGCAACACTTGATTGTTTCTTGCTTGACCAGGATATTGTATTTCCAAAAACTTGAAAAACAAATCCGCTGACTGACTTTCGGTCTTCTTGGTCACCAGCCCAGTCCGCATCTGCAAATCCAGTGAGGGGCTTTGCATGCTCATGCCGTTTGAACTGCAGTGTCATATGCTTGGTACCTTTCAAATATCGCACAATTCGTTTTAGCGCCATCCAATGTCGTGGTCCAGGTTGTTGTTGAAATCTACCGAGAAACCCTACCGGGAAACAAATGTCTGGTCTGGTCCACATCATCGAGTACATAAGGCTTCCCAGTAACTCACGGTATGGTTCCTAAATTGGATCGTCCTGGGATTTGGTCAATTGAAGGGCTTTTTCCATGGGGCTTCTTGATGGATTACATTCAGCCATGCCAAATTTTGTCAACATCTTCTCAACACTGCTCGTTTGCGATAGTAACATTTTTCCTTCCCTTTGGTCGTACTGGATCTTCACTCCAAGGAAGTGTTTTACCTCTCCGCAGTCAGTCATTTTGAACGCTCGTGATAATTGTTTTTTCAATTTTTGAATTTCGCTTAGCTTCGCTCCGGCTATCAGCAGATCATCGACATAAAGTATGAGGAATATGGTGTCTTCTTCGCTTCTCCCGGCACGCACATAAAGGCAGTAGTCATGTCTCGATCGTTTGAATCCCAACTTCAAGAGTGTGCTGTTGAATTTCTCGTTCCAACACCTTGGAGACTGCTTGAGACCATATAGCGATTTTTGTAGCAGGCACATTTCTCCTTGTTTCGCCTTCACGCCATCAGGGACTGCCATGTATATCAGCTCGCGCAGCTCGCCATGCAGGAAGGCGGTTTTAACATCCATTTGGTGGAAACAATATCCTCTCTGAACACCAACAGCCAGAACAGTCCGCACAGTCGTGAGCTTCGCCACTGGAGCATAGGTCTCTTGATAATCAAGTCCGGGTTTTTGAAGATAGCCCTTTACTACGAGTCTGGCCTTGTACCTGGTAACGCTGCCATTTTCATCATGTTTGGTGCAGAAAACCCATTTCGATTTCAATGGTTTAACTCCGTCCGGGCATTGAATCATCTTCCACACCTGGTTGGCCTTCAGCGATTCCAATTCATCGTTCATGGCAGCATACCAAACATCTCTGTCGTCACGATTTGCGATTTCAGCATAGGAAGCGGGTGGATCTGTGGAATTGGAAATTTGAACAGCAGACGATGCTCTAAATCCGGTGAAAAAGTCCAGGAACTTACCTGGGAGCCTGCGCTCCCGTTCGCTGTGCCTCGTGGTTGACTCTATGCAGTCTTCACGTCTTGATTGCGAAGGGAGCGCCTCAGGTGTCGAATGTTCTTGATCCGCAATTTCATTTTGCTCGTTGTCGGAAACTTGCTCAAAGCTCTGGTAATTCTCCTCAGGGTCTCTCGCATGATCAGGTTCCACGTCGTTCACAGCATCGTTCTCACATTGGTTCTCCCCCTCTTGCTCGTAACGAATTGGAACAATCAGAGGGCTGTTCTCTGCGGGATTTGCTTCATCTGCAAACGGCATATTTGATTCATCGAAACGTACATCTCTTGCGGTAAAGATCCTTCTAGCAGCTTTATCCCACAGGCGATAACCATTAGGGCCATATCCAATCATAACGCCTTCACGATTTTTTGCGTCCAGCTTTCTTCTTTGTTGGTTTGGAATCCAGGCAAACGCTTTACATCCGAAAATGCGTAGCTTTCCTAAATCCGGTTTGGTTCTGGTCCAACGTTCAGCGGGAGTTACCTTCTCTTGAATAGCCGTGGTAGGACTTCGATTCAGCAAGTACGTTGCGGTGAACGCTGCCTCGCTCCACATATTTTTGGGCATTCTTGAGTCGATCAGCATGCATCTTATCTTCTCCACTAACGTCCGGTTAAATCTTTCCGACACGCCATTTTGCTGTGGTGAGTAAGCAATCGTCGGCTCGATTTGGATCCCCTTTCGCTTGTAAAATCTCCGTTGCTCATTTGAACAGTATTCCGTACCTTGGTCAACCGTTAGCTTGCTAATCTTCAGATTCCAGTGAGCGGATGCCATCGCCTCATATTCTTGAAAGCATTCGAATACTTGGGATTTTCGCTTGATGGTGTATATGACGGCAAAATGACTGAAGTCGTCTATAAAAGACACAAAATAGCGGGATCCATCCCACGCCGGAGGATCTATGGGTCCACACACATCCGAGTGTATTCGCTCTAAAGGACGGTTCGTACGCTCTCGGCAGCCATTGAACGGATCTCTGCACTGCTTACCTTTGACACAAGTTTCACAAAAACCTAGCTTTGCTTCAATTCCAGTGACCATTTCAAACTTCAACAGATTCTCCATGGCGTGTTGACTTGGGTGACCCAAACGACGATGCCACACGGAACTCACCTCGGTTGCACACAGGTTGGCTTGGTGTTTGTCATCAGCGATCAATTCTAGCTCGTACAAGTTTCTGTTCAGGAATGCCTCTACAATCACTTGACCGTTACTCTTCATTACAGCTTTGTTTGCACCATTTTTTCCTTTGAACAGCAGCTCGATACCACTTTCGGAAAGCCTCTTGACTGACAGCAAGTTCTCACGCAGATCCGGTAGATACACGACATTCTTCATCTCAAATCGCACTCCTTTCTTCGTAAATCCTCGTATCTCACCTTCATATTCTCCGATTAACGAAACGCCATCCTTAGCTACATCCACGACGAACGGTTTCTCCAGCTTCCTCAGGTCTTGAAGATGATCCTTGTTGTTGACTAAATGATCACTGCAACCAGAATCCACACAGAACACGATCTCGTTGGATTTCTTCACGGGTCCTGGCCTCTTCACCATGAACGAAACTGCCTTCGCTTCATGCGCCGAGTTGCCTCCACCTTGATGTTTCCGATTCCGACAATCCTTTTGCATGTGCCCAACTTTTCCGCAATTATGGCACTTTCCTGTGAACTTTTTGATCTTCCTGTTCCTTCCTCCGACGAATGCCGCTCCCTTCTCTTCAACGGGATCTTCACGACGATCAGATCGCTTCATCTCTTCGGCCAGCAACCTTTGCTTTACCTTCTCCAGAGTGAGATCTTCTTCGTTCATGTTCTCCAACGCGGTAACGAGAGGGTCGAAACTGTCCGGCAACGTAAGGAATAATTGCGCCACCAGGTCATTCTCCTGTAGCTGAGCGCCCGCCGTTTTCAACTGTCGAATAGAGATGGTCGGGTTTCGGGTTTTCAGACCCGAAACCCGACCCGAACCCGAACCCGACGGGTACGGGTCGGGTTCGGGTTTGGAAATTTTTAAAAACTCGGGTTCGGGTCAGGTCCGGGTTTGAACAATTTCAATATTTTCGGGTACGGGTCGGGTCAGGTTTGAATAACGTCGGGTCCAAGTCGGGTTTGGTACCAGTGTAGATAAATCTATTTTCAAAAAATGTTTTATTTGTTATAACCGATACATTTAGTAATTATTTTCAGCTCGGGTTTTGGTCGGGTTTAATGGGAAATATTTTCTCGGGTTCGGGTTTGCTCGACGAAATTTTTTCGGGTTCGGGTCGGGTCCGGGTTTAGCGGAACAAAAAAATCTCGGGTTCGGGTCGGGTCCGGGTTTTAAAATTGAAAATTATTCGGGTACGGGTCGGGTTCGGGTCTGTAAAATCTGAAACCCGACCATCTCTACTGTCGAACCAATTCATCAAACGCAAGGAAGTGACTTCGCATCGATGATCCTTCTCGCATTCGAAGCCTTGCCAGTTGCTTCCGTGAAACTGTCTGGCTTGCCACAGACTTCTTGGCGAAGGTGTCCTCCAGTGCCTTCCACATCGCTTTGGCCGTTTGTTTCTCCCGAACTATCTCCAGACACTCGTCCGAGATGAAGCTGACTAGTAAGGACTTCGCCTTCCGGTTCATCTTGAGAAACTTTCTCCGGTCCTCTGCGACGGCTGGTACATCTTCTTCAAGCGCTTCCGATACTTCTGCAGCTTCCATGTGTAACTTCACCCGGAACTGCCAGTTCGCGAAATTGTCCCCCTTCAGTTGAGGTATTCCGGAATTCTCTTTCAACGAGGTGCCCATAACCTGAAGAGATTTTGTATCCGGGCCACGAAATGAAACGCGAGACTAAACGAACAAGTAACGGTGGTTTACTATAACTATGGGAAAATAGCTTGAAAAACGTCTGCACTTGATGAGGACTTGTTTGGGAATAATAAAGAGGTTGCTAACGATCGCCAACTAGGGATATCCACGGGTATCTTCGATTACAAATCTTCTAGGAAAAATCACTGGAGAAGCTACAAGAGAAATCTGGGGTGAAACTTCAAACGAAGTTCCACGAGAACCTTTAGGAAATAACTCCCACTTCTGAAGAAATCCGAGGAGAAACTCTAGAAGAAAGCTATCATATATAAGTAAGAGAAACTTTTGAAGATGTTTCTATGTACTGGAGAAGTCCCAAAAGGAACACAGGAAGGAATCGTGGCTTTAAAAGGAATCCCTAGAAATACCGGGAAAACCTCTATGAATTCCAGGAGAAATCGATCGGAAGTAAGGAATCCTTCTCAAGGAAGACCCGAATAGATGGGAAAAACAAAATTATTACAAGTTGTGTTATTTTGTTACAATGATTTTTGTAACAACGGTTGTTATAAAACATGTACCGTAAGTAGTTAAAATAACAAAAATTATAACAAAACTCGTTCCAATAAAAACAGAAATATAACAAATTGAGATATAATCATAACAAGGTTATTTAAGATTTTTTTAGACTCAACTTGCGAAAACATACCAAAATTATAACAAGTTTTTCAGAACAAGATTGTTAAAAGTTTTGTTATGAATCTCTTGACTCGAGTACCAAGATAACAAAAATTATCAATCTTTTCGCGACAACACAAAAAAACTTATAAATTCTGAAATGATTTTGTAGCAAAAAATATAACCAAGATTGCAATAATCGTGTTACGAAATTATGTTGGAGGCTATTATATTGTTTATTATATTATAATATAACAAATGTTGTTATACATTTGCTTGAACAAATGAAACAAGTTTTGTTATTGAAATTATAACAAATGCTAATATAATTTTGTTATGGACATTCACATGGAAATATCTTTATAACAGAATTATATCAACCATTTTTATTTTTAACAACAGTTGTCATAATTTTGTTACGGTCTTTTTTTAATTTAATATTTCTTTATTAGTTGAAGCAGGAAAAAGCACGAAGGAGTGTAATTAACTTGACGTTACTTCTCCTTGAGGCACAAAACCTACTTGTCTTTTCTACAAAATCATACAAAGATGTTTTATCCTACTAGTTAACCCAATAAATATTTCGTTCTTTGAAGGGTAGGCTAATGGTTCCTTCAATATGTGGCAAACGCTGATTATGAAAAGCATATGCAATGCATATGTGTGCTTTTAGTCTTTTGGTGAACAAACTCAAATTAGGCATGTTTTTTATACCATCCGGCAGATTGATGTATAGTACTATTCCTGCAAACGTTATTCTTTTTCTTCCATATTCGGTATTAATTCTATGTATTTGAAAGTGGCGGTCTAGTATTACGCTGGTGATCAGGTCTTGAAATTATTTGATTAGAGTGCGTTTCTGTAACTTTGGTTATTTTGTGAATGTAAATTATTTTCCTTTGAGAAAAAAACAAATATTTTTCATTGAGAAAACATTTTGAGTGAAATAATCATTGAGAATATTCAAATCCAACTGCATTGGGCCACTAATATTTGAAACGTTTTTTCCGACATAAAAGGACGCTGCATTATCGGCAAATAGTCTCAATTTGCCTTTTAAAGGAAGATTTCCCATATCATTTATATATGACAAAAATAACAACGGTCCTAAACTACTTCCCTGAGGTACACCAACGAAAATAGGACATAATGTACTGCGCTGACTACAAATTTCAACAAATTGAAACCTACTACTCAAGAAACTGTGTATACGATCTTCCGCAATTCCACGAATTCCTAGAAGCTCTAGTTTAGATGTCAGAATGTTATGATTGAGTGTGTCAAAAGCTTTCCGGAGATCTATAAATAAACCACCTACAATATTTTTTGAATCAAAGGCACCCAGGATATCATCAACAGATTCCATGCAAGCAATTTCGGTATTGGAGCCTTCCCGGAAACCAAACTGGTTGCAGTAAAAGATATTGTTATGATTTATAAAATTTGTAATGCGCGTGGTTAAAAGCTTTTCTAGCAGTTTACTGAACACCGAAAGTGTCGAGATTGGTCTGTAATTACTAATTTCTTGTGGATCTCCACCCTTAAATACAGGAATTACTCTGGATACTTTCAGGCAACTGGGATACTCTCCGTTCGTTGGCACTGTATTATAAATTCTAGATAAAGTTTGAGCAAAAATATTACGATATTTTTTTACATCTGAAATCGAAACGTTATCAGGGCCTACACATTTATGTGCTGATAATCCGGCAATCAAATGTTTTATTTCGTTTGCAGAGATTGGTTCCAAGAATATAGAGTGTTGAACCCGAGATATGGTTCTATATTTGTTAAAGCTTCTTTCACTACTTAAGTTTCTTGCTAAATCACTACCAACCTTGGTAAAATAGTTATTGAATTTTGTTGCCACCATAGGAGGATCTTCTACAGTATGCGGCAGGAAAAAATGCGAAAGTGTTTTTCAACTTCAAACCTCATTTTCGTCCATTTAACGTTAACCAATCTATGTTTCAACGTTCCATGATCTCTAATAGGCTAGTTTTCTGAAAAGCTAGTTAAAAATTTTCCCATTTTGGTCACTAACCTTTACAGGGCGGCACCTGAAGCTGAAGACTATCAGAATTTTCAAACCGCAGAAAAGCACACAGGTCGCTAAATTTCGTATCTGATAAAACAAAATTTTTAATTTTCTCTACAATATCATCAAATATATGTACTTATTTCATTTAGTATGTGAAACTACATGGCTCTGAATCAGTGTGGTCTGGTTGTTCATCGAATTGAAGCTATTTTTTTTACTGTTATAGTCATTTTGTTTAATGACCATTGGGCGTGCAGTTTATTGATATCCGCTTATTAGGCTTACATTATCACATGTTAAACATTAAATATGTTTATTTTTATTTTGCAGTGTTAGAATATATACATTAACTGATACACTGTCATAAAAAATAGTCATATATATCCCATATTTAGCGTGTAATAGTGCCTTGAACTTTTCGAATTTTTTCCTGCCGCACCCTGTATTAACAATCCTTCGACTTTTATCGAGAGATTATGCGTCTGTTTACCGCCCTTTCCAAGTAAATTGTTTATGTTGTTCCACATTTTTTTTGGAATCACCATCGCTGAACAGTGCTGCATAAAATTTAGATTTCGCAGAGTTTTTTTTTGCAGAACGCATTTTTTTTTTTTATTTACATGCTTGAGTAAGTCCTTCGTGTGCTCATCACTAAGCAACGGCAACGTCCAAGCTTCCGAAAAAGTTTGTTTTTTATTTGCATTAGCTCCCAAACACAAATGAAATCCATGGAGAAGCATTATCTTTAACTTTTGCTTGTATTTCAACAGTTCCAGCATGCTATCTACGTAGTTCATTGTATTTATTCACAATAATCACAATGCTAATAAGTGTGTTGGTCGGATCTGCTTCCAGGGTTAAATTTTCTGAAAATCTGGAGAACTCCTGATGAAAATGTGGATGATTGAGTATATTCTTCGATAATTTTACTTTTTGTATTTTGGATTTAATGGTAAACTTTGATAAGATAGGTATGTGATCACTAATATCGTTGAAGATGGTAGAATTTGTTATTTCAAGAAAATTACTAGTTTTACAAATTACGTGGTCTAAAATATTTTACTGGTTGGTCTAATTTCAAATGTATTGGTTACTTCAAATGAAGATGGATCTAAAAGGTTTTTGTAATCAGTGACAATTGTGTTGGATTTATTTAAAGCAGGGGTTCCCAACTTTTTTGAGGTGGTGACCCCCTATAAGAATTGTCAAAACATTTGCGGCCCAATGAAAATTTTTAGAATAAAATATGAATTAAATGAACGAAACCGAGTTTTGTGGGTACGATTTTTCGGATTATAGCTCGAATCAAACCAGAATTCTTTCGCATTGTTTGCTATTAACCTTCACGTACCCGACCCCCAACATCTCATTTTCAAAATGCTGGCATTCCGTAAATTTTCATCCAACTTTTTTGAAGTCGCCCTCAATCGATCATAAATTGGTGCAATTACGCCCAAGGGGCCATGCAATACCAGGAACCATTCCGGAGATATTCCGGATTGTACTGGGGTCAGGGAGGGTGCCGAAATGGCTAAAAATGATTATTTCGTGTGTTATTGTGTTTGAACCATCGATTTTCAGCGGAATTTTCATTGAGAACAATAAAACACAACTGCGATAAGCAGATTTGAATAAGTTGACCCATCCGGATCACCGTGACAGGCTCCCGGGGGCCTCATTGGGGTCACTTCTGGTTTTCATCCAAAACATGTCGTGCGACATATCAAACTTCATGATTTCGAATGACTGAGTCAGAAACGATACCCTGAAGTATGTATCAACTAATATGGCCACCCTGGAAAATCTAGCATAGGTTCCACGGGAGTGACATCGGCGACATTTCTGGTTTGCAACTAAAACATGCCCTGCGACTTATCAAACTTATTATTTCAAGAGAATGGGGCTGAAAAAATTGACTGAAGTATGAAGCAACTGATATGGCCGCTCCGGAACACCTGAAACAGGTTCCACGAGGGCCTCTCAAACACAATAACACACGAAATAATCATGTTTGGTTATTTGACAAAACAGACAACTTCCCCACCCCCTGACCCCAGTACAATCCAGAATATCTCCAGAATGGTTCCGGATATTACATGACCACTTGAGTGAAATAAACTTGCACCAATTTATAATCGATTAAGGGCGACTTCAAAAAAATCGGATGAAAATTGACGAAATGCCTGCATTTTTAAAATGAGTTGTCGGGGGTCGGGTATGTGAAGGTTAAAAATATTTTAGATCGGTCGAGGCGTTCCGGAGTTATTGCCATTTCAGTGATCCGGACCAGCACCGGTCGAACTGGCCATATAGAGTAATGGGGGGCAAAAGTTCGCACCTAACAGACTTCACAAAATAACTATTAAACAAAATGAAAATAATATCGTTTTTCTTCGTTAAACGGGTCCCTATCAGGCAACATGACAAAACGTAGTACTAGATGTTTTCGCGTTCTTTTCGTAGTTTTAGTAATACAACTTTTAATGCAAGTACTCCAATGCGAACTTTTGCCCCAGAGTGGGGGCAAAAGTTCGCATTATGCGGGGCAAAAGTTCGCACCTTGAACAGCGTAGTTTATTGGTGTGATGTTCATTTATTTCATGGTAATTAATGTTCGTCCTTTCACTCTAGCCATGAAATCTGTTTGTTTTTGTTCTTAACATAACGGCCCAACTGGAATACGACCTGGTGTTCAGCTTTTGTATACAATGTATTTTATGAAGACATCCACAACTATTAACTAGGAGCTGTCCTTTCCAACATTACTGATGCTGTCAAAATACATTGTGGCGTAATCATAGCGATGCGTATTGCACAAAATACATAAAAAAATAAAATATGCTGCAAAACTATTGAACGGGACCGTAATCGAACCTTATCCCCGTCAGTATGGTGATGAATTATAACTGTGAATTTACAAATTAAGCTATGAAAGTCTTCGGTAAAGTAGATGAACATAACATGACCTTCTGAAACATACAAAAAGACACGACGAGGATGTCGAAGAAAATGTTTAAAATGTTTTTTAACCATTTTTCATTTCTTGATTTAAATGGGTGAACATAATGTTTGCCTTACAATCGAACTTCTTACAAAATTATGTTCAAACCCTCTGCCGGAACGATTTCAGTGTGCACGCTACACATATTATACATATAAAGTAGTTTCTATACGAAACCAGCATTGCTTGAAAGAATATGTAATTATATCGATGTACCGTCGTTGGGGGTGAGAATGGGTCAAAAAAGGATTCTCAAAGATTGTTTGTTAAATAACAAATGCAATTGAAGTCAGAATAACTTTTTATTTGGTATGTATACTAGGTTGTCCCAAAATTGCACATGGTCAAAAAGCTTGGGGGCTCACCCTGCAAATGATAGCTAAGGGTGTTAGAAACAAACTTTTGTATGACGGCAACTTTCAGAAATGACGTTTAGAGGTCGCCCCGACGAGATTTTTGAAAAATGGCCATTTTTTGTAATAAATTTCATACAAATATTTTTTACCGTACACAAATTGGCAATACCCACTATTTTTATATTTTTTACACCTTGATATAGATCCAAACTACCTGGGAAAAATAATTAACGACATGTTTTGAAGGTAAATTTTTGATACTGATTTTTTTAATTTACTAAAATTTGTCATTTTTTGATATACTGTGCATTTTACCCATCATAAAAAGTATCTGAATCTAAAGCTAATTTAAAACAATTTCCATATAAAGATAGGAAATTTGATGAGGAAAAACTTCGCCGAAGGCAGCATGGCGTTTTTTCTATCCGTTTAAGAGTTATTCACAATTTACTATTTGGTGAAATTTGAATTTTTAGATATTTTTCTAAAAATGTCACATAAGAACTTCCCAAAAACACATACAAAGTAAAAAATCACGTATGCTCAACAAGTTTTTGTCTCGATTGTGTTATGGAATTATGGTGACATCATTATTTGATTTTTTTTTTGTTATTCAATCCCTTCATATAGAAAGAAACTAGCAGAATTTATTAAAAAGCTAGTTCTCTTGACATGTTTCGTACTGCCTATTGATTTTATAAAGATATTCTCCACAAAATGTTGAGCCATATTTTCGCGTTTATCTTACTTTCCTGTCGTTATTCTCAATTATTTTTCTACACGAAGACGTATGAGTCCTGGATTAGTGAAACAGCCCAGGAAACAGTGGCAAAGTGAATAAAGGCGAATACGTTGATCCATACCAAATTCAAATCGCGATTACGAACATTTTATACCAATTTGTACCAATTTTTAAATACTAAGTTCCAATTCAAGACATTCTAAAAAGCAGAGCATGTCTTTTTACATTTACTGACTTGAAATATCTTATCAACACCGAAAATAAGATACACCGAGGCAAATTGAAACGCGTGGGATAAGATGAACCAGCGAGTTAACGTAATGTTATCCAAGGTTAGAACAATTTGATTACCATAACACATACACGGCATACAATAAGACAAGGTAGGCTATTATTGGTAAACAACAGTTTAGGACGTAAACAAGTGACGTCATTTTTATCGTCCTATATGTTGATTAAAATGATAGGGACTACTAGAACGTTTTATTCATATCTTTGAACGATTTGAACAACATCATTGAAAACCAAAACGGCATGTTTTGCGGAATGTATCACCTTCTAAATGATATAGAAAATGTGCCGTGCGTTTGATTGTGTATTATGCTCGTATAAACCATTGACAGTATATAACCGTTAAAATGCCATGGCCTACTAAGGCATCTCAAAATGGTAAAGTTTCTCGCTAGTGGGTGTCTTTCTATATCAAAGAAAATGGAATTGTCAACGGAAACAAAAATTCAATAAATGATGCCACCATAATTCCTAAACATAATTAAAATAAAAACTTGTTGAGCATACGTGATTTTTTACTTTTTATGTGTTTTTAGAAGTTCTTATATGACATTTTTAGAAAAATACCCAAAAATTCAAATTTCACCAAATAGTAAATTGTGAATAACTCTAAAACGGATAGAAAAAACGCCATGCTGTCTTCGGCAAAGTTTTTCCTCATAAAATTTCCTATCTTTTTATGGAAATTGTTTTAAATTAGAATTAGATTCAGATACTTTTTATGATGGGTAAAATGCACAGTATATCAAAAAATGACAAATTTTAGTAAATTCAAAAATTCAGTATCAAATAGTTAACTTCAAAACATGTCGTTAGTTATTTTTCCCAGGTAGTTTGGATCTATATCAAGGTGTAAAAAATATAAAAATAGTGGGTATTGCCATTTTTTGTACGGTTAAAAATATTTGTATGAAATTTATTACGAAAAATTGCCATTTTTCAAAAATCTCGCCGGGGCGACCTCTAAACGTCATTTCTGAAAGTTACCGTCATACAAAAGTTTGTTTCTAACACCCTTAGCTATCATTTGCAGGGTGAGCCCCCAAGCTTTTCGACCATGTGCAATTTTTGGGACAACCTAAGTATACTCTCCTATGTGGTAAAGATAGTTTAGCAAGAAAGTATCACATTATATGAATTGCTTACTAAACTACAAATGATTGAAAATTGACCCAATCTCACCCCTTAGAGGGGGTGAGAATGGGTCAAAGTATTCGAAATCGCCTGTCTAAGAATATAAGTTAATTTTATTGATCATATCTAGTAAACCTTCTTAAAATACCATGTAACCATGACGAAAAATAACATATGTAATTTTAAAAGATGATTAATCCACCCAAAATGGCTAATACAACCGGAAAAATGGTTGAAATTTGATAAAATAACGTTTGTATGCTGTATCGATATTTTTAGCCACCATAATCATCCTCATTTAACCGAGATGAACCAGCCCTGGGCTGAAAATCTCGTTAATAAAGATAATAATAATAATCCTCATTTAAAGTTTCAACCTCCATGAGAGGAGGGGGATTACAAGGAGGGAGGGGCGCATTGAAAGATTGATTAAAAACAGATATTTTTAGTATACTGCATAAGAAATGTTTAACCAAACCCTCCGTTATAAACTCTTATGTACATGATTATTGGCCTCTATATTGCTAAAGCAAATCACTCCTTCTCAAGATAGAGGATCGTTTAAATATTATGTTACACAACATTTCACATTATTAGATCCTCTCCCGCAATAACATTCGAACGGATTTTTTAATCAATTTTGTATGAGTCCTAGCACAACGGTAGACTTATTATTTTTTCTTTAGTATTTTTATGTGTTTTATGAATGGCCCTTATACTGCCCCCATTCGCACAACAGTCCCATGTGAATAGGACTATTATGCGAATAGGGGCAGTATATGTCACTCTTAATTCATAAAGTTCGACGTTCGTTCGCTTTCCGACATTGTGCTATGTTACCGGTTTTATAGCCCCGGCATTTCGTGGATTCCACTACCGTCTGGTAGTTTAACGATATTTCCCTAAAAATTTAAAAATGAGTGGAGAAGAAGATTGCTATTAAGTCTGTTTTGTGAGCTTACGATATTGAAGTACACTAAAGATTAGCTGATGATTAGAGGAACTGTCCAAACGCATGGGTTTATTGTTATATGAAAATGATTTTACGCTCTAAATGTATAAACACACTCGCTTGACACTTCTTCGACATATTTTCGAAATCAAAGCGTACTTTTATGAAGATACGGTAAACATGACACCACTCTAACGTCAAATGGGGACTGGATAACAAGTTGAATTTTGAGTTGAAGTTATGTGCACTCGATGACTTGCTTGACCCAATCTCACCCCCATTCTTAATATTTAGACATAAGGTTGAAAATATTGATTTTTTGAATAAAAAAAGCAATGACAGCCCGTTTTTTTCGTTGTATCAACCAGGTAATACCTACAGCTAACCATTTATAAAAAAAAATTATGGTTAGGTACTTGTGTGAAACATTATGAAGGAGATTTTTTTCCAGAGTGATTCGCTAGTAGTTTCATCGTATAAGTTTAGCCACAAATTTAACAAAAAACGATTATTGCCAAACATCTTATTCTGCATCATGACGTGTAAACACATCTCCTCTTTGAAATAATATAAAGTTTTCAATATAAATTAGCGATAGTAGATGAGCTATTTCAATTTTTATGTTTCTCCGTTTTGACCCAATTTCACCCCCCAGACCCATTGTCACCCCCATCGACGGTACTACAGTCAGAAATCTAGTGCAAACTTTTGCCCCTCAGCTACTGCGAACTTTTGCCCCACCGTCAAGGTTTTAAAAATGTCCCTTTCTGCTAGAAGCACTAGTGACTTATTGTTTATTCGAGTGCACCTCTCGAACTACTATGGTATAACGATTTTCCGACATCAAGTGCATTTGAGATTCTTCTTCTTCATGTTACTACAAATTCTTATTCCAAAAAGTATAAAAATTCTATCAAAACACCTAGAAACACATTTTTTTTTGCATAACTCTTCCAAACCATAACGAAATCGTTCCAATTTTTGTTGACGAGTAACTGGCCTGATTATGTGTCGAACCCATACAAATTTGTTTGGGTTCTTGACTCGTGTTAGGAAAAAGACCCATTGCGAACTTTTGCTCCGTGCGAACTTTTGCCCCGCATTAAAGACCGGTCCAGAAAGTATGGACGCAGTAAGAAAATACTGGCATTTCATAACTATTGATGACTAGTTCTTTTTGAAAGCTATATCCTGTTGGTCAACCTATTTCCTCAGCATTTGTATGACGGCTTTTGCGGTTCCAACAGTGTATTTCTAAATACATGAACTTTCAAAGGAACATCATTGAA
The DNA here is from genome assembly GCF_035046485.1 of Aedes albopictus. Classification (NCBI taxonomy): domain Eukaryota; kingdom Metazoa; phylum Arthropoda; class Insecta; order Diptera; family Culicidae; genus Aedes; species Aedes albopictus. The sequence goes on along the minus strand of NC_085137.1, from coordinate 108,880,015 downwards.
AAAATGTGCACAAACGATGTACAGAGTTTGAACGGTCACTTAGGAAAAGAACAAAATATGGTGGGAGTAAGTTAGAAAATTTTGCAACCAGCAATTAGCAATCACGATGGGAATAATACGTTAAAGCATAGGCAAAAATTGGGTAAAAAATGCAGATCCTGCTATCCCTCGTTTGGATAAACAAATAATGAAGGTGTTTGAGCACAACAAAAAACTTTGTAACTAACACAGAGCGGGGTATGACCAAAAAAGTTACCATTTCGAATTCCAATGTTCATCGTGGCAAAGAACGTTTTAATTTTCGATCCTATCGTAAGCAGAAATAGACAAAACGGTGCCCGAAACAAGAACCATCGATCAGGCCCAGACAACTGAAGACTAGGTGCGTCCATACTTTCTGGGGCAGTCTTTACTATTTAAAACTGAACCAAGCCCCATCATGCGACACATCCAACTGCGGTGATTTTTGTAACCTTTAGCATGGTTGACGAATTTTATACGCAAATTAACACTTAAGACCAGAAATTCCACGATATCGGTCCAAAATTTAGGATGGTAGCCAAATATTCAAAATGGTGGCTCCAAATTCAAGATGGCGGCTGTTCAAAAGAGTTTAGGCTCTGAAACCATGCAATATGGGTATATTTGGTATGAGGAAGTGGTTCGGAGTCCAAAAATAGCAACCAGGCCAGGATATCCAAGATGGCGGTCTTAAATCCAAGATAGCGACTCCAAATTCAAGATGGCTACTTTTTAATGGAGTTTTAGGAACTGAAATCATGCTATATGGGTATATTTGGTATGAGGAAGAAGTCTGCACTCCAAAAATGCCGACCAGAATATCCAAGATGGCGGTTCAACATTCAAGATGACGGCTGTTTAATGGAGTTTTAGGTCCTCAAACCATGCAATTGGTGTATATATTTGGTGTTGGAAAGATGTCTGGAGTCCTAAAATGACAAGCAGAATATCTAAGATGGCGGTCTAAATCTAAGGGTAGCTCAAAATGGCTTCAATTTAATGGAGTCTTAGGCTCTAAAATCATGGAATATAAATATATCTGGTATTGGGAGTCCTAAGTCCAAAAATGACGATTAAAATATCCAAGATGGCGACCAACATATCCAAGATGATGTCTCAAAATTCAAGATGGCGGCATAAACTTCAAGATGGCGGCTGTTTAAGGGATGTTTAGGCTCTAAAACTGTACAATATGGACCAGAATATCCAAGATGGCGTCTCAAAATTCAAAATGGCGGTTGTTTAATGGAGTTTTGGGCTCTTAAACCATTCAATATAGGTGTATCTGGTATGTGGAAAAAGTCTGGAGTCCAAAAATGGCGACCAGAATTTCCAAGCTGCTGGACTTAAATCCAAAATGGCGGCTCAAAATTCAAGAAGGCGGCTATTTTTCAGAGTTTAAGGCTTAAAAATCAAAAGCCAGATAAACGATATGATCTCTGATGCCATGAAATTGATTTCTTTTAAACATATGAGAGCGATATTCATCAACATGTCACTTGAGTTGTGTTGAAATGTGTTTTCGAAGGCACGAGAAAGGCGCCACCACCGCTAGGTGAATTAATTAGGATTTTTTTTCCAACAATTTTCAATGAAATGATCAAGTTTGATATCAAGCAACTAATATAAATAAAGAAAGCGAATTTATATGAAATCAAGTTAGTAAAAAGTGGCTTTGGTTTTAGCATCTTGAGCTGGAAATGCCCAAACAAAACACCACGAAGCAAGTGTGAAAATTTAAACTTTCTATTTTCCCACTCTGTCCGTATGTGGGTGCATAGGAACCAAGCGGCGGGTCCGTTTTCGTTTGTTTATGTTTCACCTTTCTCGCGCGCAACTTTCGATGGCAACTCGTTCCTCGAGTCGTCGTCGTGGTCGTCCATGACTTCATTTGCCTTCGAAAAATACATCCTGCCCCCCGGCAAATCGGATTTCCACCTTGATTTGCTACCACCATCACCATGTAGGTCGAAAATAAAACTGTCTTTCAATCAGCGGGGAAAAAACTTTGCATGTGAAAAGTTTCCATTTGTGTTGTTTTTATATGCCGGATACGGATGGATTTTGGCGCGGGGTGGTCGAACGATGGTGGAGGCTTGAACTGGTAAACGGTAGGTGTATTGTACATTGTGGGTGGCAGGTGCAAAAGTCTGCAATTTTGATGAGCTATTTTTATTTTTGCTGCAGGTCATAAACTGAACCTCTTTGGGGAGGCATATTCTTCGTCGGGCTTTACCGAACCGTAATCAGGTTATCTTTTGACGATGTATTATTGAGGAAATAGCTCGGTGGACCGTATGAATATTACATCAGCAACTAGATCGAACTTTCTCAAATCAATATGGTACATACTTTAATTGAAATTTCAACAAGAAATATGTAATATGATTCATATATTGTGATGAATTAACAAATCAAAGACTACTTTTACTATGCCAATAATAAACTCTAAAATAGATAGTCTTGGTTTTTCTTTTAAACAAAACAGCTAAAACCTGTACCAAAACCTCTTAGACACTGCTCGAGTAGACCAAAGACAAGAGCACTAAACTCATACGTTCCTTATGATGTTGATACTTCATTAGTATCACACTTTCTGCATCAATTGCACGTCTCCTACCAAAGCAATCAGAATTTAATCCAATCAACCATTGATTGCATTTTACTTTTCATTGTAATCATTACCTTCAATAATTTATGACCTCACCCATCCATAACATGCATCCACGCCTTGCACATACGCATTCGTCAAACAAACATGGCATCGCTCGCACCGCTGTTATTGTTGCTCAACTCGTCTGCCGTGAATGTGAACCAGGACCGACTGAACTTTGCCGGTAAATATGTCCACCAGCTGATGGCCAACCTCGGCGGGTACTGTCTCTTTCTTGGAGCAGATCCCAGGCTGCCGTACGAAAATGCCCTCGGAGAAATACTTCGCCATCCGGACCTGCAAACGTTTCCCCGAATCGTTCTCAACCGATTTTTCTTCGAACCCTTTTGGGGAGATCAGGGCCCGTCGCTACTACTGGTGGATGACACTGGCGAGTACACTGCTTCCTATACATTCATTAATAGGTTTTTGAAAGGTCTTGATGTAAAAACTCGAACCATGATGTTCGTTGATTCGAGTAGAGAAGGAGCATACGGACGGACGGCCAATATGGTAGGAACTCAGGGACTGTTCAACGTGGTGATGATGTCGATGACGGAGAAACGGGTGCTCTACTATAACATGTACCATTTCCAGTATACGGATCTGAAGTATCCTCCGACCGTCGAAGACCTGTACAAGTACCAGTTTAGAGATATGGATGAAGATGATTTTATGGTCACCATGAAAAACATCAAGCTGGGAATCTACGGTAATTGGACGGATCCGGCAGGTCCTGCAGTACGGTGGATTCAGGAAACGGTTCAACATCTGAACGGGTATTTCTTGTTCAAACGTCACAGATGCACTCTTCACGCCACGCAATGGCGTAGATGCTATATGAAAATTCTCGACGAACAAAAAATTGAAGTTTCATTGGATGGTATTCTATTGGATGAAAGCTCGCAACACGACTACCGGAAATATCTGGATCTATCTATTCCACACAGTTTGTCTGTGCTAATACCTCAACCGACACTGATCGATCGTCAACAGATTTTTGAGAGAGTGTTTCAACTTCAGACCTATATTTTAGCAATCATATTGCTCGTGCTACTGGAATTTGTTATCTATTGCAAAACGAAAGGATCAATGTTGGATCTTACTCTGTACGTCTTTCGTGGGAAACCACCATCCAACCTGTCACGCTCCAAGCCTTGGAAATTTGCAATCTTCATCGTCGTCGCGCTCATCATTTCGCTTCTCATGAGTGCATTTGGAGCCAACCTTTTCTCATTGACGTGTGATCGACCAAAACAATCCTTCATCGATTCAATGGAAGATTTACTATCTTCGGATATGATCTTCAAGGCCAATCTGCTTCTGTACCCAGACCTTATGGAAGACCCCCGTTTCAAGTCCCGCATCCTACACAATGACATTGACAAGTTCGAGCTTGACGGTCAGCATGCCTACATCCTGGACATGGAGTTTGCCGATCTACTCATGGGCCTGCGGATCAACTATGATTTCCAGCGTGGAAGAACTCGCTATCGACGTCTGAACAGCACTCCGTTCTACGTTAATGTTCAATTTCGGTACGTCAAGGATCGACTATCGCACTTGGATCAGATTAAGCGATGCGAACGCGTATTCTTCGAAAGTGGAATATGGAACCATTGGGTTGAGGAACACCATCGGATGGTCAACGGGTTGATGAAGGCTGAAAAGCTAAGTTGGGAAGAGGGGCGGTCAAAGCGATTTTTCGAGAAAGGGTTGGGTATGGATGATTTGATTCACGGCTGGATAGTTTTAGGAGTTGGGTTGGTGCTAGCCTCTGTTCAATTCTCGATTGAGTTTCTCTTGTATCTGTGGCTGTAAAACTTCTTTTGGTGATAAAAATGTAACAATAATAATCCTCAAGATAATAAACTGAAAGTCAGTCGATTTATTTAGATCGCTCGACACGCTTATTATAAAGGATGTAATATATACAGTAGACTGGGTCAACAAAGTCGATTTTTTGGAACAAAGCTTTTTCGGTTCCTTTTAGCATCCAAAATAACTGTGCAAAACTTGGGAGCGATTGGTTGCTTTCCGCAGCCTGCACGCCGAATCGAATGATAACGGCCAGCGATGCGTAAACTTTGCAGCCTCCCGTGGTATGGTAGTCCGAAGCGCCTTCTTCCCCCGCAAAGATGTCCACAAAGCCACCTGGAGATCACCCGACCATCTAATCTAATCTAATCTAATCTAGTGCGTGCACAGCCAGTATTGAAAAGCACCCTGGAAATACCAAAATTACTTCTGGTATTTTCTTGTCATCATTAATATTTGCAGCATATCAGGTATGATGTGATACAAATATTAAAACGGCCAGGCCCACTGTGCAGACTAATGGTTTAAAAGATCAACCAAAAAATTGTGGCAATCAGATTATCCACGTATGAATAACATGGTTGACACAAGTTTTCGAATTGGAGGATTGATGAAACGGGGACAACCGTACCAACCGTTTCGTTATCAGGGGAATGAGGATTGGGTACACGATCGTTGGGAGTGGTGAAGCTAAGAAGGTTAATACGCACTCCATTGGTATGCCTACTCCTGGGATGGAACACAGGTATTTGATCTGTGTCCGGGCTCGAAAGCCTAGGCTTAAGGCGAAACTGGATCCATTTCCTCACTTTTTGGTTTTTGATTTTTTATAAAATAACGAAGCAATATTTCCAAAATCGGTTTTCGTGCACATGTAGAGTATGGATCAAGGTATCTCCTGATTTTTTTTCGTGGTGGAAAATGTTTTTCGTTTTTGCAGAAACCATTTTTGAACATAATTTCACAAAAAAATGGTTTCTGCAAAAATGGAAAACTTTTTCCACCACAAAAAATTCAGAAGATACCTTGATCCATGCTCTACATGTGCACGAAAACCGATTTTGAAAATATTGCCTCGATATTTAATAAAAAATCAAAAACCCAAAAAACGAGAAAATGCTTCCAGTTTCGCCTTAAGCGCCATTACTCGCTCTCTGAAATGAAAATAGAATAGCATTACAGATCCCCCTCATACAACCCTTATATTTTTCAAATATCCAATAAGTTAAAGAAAAAATAAACAATATAAATTGGATAGATCTCCGCCCATTCACCACCTGGAGATCACCCGACCATCAAACAGAAATTCTAATCGACGGTTAATTCTTCTCGGATATAACCAATGTCCGCACATACCGCAGTGCGAATATAGATTCGGATAACTACTTAGTCGCTGTATGCATGCGCTCAAAACTTTGGACAGTTATCACCACGCGTCGAAGTCGAACGCCGCGGCTCAACATCGAGCAGCTGTGTGGCTCAAGACTACGCGCAGCAGTTAGCAATGGCCCTACCGACGGAAGAGCAGCTTGGCGCAGCTACACTTGAAGATGGCTGGAGGGACATCCGATCCGCCATAGGTAGTACCTCGGCTACAGCACTAGGCTTCGCGACTCCGAATCACAGAAACAACTGGAAACGACGGCGAATATGTGAACAATTGAAAAACGAGAAGAATGCAGCATGGGCGAGAATGCTGCAACACCGTACGAGAGCGAATGAGGCACGTCTCAGACAGGCGCGGAACAGGCAGAACTCAGTCTTCCGGGTGAAGAAGCGTCAGCAGGAAGAACGAGATCGCGAAGCTATGGAAGAGCTGTACCGCGCTAAGGACACACGAAAGTTCTACGAGAAGCTGAACCGCTCGCGCAGAGGCTTTGTGCCACAAGCCGACATGTGCCGAGATAATCACGGGAATATTCTCACGAGTGAGCGTGAGGTGGTCGAGAGGTGGCGGCAGCATTACGATGAGCACCTCAATGGCGACGTTGCAAGTACCGAAGGTGGTGTGGTAACAGATCTAGGAGAATGTGCACAGGACGAAAGACTTCCGGCCCCTGACCTCCAAGAGATTGAAGAGGAGGTTGGCCGGTTGAAAAACAACAAAGCCGCTGGAGCAGATCAACTACCAAGCGAGCTTCTAAAATACGGGGGAGAAGCACTGGTGAGAGCACTACACTGGGTCATTACCAAGATTTGGAAGAAGAAGTATTACCGGAAGAATGGATGGAAGGATCGTGTGTCCCATCTACAAAAAGGGCGACAAGTTGGATTGCGGGAACTACCGCGCGATCACACTACTGAACGCTGCCTACAAGATATTCCCTCAAATTTTATGCCGCCGTCTATCATCGATAGCAAGAGAGTTCGTGTGGCAATATCAGGCTGGATTTATGGGTGAACGCGCTACAACGGACCAGATGTTCGCCATCCGCCAGGTATTGCAGAAATGCCGCGAATACAACGTGCCCACACATTACTTATTCATCGATTTCAAATCGGCGTATGATACAATCGATCCAGATCAGCTATGGCAGATTATGCACGAATACGGATTCCCGGATAAACTGGTACGATTGATCAAGGCGACGATGGGTCAAGTGATGCGCGTAGTCCGAGTATCAGGGGCACTCTCGTGTCCCTTTGAATCTCGCAGAGGGTTACGGCAAGATGATGGTCTTTCGTGCTTGCTGTTAAACATTGCTATAGAGGGTGTAATTAGGAGAGCGGGGATAAACACGAGTGGAACGATTTTCACGAAGTCCGTTCAGCTGCTTGGCTTCGCCGATGATATTGATATTATTGCTCGTAAATTTGAGACGATGGCGGAAACGTACATCCGACTAAAGAGTGAAGCCAGGCGATTAGTCATTAATGTGTTGAAGACAAAGTACAATATGGCAAAGGGCTCCAGGGAGGAATCACCGCGCCCGCCACACCGAATTTATATCGACGGTGATGAAATCAAGGTGGTTGAAGAATGTACTTGGGCTCGCTGGTGACCGCCGACAACGACACCAGCAGAGAAATTCAGAGGCGTATTGTGACAGGAAATCGTGCTTACTTTGGACCTTGGGCGTGCCATCTACGGTGGAGTGCAGATGGAAGACGGGACTTGGAGAAGGCGATTGAACCACGAGCTGCATCAGCTGCTGAGAGAACCAACCATCGTCCACACCGCGAAAATCGGGAGGCTACGCACAGTGGTCCAGATTTGAAAATACGTGGCAAAAATTTCTAAATCAAAGTAGTCTGCTAGTTTTAGCCTAAATAAATGAAACATTATTGAGCTCTCAATTTCATATTAATAGCATTTTCATTATTTGTCGATTTCTTCGAATGAATTTCGAACAAAACTGCTGTTTTTCATACAGTTTGGCTATACACGTATCATTATGGCGCTAATGTTTTGGCAGCTCTTGGCAGCTGCAATTTTCTTTAATCAATTCTGCATACTAAAGCGAATATCTGCGCGGGGAGTAGCTGGGAGCAATTTGAAAGACACTTGGAAGTTGAAATATAAGAATTTCTCATATTAATAATATGTGATGTTTATTTTGAAGCCAAAGTGTCATTTTGATCTCTTTTTTCATTGCAGGTGTCTAATATACACGAGAACATACGAATAAACTTCTGGAAGCCGTTGAAGACTTTTGTAGTAGTTGAACTTGCTTGTGTTCTTTATCGAAGAATCAGCAATTTTTCCATCAGCAGCTATTTAGCGCTGTAAAAAGTTACAAAATCATGATATCCAATCTATTTAAAAGACAGTTAACGCTTCTGATATTGTAGATGATTGATCGATATACTGAAACTCATTTAAGAGATGTTCAAAAATTGAGTTTCTGCAAGTTTTTCTCAAAATTGGGCCATTGTGCTACGGTCACGTCATCAGGATGTCGGATAGCAACTCGACAAAAATGGTTCTCGAGAGTCATCCGACCAGTACAAGAAGACGTGGTGCGCAGCGAGCTAGGTGGGTCGACCAAGTGGAGGATGATCTGCGGACCCTACGCAGAGTGCGGAACTGGAGACAAACAGCCATGGACCGAGTGGAATGGAGACGGCTACTATGTACAGCCACCCCGGCCTTAGCCTGATCGATCCGGGTATATTTGGTATGGGGAAGATGACCAGAGTCCAAAAATAGCAACTGGAATATCCAAGATGGCGGTCCAAGATGGTGGATGTTTAATTGAGTTTTAGGCTCTTAAATCATTCAATATGGGTACATATATCTGGTATGGGGAAGAAGCCTGTAAAAATGGCGACCAGAATTTCCAAGATGGCGATCTTTAATCTAAAATGGTGGTTCAAAAATTCAAAATCACTGCAGTTTTTCAAGAGATTTATGACACAAACATCATAAGCCAGATAAATGATATGATTTCTGGTGCCATAAAATGGATTTTTGTTAAACGTATGAAAGTGCGATATCCATCAACATGTCACTTGAGTTTTGTTGAAACGGGTTTTCGAAGGCACGAGAAAGGCGTCATCACCGCTAGATGGATTAATTAAGGTGTAACGTGTGTACCTACCATACTATATTCTGTCCAAATATGGTCTGGATGCTGCGCTGCAAGAGGGAAACTGCAGATTGATTGTGGAGTTGTCTCCATGATGTAGTACAACTGAGTTGCATATATTTACCGATATCGGGTCATTTGAACAGGCGTCTTATCTAAATTATTGAATATTATCTTAAAAAACTGTTGCTGTCTTCATATATACTGATAATTAGTAGAAACAAGACGTGGTTTAGGTTAAAACCACGAAAAATGTATTTCTGGCTTGCATGGGAAAATATAGCGCGAAAAAACCCATAGCTGTTGCAGCGAATAAAATGTAAGTAATATGTTAATAATAAATATTATTTAATTGAAATTATAACGTAAAACCAGCAGTACCTATAGATTTGATTGATGGAAGTAATATTTAAACGGGGTAAGATGCTGTCATAGATTATTAAAGATAATCCTTGCAAAGATCTAAGCATTAAAATCCGATGATTTTTACGACCCAGAAACCAATTTAATTCCCAATTGAGCAAATTTTGATAAGCCTCGTAAATTCGACCGCACACACCCAACCGATCGGAAAACCGCTAATGCCTGGTAAATGCGCGGCATCAAGCGGCATAAGAGTGTTTATTAATGATTATCGTTTCTGGTCGGTTGCTGCGGTCCCGCGCTGGATGGGTGTTTTTCCAAATTCATTTCGCTAGTTGGTCGACATTGAACGTTTCTCTGGGTGGCGGCGCCCCCGTTGGTGGATGGAAAAGCAAGATGTAAAATGTACAACATTCCCATAATCTGTGCGCTTCAAGATGGAAAGTTACGATTGGAACATGATGGTCCATTATGGAACCATTAATATTCAAAACCACAAGTATTTGTGTGGAAAATGGGTGAATGTAGATTGGAAAATATTGCCGTTTGTTGAACGAAAAATATCCGAAGAGATCTGGGATAATTTTTCGAGTGCCATAAAATTGGAAAGCTAATGTGCCATTAGCGTGGGTTAGTGAACATAAAAATTATCTCAAATTTGTGTTGCATTACTCGGGGTTACTAGATTAGGATTGTTTCCACCCCTCCCAAAAATCTGATCCGACATAATTTTCAATTAGTAACCCATTAATAGTTTAAATTTACATTCATATCTCGGGACGCACCTGTTACGTTCCCAAATTTATTACATCCATTACCCTTTTGCCACGGATGACTCCCTCTCGAAAGGGCAACTATCCTGAAAACTGCGAAGTGAATCCAGCTGAAACTCCCAGTCAGTGTAGGTCTAGGTAAGTTACATGGCACTACTGACTGGTGGAGCAAAAAGCGAAAATCCTTGGCGCTTAACCAACTCGTGCTTGTCAGGGTGAAGACGGTGCTGGCGATCGAACATAATAGAGAGAAACTTTGCCACCCGAAACCCGACGAACACGGCGCATAATTTGCCAAGCGGTGGAGCTTTAAAATTTAAGTTTTCCCAATGTCACTATGGGTACAAAATTAAAAATTTGCAACAAAAATGGGGAGGGGAATTCTACAAATTCAACGATATGGATATATTCATAATACATACTTAAACAAAAAAGTTCTATTTCGAAATATCTTATTCTCAATCAATCTTAAATCAATCAATATCAATATTCTTACAGAAATTTACGAAACTCTTCAACAAACTCCTATGTGTTTTCTTTCTTTTTTTAATATTTTCTTAGTTATTTTTTTTTTATTTTCGTTTTTTGATTCTCTTTTTAATGAATGAGCATGTTTTTCCGAAATTTCTTGAAATAGGGGAGCATACGTATTTTTGTCAGTTTTATTCTCTTCGTCATGGATGATTTTTTTAAACCTGATGAATTCACAGTTGGTCTCAAATCATTCCCAACCAAGCTGAGTTATATGCGCAAATTTTAGGCAATTTGGCCCACAAAAACCCCCGTGAAGAAGAGAAAAAACCTGCCCTTAGTTACACCATATGTAGAATAATCTTCGGGTGTTTTTATCCGAGGAAATCTTGGAATTCTGAGAAAAAGCCTAGAAAAAAAAATCGGAAAATACTTTTTGACTATAAAGGGTATTTTACAAAATGTTTAAGATTCCATCGCCAAAGTTCAATTTTTAACCCATAGCGCGAACCTGCGTAGCCGGAACGTAGGACGGAAGGAAAGGTGATAAATCTTTGGGATGACATTTTCAAGGGATTTTCAATTTTCACTTCTCCTGAGATGCGACTTACATCGCACCACACAGATCCAGTACCAGTAGGTATCATCAGGTTATACCCCACGACGATGGATCATGTTCCGTTACGTCACAACGCAGCAGGGAGCAGTTTTGAGATGGGTGAAAATGAGTTTCTAAATGGGTCACAAGACAAACAGTTACGCCGGTTCCGTTCCGGTCTTTCTTCGGGTGTTCGGCTGGTCCGGCGGATTATGTTTGCTGTTTCAACATTGCTTATTTTTTGCGAAAATTAAGGTTTTGATCTGACAACACCACCACCGGAGTACGGGTTGCCTTTTGCCTTGAAATGGATGTTCAATGGGCCGTGCCTTCAGGGGACATTAACGGTGAGTGACGGAGGTGGTGAAAGTCGCCTCCACTCAGCTATTTTAAATTGGTCGAAAAATAAGCAGAAACCGGCTGCGTGTGGCAAAAAAGTAGTTTCTGGGCAATTAAAACATTCATTCCAGATGAACTCGCTCGTTCGCATGATGCCCGGCTGCGGCGCGGCGCGGCGCGGCGGCCCGCGCAGTATCATCCAGCAGAAATGGCAAACAGTCAAACATCTGCTCTGGCTAAACTAATTAGTAGCAGTGATTTACAACCCTTCCTACAAATGCTAGAGTCTAACAGCAACAATTCTAGCTAATAAGTTGAAATCTTTTACCTATCCAAATGAATATTTGCAGAATATAAAAAAAATGTCACACAAATTGTCTTCTTTTCCCAAAAACCTGTTGAAAACCGTAAAATGGTTTGACGGATATTAGCTAAAAAATCCAAAAGAAAAACATTCCTCTAGGAATTTCTCTAACGCTGCGTTCCGTGGTGTTCAAGGATTGCATTCAGAGGTTCCAAGAATTCTACTACAGTTTCCTTCGTTGGAATTTCTCGGTAGCAGTTTCTGGGAAATTTTCCGACGAATTTGTTACTGTTGGTCTAGAAGATTTCTTTAGAATTTCAGGTGGTGGAAATCTTAGAAGAATTTCTGACTAAGTTTCTAGAAATATTTTTGGAAAAATTTCAAATGCAACTCGGGAGGAATTGTTGAAGGAATTCCTGGTTGAAACATTAGATAAACTCCTGAAGAAACTGTGAAGGAATGTCTCGAGAAGTTCCTAGAAGAATTCCTGCAGGAAACTCGAAAAAAAATCCTGGAAGAATCTCTATAGCAATTCCCGAAGAAGCATCTTATTTTATGAAAAATAGTCACGAAAGTTCAGCATTTTTAATGCTGTAGCTTAATTCCCCCAAAAGCGAGAACAAATGTAAACCTCTGAAAGAATTCATGAAGTTATTCTTTGAGAAAACACTAGAGCAAAACCTAGAGAAATTTGTGAGAGAATCATGGGATTGGTTCCTTGAAAAAAAAAAATCTGGATAAGTTTCTGATTCAATCTCTTGTAGAAGAGTAGTTTCTGGAAAATCCATGATATTTTAGGAATCCTGTAGACACCTCTGTAGGTTTTTTTATGGAAGTCTGGATTCTTTGGAAGAATTTTCATGGGGTTTCTTAAAAAAAATCTTAAATTATATCTGGAAAAACTCTTGAAAAAAATCTGAAGCAGTTCGTAGAAAAAAAGCTCTGGATGAATTAATGGAAAAATCCCTAGAGGATTTGTGATGGAATCGTTTTGGAAAAATCTCTGGACTAGTTCCTAGACGAATTTTTGAAGGTTTCCTGGTTTAATCTTTGAAGGAAATCCTGGAGGAATCTCTAGAGGAATACCTCGAGGAATTTCTGAAAGAATTCCTTTGATAATCTTTACAATAGGGCCAAAAATGGAATTCCTGAAATCTCTGAAGGAATCCCCGAAGGTATGTATTGGAAAACAGCTAATGCAAGCCCTAGAGAATTTATGGAAAGATTTCTGAAGCAATCTTTTGAGCTCATTCTCGGAGGAAACTCTGCAAGAATATGGAGGAAGTCCTGGAGGAATCTCACAAAAAACTCTTAAAATTCCTAGATCAACCTAATACATTTCAGGTAGAATATTTGGAGGATTCTTGGAAGAATCTCTTGAGAAATTCTTGTTTGTATCTCTAAAAGAATTCTTGGAATGCCATCTTGTTCCCACAGTCAAAAGCCACGTTTATACCTCCTGATACCACCATGATTTGCCAGCAGTTTTTCAACATATCAGGTACCTTGTCCTCATAAATCACGGTTACTTGCTATTTTCCATTTTTTTTTAATTTCCATTTCTTTTCGAAATCATAAACTTACTGCCAATGTTGGAAGGCGGTTTCTTTGGCTGAAGGGATACTTTTTGGCAGCAGTTTACCTTACATACAGCTTTAAAGCTGAAATTTATTTTTAAATAATCAAAACTAAATCTAAATACAATTCAATAAAGTTTACATTCCAGTCTACAATCTCCATATTTTCATACTCAGTTGCACAAGCAACCGTTTCAGTGTTGCCAGTTTCATCGCTAATTCGTCTCAACTGCCAGAATTTGCTGCCTCTTTCTTGAAACCCAATCATTCTTTCATAGTTTCCTCAAACTCTGCAGCATCCTCCTTAGAATCCTCACCTGCTTTCCAAAATACTCAGAATTTTTCCTATATCCTTCACGAACTATAGAATTTGCCAGTTTCTTACTGAAATCTTCAATACACTCAAACCTCCATTTAGGTTGAATCCATTTAGATAAAATCTATTTAGGTCCCTCCAATTAGGTAACGTTACCACAATGGAATCTGATTGTGTTCAAAGCAGTTGGAGTGTTTTAGATTAGGGATAAGGTTGGTTTAAGGGAATTAAGTTGTAAGTGAAGTTAAAAGGAGTTTAGGGCATGCTCAAGGGGAGCAATAAGGTGGAACGCCTACGTAATACCTGCGTAACGCCTTTGAAACTCACCAAAAATCATCTGAAGCTGTCTGAAATGCCTTCGAAGTCCTCCTAAAACCCCCTCGGACTCCATGTAACGCACCTGAGACCCTCAGAAACGACCGAAAACGCCATCGTAATGCCGGAGTAACGCCTCTGAAACTCACCAAAAATCCTCTGAAGCTTTCTGAGATGCTTTCAAAATCCACCTTAAACCCCCTCGGACCCCATGTAACGCACCTGAGGCCCTCAGAAACCCCAGGAAACGCCTACGTAACGCCTGAGTAACGCCTCTGAAACTCGTCAAAAATCATCAGAAGCTTTCTGAAAAGCCTTCGAAGTCCCCTTAAAACCCTAATGAATCCCATGTAACGCACCTCAGCCTTCAGAAACGACCGAAAACGCCTTCGTAACGGCTCTGAAACCCACCAAAAATCCTTTGAAGCTTTCTGAAATGCCTTCGAAATCCCCCTTAAACCCCCTCGGACCCCATGTAACGTACCTGAGACCCTCAGAAACCCCAGAAAACGCCTACGTAACGCCTCTGAAACTCGCCAAAAATCATCTGAAGCTACTTGAAATGCCTTCGAAATCTCCCTAAAACCCCCTCGGACCCCATGTAACGCAACTGAGACCCTTCGAAACTCCCCGAAAATACCCCTGAAGCGCGCTCTCCTCTGGTGCAACATCTCTGACAGACCCCCCTCTCCTCACGTGAAACTCCCATGAAATCCCTCTGAAACCCCGCATGGCCCCCTTTAAATCTCCAGGCCACTCTCCCCTCTTAAGGACAAACGTCTTGAAATCCCGCTTCAAGAGTGCATGAGAACTTAAATCGCACAAATCTCAAGAAGCAAGCTTCAAACAACAGTGCATTTTATTATTCTGTTCTTGCTCACTTGTAATAAGCTTAAAATAAGAAGATCAAATGCGCTGGTTTTGTTTACGAAGAGATTTGTGCCCTCGAAATCGTGAGTAGGTGCCAAAGTCGGCCATTGTGGCGGCCATCTTGGGATTCTAACAAGTCTGTCCTAAAACTTTTTTCAATCTTCAAATCCATTTAGGTAAAAATTCTGCAGTCCCGACTCGTTACCTAAATGAAGGTTTTGGTGTATGGTATTTCCATGAATTCTTAGCAAGCTGGAAAATGGAGATGATGCTAGTACCTGTCTCTAGCTTTTTTTTTCTATCCCTTCCTAATTTAAAATTTTCCCTATTGTTTTCGGTATCCGCATCTCCTTAGAACACAATATTTCTTGATGAATTCACTTAGTATTTGAAGCAGAGTGTCTGAAAGCTCATGTATACATGAATGAGACAGTGTGCTGGTTTGAAATGCGTCTCAAGAAAATTTGTGAGATTTGATATCAGAGCATGCTCATCAAAATTTTTGTGTGCGTACCTCAATGAGACATCTCGTGAGACTCGTCTCATTGAGATGTTCGTCAGTTAAAACGTTATTTTAGTGACCCAGATTAGTTCTTATGAACCTGACCCTACCCTACAATTAAGGCAGATAAATATCCGGGGATTCGATTCATATCCACGAGCGGTAATGGCGGCGGTGGGTATAAGCAAGCGGTTCGGATTTTGACGTTGCTTGGGGGGAAATCGAAAGGGTATATATTCTGACCACTGAAAACTCTTGCTGGGATTCCTCCAACTATTCCTGCTGTAATTTATTCATAAATTTCTTCAGAAATTTTGTATTTATATTGGGAATAGTTTTTAAATTATTTTAGCAGATACTGCTGGGATTTCTCTAGACATTTCTTGTATGAGCACTCTCAAGAGCAATATTGGAGATATTCCTGCTAATGATTGACTAATCCCAGCAAGAATTCCCGATGAAATCCTAGAAGAAGTTCCTGAAGAAACTCCTGCAGTATTTATTGAATGTATTCCAAAAGGAATCTTTAGAGACATCATTGATCTCTGAAGAAATCAAAGCAGGAGTTTGTGAAAGAACTTCAAGAGGACTCCCATTAGAAATCCCAGGAAGAAATCCTGCTGGAAACCTGGGATGAATTTCCGGAGGAACCCCAGCAGGCATTCCTAGTGTAGTTCCGCAAGAAATTTCTCTAAAAAACTTTTTGATAAACCGTCTTGGAATTCTTCCAGGAATGCCTGATGGGTTTTTGATAGACATTTCTGCTCCAACCATTTCCACAAAATTCGCTCGGCTGATATTTTTTATGATTTTCTGCAATGATTTCTCTAGAAATGTAAGGGGATCGACTGTGATTGGTATTATGCTAGCGGGGATTTTCGGCTTCCAGTCTCTATGTAATCATAAACGGATATTGGTTCAACACCTGACGTTTCGGTCACATATATTGTGCCTTTTTCAAAGGATCTGCAAATTGGACAGGTTTTAACATAGGTTTTAAGCATAATTCTACATAATCTTACAGATACAGTCCAGTGAAAGATCGTGTGTCTGGTCACCGATCGACGATCAACAAACTGGAGGAACGAGCAGCGGGGAAGGACGAGACGGATCATGAGATGGCAAGACTGAGAGAGAAAACAGCGCTACTAGATCACTGTATCACCAACAACCACAATTTTCTATTAGATAAGGTAGAAGTATTAGACTCAAGCAACAAAAAACAGAATTTAGCCAGATTAGAGTCATGCCACATCTTAAACACACCAAACACTGTTAACAAACGAACTGACACCGGCACGTACGCAGGGGTATTACACATAGTCAAAACGACACAGCACACAACACATAGAAGAACAGAGGAATAGGCGCACAATAGCGATCATCACTATAACGAGAAACAGACAGAATCGAAATCTGGCGCGAAAGTGACGCCGCCGGTAAAAGGTACCGTCTACTCCCGTTGGATTGAACGACAACTCATGCAAAATAACGGGGTTCATTTTTAATTTGAACATTTAGTAACCCTGTGAGCATCAAAAAACACACTGCTGGTAACCTTATTTGCTGTTTTGTTTTGATTCTGCGTTCCGTTTCACCCCATTCCATGAGCAGAATGACGTTTCAACCATTTTTAGTTTGTAAGATGTGCAAATCAGTGGGGGTCAAATTAGAAGGTGTTCAGATTAGATGCGGTCAAACCAACGGGGGTAGACGGTAGATCGTAGGAGGTAAAACAGATCGATACTGATAGATTTGAAAAAGTGCGCCAACCAACGAACTCAACCACGTGGGTGTTTAGATACCTCTTTCGGAAACTGGTACCCGAATAATTCTGTTTTCTCGTTATAGTGAAGTGAAGACGTGCGACTATGTTTAAAACATGCATAACCTCACGAGTAAACGGAGGGACTGTATCTGTAAGATTATGTAGAATTTTGCTTAAAACCTATGTTAAAACCTGTCCAATTGTCAGATCCTTTGAAAAAGGCACAATATATGTGACCGAAACGTCAGGTGTTGAACCAATATCCGTTTATGGTTACATAGAGACTGGAAGCTGAAAATCCCCGCTAGCATAATTTCTCTAGAAATTCCTGCCGGAACACCTTCAGAATTTCATTCTATGATTCCTTCAGGAATACCAAGATTTCCAGAAGCATTCTTGCTGGAATTTCTCAAGGATTTTCAGATGGTACCCAAGCAACCAAAAGTTCGGATAAAATAGCATTTTTGGGCTTAATCTGCTATTCGAAGGAAGATGAATAGCATTCTATTCAGCTCATTTTTTAAGTAATTAACCGAACTTGAGTTCACAAAAAGTACACTTGTGTCGCTGAAAGGAACGCTATTCAGCTTAAAAATAAGCTTCGAAAAAATGAAAAAAAGTGTTTAGTCCTCAAAAGTAACTTATTATTAAGAGACATTAGTTCATCTGGAATCCAAATTGACTAATCCAGCTTTTTACGCTGGCTATAAAACAACAAGGGGTGAATCGATTTTGACATTTCTTGCCGACAGCTTTTATAGTAAGAGCGGAGTAGGCTAAAAATATCGATTGTTGATTCAACTGTCAAAAATTTTCACTATTCCTGTGGTCGACCATTTTGCAATATGTTTTTCCTGCATTTCCTACTAGTAATATTTTTTTATATAATTTTAGGCATTTCATTGAAAGAATCAACATTTTAAATGGCAGCCGAAATAGTTGCGGAGAATTTATTATATTCAAAGCTGCTGCGGGGATACGAAAAACGAGTTCGATACGATTCCTGCGTAGAAGTTCCGTCTTGTCCAGCGCGTCGGCATTTCAAGTCGAAAGTTTCAGTGTCGGAAGTGGAATATTCCGTCGTCTTCGGAATAGCCCTCGAACAGCTACACGCGTTTCGTTTCGGGTAGGCTTTCCTTCTTCAACCTCCCCCATCTTATAGTAGCAGAGCTTCGGACGGAGACGTTGTTGGGTACGAAGTGAAAAATCTCTTGTGTAGGTCTTGTGGCTACGTTTCCGCTCTCCCGAATCCCGCGAATCCCCTATCAACATGCAAGTCTGAGACCCAGTCGGTCCTCTACCCGTTCCTGACCAGTTGTCTGATAACTGCTCTTTTTAATCCGCTCGTTCAGTCAAAGCATGAAAATGAACATTTTAATCACCCATGATAAAGATTTGGGGATGAGTCGTACACAAGTTATACATTAGGATCGACAGCTCACTCTTTATCAATTCCTTTTCGAGGGCCATGAGATTATTCCAATTATGTGGGAAGTCATACTAGTGTATCTACATAAAAATAATACAAAAATAGGTATTCCAAATCAATCATACCTACATTTTCTTGTTTCTTATTTCGGCTTTGGTAATGAAGTAATCTGCAGTACACATGGCAGACCCACCGTGGCGGCTCCTGGTTATATTTTAAATACAAAATGTCTACACTCTCCCCGAACATGTCCAGAGCGTGGCGCAACTTAGTAAAAACTTTGCCAAAATCCTAGTCCAAGCAAATACCGACTATCAGTCAACAGCACCAGTGCCAGGATTCCACATCCACGCTATCCAGTCCCGGTTAGGTAAAATAGGCTTTTGAATCGGTCTGTTGCCGTCATCGGCCGCAGTACAGATTTTCTTTTCCTTGGATTAATTCTTTTGGAATTTGTTCGCTCCTTATAAGTCGTGGCATCATAAAAAAGGACCTAAAATGCAAAATTTAAAGAATAAAGTATGAAATTATAATGCTATTGAATTTCCATTCCCGAAAACTTGAATGTTTGACGTTTTTTCATCAACAATGAAAATTTTCAACGGCAAAGAGCTTGCTTGGATCAAACCATAATACAATTATAGCGTCGGCAAGAATTGTCAGAGAGGGGTGATTCAAAATTTATGGAAATCCAGCGTAAAAAGCTGGATACCTTGAAATAATTTTTGATGTTTTTTACTTACTGAGATTTGAAGTCAGGTTCTCCTCATTGAAAGCCGGTGCCTAACCACTACTCCATGTATGTGTTGTTAGGCACTGTGGGATTTTATTCAATGTGCTGATATCATATAGTAGAACTCAATCAGGTTCGCTTGTGAACTTTCTGTGAACTTGGAATACTTTTTGAAGTCGAAAGTTCGAAAAAAGTTCACGTGGAACTTCTTGTGAACTTACACAGTTTGACATTTTAAGTTTGCTGTGGTTCGCAGTGCAAAGCAATAAATTAGGGCCAGTGTATCGACTTTAGAAAAGAAGTTTTCAACTTGGTTTCCAGTGACTGCGATTGCGTCGATTACCGGAACGCTGCAGCGACAAGTGAGACGGGGTTGGAAACATCCAGCAAAGCTGAAAAAAAATGCACAGCCAAAAAGAAAATTCCAGCGGGATTCGAGGAGGAAAAGTTGTCCGCTGCGGGGGCAGCCTTTGAGTTACACAATACGGATGCTTTGCGTTGATTCCAAGTAAGTACGTTGAAATATTATAGTGAAACAAAGTGTACCTACTTGTGAAATTAACACAAGCTGTGGCTGCTGCGCTCGATTTCCGAGTGATTTAATTGAATGAAAACTTCTCCCCGGCCCCGTTGTCGCCGAAGTTCAAGTGAAGTTCACTTTTGGTACGGTTTATATTTATCCGAACTTTGAGTAGTAAGTTCAAAACAAGTTCGGAACGGATGATTTCAAGTTGTTGGAATATGTCCAAATAAACTATATTTGAATTTTAAAGGCACGCAAAAGTTCAACATGAGTTCGGTTAATATTTGATTGAACTCTGTTTTAAAGTTCAACATAAGTTCTTTCTGAACCTTTTTTCGACTTTAATGTCGTTTTGAAGAGAAGTCAAAAGCTTGTACATGTACTTCCAAGTTCATAAACAATACATGAGTAACTTTTTGGAGAATCAAGTTCGACGAAGCCAGAATTGAACCAAATTTAAACTTCTGAGTCCGCGCTTTAAGTGAAATCCGAACTTTTGGTTGCTTGGGATTGCTCTTAGGAATCCTTAGGGAATTCCTTACTTATTTCCAGCAGGAATTGCTTGAGGAATCCCAGAAAGACTTCTTGCAGGATTCCCACCACGAAACTTTGGGGAGACATCTCAGCAGAATTCCGGAAGCAATTTGAATGGCAAATCTCAAAAATAATCTGATGAAGATATCCACTCCAGTAAGAATACAAGGAGAAATTGACGAAAAAAATATGAAGGAATCCCTAAAAAAATATCTGCATGAATTTCTGAAAAAAAATCCATAGAGATGGATGAATATTAACAAGTATTATTTGAGAAACCTTGCAAAATTTTCTAAAGGTAATTTCAGAGAAATTTTTGGATATACATGTTCCAATAACAATTATTGGAGGTATTCCTGGGAAAATATTTGGAGGAGTTCCTGGAGGCAACCTAGCAGGCATTCTAGGGGAAATTCTAACATAAATTTGTGGAGAAATATTGAAAAATCCCAGGAGGAACTTTTGGAATTTTTCCCGAAGAAACTCTCGGAGAAATCCACGAAGAAATGCCATGAGGAATCCACTTAGAAATGTTTTAAAAAATTATCCTGGAATTCCTACACAAATGCTTGAAGAGATTTCTCTAGAAATTCTCGCAAAGATTGCTCTAGAACTTTCTCCAAAGATTACCTTGAGAATTTCTTTTGGAATACCTGCAGAAACTCTTGCTAGGATTTCATCAAATTTCTAAAGGAATTCTTGCTGGGATTTCTCCAACAATTTCATCTGCGATTTCTTTAGTTGCTCTTAGGATTCCTCCAAGTATTTCTGGAGGATTCCCAGCAAGAATCAGCTGAGGAGTCCCAGGAAGACTTCCTGGTGGATTCCACCAGAGATACCTTAATGAATTCCAGCAGCATTACTGGAGCAATCCCAGCATGAATTCTTGAATGAATCTCAATGGAATTTCTAGCCTGAATTACTGGGTAAATTTTAAGATTGAAAATCTAAGAATGAAGAAGAAATCTGTGTAGAAATCCACCAGGAAATTGTGAAGAAATATCTGCAGGAATCACAGCATACATTTTTGTAGGAACCTCAGCTGTAGGGTAAAAGGGTATAATACGCCCCACCGGGGCAAAACGCCCCCTTCATTTTCTAGCGATTCAAGCGCTTTTTGCATGCGGGATCGATTGGAAATCTTAAATATTGATAATTAATTGCCATCAAGCTGGTCCGTTAGTTGATTGGTATAGAAAAGCAATGAAAATATCAAAAAGTCTGAAATCGAGGCTTTTGGCGTAATATCACCGACGAACCGACGTGACAGCTGGAACAAATAAATTCAAATTTGTTGTCCCCGACGCCATGATGAAAAATAGCCGAACACTACCGCCTCCTCTATAACGGCTCGCGTTGTTTTGATAGCATGATTCCAAACCCACGTGTATTCATATAGAAAGAGGTTCGTGTCTACGCTGATTTGACAGAAGCGTTCGCTCGCTTCGCTGGTCGA
This sequence comes from Aedes albopictus, assembly GCF_035046485.1. Lineage (NCBI taxonomy): Eukaryota > Metazoa > Arthropoda > Insecta > Diptera > Culicidae > Aedes > Aedes albopictus. The sequence goes on along the minus strand of NC_085137.1, from coordinate 108,858,123 downwards.
CCGTTAAATTTGGGGGGGGACAGTTTTGAATCACCACTGTCACGTCGGTTCGTCGGTGGTAATATTTTACCTCTTGCAAGCTGGCTTCTTTGTAAACGAAGCTAGTTTTGTTCGCTTATGTTATTTTGCAAATTTTATGCAGTTAAACACTTGTTAAAAGGTAGCTATAAGTTAAAATACACATTAATAAAAACAAAAAAAAAAAACTTGTTAAAAGGCCCTTCTAGGATAAGCATGTGGTAGAATTATTCCCTGGTACAGTTTTATCACGGGACTGGACGTTTTTCTTATGATGGGGCGTATTGCCCCGTTTGTTTTGATAAGGTAAATTTTGGAACGTTTTCGGAAAACGTTTCATAGCTTCCATAGCCGCCCCTCCAGAAGTAAAGTTCTCATGCAACACTCCACTGACTTTAGAAACAACGATTTGCAGTGGACAATAGATGGAATAAGGCGCCAATTTTAGATATATTGCCATTTCTGCTTAGGGGGGGGGCATATTATACCTGTTTACCCTAACTTTATAAGGAATTCCAGAAATAACTTCTAGAGGAGTCCTATAATCACCCCAGGAGTACCTCCTAATCTTCTCCCATGGTTCATCCAGCGATTTCTTCAAGGACGAGTTTTCGTAGGTCCCTGTTGAACACGAGTAGGTTTGTTTTACATCTGCGTCGTCCGGTCAGCTGAAATGTTCACAAATCTCGCGTTTAGTATCATACGGGCGTATCTACAATGATCGATTTCTCTTCATCGATTTTCTCTTCGGATTATTCCGGAAAATACAACCAATATTTGGATGATCTCTCGGTGTGTTTCGGTGATGGACGACTAGGACTCGCATCTAAAACAACAAAAACAACCGAAAATGATTTGCCGGCCAAGTTATTACCCAAGGAGAAAATCGTTGAAGAGAAATCGATCATTGTAGATACGCCCGTATGACACTAAACGCGAGAAATGTTCATCCCTGATAAACAGTCGCGATGTGGCCCGCTACATGCTCTAGCTTGAGCACCACTGCTCTAACCACTTGCACGCGACCGGCAGCGACCACCCATACTAGCTGGAGTAGTTGGATGATACGCACCATAGAAACTCTATATTTTTTCACCAAGGTCACACGTCATCACCCTGGTTCACCAGTAGTGTCCAGTCCATCCATCATGAAATTCGCATATAGGATATGCCTGCGTTTGTCGTTTACTTCAGAAATGAAATGTATTGCAAGCGTGGGTGCTTTTCCACCATCTACCGGAACACCTAGCTAGACAGGCGTCTTTTTCGGCGTTCTGATGTTTGTTTACTTTCTAGTCTAGTCTAGTCTAGTCTACACATACACAGCCATTCATTGAAAGAATCCTGAGAAATGATAGAATCGACTACTTCTATCATTTTTCTTGTCATTATCAATGCTTGCAGCACATCGGAGATGTAGTACAAGAATTGAAGCGGCCAGGCCTACTGTGCAGCGTCTTGATGTGGACATTTATGCCACAATAAAGCTATAGAACGGGGACATCTCGTACCAACCGCTCAGCATATTATGTAGTATGGATGTTAATCAAATTCGTTGGGAGTGACTTTGCTAAGAAGGTTAATGTCACTCCGTCGGTGTTCTTCTTCCAGGGATGGGACATAGGAATTTGAGCCTCATGGCCAAGCTCGAAAGCATAGGCTTAAGCGCCATTACTAGCTCTCTGAAACGAGAAAAAGTATAATGACCCACTCCCCAATTATGGTACAGAATGAAATATGCCACATCATAAGAAACAGAAAAGTAATACAGCAATCACCACAGAAAAGTTGAAAAAAAGATTAAAACGCAGTGAATTAAAAAAAAAACAACCTACCGGCTGTTGTATGGGCATCACCACGGTCGAGCAACACACTGCATCTGGGTACAACCAGCGAGGCGTGTCCACCACGTGTTGTCACATATTTTGGTCCATTATCAATATGTTTCACAATTATGTGATTCAAAACAAACAAAAATCAGAAAAATTTCACCGGTCGTAATGATGAATGTCCAAAAGGTGTTGCAACGGCCACACATCAATCCTGATGTCCAGCATTCCATCGGCAATACCATGGCGGGACGAAATTCCGAATCCACTTGGACCTTTGACCTTCCATTGTTTCTTTCGCGTTGCAGCAGCTTCTCCACAAAGGGTAATAACTTGACACTCCTTAGCACATTCGAATTGATATTAATTAACCAATGAATCCTACTGCCAGCCGAAAATACCAACACAAAAACGAAATGAACCGAAATGAAACTTCTCTGTGAGAACGAAAAAAAAACCGTGACAGATAAATTTTGATTCACGTCCGTTCTGATGTTTGTTTACTTTCGATTTAAAACTCAACGCACCCGCAATCCGATCCGCATTGAACCGGTTTAATTTCTTGATATCTCCTGATGTGATTCAGATTCACCACATGTGGAGAAAAATATGTGATTACACGTGTCATTCGCCTTGTGGAACGCCATAACTCGCTCAGAATGGATGTGGAAAAAGGGAAGACCATGAACTTAAATTTATTTTATTAATGTAATATTCATAAATCATAAGATACACAGGAATATAAACGGACAAACAAAAAAGAAACATGGAAAGATTATGTAAATGAATGAAATATACTAAACAAAGTTGGTACTCCAAAAAACAAACAAGAAAATGTAAAATCTGAGATTTAAAAAGAAAAAAATACAACATGAAAAAGTGAAATTGAAATAACAATACCTATCTTGCTTCTTTGAAAAAAGATGAAAAATGATTAAAACTTGATAGACAAAGTGCCAATAAGGTCAAACTGAATTGATAGAACAAAGTAGATAAAAACAAGTAGTGACAATAGAATTTCTATTTAGTCATAACATCCACATACAATTTCAAAAGGCAGGCTAGTTACATACGTAAACATCAATGTTGGACAAAAACATGCGACGTCGTTCTTATCGTCCTTTAACGTTGCTCAAATTAGTATACAGTACTACAGGGGTTCTCAAACTTTTTCAGGCTGCGACCCACTTTTGATTTATGTAGAATTTGCCGACCCACCAGCAAGGTTTTTCTTAAAATGTGCCTTTTTAGAAAATTTGAACTGACTTTTTGAATAAATACATTTCTCGCTTTCGTAGATTTCGATAAACATACATTATGTAGCACTTAATCTTTCAAATTTTCAAGTTTTTTTTCTTAAATTTACACTGATCTTTCCGTATTTTGGAAAAGTTAGAATAAGGTCATTTAGCCCAAGTGATCAGCTTCAGTGAACTTTTTGTTTTAAGAACTTATTTGCAAGTTTCTAATACAAATTTAACCAGTCTGGCTCCATTCAACACTACAAAGCACCACCGATTTAATGTGTTCTATTACACATGTTGTTACGTTCTTGTTTTAATTATATTCTATTGAAATCACTTTTCTGCTATTTAGATTTCTACAAAATCCCACCGAAATTCGATAAAAATAAACTGTTTATGTATTCATGTATTGAGTGATTCCCGCCATTTTGAAATCTTTCTCAAAAAAGCTCAAAACCTCTTTATCTTTCCCATGACAACGTTGTAAAACAAACTTAAATTTGACGGCACCCCTGGAAAAAAGTATCCATAACTGAACTGCGATCTTGATGGGATTCGTGAAGTCACGCAGGAATCTGTCTGTCTGCAAGCATGTTTTGATCAAGGGAAACATCAAAGACAGGATTTGTCGTATCTATTGAACGTAGTTCTTAAAATCTTTAATTCAAACTCCTACATTTCCTTACTGAAAATTCAAATTGCAAGCAACAACTTGAAATCATTTTTTTTTTTTTAGAGCACAAGGAAAATCTAAAATTCTAGAAGTATCTTAAACCTTCTGATTGAAAATTTATAGTTTCAGAGTCGATTACAGAATGCAGACAACAGTTGGAATATGTATAATAATTCAAGTCAAGACCTTAATATAAAAAAATAAATTGAATTAAGAAGATACCTAACGTCTAGAAATAAATGCCGATATTGCAAGAGATTATTGTAAATTAGACAAACAACTCTAAACAATAACAATAATTGGAAATTATACTAACAATATCATTTAACATAAATTGATGAAGACATTTATTACAATATCGTCCAGGCCTTCGCGACCCACCAAGTGTCGCGACCCATAGTTTGAGAAACGCTGCAGTACTAGATCTTTTTGTTCACGTCTTTGAACTATTTGAATTACATCATGAAAAATCTGTCAGATTTGCGGAATGTATCACCTTCTGAATGTTGTACACCGTAGTGATAACAATATTTGCATTCCCAGTTGTGCATTTGGACGAGTCGGACGTGTGCTCCGTATCTCACCACGCGATAGACCTCGTATAAGTGGAGTTTCTTCCCCCGCAAGTGCGGAAGGTTTTTTATATCGTACGTTTTCCTGCTTGTGCGAAGTGTAGTGTCGCAAGGTGGTATCCAGCGCAACCCGGGAAGCGAGGTGCTTGCATCATCGTACATCAAAGAAGAAGCATCGCATCCAAGAAAGTCATCTTTATCGCCATCATCAGCCTCTCCGTCATCGAAGAGGACGGCGGCGACGGGTGCGAAGGCAGACGCGACGGACAGCTTTACCATCGACCTGCCTGTGATAAATATCTACCTGCTTCGGTCAGATAAGTATCACTCTTTCGATACACTCTTTTGTCCGCCCAATTTGTTTTGATCGCTTTTGTCTATTGTATACCCAGTCCACATTCGACCACGTGCTTTTTTTTGACATCCATAACAGTGGTTCCCAAACTACTGTATACGGGTAAGGGTGTACAAACTGTAAATAACAGAACATTTTTTTTTGTTTTTTTATTAGCTATTTTTTCTTTTTATTTCAATACCGTTTTTTTTGCATCCTACAGGGTGCGCTAAAATAAACATAAGAATTGAATTCGTATATTATTAGTACAAGTTTTTTTTTGCTTTATTTTTTTTTCTATATATTATTAACATTGTTTGGTTTACAAACCAAACAGTTGTCGTCCTGAGGAAAAAAGTGCACTGTAATTACTTTAAGGTTTTTCTCTTCCTCTTTTGCACTTTTGAGTTATTTTCCATAAATTTGTTTCCACATGGACGATTCGATTGGAGGCGAAACGCCTCCCAATGATATCATTGCTCGTACGCGGTTTTATCAGCCATCTTCGCCTGGACCTTGGGTTGTCTATTTCCGGCGCAAATGCAAACCATTGAATATGCTTTCGATTTCTCGAGAGCTGACGCGTAAGTATCCTGGGACCTAGGGGCGGGACAGCTCCTAATACCGACGCTAATACTGTCTAATAAATATTAGTTTCCTAATCTTTCCGTTCACCAAAGCATGCAACAACCAACTGTCACGAAAACGAGAAGTGGTAATACCGGTTTGTGTGTGACTTTTTTTTTTCAATTTGTTGAATTTAGATTCTTATTCATGTTGAATATTTTAGCTGCAAAAAAAACTGAACTTCAAATACACAATAGAGGAGACGACTTCCGAAAACCGTATCGCTGACCGTGAAGAAATGTAAAAGGTGGCTCTATCGGATGCAATGAAAGGCGCCTTTAGTGCAGGTCCTAGGTTATGCCTAGAACCTAGTGCCCGTGGAAAACTTTTGTTATCAAATGTAATTATTTTAACATGTAATAAAACTGAATTAAATAGCTGACCACGGTTTAAACTGCCATTATTGATCATGAAGATGGTTCATTAGTCATTGTTGCCAATCAAGCTTACGCAAAAAGTTCCCCTAAGAAGATCGTGTGAGCTGATAAATGGAAAGGAATTGACAATTACATATTGGGGAACATTTCTACTCATGAGAAATTGTACTCCAATGCCCTCTCGAGCTTGGATGCCACTGCTGGTTTCAGATTGTTGGAGTTGGCTAGTTGATTATTGGTTGTCCAAAATGTATCCACAGGAAGACTCACGGCTTTATATCAGTTGAAATGATCTGTGTACCTATATACACCAACATATGAGGCGTAGAAGGCATAGATATGCAGCTGATTTGTATTTACTTTTATAATTATATTCATTTATACAACTGCGATGGAAGCACGCATTTCTTATTGACAGTTTAAACCAACCCAGTTCATGGCTTGCTTCGTTCAAAAATGGATTTACACTGGGATTAATATTGTTAATACTGCCTAATACCGCTAATCAATATTAGAGCTGTCCCGCCCCTAGCCTGGGACCGTTATTCACCAAGTGAAAGCATCCAAGCTGCGTGTTACCGCACCTAGCTATAAAGCAGCAAATGAAATTCCTCAACACGAAGCGTTTACTGTTGAATACGCGGTCTATGTGCCAGCACGAGAAGTGGAGGTGGAGGGGAAGATCCTCGACGAAATGCTGACATGTGAGGACATCAAGACCGGCTTTGGTCGATTCAAAAATAGGTCAATTCCTGATGTGGCTATCCTAGACTGTAAACGCTTATCTAAGGTTTCCATGGAAGGAAATAAAAAGGTGTACTCGCCTTCAGCGTTTTTTCGAGTGACTTTTCCAGGTTCCGTCCTCCCGGAATTTGTTGTAATTGATGGTGGTTTTTACCCAGTGCATCTTTTTAGGCCGAAGGTTTTTAATTGTACCAAATGCAAGCAGTTTGGTCACAGTGATAGCTTTTGCGACAACAAGCCCCGTTGTGGCAAATGCAACCAAGCTCATTTGGAGGACTCTTGCACACAGGAAGCGGAAAAATGTAGCTACTGTGGCGGAGATCCACACGACTTGCAAGTTTGCCCGGCTTACAAAAGACGCATTCGAAATGAGAGTCGCTCTATCATAAAGCGCTCCAAACAGACATATGCGGAGATGGTGAAATCTTTTAAAACACCAGATTCCGTGTCTGAATCAGCTGTCCCAGTTGAAAATCCCTATCAGGAGTTGTCTTCCGATGATCAGGACGATGGCGAAACTGATGAGGGTAGATCTCTTTCGGAGGTACACGCACCTGGAAAAAGGAAGTCATCATCTTCCCCGGGATTGCGCCGAAAGGTCTTTTTAAAGTCTTCCCTCAAAAGTTTGCCTAATGTTAAAGGAGACGGGGTAAACTTAAAAACTCCGAAGAATCAGGCTCCTTCAGCTTCAGATCCATGTTGTAGCAAGAACCTGTCACCCCCGTCTCCGCCTGTCAAATACACTTCAAAGAGAAATAATCGACAAGGTAGCAAGAAAAAAGCTACCAAATAAACGCTTGCCAAATAAACGTAAAGGGTAAAGAACTTTGCGTAGCTTCCGTTTACATTCCTCCAAGAATTTCAATTAACCGCCGTCATCTTTGGAATGCGGTTTCTGCACTATCACATCTAGTTTTAATTCTGGGTGATATGAACGCGCATGGTACAGGGTGGGGCGAACCATATGACGATAAAAGAGCGGCCGTTTTCTATGATTTGTGCGACGATTTCAATTTGAACATTTTAAATACAGGTGAAGTGACACGTATTGCATCTGACGGCAAAGAAAGTCGTCTCGACCTATCACTGGGGTCAAGCTCACTATCATTCGATTGCTTGTGGAAGGTAATCGAGGATCCTCATGGTAGTGATCACTTACCCATTATAACCACCATAAAGCATAATAGTGAAATGTCAGACCATCCAATTCAGGTTCCTTTTGACCTCACAAGGAATATCGATTGGCAAAAGTATGCAGAAACGGTATCTTTTGGCATCGAATCATTCAATCCCCTCCCACCTTTGGATGAGTATCGATTCCTGTCTGAACTGATATATAAGAGTGCATTAGAATCACAAAAACGACGTGTTCCAAGTGCAACCTTCAAAAGAAGACCAGCCACACTAGGCTGGGATGATGATTGCACCCAGTTGTATCTTAAAAAATCTGATGCTTTCAAAACTTTTCGTAGGCACGGTACCTCAGATCTTTATCAAGAGTACGCAAAGCTCGAAAGACAGCTGAGAAACCTGCTGAAAGCGAAGAAGCGTAGTTATTGGCGACACTTCATTGAGGGTCTCTCAAAAGAAACTTCAATGACAACGCTTTGGAGAGTGGCTCGCAACATGCGAAACCGCTCTTCTTCTAATGAGAGTGACGAATACTCCAACCGTTGGATATTCAGCTTCGCGAAAAAGGTCTGCCCAGACTCAGTCCCAGCACAACCGATTTCTTGGGAAACATCCCCAAGAGACGGTTCTCTGGACAGACCCTTCAGTATGCTGGAACTTTCTATGGCTCTTCTTTCATCAAACAATTCCGCTCCGGGACGCGATATGATCAAGTTCAATCTTCTAAAGAATCTCCCAGATATCGCGAAAAGACGATTGCTGGACCTGTTCAACTCATTCATGGAGAACAACATCGTTCCGCATGAATGGAGACAGGTCAAAGTAATAGCTATTCAAAAGCCTGGTAAACCAGCGTCTGATCATAATTCATACCGCCCAATTGCTATGTTATCATGTTTAAGGAAATTGTTGGAAAAAATGATCCTATCACGACTCAATCATTGGGTCGAATCGAATAACTTGCTTTCAAATACACAGTTCGGGTTTCGCAAGGGCAAAGGAACAAACGATTGTCTAGCGTTGCTTTCAACAGATATTCAACTGGCCTTTGCGGAAAAGGAGCAACTGGCTTCAGTTTTCTTGGATATTAAGGGCGCCTTTGATTCAGTTTCCATAGGAATATTGTCAGAAAAACTGCACAATAGTGGACTTCCAGGAATTTAAAAAAATTTCTTGTATAATTTGTTGTCAGAAAAACATATGAGTTTCAATCTCGGACAACTGACAACTTCCAGAATTAGTTACATGGGCCTACCCCAAGGCTCATGTTTAAGTCCCTTGCTTTATCATTTTTACGTGAAAGACATTGATAGTTGCTTGGAAGGACAATGCACGCTAAGACAACTTGCAGATGATGCTGTGGTTTCTCTAAAAGGCCCACATGCAGAAATGTTGCAAAGACCATTGCAAAATTCTCTAAATAATCTGTCAATCTGGGCAAGAGATTTAGGAATCGAGTTTGCTCCGCAAAAAACTCAATTGGTTGTGTTTTCTAGAAAGCGGAACCCAGCCCAACTGAAACTCAATCTTTTGGGAATAGAAATCGACCAGTCTTTGACTTCGAAATACCTTGGGGTCTGGTTTGATTCAAAAGGCACTTGGGGTACCCAAATCAAGTATTTGGTGCAAAAATGTCAACAAAGGATCAATTTTCTACGCACAATTACCGGAACATGGTGGGGTGCTCACCCGGAAGACCTCATAAAACTTTACAAAACGACTATTCTCTCTGTTATTGAGTATGGCTCTTTCTGCTTCCACTCAGCAGCAAACTGCCACCTAATAAAGTTGGAACGAATTCAATACCGTTGTTTGCGTATTGCTCTCGGCTGTATGCACTCAACGCATAATGCGAGCCTTGAGGTCCTGGCAGGGGTGAAACCTCTCCAGAACCGATTCTGGGAGCTCTCGCTAAGGTTACTTATCAAGTGTGGAGTGAGCAACACACTTGTCATTGAAAACTTCGAAGAAATGCTCAGTCTGAACACTCAATCAAAATTCATGAGAATCTATCTGTTCTACATGTCATCTGACATAAGCCTACCAAGTTATAATCCTCCCCGTGTACACTTCACTAATGACAGTACCTCTGTTAAATACGATCTGTCCATGAAACAAGCTATTCATGGAATACCAGATCAACTTCGATGTATATCTATTCCTCGCATTTTTAACGAAAAGTACCAAAATGTCAATTCCTGTAAGAGATTCTTCACTGATGGGTCTCGCATAAATGGATCCACTGGTTTCGGTGTCTTCAATGAAAATTTCACCGCCTTCCGCAAACTTCAGGAACCTTGTTCGGTTTATGTTGCTGAGCTGGCAGCAATCAATTTCGCTTTGGGGATGATTTCAAACATGCCCGTAGACCATTTCTTCATCTTCTCGGATAGCCTTAGTTCGATTGAGGCACTCCGGTCGATGAAACCTGTAAAACATTCATCTTACTTTCTTACAAAAATAAGGGAACAGATGGGTGCACTGGTCGAAAGATCATACAAGATTACCTTTGTATGGGTCCCCTCACATTGCTCAATTTATGGCAATGAGAAGGCGGACTCTCTCGCAAAGGTGGGCGCACAGGAAGGTGAGATCTATGATAGAAGAATTTCACATGATGAATTTTTCCATTTTGTTCGCCAGAGTTCTCTTCAAAGTTGGCAAAATGATTGGCGAGATGGCCAGCTGGGACGGTGGTTACATTCCATTATTCCTAACGTTTCTTTGCGAGTGTGGTGGTATGGTCTGGATGTAAGTCGCAATTTCATTCGCGTGATGTCAAGACTTATGTCCAACCATTACTCGCTAGACGCGCATTTACACAGGATTAACCTCGCGTTGAGCAATATTTGTACTAAGTGCGGTTCCGGTTATGATGACATCGACCACGTAGTTTGGCAATGCCCGGATAATGACGCCTCCAGAGCGCTACTATTGGATACCCTTGAGGCCCGAGGTAGACAACCCTTTGTTCTTGTGAGAGATGTGTTGGGGACCCGCGATGTCACATATATGGGATGTATTTTCGACTTTCTTCGCTCTGCTGGTATAAAAGTTTAATTCGCTTGTGTTTTCTTCTCCAGTTTTTTTTCTCTGTTTTGTCCTCTTTGTGTTACCAAGCTACTCCTGGCCATCCGGAAGACCAAGTCCCACAACAAATTGGTACCAACACCACAAGGCACCGAATTCGCTAGCAAGATGCAATTCACCCCCGGATGAGCAGCAGTGAAACCTTTGGCCCAATCCTTACCCTGTCCATCCCTCAAAATGTGACCTTTTAACCTCGAGCTGCCACGAGTACCCTGGCTTCCACCCATTACTAACAGATATCATTAAAAAGTTATTACTCTGTATAATGTATACTATTAAATACAAAGAAAGATCCTCGGCTCCGTAAAGCGTTATACGCGATTGAGCCCCAAATAAATGAACTAGATAAAAAAAAAAACAATATTTGAAAATATTCGTCTCGATTGTATCTTTAGAACCAGTGACACCATAACTCCATCAACAGGAGAACCAATCCGACCGCATATCCAACTATCAACGTCATCCAAGCAAGTTGCAAATCTCTAACAGTCCACCGCCCAACTCGATCATCATTCCCCACGTCTCCACCCAACTTTCTCCAAAGCGGCCCATCCATCGTCCACCGATGCTCCCGAGTCCAGTGCTGCCAGATTCCACTTTCGAAGAACACCCGCTCCGTATAGATAAACTTCGGCAGGAACTGGTGCATTGGTAGCAGCACCCGATACTGGACGTTGACGTTGATTGAGTTCCCAAGGTGCCGATAGCGTCGACGGCCGTACCGGATATCATAGTTGATTTTCATGGGAAGTAGTATCTCTGCCAACTCTGAATCCAGAATGTAGGCCTGCTTTCCGCTGAATCGATGGTGTGTCTCATCATCGTGACGGATGCGCTGACTGAATCGAGGATCTTCCCTCAACTCGGGCAACTGCAGTAGATCAGTGGTGATGTTTAAGCTGGACGCTTGGAAATCGTCCAGAGAGTTGAGATGCTTGGCGAAGGGTCGATCGATGATCAATGCCTTCAAGTGCGCTCTGTATTCGTGAGTGATGACTAACACGACTACCATCACTAAGACGAGCAAGCACTTTTCGAGGTACTTGCCGGCACGGAAATCAAAAGGCAGCGTTGCAGAAGTTGCGTACAACAGTGAATCTCCCATGGTGAAGAATGGTGAGAAAAGGAATATCAACTCCGTACACAGAATGACTGCGACAATCACTAACACTGAATTCATTCGCATAACTGCCGCGAGTAAATCGCTTCTACCAAGAAGTTCCGGTACAGGCACTAAAAGCGCAGCACTGTACGGAATCGACAACTGCAGCATTCTCCACGTAAAATTCAGCTCATTGTCAGCCAACACAATCCCGTCCAACGAATATGAAATCTTGTTGGTTGTCAAAAACTTCCGATAGCAGGCACTCCACACCTTCGAATACTCATGGCACTTGTGGTACTGGTAGCTAGAGGTTCCATTGAGATACCGGGCTGTCTCATCTGCCCATCGTATAGCAGCCCCAACCGGTGCCACTATACTTCTGTAGATATCCAACGATCGCCGCTTTAGCGAATAGACAAACTCGTACCGGGCACTGTCCTTCATCTGATATCGAAAAAGCTCCCCAACTGCCGGAGGATACGGCAACTCTACCAGCTTGCTCATCTCCCACCTCATGTAGAACACCTTTCGTTCATCGGTCGACACCACTGCTACGTTGTGAATCCTGCTGTCCACTAGCATCTTCTGCTGAAATTTGACATTACGGGCAAACGTTGTCGGAGCAAACAGGATGGTACGTGTGTTGTGATCTATTTTATGGTAGAACAACTTGTAGATCCAGGAATACGATTCCAGGGCATTGGGACTTCCTTCAACGATCAGAAGTGACGGGAAGCGTCCACCTGCATCGGGACCTTGGAAGTGTCCGTTGAATACCACTCGCGCGACGGAGGTCATTCGTGGATGCCGTAGGATTTCGTTCAGGAAATTGTCATAGTTGTAGACACTTCCGGAATCTAGGAATAGACAGTAGCTTCCGTGATGGTGGACGTATTTCTGGATAGCTTGTGTGGTGTAGCTCAGTTGATCTGGGAGATATCGAGGCTTAGTGATGTTTAGTAGTAGGGCTGTGGCGGCTATGAGTTGCATGGTTGGTGTTGAACTAGTTTCCACAGAGGGCATTCGTGATACAAGCTCAGGTGCAAGGGAAGTTTAAATATTCAAAAGCTCAGATGGATTGAAACACTCAATTTGATTACTTGAATCTTGCTAGCGGCTTGGTAATGATGGGTTGTAAGAATCAATATCTCATCGAGCATCTTTTGAAATTTCTTCAGTGCAGTGTAGCGCTTCGCTGATTTTAAGTGGAACTCTTCTTGAAAATAATATGAAGAAATTCTTGAAACAACCGTACTGTTATATCGAAAAATCACAAAATCGTGTAAAAACTATCGATTTAATTTTCCGAAAAAATGTCTGGAACAAAAAAACGGGTATAAAGGGTGATACGGTCAAAATTTGGTCACACCATTTTTTTCATAGCTTTAGACTGCGTACACCAAAACAGCTGAATTTTGGACCAGTAATGCTACAATCTTCTTCTTCTTCTTTGTGGCGCTACGTCCCCGCTGGGACTTGGCCTGCCTTGCTTCAACTTAGTGTTCTTTGAGCATTTCCACAGTTATAAATTGAAGGGCTTCCTTTGCCTGCCATTGCATGATTTTGTATATTGTGAGGCAAGCACAATGATACACTATGCCCAGGGAGAAAATTTTCTCGACCAGAACGGGAATCGAACCCGCCGTCTCCGGATTGGCAATCCATAGCCTTAGCTACTAGGCTAACTGGAGACCCCAGTTGCTACAATATATGTAGCTTATACCATAAAATTTTCATCAAAATCGAGTATTGGTTGATATATACACTACCCGCCATAAATATGGAATCGCATCTTCTAGTATTGCAACACCCCAATTGAATATTGCAGCACCCCAAAAAGTTTGGCATCACCTGAAAACATTATTTTTTACTAAACTATATCTCAAAAACCGTATCCTCTGCAAAGTTTAGACCTTCGGCAAAGTTGTTCAGCAGGTTTATGACCTTCAAATGGTGAAATGTTTGGTACGTAATTCCGCCGCTATGTGGCGCTAGTGTGCATTTACAATGAAGTACTTTGACATGGTTTATCTCATGATTCTGACCACCTAGAATGTTCGTGTCTTCAGCAATGTTGATCAGAAGGTCTATGGCTATCAAATGGTAGTAAGTTTAGTGCGTAATTCCGCCGCTATGTGGCGCCAGTGTGCATTTACAATGAAGTACTTTAACATGGTTTATCTCAAGATTCTGACCACTTAGAATATTCGTGTGTTCAGCAATGTTGATCAGAAGGGTTATGGCTATCAAATGGTGGTAAGTTTAGTGCGTTATTCCGCCACAATGTGGCGCTAGTGTGCATTTACAATGAATTACCTTGACATGGTTTATCTCATGATTCTCACCACCTAGAATATTCGTGTCTTCAGCAATGTTGATCAGAAGGTCTATGGCTATCAAATGGTAGTAAGTTTAGTGCGTAATTCCGCCGCTATGTGGCGCCAGTGTGCATTTACAATGAAGTACTTTAACATGGTTTATCTCATGATTCTGACCACCTAGAATGTTCGTGTCTTCAGCAATGTTGATCAGAAGTTCTATGGCTATCAAATGGTGGAAATTTTAGTGCGTAATTGCGCCGCTATGTGGCGCTAGTGTGCATTTACAATGAAGTACTTTGACATGGTTTATCTCATGATTCTCACCACCTAGAATGTTCGTGTCTTCAGCAATGTTGATCAGAAGGTCTATGGCTATCAAATGGTAGTAAGTTTAGTGCGTAATTCCGCCGCTATGTGGCGCCAGTGTGCATTTACAATGAAGTACTTTAACATGGTTTATCTCATGATTCTGACCACCTAGAATGTTCGTGTCTTCAGCAATGTTGATCAGAAGTTCTATGGCTATCAAATGGTGGTAATTTTAGTGCGCAATTGCGCCGCTATGTGGCGCTAGTGTGCATTTACAATGAAGTACTTTGACATGGTTTATCTCAAGATTCTAACCACCTAGAAAGTTCGTGTCTTCAGCAATGTTGAGAAGGTCTATGGCTATCAAATGATAGTAAGTTTAGTGCGTAATTCCGCCACTATGTGGCGCCAGTGTGCATTTACAACAAAGTACTTCGAAATGGTTTATCTCATGATTCTGACCACCTAGACCTACATTGCGCCGACTATATTTTGCTCGGCGGCAGCGTGAGGGCCATTTTTGGCCGGCGGCAGCGGCGTCACGCTGGTGGCAGCTTTCAGCGGCTTGAATCGGCGTGACCAAAATTTGACCATAATGTTACATTTACAAAGCAAACAAGTTATCATTACGCTTTAGAATTTGTAGTCTGAGCTATTTCATGACCATTGATGACATAAACTATTGATTGAATGAATACCTTTTGTAAGTCCTGTTCAGATCCATTGCGGCGATCAGTGATTAGACCTATTGTGACATTACCCGCATCCTTAGTGTACTTCATGTTGCAATACTGCATTGCAATTGAAGGCAATACAATAGAGATTTTGCAACAGTTTTTGTTTCATTTATTTAGATGGAAGGAATCTCGTTTCCTCAGGGAGGAATCTCAGAAGGAATTCCAGGAGGAACCTTGAAAGAAACTGGAGAAATCCATGAAGAAAATTCTGGGCTTATCTCTGCAGGAACTGCTGTATGAAATCCTGAAGGAACTACTGCATTATCGGGTTTCGACTGTTTTGATATAGAACTTTGGGAGATGGCTTAGCAGTCTTGGAGGAAATTGAAAACTAGTTGTTTAAATCTTTAAAAGCAATGGTGGAAGACAGCAAAACAGTGTGCCCGAATTCGACCAGCGCAGAATATTGCGGATTATCCGACGCACAAACCGTCAAACTTAGTCGGACCAAGTCGAAAAACAGACCATTTTTTCATATGACATTTTCACGTTATACAAAACCAATCTTGACGAAAAAACAGTAGCAAATCGAACCCTTGAAAAAGATCCCAAACGGATCGAAACGTCGGGAAAGATTTAAACAACTAGTTTTCAATTTCCTCCAAGACTGCTAAGCCATCTCCCAAAGGAACTACTGCAGCAATCCCTGGTGGTTCAAGAGTCTGTCTTAGAGAGATCCCTGCAGAAACTTCTAAAGTAATCCATGATTGAAATTTTCGAGGAATTTCGGAAGGAAATCCAGGAGGATTCCATAAATTAATTCAAGAAGAAAACCTAAGGGATTTACAGCAGAAGTCCTCGAAGGAATTCCAGCGGGAATTTCTAAGGGAATTCGAGAAAGAATCCTTTAAGCAAGGATTTCTAGGAGGAATCACCGAAAATATCCAGGAGAAATTCCGAAAGATTTTCCAGCAGAAAACCTCAAAAGAAATTAAGTGGGTGTTTGAAAGAAAATTAGAAAAAGAGTCTCCAAAGGAATTCTAAGAGGAATCAACGAAAATTACCTTAGAGGTTTTTCTGGAGGAATTCCAGGAGAAATCCCCGAGAGAGTTCTAGGAGGAATCCCCGAAGGAATTCTAAGAGGAATCCCCGCAGGAATTCCAGAAAGAATCTTCGAAGGAATCTCCCAAGAAATAACAGGAGAAATTTATGCAGAAATCTCAGAAGGAGCCACCGAAAAAACTTCGGAAGAAATCTTAGAAGGAATTTCGAGCAGAATTCTCAAAGGTTTTTTAAGAGGAAACCCCCAAGAAGAATTTCCATAGGAAGTCAGAAGGAATCCCCGAAGAAATTCAAGAAGGAATCCTCGAAGGAACTCTAGGAAGAATCTACGAATTCTAGAAAGAATTTCCGAAGGAATTCTTGGAGAAATCACCGAATATATTCAAGAAGGAAACCCTGAAGGAATTCCATGAAGAATTTAAGTTCAAAGTTATTCCAGGAGGAGTTCCCGTGTTAATTTTAGGAGGAATCCCCGACGGAATATCAGGAGGAATACCCGAAGTAATATCAGGAGGAAACTTTGAAGGAAGTCCTGCAGGAATCCACGAAAGAATTCCAAGGCAAATCCCCGAAGGAACTCTAAGAGGATACCCCGAAGGAATTCCCGGTGGAATATCAAGAGGAATCCCCGAAAGAATTTTAGGAGGAATCCATGAAGGAAGTCCAGTAGGAATCCCCAAAGAAATTCCTGAAAGAATTTTTCAAAGTAATTCGTGAAGGAATCCTCGAAAGACTTCTAGGAGGAACCATCGAAAAAAAAAAATAGAGGAATCCTCGAAGAAATTTCATGAGGAGCCCGTGGATAAAATTGAAAAGGAATCTTCGAAGGAATTTTA
This sequence comes from Aedes albopictus, assembly GCF_035046485.1. Classification (NCBI taxonomy): domain Eukaryota; kingdom Metazoa; phylum Arthropoda; class Insecta; order Diptera; family Culicidae; genus Aedes; species Aedes albopictus. The sequence goes on along the minus strand of NC_085137.1, from coordinate 108,841,174 downwards.
GGGGGAATCCCCAAAGGCATTCCAAGAGGAATCCCCTCAGGAATTTCAAGAGCAAATTCCGAAAATAGTCCGGCGTGAATCCCAAAGGAATTCCAGCAGGACTCCAGTGGGAACTTCCAAGGGAATTCGGGTAAGAATCTCCAAAGAATTTCAATAACGGATCAACGAAAAATATCCTCTGAAAGAGTTTCAGGAGAAATTCTTGAGGGGATTCTAGAGGAATCACCGAAGGAATTCCAAGCGGAATCCCCGAATGAATTCCAGAAGAAATTCCCCAAGGAATTCTAGGTGGAATCCACGGAGGAATTCAATGAGTAATTTCTGGAGCAATCTCTGAAGAAATTCGAAGAGGAATCACAACAGAAATTCCAAGAGGAAACTCCAAAGGAAATCCAGGAAGAACCTCCGAAGTAATTGCTGGAGGAGTTCCCGTAGAAATTCCAGGGGGAACCCCCGACGGAATATCAGGAGGAATCTCCGAAGAAATTTCAAGAGGAATCCTTGAAGGAAGTTCAGCAGGAATTTCCGAAAGAACTCGAGGATCAAAAAATAATAATTCCAGGAGAAATCCCCAAATGAACTCTAGGAGGAGACCCCGAAGGAATTCCAAAAGAAATCTCCGAAAGAATTCAAGGAGAAATCTCTGAAGAAATCCCTGAAGGAAGTCCAGAATGAATACTTCGACGGAATTCCAGGAGGATATCCTGAAGAAATTTCAAGAGAAATCTCCGAAGAAATTACAGCAGAAATCCCTGCAGGAATCCCAGGGGGAAGAGGAAACCCCATAGGAAATTCAGAAGAAATCTCAGAAGAAACTCCAGGAGAAATCCCCGAAAAAAATCCAGGAGGACTCCTGGAGGAATTCTATGAGGAATCCCTGGAGGAAATCAAGGAGGAATCACCGTAGGAATTCTAAATCATCTAAATTCATCGAAGAAATTCCAGGAGGAAACCCCGAAGTAATTTTAAGAGAAATCCACGACAGCGTATCAGGAGAAATCCCCGAAAGAATTTCAAGAGGAGTCCTTGAAGGAATGCAACATTAATTTTGTTTGTGCACTGATCACCGGCGCGAAAAATAAAAACCGGCGGCGTGACAAACTGCGGCGTATGGCCTAGGTAATCAGAATCATGAGATAAACCATGTCAAAGTACTTCGTTTTAAATGCACACTGACGCCACATAGCGACGGAATTACGCACTAAACTTACCATCATTTGATAGCCATAGACCGTCTGATCAGCTTTGCCGAGGACACGAACATTCTAGGTGGTCAGAATCATGAGATAAACCATGTCAAAATACTTCGTTGTAAATGAACACGGGCGTCTCAAAGCGGCGGAGTTACGCAATATATTTACCACCATTTGATAGTCATAGACCGTCTGATCAACTTTGCCGAAGACAAGAACATTCTAGGTGGTCAGAATCATGAGATAAACCTTGTCAAAGTACTTCATTATAAATGCACACTGGTGCCTCATAGCGGCGGAATTACGCAGTTTACTTACTACCATTTGATAGCCATAGACCGGCTGACCAACTTTTCTGAAGGCAAGAACTTTCTAGGTGGTCAAAATCATGAGATAAACCATGTCAAAGTACTTCGTTTTAATCGCTCACTGGCGCCACCTAGCGGCGGAATTACGCACTAAACTCACCACCATTTGATAGTCATAGACCGTCTGATTAACTTTGCTGAAGACACGAACTTTCTAGATGGTCAGAATCATGAGATAACCCATGCCAAAGTACTTCGTTTTAATCGCACATTGGCGCCACCTAGCGGCGGAATTACGCACTAAACTCACCACCATTTGATAGCCATAGACCGTCTGATCAACTTTGCCGAAGACAGGAACATTCTAGGTGGTCAGAATCACGAGATAACCAATGTCAAAGTACTTCGTTTTAATCGCACACTGTCGCCACCTTGCGGCGAAATTACACACTAAACTCACCACCATTTGATAGCCATAGGTCTTCTGATCAACTTTGCTGAAGGTCTAAACTATGCAGGGGATACGGTTTTTGAGATACAGTTCAGAAAGTGATAAAGTCCTCAGGTGATGCCAAACTTTCTGGGGGTGCTGCAATATTCAACTGGGGTGTTGCAATACTAGGCGATGCGATTCCATATTTATGGCGGGTAGTGTAGATAAAACCATCGACGAATTTTGTACAAAGGCGCTCCATAGTCAATTTTCGGAAATTTAAGGTCAGTAAAGCACAATTTTGATTATAGAACTACCAATACTGCTCTGATTTTTATCAACATTTGACAGTATAATACTAGGGTAATTTTCCAATTGTTGCACGGGTAAAAACTCGCCTATTGTTGAACCACAGACAAACAGACATCTCACTCTACTCACTTCCCATCGTTTCACTTTTTAACGGATTATTCAAATATTCCGTAGTTCGCAAATCGCTCGCTCATGGCGCTCGCATCGTTTTTGCTCCTGTTTGACGTTTGCTCACTACCGCCATCTACTCAGTGGATTTGCGTACCACAGCATAATTAGCATTGGGCGATTATGTTGGCGTGACGATAATTTTTATCGCATTTTCTTCCAAGTGACACGTCTGTTTGTCTGTGGTTGAACACTCCATGTTATTCTTATGATGTTTGCAACAATTGGCGAATTTTCAACCGTGCAACAATTGGAAAATTATCCTATTATGAAAATATGTTCTTAGTAAAATTTTGAGCCATTTTGTATGAATACATTCAAAGTTGTAGCAGTTTGAATTTGAAAAAAACTGACCGGGTGCCACTTAAGCAAATATAACTTGTAACGGCTGGACCAAATTGAATGAAATTTTTACACAACATACTGATATGCATACTTCACATACAGAAAAATATTCATTGAAATCGGTTAAGTATCTCTGGCTCTATAAATAAAACAGTAAAAATGTGTTTTTATTTGTGAATCCTCTTTGCACAAAATTTTAAAAATTGCAGATCTCAGGGTTCAACAATATCTCCACAAATACTAGACCGATTTTGATGAAAATTTTATGGTACAAGCTACATATAATGTATCATTACTGATCCAAAAATCAGCTGTTTTGGTGTACGCAGTCTAAAGTTATGAAAAAAAAAGTGTGATCAAAATTTGAATTGACTTTGATAAAATTTGACAAAATTTGACCACCTTAGCAAATATAACTTTGTGACGGCTGGATCAAATTGAATGAAATTTTTACACAACATTTTGATATGTATACTTTACATACAGAAAGATTTTCATTGAAATTGGTTCAGTATTTCTGGCTCTATAATTAAAAGTGTAAAAATGTGTTCTTATTTTTTAATCCACTTTGTACAAAACTTTAAAATTGCAGTTTTCAGGATTCACAATATCTCCGCAAATACTAAACCGATTTTGATGAAAATTTTATGGTATAAGCTACATATAATGTTCCATTACTGGTCCAAAATCAGCTGTTTTGGTGTACGCAGTCTCAAGTTATGAAACAAATTGTGTGCCAAATTTTGACCGTATCACCCTTTAATTCAATAAAAAATAAAAACCAACATAAAGCCGTTTTTGTTCATGATTATCCATAGCTCTATGGCAGCATCCATTTATTACGTAACGCTAAAAATGACATGTTTTGACTCCCCTTCCCCCTTCGTAACGCTTTTTTGTATGAAAATCTTAAATTTTTCGTATGGGCCGTAACGCTTGGACGTACTCTCCCTCCCCCTAGAGCGTTACGTAATTTGTGGACGGCGCCTATGCGGTTGATAATGTCGTATGCCTTTGAATTCGAAGTGAAGGATTTGCCTACGTTGAAGATCTGGTCTGTTGCCTACGTTGCATTGGTCTCCCTTGCCTTGGTGCTTATATTCTCCATGCCATTCAGGTGCTCATCAAAGTACTGCTTCCACCTTTCAATCACCTCTTGTCCGTCCGTCAGGAGGCTCCCGTCTTTATCCCTGCAGATTTAGGCTCACAGCACGAATTCCTTTTTTTTACACTCCGCTTCTTCCAGGCGGTGTTTATTCTCCGAAACAGGCTGCTATTTCCGCTTCTGTTTGTGTTCGATTTCAAATCATCAACCTTGTGTGGAAAGCCGAAAAAATTTCCGCTCTACTGTATTTTTTTTCCTTCGCGTTTTCGAACTCAGGGCATGATTCTATACCAAAAATGATCATCAGCTTACCGAGTTCAAAAATGCTGTAAACTAGTGTTATTGATGACGGAAAGTTTGTTAGCACCACATTTTAGCCAGTTACAAACAATTAGGATGTTCGATATTTTAGCTTGTGTTCATGAAATTTTTTAAACAAAGTAGAGGAATTCCAATTTACATGCCATGTGATTCTAAACTCCATCAATTTCATGTACGTGTCGGCACAAATTGGCAGCCTCAACAAACAAACCCCAACATGCCACCATTTCACATTTATTGGCGTCACTATGTTACTGGAGCAGACTTCAAAGGAAATGTTCCAGCCCCCGCAAAACAACGTACAGACGAAAAAACAGTGACGAGACAGACAAACGTTTGACTAACCGACCGACTTCCGTCTGCTCCCAGGGACGCCTTAACATACCTATACCACAGACAAACAGACGTCTCACTCTACTCACTTCCCATCGTTTCTCTTCTTAACGGATTATTCAAATATTCCGTAGTTGCAAATCGCTCGCTCATGGCGCTCGCACCGTTTTTGCTCCTGTTTGGCGTTTGCTCACTACCGCCATCTACTCAGTGGGTTTGCGAACCACAGTGTAATTAGCACTGGGCGATTTTGTTTTTGTGACGATGGTTTTTATAGCATTTTGTTCTAAGAGATACGTTTGTTTGTCTGTGCCTATACAGTTCTGAATTGACTAACTTATGGCCCGAAGTTAAAATTGCCACAATGGAACAATTGATTGTTTCCCATCCTGCAGTGCGCGTTGATAATGTTCTGTGAAGTCTACATAGGTATGATTGCGACTTCCTCCTTTCCGTTTTCATTGATATCGGAAGAAGCGAGTTCAAGTTTTCCTGCACATGGAAGCCGAAATTCAATCGTCGGTCGGAATCACCAGTAACCTACTAACAATACCAACAACGTATCGTAAATTTCCCGCCAGCAACGATACATTGTTGTTACCAGAAACACGCGATCTCCACCCACCACCACCGTCGCCGCCAGAAAATGATGATTAGTTTTAGGATGATTTTTGTTTTCTAGACATAGACTTCAAAAATTCAATTGTGGCTTATTGTAAAGTTGATAACCTTTGCAGTTCAACCATTATTATAACGAAATAAAGACATTCATTAAACCAAAATGTTGTTTTAAGTTGTTTAAAAAATTAAATAAACAAAAAATGTTATTCAATTGAATAACTATTATAAAATGTCTAATTTGGTATAACATTTGTCTCATAGTCCTAATCTAATATAGCTTATAGTTTTTCGTCAATTAGCTTGACGCTGAAATTTTTGACAATGAATAATCTGTCATTGCTAAATTTTCCTTGTATGAATCTCGTGGCACAGAAACCAGTTTCACCTAACTTCACGGTACTCTACTTACCGGGAATATCAAAACTCCTCTAGCAAATAGCTACAGTGGAAAATGGCAAAAATAAATGGAACGATACGTCGTCATTCTAGCTCAAGTTAAATATACCAACGATCATTGTCACTGGCGTTGTCATTTCTATACTCCTATTACAACAGCAATAACATTGTTGCACAAAGTGAATATATTTTAGGAGTTACGCTGAAAGCACAGACAAACAGACGTGTCACTTGGAAGAAAATGCGATAAAAATTATCGTCACGCAAACATAATCGCCCAATGCTAATTATGCTGTGGTACGCAAATCCACTGAGTAGATGGCGGTAGTGAGCAAACGTCAAACAGGAGCAAAAACGATGCGAGCGCCATGAGCGAGCGATTTGCGAACTACGGAATATTTGAATAATCCGTTAAAAAGTGAAACGATGGGAAGTGAGTAGAGTGAGACGTCTGTTTGTCTGTGCTGAAAGTAAAGTTCATTACACATGACGAGGAAGGGACCGTAAACTACACACCAAATCTTTTGAAATGCTTTCAGCACAAAAAATAATCAGCAAAACAAATTGCTGAATTTCAGCAAAAATTTTGCTGAATTTCAGCACAACGTTGCTGATCAACTGTCAAAATTGCTGGATGGTTCAGCAAAATGGATAATAATTGCTGATATTCAGTAAATTCGCATTGCTGAATGAAATCAGCACAAAAAAATCAGCAAAGTTTGCTGAATAAGTACCAGTAAACAAAATTTGCAGTGTATGTATGGGCGGTCGTACAGATTTAGACACACTAGTCTTTTCTTATTATAATGGTGGCGGCAGCAGATTAGTTGTCTCGCATCTCGACCTCGGCGATGTCTAATATCACAGACAAACAGGCGTATTACTCTGAACAAAATGCGATTAAAATCATTGCCATGAAAGCAATGTTAATTACGCTGTGTTTCGCAAATCCACTGAGTAGATGGCAATAGTGAGCAAATCTCAAACAGGAGCGAAAACGATGAGAGCGCCGTGAGTGAGCAATTTGCGAACTACACATAATATTTGAATTATCCGTTAAAAAGGGAAACGATGGGAAGTTAGTAGAAGTATGAACTTTAGATAGAATATCAGGTAGAATTTCCGAAATAATTGTAGAATACCTACCACAGAAAATTCCTGAGGAATCTAAAATGATTAGGGGAATGGTCGAGAACTGTTTTGGATAAGTCGAAAAATTACAGGAACAATTGCTGGGAAGAATAATTATATTAATTTTTTTTTGAAATTTACAAGAAAAACATCAAAAATAATAAAAATAAATTGTAATACTTCTTAAAGGAATTCTCACGGCGTTTAACTCTGGAGAAGTTTCTGAAAAAAAAAATCCGAAGGAATTCCTGATGCAATTTACAAATTAATTTCTCAATGTATAAAGGAATTACCGAAGGAAATTCGATGAACAATTCCTTCGAAGTATTTCTGAATGAGGCACAAATCTACTACATATTTTCAAAAACTCTTTACCTTACCGATCAGACTAAGGCCGGGGTGGCCTCTACTGTACATAGTAGCCGCCTCCATTCCACTCGGTCCATGGCTGTTTGCCTCCAGTTCCGCACTCTGCGTAGGGCTCGCAAGGTGAGTTTTCAAAAACTCATTACTATTAAAAAGAAAATTTAAATGAAAGAATCGAGTGGATGAGTTTCATGGAATTGCTAAATGAATTGACGAAAACATTTCCGGAGTATGTCTAACTGAATTTTCGGAGGAATTCCAAAAGGTATAGCCGAAGTAATTCCTAGATGAGTTCCGGAGGGAATCACCGAAGACATTTCTTGATGAATATCGACAGGAATAGCCAAGTTTCCTTGACCTGAAATAGTTATTTATGTAACGAGTTGCAAAAAGTTGATTTTTTCAGCACGAGTCATACATCGAGGCTTGCCGAGTTGGATAAATAGGAAGAAGGCTGAAAAAATCGAGTTTTGCAACGAGTTCCATATACGGTAAAAAATCAGCAGTGTGATATAAACTGATTGGCACTTGAATTCGCACTACTGTTCAATCCGTTTGTTATCAATTACATATCATTTGACAAAGAACATCCAATGCCTCTTCAATTTCAATGTAACTTCACATCAATTCGTTGTTGACAATGTTTTGATTTCAAAACTAAAATTAAAAAAAATGTGTACAGCCGCTCCCAGATTTGATACCAGGACCTTTAGAGTCACGATCAACTATTTTACCACTACACTGCTTCACATCTGTTAGGGAGGTGCGAATCGAAGCGAAGCACTTTCTACCGCCTGTCATCTATATTTACTTTCATGCCCAAAAACAGTCATTACCAAATCAACAACTTTTCACTTTGGATCGTATTGCTTTTTACAGTAGTGCAAATCGAAGGGATTTTCTGTTGATTTCTCTGGTGGGTTTGTTTTGGTCCTCAAATCAACACTGACAGCATTGCGATCTCAAAGGAAAAGCACTTCTGATCATGTTGATTATAATCGTATACGACATTGAATAGTTAAGGAATTTTTCCCTTACATCTAGCGTGCAGAATTTTTACCGTGTACAAAATGAGTTGCATTATGAACATTATGCATTTATTTTTCATTATGCAACAAATTTATGTTGCATTATGTACCAATTCGGAAAAGTTGTCCATTATGACATCAAAATGAGTCATATAAAATGGAAATTATGATACTGAATGAAATAGTTTAGGCTTACGTTAAGTCTGTTAAATACAATACAAATCAATCATGGAAAAATTCGAGAGGAATCCTATGAAACAAATAGGGAGCGGGATATTTGGCATAATGTCATTTGACATAATGGACGTTTGGTATAAGGTTCACCGGGGCAAGTTGAAACGGGTGAAATTTTGTAAAATTTGATGAATTAATATCTGGAATATTGCGAGAAAATTTCCGTTTTTATTTGGGCTTGTGAAAGAAATTTCCTAAAGAATTCCTTGTGGAAATCTCGACTGACGAAATTAGAGAAGTTTCTGAACAAATTGTCAGTAAAATTAATGCTGACAAGAAAATACCAGAAGAAATTTTGGTATTTCCAGGATGCTTTACAATAATGGCTGTACAAGTGCTTAGAATGGATTGAAAATTGTCAGTGAAATTAATGACAAAATGTAAAGTTTTTCTAGAAGGATTTTTTGAAAGAGTTTTAAGAAGAATTGCAGAATGAAACTCCGAGAAATTTCCGGTGAAATTTCTGCTAAAGGAATTTCTCTAGGAATTGTAAAAGCAAATCTTGGAGGAATTTCTAGTGCATTTCCTGGCAGCTTTCCCGAATGAAAAACTTATTGTGCAATTTCCGAAGATACTCCAGGAATACTTCATGGAGAAACTCGCATTTCTTGGGGTATTTTTAGGAGTAGCTCCTAGAAAAGATTCTGAGAGGAATTTTTTAGAGGAAATCCTGGAGGAATATGCTTGAGAAATTTTCGGAATGAACACTGGATTGCACATACAAGTTCCTGAAGATATTGTCAATGAAATTCCTGGATAAATTTCCGATAGATTGCCGGATAATTGGAGGGTTGCCGAAGGATCTTTTAAAAGATAATTATAATAATATTTTGAAAGAATTTCGAGAGGAATTTCCAAACAAATATCTGAAAGAATGTCTAAAATGATTTTGAGAGGCATCCCGGTGGAATTGCTAATAACAAATTTGTTGAAATTGTGGTATCAAATAATCTAAATTAAATTGCAGGAGGTAATTCAGAGGAATTTCAAAAGCAATTCAAAGCGGATTCTGAGAACGAATCCCAAAAAGGTTTTCAGGACGAATGCGAGTGATACTTCCAAATGGAACTGCAGGAGAAATTCCATCAAAAAAGCCTGAAGAAAATCCAAGACCAATTCCAAATGAAATTGTAGCAGAAATTTCCAAGCTGCAGGAAAATTTTCCAGAGAACTTCCAGGTTAAGTTCCATGGAGGATTCCAGAAGACTTTTTCCAAAAACAATTCCAGAAAAAAAATTCAAGAGAAATTTCAGGGGAACACAACAGGAAGTATTCCAAGATGATTGCCAATAAAAATTCCAGGACGGATCTCAAGCGGGATCCCAAGCGGAATGCAAAGGTTCCAAAGAGGAATCCCAAAAAGAAATCCAAGAGAATTCTTTCGGTACTGTCGGAGGAATAGCCGGGGGTAATCCTTGAATAATGTCCGAAAGAATATGTTTGAGGTATTCCCGAAGAAAATTCTACTAGAATGCCCGGAAAAATTCCTGCAGGAGATACCAGCGACATTCAAAGGGAAATTGTCAGTCGAACAAATAAAAATTGTGTGGAATTTCCGAAAAAGCTGAAAGAATTTTTAGATATATGACCGAAGAAATTCTCTGAATGTCGTTAATACTTGGTGGGATTGTAGTTCATTTTATTTCGTGATCAGCATTGTCGGAGCCAGCTTTTTCTTTTTTCTTACTCACTCTCCTGAGCATACACGAGAAAGAGCTAGATGAAAGAGGAGGCAAGCTGCCTCCTGGGGGACTAATTTTTCTGAGACTCTAGGCACAGACAAACAGACGTGTCACTTGGAAGAAAATGCGATAAAAATTATCGTCACGCAAACATAATCGCCCAATGCTAATTATGCTGTGGTACGCAAATCCACTGAGTAGATGGCGGTAGTGAGCAAACGTCAAACAGGAGCAAAAACGATGCGAGCGCCATGAGCGAGCGATTTGCGAACTACGGAATATTTGAATAATCCGTTAAAAAACGATGGGAAGTGAGTAGAGTGAGACGTCTGTTTGTCTGTGCTCTAGGGATTTTTTTGGGAATCCCTCGTAAATTTCTGCAGTCTTTTTTTTCGTAAATTCCTTATGGATCCCTCCAGAGATTCCCTCCGAAAGTCTTCCAGGGAAGCAACTGCTTCTGAAACTTCTCTAGGTTGTCCTTCGCTTACTGATCCAGCGATTTTTTTGGATTAACCTCCAGTGATCTCATTTGGGAATTCTTGTTTGGATTCCGATTCCTTTAACCCTCGAGCAGTCGCGTCTTTGACTACCGGCAGCGACGCCGCGATCACGCTGTGTCCCTCAAGCATGCATTTTTCATGGTGGTGCGTGTACTCAGTCTCCAGTCGGAAATGTCTCCAAAGATTCCTTTGAAGATCCATTCTTCACCGATTTATCGATGAATAGGTATTTTGGAAAAGAAATTGAAGGGTATTTTTAAGAATAACTTCAAGGATTTCTCCAGAACTGACACGAATATTGTCCGTGTAGTTTAAAATCAGAATTTTAACGTATAATTTGGAGAAAAAAAAATATTTGTCACGTGTGGGGAAGCTTCGGGTTTCAAATTCTAAATTGTTTTTCCATAATATTATTAATAATATTAGGGTATTGGTTCCCTTATAAAGCATTGGCTCCCATTTTCATCCTACAAAAAACAAAGGATTGAAGCGCTGTTTGTTTTGTTTCTTATTTTTTTAGAAGTGAGCACCCATGAAAACAAAAAGAACGGAATCAATCGGAGCCGTAATCGCTTGTTTTCGAATAGGATCAATATGGGAGCATGAGATTACTGATGGTACACAAACCCTATAAGCAATTCCAGTACAGTAGATGTTCGGTCGGTGCAAGTGGTTTAACTGCAATGCTTTTTAACTGCAAGTCCGATAAGTGCAACAAATTTGCAGTTATCGCACCGCTATCCGTCAAAACGGTGCGCCATGTTAGCCCAAATGAACAGTCGAATGAATTTTACGATCATTTAACGTCAATTGATGGGTTGTTGACGCCTGTCTGACGTTGCAGTTATCGAATTTTGTTCGCTAAGTGAAACGTAAACATGTTGCAGTTATCGAACGTCTACTGTACCTCATTATGATCACAAATTTTTTATCTCAACTAGTTAATGGATGTCCATAGATGATTGTGGAAATTCAGTTTTTAGAAAATGTCAGTCTTGTCACAGACAAACAGACGTAACACTCTTCAAAACGGCTTGGCACATGCATTTAACGATCAATTCAAATTTCATTTGATTTGCGCGATCGTTCCACCAGATGCGCTAGTGTTCGATCGCTTTGACGTTTGCCAGTGTACACGTTGCTGAATTATGCAAACGAAATTTACAGCAATTTATGTAGTAGTGTGCGTGCCAGCAAACGTCAAATCGAAATTCATCATGGCCGACAGAGTCGCGCGCGGTTCTACCAACAGGTGGCAGTGTGCTCATGAAAATGACACCGGGCAAAAGTTTTTGATGAATTTCCTCTAAGAGTTACGTCTGTTTGTCTGTGGTCTTGTATTGCTTTTTAAGGGTTTTTCAAGTTGATTCTTACATAGACGAATCCATTGATACTAAACAATCGATTGCTAGGAGTTCTAGTAAACTTTCTGTTTTCCCATTTTTATGTAACCTTGATTGTGATGTGATGTAGTTATTCTTGACATGAATCAGTTTCAAAAGCATCAATTTTAGTTAAAAATGATTTTTTGTGATTGGACTTGTTTATTTTAAAGGAAATTGCATACTTTCAGGCGTTTAATATTTAAATTTAATATTTAAATTTGTCATTTACCAGCCGAATTCATTAGTTTTAAGAGTTTCGATGCGTTATTTGTGATCAGAAGATCAATATTTAGTGGAGAAGGTAATTTTCTAATCTTACCGATGTTAATTGTATGCTGATCAATTTCGTCCCAAAGTGGCATTTTCAATTTTGTGATTTTAGTTGGTCTATAAAATTGTTGATCAAAATTCTACTTTCTAAAGAACTACTCGGTACTGGTTTTGCAGAACTTATGTTGCCTATTTTTGAAACGCTGCAAATGTTACCTGCAAAAGTTGTTTTAAAGTGATCAATTTGACCGTGGATTACGTTAAAGAAAATTCTCCGAAGATCTCTCCGAAAATTCTTTCAAAACCTTCTCCAAAAACCTGTTCAGGTCTTTTCCTATAAATTTCTACATTTTTCAAGAATCCTTCAAAAGTTTATTCGAAAATATTTTCAAGGATTCTTCCGAGAAATTCTCTGAAAGTTCCTCCAAATATTTTTCCTCTGAAGATTGCTTTTATTTTTTTATCAATAATGTTATATTTATAAAAAGCTTTAAGGATTCCTGCCAGCATTTCTGTTGGATTTTATTTTATTGGAAATCGTCCAATATTTCTTCCTAGAATTTTTGAAAATTTAGCTGGGGAAAACATCTTTCATGAATTTTTGAAAGCAATACTGAAAAAAAACCGCAAATTCTTTCGAAAAGTTCAACGAAAATTTCTTATTTTTTCATGAAGTTCTTAACCCTAAAAGGGATACCTGGGGTCCATTGGACCCCAGGCGCCTTTCAGAGATCGTCTTTGATGAAACACACTCAGCGAGGTGACGAAACTGAGACCATGAAGGTATCCCTTTTAGGGTTAAGACTTGCAAGAATGCGTGCAGTTTTATGTTTTACTGGTCATTTCAAATATATACCTATATATACCTATATATATATATATATATATATATATACCTATAGGTTAATAAATTTTCCTTCCATTCTAATTGGCAACCCTGGTGAGAGAAAAGCGTTGATGCGAGAGAACGCGAGAGATAAACCATTAGAATAACTAGCCACAGAAGTCCAATGTCGCGGCTGTTCGTGTGACTAACATCTAGTATGCCACGTCCTTACAGCGTCAGTAGCGGTACTAGAAGTGTCAAATAAATTTTGTTTATCAAAACAAAAGATCCTCTACAAGATGGATACCTCAAAATAATCAATTAGTACCACTAAAGTTATTAAAATAATTAAATTGGAAAAGTGACTACAGCGCCATTGGAGTTCTAGTGTATTTCTATTGATAAACCTGGACAAACGTCAAAATCAGCGAGCGCTCCGACGGCAACCACCGCGACGCCGGTCCGCGGTCGTCGTCGTCGCTATGCTATCGATAAAGTAGAGTTGTTTATGTTTTGATTTCGTCTTTCTGCGTCCATGGCTATCCATGTGTTTCTCCGTCGTGCGGTTTCCCAGGTGTTTTGCGAATCAGTTTGCCGGTTTGTTTACGTTTTGTGGATTGCTGGAGCATTGTCGCGCGGGCTATTTCCGGTGAAATACGAGTGGCTTCGGTGTAGAATTTGATTCTTGCGGTGATCGAATCGATTGGTGTTCATAAATCGGCGATTTCAGTGAAAAGTGTTCAGTGCGAAACAGTGCTCTCTGAAAGTGCTCCGGTGTGGTGCAGTTCAAGGTCGTTAGAAGTGCTCAACAATCAATCAGGAGTGTAATTCCCGTGTGTTTAACAATGGAAGGTGAATCATCGAGTGTGGCTGCTGGCCCGAGCACCGTGGCCGTGTCCGCTGTTCCGGAGGTGATTGGTGACACCAAGGCGGGAGAGGAATCCGTGAAGGCCGTCGCCGCTGCCGCGGTGGCCACGTTTCGCAACGTAAACACGCAACACGGTGATTATCGTAGCGTTGATGAGGAAAATATTGTCGTGTTTCGAGTGTGCCACTCGCCGGAGCCGAAACCGGTCCTGGCGGAGGATGGACAGGAGCAGCCGGTCGTTTGGATCGAGGAGTTTGTTCCGCCGGAAAATGAGGTACGTGCGATTATTGTGTTGTAGATGTAGAGTTTTGTTTTTTTTAATGCGTAACTTTACGATCGTATCAAGAAATTATCCGTGATTTCAAGTTGTTTAATTTGCTTCAGTCATAAAGCAGCACATGAACCAGGAAAACCACAACGAGAAATTGCTCCTTGTCTATTTTCTTCTACCCCCTCTCTCACACTCTCCCCCGTTAAATTTAAGACGCATGTGTTCCCTCACTGGACTGGTGCTTTTAGTTCAGATGACATTGTGCGTGCCTGTGTCTATTTGGTTTTCTAATTAAAATCTTAATTATATTTATCTCATTTTGAAAGAAAACTGCTCGAGTGAAGGAAGACGACACATGAAATGGAATCGTCACCGCAAACATGTGTATGCCAATGCGGTTTGAATTGGTTTATGCTAGTTACGGAGTCGCTCCGCTAGGCTGGACTTAAACAAGGCATAACACACTGAAGAAAACCACAGGAAAAGTGTTTTTCTTTCTTGGCATATCGCATTGGAAAATGTTTATTCAGCGTAGTTTATTGTCGTCTGGTTTATTTTCAATAGTTGGGATGCTAACATTGAAAACGAGGAAAATGTTTATGTTGTGGAAGGGTGAAATTCGAATAGTATTGTATATCAGATCCTCTGGAGGGTAAAGGTGGTCGTTAGTGCATCTGTAGCTAAGGGGCGATTTCTTCACCTCGGCTTAACCGGTAAGCCAGGCTTACCCATATAGTTAAACCTGGTTTAACGCTTAAGCCAGGGTGAAGAAATCGCCCTTGTCAATTTGATTTCGGATAGAAGTCTGCTGTCGATTACTTCTTCAAAGGATTTTTCGGTATTGCTCCTAGAGTCCCTCGTGGAATTTTTCCAAAATTATTTACTTGAATAATTCCGAGATCTTTACAAGGATTTCTCTCAAGATATATTGCAGGTGTTTTAACAGAATTTCTATTAAAGTTTCTCTCAAGATAAATTCCTTCCAGTGATTCTTATGAGACTTCTCCAGAAGTTAGCCCTGGGATGTGTCTCAGAGTTTTTTTATTTATCCTGGACTTTTTGCTAAGTTTTTTTTGTTGCTTTTTGAGATCTCTGCAGAGTTTCTCGATGATATTTCTCATGCAGTTCTTCCCGTGATTTCTTACAGAGCTTTTCAAGGCTTTTCCTCATAGTTGTTTACCGCATTTCTTGCAATGATCCACATGTGATTATTTTTTTTACAGATTTTATCGGAATTATTTCCAGAGATTTTCTCGAAATTTCTGCCAAAAAACGTTCCAAAATTCTGGATGCTCATTTTAGGGATTTCTTTAACAGTTGATCCAGGAATTCTTGCAGGGATTTTACCTCGTAATTTGTCCTGTCCTGTGATAACTCACAAAATTCTAGGTGCCATCTTGCGAGAAACCCCTCAGAGATCTATTTAAAAACTGAGAAAAACTGGTAGATCTCGGAAATTAAATTCTGTGATTAATCCTGGCAGGAAATTCAAGCAGGAACTTCAAAAATATCCAAGAGAAATTCTAGGAGAAACTGCGAGCGAAATTTCGTGAGAATATCAAAGAAAAACATCGGAAAGCTATCTTGTAAGAACCTTGCAAAAATCCTGAGAGAAACTGTTGGAAAGTTATCCCGGAAAACCATTTAGAGGAATTCCTGATGGAACTTTGCATATGTTTCGGGACGATCTTCGGAAGGAATCCAGCGTGAAATTTGGGTAAACCTCAAAAAAAAAAATCCTAGCAGACTCCGCGTTAGTATCTGTATGGTTTTTAAAAAGTATACCAATTTAACTAAAATTAAAGATTATTTTTATATTTTTGATTTCCTTAATTTCCACCTGGAAAAACCTGGAAAACTCAGGGACTTTTACTTTGTTTTATGAGTAGACATCCTGAGTTCAAGAGAGAATCCACTAAATATTTTTATTACAGCCAACACTAAATGAGGATTAGACGCCCAAACAAACGCCTTAACGTTAAGACAACATCATTTTCGGTAACATTCTATGCAATCGCAAACAAATTTTCATAGAAATCAAATAATACACTACAGAATTCTTGAAAAAGGTCCAATAAGGACGGAAACGTCGTGTTAAGAAAACATAGTTGTTTTTGATTGACAAAATCATACTGAAATGCAAAAAACCCAAATATATGCACAATGTTAGATTCTATACGTCTTCTTCTTTTGTGGCTTTGCGTTCCCATTGGAACTTGGCCTGCTCTTTCAACACTTTCCACAGTCATTAATTGAAGGGCTTTCTTTGTCTGGCATTGCATGAATTTGTATGTTGTGAGACAAGTATCCTACATCATTTCATATGTCCAATCGATCATGCTGCAAAACTTCAAAACCATGCAATTTTCCATGAAATTAGTGATCATCTACCTATCATTTTGTCGATCTTTCTGGGTAATGAAAATAAACAACAAGAACTGAAAATGAACATTGTTGATCATACTAAATTGCACACACTATTCGCTGCGTTTTTGAGCGAATTTCAAGTTATTGATTATGTTGAAACTTCCTTGAATACTGCCCCGTAACGTGGGTAGATCACCTTATAATGGTGCGTTACGGCGTAAGATCTACCATAACAAATTTTGATCTTGTAATTTTTTAGCTTTGTTAATTTAAATGCAAGAAAATTCCAAGATCACAATTTGGTGTACTTTTTTTGTATGTTTTTCATTGTTAATAAACCATTTGTTTCAGGAGGAGTCAGGTAATTTTTGTCTACGTCTAGAGAGATTTGTTTCCGAAAATTATGTAACTGTTGTGATCCTATCACCATTTAATACTATTTTCTATTTCAGATGTACAAGTGGGCAACCCTGTGGTCGAGACGACGAAACATCTTTCTTATATTTTGAAGGGTCAAGATCACCATATCATTCGGTGGCGGGTAGATCACGTTGTCCGCGTCGTTTTTCTTCGAGCCGAGTCGTAATGTCGCGGATGTAAACGTGTTTTTTGTAGAATTTTTTTTTTAATTTTTTTTCTTCGGATCGCCATTTTTCTTACTCGTTTTACGCGCTCTTGTTTTATTTATTTATTATTTTTTTTTTTTGATTGAATTGAGATGTTTTTTGTTGTTGTTTAACGTGGTTTTTGTTTATGTTTTTTTCTTTTCTTTTATTTTGTTATTTCTCGAGCCGCCAATTTTTTTTTCTCGCGTTTAAAACATGCATTGCAAAGTTCCGATGACCCTGGAGGGATCAGTTCTGATTGTGCCTCGCACTGAGCCGAAACATACTTATTTATACAATAAATAGAAAACTTATCTTTTGATTTCATTTTCGTTCAACTCGTCTTACGCGATTTTTTTTTTAATTGAAATGTTTTTTTTTTGTAAATTGAGGTTTTTTTTTTCTTGAACTGCCAACTTTTTTTTTGTCTTTTTTTCACGCGTTTCAAACATTTATTGTAACGTTCCGATGACCCTGGAGGGATCGGTTCTGCTTGGGCCTCTCACTGAGCAGAAACATAATTATTTAAGCAATAAATAAAAAAAAATCTCTTTTGATTGCCGGCTTTCAAAAGATTAAATTTTAACCATATAAACAACCAATGCCGTGGGTCCATCGCCAGCTTTTCAGGCGAATCCTTGACCTACATAATACACCACCCAACCACCCACTCCGTAGTACTTATGGGAGTGTCACTGAGTCGGAGGCCTCTTATATAAGTGCTACATCAACATTTCCTTTCCCTATCCCAAGTTACGGTAAAGATGGGCGTGGCCGGGAATAATGACATTTGTGCTTTTGGTATTCTTGCATAAGATTGGAGCAAAGTTAACTCCCCGGCCTTGTTCCGAAAAGCAATCCGAGCAAGATTAGCAAAAGGTACATGAATGTTGTTAGTATCCAATCTACGAAGTATACCGTAACTACGCTAACGCTAACGCTAACGCTATGTTGAAACTTCCTTGAATACTCTTGTCGAGACATACAACAGACTCATTACTGAGTGTACTCGATCGATATCAGAAACAGTTCATTTGAAAGGCGATCATTGTCCGTAGATGACTTACAGTCTCTGGCGGTTGATCCAAATTAAAAATAACTACCTTGCAAAATCTAAGAACGCTCATGTGCATATTAGAGAAATGTTGTCCCATATTTCAAAAAAAGTAAAAACTGCAAAAATACGCTGTAAACGAGAGTATTATGAAAATATTCTTAAGAGTTCCAGTCACTCCAATGTGTGGGAAGTTTTAAATAAAGTTTTTGGACGCTCAAAAATTGCCTAAAAGATCAACCTGCAAGTTTATGGCACGGTTTTGCACTCGGATAGTGATGTAGTTGAGGTATTCAATATTTTATTTTAGTGTTGGGAACGATTTGGCCGATAAACTTCCTAAGAATGATTTTTATGCTCTAAGGCACGTGCATACTGTTAAAAATTCAATTTTCCTGTGGCCAACCACAATATTTTAAATATTTTAAAAATAGCTAAAGTGACCCCTATTTCCAAATCTGTAGATCCGCATGACCCGTCCAACTATCGCCCAATCTCAACCCTTTCAGTACTTAATAAAATTTTTGAAAAAGTTCTCACTAAACGGCTTTCAAATTTTTTTTCGCTGAAAACAATGGTTTGTATAACTTTTAATATGGCTTTCGTGAAGGTTAGAGGTAAGAGGAGTAGCCAACGATTTGATTAAAATTTACCTTTCAAATCGCAAACAATTTGTTGTCCTTAATGGCGGCGTTCCTACTAGTTTATGCTCTATTGATAGTGGAGTTCCTCAAGGGAGCAACATTGGCCCTTTGGTATTTTTGGTATTTATCAATGACTTGGGAAATCTGAAGCTTCGTGGAACACCTAGGCTCTTTGCAGATGACACGGCCTTGTTCTACCCTCATTCCAATACGCAGTCGATAATTAAGGACAAACGTCTTGAAATCCCGCTTCAAGAGTGCATGAGAACTTAAAACGCACAAATCTCAAGAAGTAAGCTTCAAACAACAGTGCATTTTATTATTCTGTTCTTGCTCACTCGTAATAAGCTTAAAATAAGAAGATCAAATGTGGTGGTTTTGTTTACGAAGAGATTTGTGCCCTCGAAATCGTGAGTAGGTGCCAAAGTCGGCCATTGTGGCGGCCATCTTGGGATTCTAACAAGTCTGTCCTTAAAGACATAGAATCAGACCTCGAAAAACTCTTGGAGTATTTCAATGGAAATCGTCTCTCTTTGAACCTGTTGAAAACAACATATATGATTTTGCACAATTGCAGGTGTCAATTTTTAAATACTTAGGGTTGCATTTAGATTCTTGTCTTTTGTGGGATGCACATGTTAAGAAAGTTTCAAGTAAAATCTCATCATTGTGTGGTTTAATGAAAAGAGTTCGTCCCTTCGTGCCTGATGACGCGTTGCTACGATTTTATTATGCATGTATTCATTCTATAATCCAATATTTGATAGTTGTGTGGGGACATGCTGCCAAGTCAAAACTTTAAAAAAATCAAACATTGCAAAACAGATGTGTAAAAGTAATTTTCAGTCTACCTCACTTGTATTTGACCGTTTTGCTCTACTCTAGTTCCCGCCATAAAATTATACCCATCATGGGTTTGCGCGATTCCCAAACAATCATGTACCTACGTCCATAACTTTTTATACAACCGCAGTTTTCACCATAATATTGTTTTTTTTTTCTTTTCAGCAAGAAGTGCTGTACAGAACACTAGGCATGCAAATGAGTTGTTGCGAAGCAAAGCGTCGACAAACATGGGTCTTGTACGCATTCAAAATTACGGTCCATCCAAGTTTAAGGACTGACTTGTTAGAATCCCACAATGGCCGCCACAATGGCCGACTTTGGCATCTACTCACGATTTCGAGCGCACAAATCTCTTCGTAAACAAAACCAGTGCACTCTCTCTCTCTCTCTTCTTGGCGTAACGTCCTCATTGGGACAAAGCCTGCTTCTCAGCTTATATGAGCACTTCCACAGTTATTAACTGAGAGCTTCCTCTGCCAATGACCATTTTTGCATGCGTATATCGTGTGGCAGGCACGAAGATACTCTATGCCCAAGGAAGTCAAGGAAATTTCCTTTACGAAAAGATCCTGGACCGACCGGGAATCGAACCCGTCACCCTCAGCATGGTCATGCTGAATACCCGTGCGTTTACCGCCTCGGCTATATGGGCCCTTACCAGTGTACCTGATCTTCTTATTTTAAGCTTATTACAAGTGAGCAAGAACAGAATAATAAAATTCATTGTTGTTTGAAGCTTACTTCTTGAGATTTGTGCGTCTGAAGTTCTGATGCACTGTTGAAGCGGGATTTTAAGACGTTTGCCCTTAATACACTTCTCAACGATCTAAAAATAATACAAAATAGTTTATTCTTTAAAAGCAAACTAAAGCAGTACATAACACGGAATGTAAATGAATATCTCCTTTAATCATGTCAACCTTCTTCATTTTCATTTGTATGTAGGTTTTTCTGGCTCTGCTGTTTTTTCCTGCATTTCATTTTTATTATTATTTTTTTTTTAATTTTTATTGTAAATACCAGTTGTTAAATAGTTGTCAGTCACATAAAGTCTCACTCATTTAAAAGAACGTTAGTTGTTAGTTTTATATCCTTATATCCTTTGTAATACTAAGTCCCGCGTTTCTTGTTTCTAATTTAGTAAGTGTCCATCACCAGATTGGTCTCTGTGCGAGCGAGCTTTTTAGAATGGGGGTCAGCGGAAAGTTAAAAAAAAAAAAAACAAAAAAAGGTACAATGGATACAGTATGCCAAGGAAAGCCGAGAAAAGTTCCCGACCGGAACGGGAAGCGAATGCGCCGTCTCCGTTATCAAGCCGGCTTCATCGACAACCGGTCGACAATGCACCAGTTCTCCAGAAATGCCGTGAATACCAGGTCCCAATGCATCACCTGTTCACCGACTTCAAAGCGGCATACGACAGTATCGACCGCGCAGAGCTATGGAGAATCATGGACGAAACCGCTTTCCTGGGAAGCTGATTAGATTGATTAAAGCAACGATGGACGGTGTGTAAAACTGCGTAACGGTTTCGGGTGAACTATCCAGTTCATTCGAATCTCGCCGGGGACTGCGACAATGTGACGGACTTTCATGCCTACTCTTCAACATCGCTCTGGAAGGTGTGATGCGACGAGCCGGGCTCAACAGCCGGGGAACGATTTTCACAAAATCCGGTCAATTTGTGTGCTTTGCGGACGACATGAACATTATCACCAGAACATTTGGAACGGGGGCAGAGCTGTACACCCGCCTTAAACGCGAACCAGCAAAGGTCGGACTGGTGGTGAATGCCTCAAAACAATGTACATGCTAGTAGGCGGAACCGAACACGACCGGATCCGTCTGGGTGGTAATGTTACGATAGACGGGGATACTTTTGAGGTGGTGGAGGACCCGAGCAAAGCTTGACAGCAAATTGAAAACTAATTTTGATGTTGTGATATTGCAAATTATGATAACTCAGGTTGTTGTCATTTTGGTCGTTTTAACGGTTAAAACATCAAAAATGAGAGCAGAAAAATGTTCCCGTAAAAGCAAGTTGAAAACAATTCCTGCCATCAGTGATATCAAATTGATAACTGTTTTTGCTATCAGTGCGAAAAAATGGAAAAATCGTTATATGTATAGTTTTTCGAATGATATGAAAACTTAAATGTAATACGTTAATTGCACTGATGGTATAGCATTAGCTGTATTATACAAGGTCGCCTAGAAGTTTTGGAATTACTTAAAAACTTTAATATTTATAATAAGTTGAAGTGACAGCAAAACGAAATCAAAATTTGAAATCAAGTTGAATCAAGAGAATCTGATATCAAAATGTGATATCAATTTGCTGTTGATTACAAATCGTGTTTTCGATTTGCTATAATTTTGTTGTTAGACTTTGCTCGGGGAATTCGTCTACCTCGGATCCTTACTGACGGCTGACAACAAGTGAGTCGTGAAATTAGGAGGCGCATCATCAGCGGAAGTCGGGCCTAAGTACTACGGGCTCCAGAAGAAACTGCGGTCGAAAAAAATTCACCCACGCACCAAATGCACCATGTACAAAACGCTAATAAGACCGGTGGTCCTCTATGGACACGAGACATGGACCATGCTCGAGGAGGACCTGCAAGCACTCGGAGTTTTCGAGCGACGCGTGCTAAGGACGATCTTCGGCGGTGTGCAGGAGAACGGTGTGTGGCGGAGAAGGATGAACCACGAGCTCGCTGCACTTTACGGCGAGCCCAGCATCCAGAAGGTGGCCAAAGCCGGAAGGATACGGTGGGCAGGACATGTTGCAAGAATGCCGGACAACAACCCTGCAAAGCTGGTGTTTGCTACTGATGCGGTTGGCACAAGAAGGTGTGGAGCGCAGATAGCACGATGGGCGGACCAGGTGGAGCGTGACTTGGCGAGTATTGGGCGCGATCGAGAATGGAGAGCGGCAGTCACAAACCGAGTATTGTGGCGTACTATTGTTGATTATGTATTGTCCTAGGTAAATGTGATGTTGAACAAATAAATGTATGTATGTTGTGCAGTGAAGAGAATTGTCAGACAAAAGAGGCATAAAACAAGCAACAAATAAGACGCGACGATTACTCTTTATCCCTACTGGTAACAGATAATGACATGATCTCGAAATTTTTTGTTGCAGACAAAACGGAAGCTGAATTTGTTGCGTACTTTTCAACTCGTGAATAATCAATTACTGCTAACCCAAAGTCGAAACTGTTTGATGATAGAGCTTCACCAGAGTTGCAGTGTTTACCGACTCGAAGTTACCGTTCGAAAATCGCAATGCAAGGCTTAGAAATCTCTAAACTGGTGGTGTACGATGTTAATCCCATTATTTTCAAGTTGGGACAAACTTATGTCGCATGGGTTTGTTTGTCGCAACAAATACAGGTTGCGACATTGTCATTATTGTTGCGCGATGGTTGAATTTTGATTCACTGATGTTGTGTGCTTTGCGGATGACATGGATATTATCGCCAGAACATTTGGAACAGTAACAGATCTGTACACCCGCCGAAAACGTGAAGCAGCAAAGGTCGGACTGTTGGTGAATGTATCAAAAACGAAGTACATGCTGGCAGGTCGAACCGAATACAACCGGGTCCGTCTCTAGGTAGTAATGTGTCCATGGACGGGGAAATCTTTGGTGTTGGAGGAATTCGTCTACCTCGGATCCTTAGAGACGCCTTACTACAATAGGAATCGTGAAATTCTAAGGTGCATCATCCATGCTTATTACGAGCTCGAGAAAAAACTGCCATCAAAACGCTAATAATACCGGTGGTGTCTATAGACACGAGACATGGACCATGCTCGAAAAGGATGTATTCTCAATTTAGTTGAAAATCGGAGTTTTCGACTAGCGAAGTTGGATTTTTCTCCAAATTCATGCGTCGGACCTAACTTCGGAAGTGGCGCGATGTATAGTAAACCTGGTCCGCTATACAGCGCATCACTTCCGAAGTTAGGTCTGACGCACGGATTTGGAGAAAAATCCCACTTCGCTAGTCGAAAATTCCGGGTTTCAACTGCACGGCGAATACAAGCACTCGGAGTTTCGAGCGATGCGTGCGTGGCGGAGAAGAATTAACCCCAAGCTATCTGCACTTTACGGCGTACCCACCATACAGGAGGTGATGAATGCCGGAAGGATACGGTGGGCAGGGCATGTTCCCAGAATATCGAACAACAGCCCTGATCCTGTTGGGACTAGGGTACGAGTGCCATCAGTAATCTCACGCTCCCATTTCCAACCTATCCGAGAACAAGCGATTACGGCACCGATTGATTCCGTTCTTTTGTGTTTCATGCGTGCTCACTTCTAACAAAAAATACAAAAATAAGAAACAAAACAAACAGCGCTTCATTGCTTTGTTTTTAGTAGGATGAAAATGGGAGCCACATGCTTAATAAGGGAACCAATACCCTAGTAGGCGTGGAGCACAAAGAGCACGGACCAGGTGGTGCGTGGTTTGGCGAACAGTGTGCGTGACCGACGATTCGAACTAGGCTCAGTGTACCAGTTATGGCTATAGTACCTCAAATTCGCCATAGTTGATTTTCAACCTTTAAAGATACAAATCAACAAGAAAAAAATCGTGAACAACAGATCACGATCACAAAAGATGATTGCAATCATTCAAACTTCACAATTTGCTCAAATTATGGTAGAAATAAATCATTTTCCTTAACTTTTCGGCCTCCTTGCACCCTATTTCGCCATAGTGTACCAGTTATGGCAACTCCCATAAGGAATGCATGCAAATAGTGCGAAGTGGAACTCAAATTAACAAATGTATCCATAACTGGTACAGGGTTCCTATCATTGGCACACGCCGTAATAAATACTAAAAGTAGTTTTGGCTCCGTTTCTATATTTTTCCTGTAAAGTATTGAAACAAATCAATCATTTGACTTATTGTTTACATTCGTCGGTCTTCTTCTTATTTTTGTAGAAATAGTTTTTCTTAGGTAGTGCGATAACTGGTACAGGCACCCTATACTAATTTTGATGTTGTTTCTACTAATTTCAAGTACCTATTGTTTATTAGATGTTCATAACATCCGATATAATTATCAACGTGTGCATAATAATTGATGGTAAACGTCACATGTCAAAAGAAACAAAAGTAATCGAGAGCAAAACAAAGAAGTAAAAAAAGAAGGCCATTTTACCTTAAGGACAAACGTCTTAAAATCCCGCCTCAACAGTGCATCAGAACTTTAAACGCACAAATCTCAAGAAGCAAGCTTCACACAACAGTACATTTTATTATTCTGTTCTTGCTCACTTGTAATTAACTTAAAATAAGAAGATCAAGTGCGCTGGTGCTTGTTTACGAAGAGATTTGTGCCCTCGAAATCGTGAATAGGTGCCAAAGTCGGCCATTATGGCGGCCATTTTGGAATTCTAACAAGTCTGTCCTTAACTTGGCATTACAAAGTATTTTCAACTATAGCATGCAATAGCCACACTGCGATTCACAACACGAACAGGTGGCTTGCTCGTGCATCTAATCAGAATCCGCATCCGAGTACAGAAGGTTGTTTCCCATGAACTGAAAATGTCTAAGCCGTTTGTGTGCCCCTTAAGCTGCCGTGAATCGCATATTTGTCCCATTTGCATAGGAAATCCAGCAAAGATGGGACTGATATGCGATTCACGGCAGTAAGGCTGTGCACTGCACATTCTTGGCCAAATCTGGTCATCTTAAACTGCATAGCAAGGAACGGCTTGAGGCAGAATCAACCGTCTGGTTCCACCACATGCGGCAGCAGCATACTTGCTGTGAACAGTCTTGTCCCTGGTCGCCATATGGCTTTACCTCAGTGGGTCCATCATGTCGGCACAGGTGTGACAACTCCACCAGGCAATGCAACTACATATCGACAACCGTAGATACGCGAGCAGAGTGCCCAGAGCTGAGAATCGTTTGGCACGAATCATTTAAAAAAACCGTGCGTGCGGTGCGAAATGTGTTCTGAAGTGCGTGCGAGTCAGGTGTATTATTGCTGGTGCTCTTGTGAGGGGGGTTACCTATCCAAAAGGGGAATTCATTTTGCTATTGAAATGCACATATGCACATATGTATACTGGTTTCAAGGTCGCCACCTTTTGATGCCGTGTCGATGCACGGTCAGCGTCATAGACTAACAGACTTAGGCAGCTGGAGAAAACTTCAGCGGCAGTGTATTTGATCCTTCAAGATGCACGATATATCAAACTCCCGCTTTGCACGATTTACGAGGTTTTTCTGTTCGTTGTAAAAATGTCGCGCGTTCTAGAAACTTGAAAGTACTAACATATTAAGCTAACATTTAGCCAAGTTAGCGTGCCAAACAGGATGCAATCAATCTCAGCGTTACTATACAAATTCTAATTATTAAAATACATGAGGGGGTTAGAATCAAAGGGGTGTAAGTGACCAAAACCCACATTTGAGTAAATGAGGTATAAAGTTTTCCACCATTTCTTCATCACATACAAAAGGTATGGCGTTTCAAAATCGACCCACTTTTCTCCTATCTATTGTAATTTTTCTAATTATCGTAAAAATAATCTTAAAAAAGTTCCTTAAAGCTTGAAATCTAAAGTTTTTTTTTTAATACTCTGCTCAAAATCAACAAAATGGTCACCCACATCCCTTTGCATCTGGGCCACCATGTTGTTACGTCTGTTAGTCTGTGCATGATGGGAAGTTTTGATTTTGCGTTTTTATTGCATGACCAAGAGTGCTGACTGAATTGGATTCGATATGGTTTGTACGTAAATGTGCAATGGAGTTAACGGGGGAAGTAAAGCAAATTAGTTTTCATAGGTAAATAGGTACAGGGCCAAACAGATTTTATTGATGCTTGCTTTTGAGAAAAAAAAAACTTCAAAATAAAATAAACATGAGACTAGATATTTGCGATCTAAAGTAAGGTTAATTTTCGTAAAATCTCATTTTGTAACACATGAATAGTATACTCAATTTCGACCCTAATTTCTGAAAGTACCTATAAAAACTTGCAAAACAATTTCCGGGTTTTGTTAGTGTACTTCGAAACTCAACAACAAATGTTCAACTAAAAAATAATCGTAAAATTTATGTTATACGATTATATCTTGTTAATTTTTCGGAATTTCTTAACGCTTGCTTCAGAGGAGTTGTTTCTGACCCTGAAATACACAACTTTAGTGAACATGTTGAGGACATATTTTCAATTTAGCATATATTCCGTTTCACCCTGTTCCAGAATGACGTTTTAACAATTTTTTAGTTTGAACGATGTTCAGACGGGGTCAAATTAAAATGTGTTCAGGTCAGGTCGGGGCAAACCAATGATTTACTGATAAATTTTTCAAAAAAAAAAAATGATGATTAAGTTGATGGTTAAACTGATAGAATTGATGATTAGGCGACATAATCTCTACTTTTAATCGCCAATTGAAATGTTCAGCAAATTAACTCGTGCAGATGCAATGAAGATTTGTATCAAATATAAACACGTTGAAATATGCATCATTTGAGAACTACGATCAAAACTACTAGAAAATGTATTTTTTTTTTTGAGCTTTCTCCAGTAAAACATTATGCAATATTAGAAATCTAGACTCGACGTGTTCACAAAAGTTGTGTATTTCAGGGAACATTTTGTCTTAATTAAGCAAAAAGAAAATTTGAATAATTTGCAAGATATAATCGTAGAACATAAATTTCATAGCAAAAGCCTTTCTGGAGGCATATAATAAAATGGAGGCATAGAATAAACCCCAAATCAATAAACTAGCAAAGGACAAATCAGCGAAGGAATTCTGGGAGGAGTTCCAGAAGGAAGTCCAGGGGAATCTCGAAAGTTATAAAGAAGGAAACCCCAAAGGTATTCCAGGAGGAATCTCCAACGGAATTCTAGGAAGAATCCTCGAAAGAATTCCAGAAGGATCCCCGACATAATTTAAGTATAAATCTCTGGAAGAACTACACGCAGAAAAATAAATTGTAAGCACAATTAAATTCTAGTTCAAATCAACCGATTTTTCAGTTTGCTATAGCGACAATCAGCTAGTTTGAACTGAACTGTTCCATTGTTTGATAATACAAATATTTTCATTTGCCGGAATTTTTGACAGTTTGTTAGAACAAACAGAGATTTGGTAGTTTCAACATAAAATAACCGATTGTTTTAAACGACTGCACTTTTGCCACTAACAAAGCCGGAAAGTGATTGTGTTGGTGACGACAGCTCCTGCGGCAGCTCAGAAATCTATTTTTAGACACTCGGCAAGCGGATGGAAGCGGAAACGAATAAAAAAGGCAAAAAATCGAAACCGATCAACTTTTTGTGGATGCTGTCTTGAGTACCTGCGCGTTATCCATCACGGCCAAAACTGCACTTGGAAGTTGGAGTGATGGATTTTCTACACTTTCTTCGTTGTGGCGATGTTGGGGTAAGAATTTTAAAGATGTGTAAGGAGGCATCCATTTAGTACGTCACGCCAAATTTGGGAATTTTCGACCCCCTCCTCCCCCCTTCGTACGGGTTTTTCGTATATTTAATACATTGCTTGTCACACTTTTCGTAACCCCCCCCCCTCCCCCCTAAGAGCGTGATGTACTTTATGGATGCCCCCTAAGTGCTTCTGGGCCATGTTTATGGTCCCCATTTTGTTGAAACAAATGAAGATTTTAACGTTATATGGAATGATGGGAATTGGTTGTTTTGATCGATAAACTCTAAGTAAAAACAAAGAAATATAACTTTGGAATAAGTAAATGCTCAGTTTGAAAAACAACCATGCGTTTTATTGTTTTAAACAAGCTTCATTTTTCTGCGTGACAGGAGCCTCCAAAGGAATTCCAGATGTAAAACTTGATGGATTCCCTGAAACAAATCCTAGAGGAGTTCTTGTTGAAAGTATATGAGGAAATCCTGGAGATATGCTTGATTATAGTCCTAAAAGAATTCTTGCAGGAATTCCTAGAAGAATCCCTGAAGAATCCTGCAGAACTTCCTGAAGAAACTTCTGGAGAAGTCTCCGACCGAACTCCAGGAGCGATCCCTGGAAGAATCTTTAATGGAAGTTTTGAGGAATCTTAGAAGGAACTCCTGGGCTGATCCCTGAATGAACTTCTGTAGGAATCCCCGGAAA
The DNA here is from genome assembly GCF_035046485.1 of Aedes albopictus. Taxonomy (NCBI): domain Eukaryota; kingdom Metazoa; phylum Arthropoda; class Insecta; order Diptera; family Culicidae; genus Aedes; species Aedes albopictus. The sequence continues at coordinate 108,812,420 of NC_085137.1, read as the reverse complement.
CCCTTCTGAGGAATCCCTAAATTCTCCTAGATCGTTAGATCGTTTGTAAGAACCTCTGAAGGAAATTTAGGAGAACTCCATGGAGAACTCTCTAAAGAAACTTCTGAAGAAATCGCTGATTGAAATTTTAGAGAGTTATCGTTGAAGAAGTTCTAGATGGAGTCTTTTATAGTATCGTTGTTTGGGGTGATAATGGATCAAAAATGCATACTTCCACATTCACTGTTCATTAACTTTTGCTTCTTTGCATGAAAAAATATTTGGAGTTCGTCAATCTTTCTTAAAACTACAAGTGTATGAAAATTGGACTATTCTCACCTCTTCGAGGGGTTGAGAATGGGTCAAGGAAACCGAATTTGTTTCGCATTGACAACAAAGCAAGTTGATAAAGTTCTGGTCCAGGTTAATAATACTTACCAATAATAATGATGGCTATGAGTTTGGGATTCTTAATAGTATCAATCCACCTAAAAGTGTGGTGTTCGTCGAGCCATAAAAATAGCATTTTGAAAAGGACTTTTGTCAAGCTTTTTTCGATGATATATCGAAAATTATATGATTGCTCTAGGAACCTTATTTTTTTACAGGAACTGCTGACAACTACGAGGATGTCACCATTCAATTTTTGATTCGATATTCGCAATATTTGATGGAATATTTCAGCTAATTTTTTGACCCAATCTCGCCCCTCTAACCCATTGTCACCCCCAACGACGGTAACCTCTGGAGGAATCTCTGGAAAAATCCAGGAGGATTTTCCGAAGAAATATTTACACACGAACCCCTGAAAATCTTGAAAGAATGTCTGAAGGACTCCTGCACTAAACCCTGAACTCCTGTAGGGATTAATGAAGAAACTTCTGAAAGGAACCCTGTTCCTCCAGGGTACCATGCTGCTAGACTTATCTCTAATGGACCTCCTGTAGGAATTCCTGAAGGAACTTCTGGAGGAATACCATGGGGTACTCCTGTTAGTAGCTTCTAAAGAAATTCCTGATGAAACACCTGGTAGCATCTCTGAATCTTGCTGGACCTATTGGGGAGATTCCTGACAGCACTGTTCAAGAGATCGTCAATGGAACTTCTAGAGCAGCGTTTCTCAAACTATTTGTCGCGACCCACTGGTGAGTCGCGGGCTGATTTCTTGTGGGTCACGAAGGCTTGCGCGATATTGTAATAAATGCCTAGATTAGTTTATATGAAATGATATTGTTAGCCACATCCTAATTTATATACACTCTGCTGGAGAATCAACACAGTTATTTCTAGAAATTAGGTTCCTCTTCAATTCTATCCAAACTTTTGTATTACGAGTATTAGTCTGGAGAAGGTATACTGAAATCGAGAAGAAATTTCAAATAAAAAGGTTTAGGATTCTGATTAAATTTTAGATTTTCCTTGTATTCTGGAAAAAAAGTGTTCATCAAACGTGAAGTAACTTGGCTTGTAGTTTACAATTTCAGTTATATTTACGCGACAAGTGCAGCAATTAGAGTTTCTGAAAAAGTATACTTCAGAATCAGCAAAACAATACCAAATTTCGAAAAGAAACCAACGAACGTTTGGCAATCTCCATCGAATTATCTCCAAACATCGGTAAAGCTTAACGTCGGTTTAATTATGCTGAATTTCGATAATCTGAACTTTGATATAAATCAGTTATTTCAATAAAATAGAAGCCCAAGATCCTCCAGGAGTTTTGATATTTCTTGTATTTACTACAACAATTTTGAGCTCTGTTTGGCTCCTTTTGACAGAACATATGTAGCTCTACGTAATGCCTACTGAAATTATCCATGTTTTATAGTGAAAACCTTCTTTTATCGCTGAATTGTTCATCCGTTTCCTAAAGGGGTCAAAAAAACCTCCTTACCGTATGTCCAAAGTAAAAAAAGTTCCAGCTTGTAAAATACTTTTTGAGAAATTCTAATCGTTTGCCAGTTTTTGCAAAATGGAAACTAGCGTCTTGTAGCAGCGAAATCTCGCATCTAATGGTAAAGTCACTGCAAGTCCTTGGCTTACCAAACAATTTTGCCGAAGAAACCATCTTTCTAAGTAATCGGGATCCTGAGATATATGAAATTTAAAATTTGTAAGTTCTTTAGCGCCACTTTCTGAGATGGCTTAGGCTATGAATCGCCAATCCGGAGACGGTGGGTTCGATTCCCGTTCCAGTCGGGAAAATATTCTCGACTCCCTGGGCATACGCATAGTGTATCACTGTACTTGCCTCAATGTACAAATTCATGCAATGGCAGGCAAAGAAAATCCTTCAATTAATAACTGTGGAAGTGCTCAAAGAACACTAAGTTGAAGTGAGGCAGGCCAAGTCCCAGTGGGGACGTAGAGCCATAAAGAAGAAGAAGAAGATATATGAGATAGTGATGTTGTCAGTGTTTCGTCTGTTTGGCTCTGATATCATAGAAATTATCGGTTTGAGTGGCATTTGATTACGATTTAAATTTTTTACAGGATCGCAGTACAATTACAATTCACACAATTTTTGGAATTTGTATACAGCGTAGATTTTGGCCAAACATCTCCTTCCCCGTCTTTCAAGAGTCTACGTAGTTTATAAATGGCCCTATATGGTACGCAATTTATGAATAATACCTTAAAAAAGGGCTTATAAACAACGAGAAAGGAAAAGTTTTGAATATAGAACTACCTTTGTCCACTGTAGGAGCCGTCCAAGCCAGAGAAATTTGGTCTTTTGCACAGGATTTGTTTTCGTGACGTTACAACGCAAACTTCAACCAGTTGAAGCTCAGGCGTCAGTAAACCGATTTACTTTGTTTTTGTCTCATTTGAAAGATATTCTGGAGTACAAAGACCATACAAAATTTCATATTTGAAACTTGTTCCGAATTTGAATAAATTTCATGAAGGTTGCTTTTCTGTGACGTTACAACGCTTAAAAAACCTATACTTTGACCAACCATACCTCAGAGTTGTAAAGTATTACAATTAAAATTTTTTATATGCTGAAGAATCTACATACATTCATCTGTTAATCATGAAAGACTTTTGAAAAACCAGTGCGTTGGTGTTTAAATACGGCAGCTTTGGTGAATAGTGTGCCTAAATGCCTTAAAATCATGATTTTATTGTTAATCTTAACCGTCGTTCAATAAATATTTGTTGTTACATTAATACCATGTTGAATACATTTTTGGACGACAAGAGTAATGTAGAAAGTTATAAAAATGTGAAATATGCCAAATTTAAACTTTGAAAAGTGAGTAATGATGATACGGGGCCTGTAGAATGTGTCATCACCTTTTCATAAAACAGTACTAGTAGATATACTATCACTGCGATGAAAAAGTTTTATCATAAAATCTTTTGTATGGGTTTCCTAACACTTTATTAAAACTCCACGTTCCTAAAAAAAGTAGTTTTTTTATTTAATCAAGGAAATCCTAGAATCTCCTGGAAGGAGAATTTCTAGAAACCGCTTTGAAGGCTAATGTATCAATGTATATGTGTAATATTACACTCAGCAAGGTGCATCTCTTTGGAAAGCCCCAGAAGGTATACTATTCTGTATCCACCCTTGGTTATATATGACTGTTGTAGGGTTCTAATTTATGGAACGAAAGAAACTTTAGTATTGATGCAGCTATCACTCTGGGATTTCATATCTATGATTTTTATTCACAGAATCTTCTAGAAGGAAACCATTTAAAAGATTCCACGGAAGCTATTACATCAATGCATATGTGAAATATTTCACAGCATTGAGTATCTCATTGAGAAACGCCAGAAGGTATTCTTCCAAGGATCCATCTTTTGACTGTAAATTACTGTTGTAGGGTTCTGATTAATAAAATGGAAAGAAAATTCTAGAAACTGCTGAACTGATTTAGCAAAACAATGCTTTACAATTCATACGATGCATTCATGTACGACCAATGGAACGATGGAACGACGCAACAATGCATCAGTGCAGCGATGCATCAATGCAACGATGTACCAATTCAAAGATGCATCAATGCAACGATACACCAATGCAATGATGCACCAATTCAACAATGCATCAATGCATCGACGCAACAATGCATTAATGCAATGATGCACCAATGCAACGATGCACCTATGCAATGATGCACCAACTCAACAGTGCAGTGATTATTGTCACAGAGAACAGACATCCAGGCTAGAACAAATTTCATTCAGAAAGTTGTGTAAGGATTTGAATCTTCACTTGAGTAAGGTTGCAAACCTACACACGATGAAAACACTAACGCCGCCAAACACCATATTGCCACAGTCAGTGGTGAATTGAAACATTTCAAGTGGTGAATTTAATTAGTAGGGTCAAGTGGGGTAAAATGCCATTTTTCAAACTTTCATCGTTTTCAATGATAATTAGCCTCATTTGTTGGGCTTCCAAAGTGGTAACAGCAACTAGACAATATTTGCTCGATACCTCAGAAAAAATATTCACAAAAATATTGCATTTTCATCGATTTTCAGCGATTTTAAAAACTGATTCGTAAAACGGAAGTGGTGCAAAACGACTATCTGCCATGGGGTAAGATGCCACTTCATGAAAACATTCAAAAATTACGTCCATCAGTTTTAGGGCATTTCCGACTCCTTTTCCGCCCTCTGTCCCGCATTTTTCGTATACTCAATAAATGGAGTGTTACCCCTCTCCCCGCAAAACGATGATCGTAATGTTTGAATGACCCCTAACATGGAAAGCGCAGACATCAACAACCATGCGTCTCCATGTGTGCCTTAATCTCGTTGGAAACACTTGGCTGGTAATAAAATCACCAGAAAACCTTAATTGCAAGCACGAAAAACCGGAAGTTGTCAATTTTCATTGGGAAATCAAAGGATTTTTCGTGGGTTTGGTGGCCTAGCTTCTAGAAGAATGTTTGATGCAAACATATCTTGACACCATTTACCTATAGCAATGATCAAGTCCCATTCAGGAATGATTGTATGAGTTGAGCCATTTTACCTCATCTTGGCATTTTGGGCTTTGTTCCCCTATGGGAAATTTACCGAATGCAGCGCCACGATGTTGCCACTTGTTTGGTCCCCGGATAAACGAATGTCTATTACTGTATGTGTGGGAAGTTTCAGAAGTCGACTCCGCATACTCGAGTCCGACCTGTACTTTTATTTTTTTCAAGACTGGGAAAGCCATTTCGTGTAGTACAATTCATACATTCAAAAACCTGTTAACAAGTATGTACCTTAGTTGGGCAACGAATACTTTTGATGATTTAATTAATATATGGAAAACAATCAGATTATCTGACGTATCATATAATCGAAAATTTATTCTCAAACGTGAAAACTATACTGCTGAACGCCAGTGAAACCTGGTTTGTATTAGCGCAAAATACTCAACGGTTGCATGTCTTCATCATAGGGCCCGTATAGACAATGCAGTCTACAACACCAATGTTAAAATTTGCCCGACTTGGCCAGAGACTACTCCAATCAGGGTTGGTTTGCCCGGTTCTTGGTAAAACGATAATTTTTTTGTCGAACGCAATATTAACTCCAGCTCTTCACAAGCCTAAAGATACTTAGAGAAACCAGAGAATTGTCAGACAAAAGAAGCATAAAACAAGCAACAAAGAAGGCGCGACGATTACTCTTTATCCCTACTGGTAACAGACTGTAACAGATAATGACATGATCTTGAAAATTTTTGTTGCAGACAAAACGGAAGCTGAATTTGTTGCGTACTTTTCAACTCGTGAATAATCAATTATTGCAAACCCAAAGTCGAAACTGTTTGATGGTAGATCTTCAGCAGAGTTGTAGTGTTTACCGACTCGAAGTTACCGTTCGAAAATCGCAATGCAAGGCTGAAAAATCTCTAAACTAGTGGTGTACGATGTTTATCATATTATTTTCAAGTTGGGACAAACTTATGTCGCATTAGGTGAATTGTCGCAACAAATACGGGTTGCGACATTGTCATTATTGTTGCGCGATGGCTGAATTTTGATTCACTGTTTATTACCGAACGCATTCTCTAATTTCACAGCGTTTTGCAACTTGGCTAAAGTCCCGGGGTTTTCAATGTTGTCTTGGGACTAAACTAGAAGCAAGATACGGATGAAGCCAGAGTTCAGATACATGGACAAATATCAGTTCTACCGTTTTGTTTTTCTCAGAAATAGAGTCGATTATGTGTGATTAAGGGCGCACTTTCGTTGGGATTTGTTTCCCTGTGAAAACGGTACTTTTTCATCACATTCGATTTTTCGAACCTCTGAGGTAACAAAACAAGATCTGTACAGAAATCGATGCTCCATTGCCTCTCAATGACAATGGAGTAGTACGACATGCACTAAATACTAAGGATACGGATATTGCCACAAAAGATCTAAATACTGGTCGCAGTGGTTCATTCGAACACAAAAAAAACGGAATTTCAAACTTTCTACTATTAATTTTAGGAAATTCATTCGTGTTGAACGAAAGGTGTTCATACGGAATGGAAAAGAGCAAACATGGTCATGTACAAAAGCTCTACACGCCACGTACCTGCGCAGGTTTTTCGACGATACGATTATCGATGACGGAGGACGTAGCTCGACGATGGCGACGACTTCGACTCGTTCCCAGTCGGTTCAGGAACATTTCATAAAGGAAATTTCCTTGATTTCCTTGGGCATAGAGTATCTTCGAGCCTGCCACACCATATATACAAGCTCTCAGTAAATAACTGTGGAAGTGCTCATACAACACTAAGCTGACCATCTGAGAAGTAGTATTTGTCCCATTTGGAACTATACGCCAAAAAAAAGATGAAGAAGAAGTAGATGTCTTCATCAAAAGATACGTTAAGTTCTTGCTTTGCGATTTCAAGCACAAGCGCAGCAGAGGCAGATGCAGAGAATTCTAGCGGCACAGTTTCAATAAAGAATTAAAAAAGGTGATGAACATTTTAGCCGACAACAGATCAAGTAATCGCCCAGGATAGAGATCTAACACCAAATTGAAAAGTGACCTATTAGTGTAATATAAATTTAGGACCATGTAAGGAATTTACGCAAAGTTTGCGGCAACTCTGTTTGGTTGCAAAAAAATGATTCTGTGATGGAAGAATACTGCATTCAATTAAACTATGATCAGGGATATAGTGGCAAAAATTGAATATCGATGGCATTTAAAACCGAGTGACACCTGTTCGATTTCGTTTGGCTGGTACAATAAACACGAATTCGTTATGGTAAATTAATTTGCATAAATGTATGGTCATATCTGCGGTTAGAATTTCAATTAATCCTCACCCGATCGCCCATGGCTCTCCAACAACACTAGTGTCAACAAATTTGCGGTGATAAATTGTGTCAAGTGGTGGTTTACCTTATGAACTGAATTTATGCCCCAATCGATAAATTATTCAACCTGCCTGCCAGAGCGAACGGTGCAAAACTAATAACTTCAAAGCGTCCATATTTCTTCCAGGGAAAAACCACCGCCGCACCATTCCAACCACCGCCAAAACTAGCGCTTAATTGTCCCGCAAATGTCAACATAATATGGAAAATAATTTCCGCAGCGAATCCCAAGCTTCCTCGGCCATCGCGTTTTGCTCGTTGCATCTTGCGGCTGTCAGGTTTATTTGCTAGAATTAATATCCTGTCTGCTGCCGCTCAGTGGCGGTGAAAAACACACAACAAACCAAACCGTTGGTGGTGGTGGGGAACTAGAGGGCCAGAGCAGCACGAACAGCGGTTTCCGTAAGACCAACCACGGCCACAACGGGGTTGTCATCTCTGCAACGATAATTTGTCAACGAAAAAAAAAACTTTACGCTAGCTCCTGACAACCGACGGACTAAGCCGCCGGAGCACTGGCGGCGACGCGGAGTTAGTTCTAATTTATCATAATCATTTGCGTTTGGTCCGGAACTTTGCGGAGCTTACCTTTCGGGTTGGCTTTGACCGTAAGCGCAACTATGGCCACTCGCAGGTTGACGCTGTGTCGCTTTCGGTTGTGATTCACTTGACAAATGAATTATGAGAAAGCGATTTGTACGAGTTTGGGGATGGTGTTTGGGTCACAAGGCATTAAGGATTTTCAAATGCCGGGTGGATGGTTTCTCTAGAAACTGACGGGTGCAGTAACAACACAGCTGTCCCATTTTGTAAATCATGATTTAAAAAAATCGGATCTTCAAACAGTTTCAGCACTTGGGCGAAACAAAAACTACAGCGCTTTGGATCATTGGTTCTAGCTACGCCAAAAATTAGGGGCCAATTTTTCATACCACTTAAAATGTATGGAGTCTCAAAATCGATCCATTTTCTCTGATTTATTGTATTTTTTTTTCTAATCGTCGTTGATCAGTTTCTGTTTCGTTTTCTTCGACGCTTCAGAAGCTATCGAATTTGATCATAATGCACATTTTAATGTACTATCTAGACTCTGGAACCCTCAAAAGATTCCCAGAAGAAATCTCCGAAAGAGTTCCAGGAGAAATTCCCGGAGGAATTTCAGAAGAAACCATGTAGGAACTGCAGGAGCAGCTCATGGAATCTCTGAAAGAACTCGTGGAGGAAACCCTGAAGCATCTGCTGGACTAATCACTGCCGGAACTGCTGTATGAAACTCTGGAGGAACTTCTGCAGAAATCCCTGGTGATTCAAGAATCTTTCTTAGAGAGATCCGTGCAGAAATGTCTGATGAAATCCCTGATTAGAATTATGGAGGAGTTCTAGGAAGTATCCCCGAAAACATTCCAGGACGGATCTCCGAATAAATTATGGGAGGATTTCCCGAAGGAAATCCAGGGGGAATTCCAAAAGTATTAAAGAAGGAAATAAGGACGAAGCAATCGCAGAAGGAATCCCCGACGGAATTCCAAGAGAAATCCCTGGAAGAACTGCAGGAGTCCCTGAAGGAATTCCAGGAGGAATTCCAGAAGGAAAACGTGATCCTGCAGGATCTTTTTGTAAGAACCTCTGAAGGAAATTCTGGAGAGCTCTCTAAAGGAAATTGTGAAGAAATCCTGGGTTGGAATTTTAGAAAAATCTTTGAAGCAATTTTAGAAGGAATCTTTGAAAATAACTTCTGGAGGAATCTTTGAAAGAATATCAGGAGGAATTTTCGAAGAAGCATTTACACGAGTCCCTGAAAATCCTGAAGAAAGTCAGAAGAATCTCTTGCACTAATCCCCATACTCCTGAAGGAATTTATGAAGGAATTTCTGGAGCAACTCCTGGACTAATCTCTAAAGGACCTCCCGTAGGAATTCCTAAAGGAACTTCTGGAAGAATACCTGGGGGTACTCCTGTTAAAAAAAAACGGGAGAGGTAAAGGTAGCGTCTGAGGAAATTCCTGATGAAACACCTGGAGGCATCCCTCAATCTCCCTGGACCCACTGGGGAGATCCCTAATGGAACTACTAGAGGAATCCCTGAAAGAACTTCTATACTGCAGGAATCCTCGAAGGAACTCCTGGATAATTCCTGGAGGAACTTCTGTAGGAATACCTGGAGGAACCCGTAAAGAAATCTCTAATGAAACTCATGAAAGAATGTCTGAAAATTCTCTCTGAGGCATCCCGAAGGAATTCCAAGAGGATTCCCCGAAGGAATTTCAGATGGGATCTTTGCAAAAAGTTTGATGGAGCGAGTATAGGCGCTTAAGCCTTAGGCATTAGGGCCAGGGCACTCGATGTTGATATCACTGTCCCATCCCTGGAAATTGCGCTGATATGGAGTGTGCAATAACTTTCATAACAACGCCACTCCCACCGGTTCAACGTACAAAACTCATTCCCCTAAAAATGAAATGGTTGGTACGGTTGTCCCCGTTTCTTCAATTATCAAATTCAAAAACATGCGTCAATCATGCTATTCATAAGTGGATAACCTGATTGTCGTAAGTTTTTGAATTGAAATTCAAACTCATTAGTCTGCACAGTGGGCCTGGCCGTTTTAATATTTTTGTCATCTCGCTGATATGCTACAAATATTATTGTTGACAATAAAATATCGGAAGAAATTCCGGTATTTCCAGGATGCTTTTCAACACTGGCTGTGCAAGCACTAGAATAGAATAGATCTTTGCCAAAAGCTTGATGTCTTATTTACTTTTAGAAGGATATAGGAACTGCCGCAAAATCAATCCCTGCAGAGAATCCGCCAGCCCCCTAAAAAATTTTCATGACTTTATACAGGGTGTTAGAGTCCTGAGTGCAAACTTTTTAAAGGGTGATATAGAACTATAAATAGTGAAAAAATTGTTCTACGCATATGGTCAAATCTCAACCGTTACGTAGTTATTGAACTTCCCATTGTTTTTACTCTTATTGCCTCAACTGGCTATAACTTGAAAATGGTTAAACTTATCACAGTTTTTTGACCCTCATTCGAAAGATTATTGAGTTTTCTATCAAATGGCATCTTTGAATCGATTGGTTTAGTTAAATAACTAAGTTTTCTAGAGCGAATAGCTCAAAAGTAGTGTGTTTTAATTTGTTTTTGTCAATTATCTTTGAAAAATGCGTAATAAATTAAAATTCTTTCTTATGCAAAGTTGTGGCTCCTGTTTTACTCTACAATTCGTTCTTTGACATTAAACTTCTATCTCTTATCGTTTTCTTGTAATTTCGTTTTAAACATCGCATTTCAGATCATTAATTTGCAACTGTCAAGGTAAAGCACTTTTTTGCCCACTGTGCCGCACATTTAAATCAAAATTGCAAGAAAACGATAAGAGCTAGAAGTTCGGTGTCAAAGAACGAATTGTATAGTGGAACAGGGGCCACAGCTTTGCCGAAGAAAGAACTTTAATGCATTACGGAAGTTTCAAAGTTAATTGACAAAAACAAACTGAAACACACTACTATGAGCTATTTGCTCTAGAAAATTTAATTATTTAACTAAACCAATCCACACTGGGCCACGAGCGGGATCTAGCAAGTAAAAACCTCTAGCGTTTTGGGAGTACATTTTTTTGAGTTGGTGTCTTCTGAGACTTGTATTAATTTTACCTGTACTTTTATGTGGTGAAGAAAATTAGTTGGTAATTTTGCCGCCTAGGTGGCGCTGCGATACTGACTTTTTTGTCTTACGTCCTAGAGGCTTCCCGTCTTCTGCAAAGCTGTAGAGCGTGCAAAAATAAGTAAAGTTGCCGAAGACACCAAAGTTGTATGACTTCAAATAACAAAGTTATATTAAAAATAGTAAAATTTACGTGAAAATCACGTTTTCATGACTATTTTGAATGTTTATCGCAAATTTATCAATTTCAACACTTCACACGTGTTAATCAAAGTAGCCTGTGACTGATGATACCAATTTTACAATTTTTAGGGACCTTTAAAATGGTTTTTTGGGCAAAACAGTAAAAATTACTATTATTTTTACTACGAGTTTTTTCAAAAAGCTGCAAATTTCGGCTAAATTTGATGCTTGCTTCAAAATATACCACTCAAGATCTATTAAATCTGAAGGTTTGCCGGAGGTATAATTTGGTAATTTTGAGATATCTTGTTTTAAAATATTGATGTTTTTATACCTAAATTGTTTTGAAAGAGATGCAATTCTTTATTCCGGAGTTGTCCTGTCATTACACACTCAATCCTGAATTGCCTGTTCAGCACTTTTTTGACGAAAATAGAACAGCAGAACTATTTCGGTAGCTTCGGTAATCGATTTTACTGAAGCTCAGTACACCAACTGTCAGAACCTGGTGCAAAAGGTAAACAATGCAATATAGCTGTATACAGCTGTTCTATCTTCGTCAAAAATTTACCGAACACGGTATTCCAAATTAAGTGTGTAGATCCTCACGTATCACTTTTAAATAAAAAGTTTTATGTTTACCCATCGCCTTAATTACTTGAAATTGACGTTTTGTGTTCAATTGTCTTGCGCATCAATGTATTGAATCGACAATGCCCATATATGTATTAGTCTATTGAAAGAAAAAAAAAATATAATGCTCTTTGATCCTGTGTGAGCGACTTACGTTAGTGCTAAGTTCCGGTAAACCAATCCGTGGAATCAATAATGATTTTCAGTTAACTTAACGTACATATGTTTAGATGGATATTGATGAAATTATGAAAAAAAACTTAGCTCATCATCAATTGTCATGTCATTAATTGGCACTGTGACTTAGTAAGTAAAGCACTTGTATAAGAGTCGTGAATTCAAATCTCATCTTGAGCTGAAGATATTTTTTATAATACATATAACCAATAATTTACTCATTTTTACGTATGTACGTTGAGGTAACTGAAAATCATTATTGACCACACGGATTGGTATTACGAAACTTCGCACATGCGTGAGTCGCTTACACAGGGCCAAAAACCATTATAATTTCTTTCTTTCAATATACCAATAAATATATGAGTACTGTTGATTCAACAAATTGAAACACAAAACAATAGAACACAAAACGTTAATTTTGAGTGATCAGGGCGTTGGGTAAACATAAAACACTTTACTGAAAAGTGGTCCATGAGTATCTACTGGCAGGACAACTCCGGAATATCCCGAGATGAACTAGCCTAGAGTTAAAAATCTCGTTAATACAACAAAAAAAAACTCCGGAATAAAGAATTGCTTCTATTTCAAAATAATTCAGATTTAAAAACATCATTATTTTAAAACAAGATATCTCAAAAACACCAAATTATACCTCCGGCAAACTTTCAGATTTAATAGATCTTGAGTGGTATATTTTGAAGCAAGCATCAAATTTAGCCGAAATTTGCAGCTTTTTGAAAAAACTGCTAGTAAAAATCATAGTAATTTTTACTATTTTGCCCAAAAAACCATTTTAAAGATCCCGAAAAATTGTAAAGCTGGTATCATCAGACACAGGATACTTTGATTAACACGTGTGATGAGTTAAAATTGATAAATTTGCGATAAACATTCAAAATAGTCATAAAAACGTGATTTTCACGTAAATTTTACTATTTTTAATATAACTTTGTTATTTGAAGTCATACAACTTTGATGTCTTCGGCAACCTTACTTATTTTTGCACGCTCTACAACTTTGCAGAAGACGGGAAACCTCTAGGCCGTAAGACAAAAAAGTTAGTATCGCAGCGCCACCTATGCGGCAAAATTACCAACTAATTTTCTTCACCACATAAAAGTACAGGTAAAATTAATACAAGTCTCAGAAGACACCAACTCAAAAAAATGTACTCCCAAAACGCTAGAGGTTTTTACTTGCTAGATCCCGCTCGTGGCCCAGTGTGCAATCGATTCAAAGAAGTCGTTTTATAGAAAATTCAATAATCTTTCGAATAAGGGTGAAAAAAACTGCGAGAAGTTCGACCATTTTAAAGTTATAGCCAGTTAAGGCAATAAGAGTCAAAAACATGGGAAGTTCAATAACAAAAAAACTGAAAACTATTCGCCTAATGATCTATAACACAGCGCAACATTTTTTTGTCTCAAGAGCAAACTTATGTGTCTCCGAAGGATTTTGGGCCGCTGAATCCGAATCCGGGCTCAGATTTGCTCTAACACGTCACAATTTTGAGCTATACCTCAATTTATAGGGCAAAATATGCGATTTTGGGCTTTTTTGACTGCAAGCCATTAAGCTTGGAAATATTTTTTTTAAGCAATCAACAGGTTAATTGGTCAATTAATATCTAAATTAACGACTCATGCAAAATATTTCGTTTTACCTAATCAAATTTGATAGATTTAAGCATTTTATGTTAGTATGAAAACTTGCATGCAACTTTTGGACGGTGACTTGTATGGGAAACATCGTACCTTTCAATAATCGCTTAAAACTATCAAATTCGATTTGATAAAATGAAATATTTTGCATGAGTCGTTAATTTAGATGTTAATTGACCAATTAACCTTTTGATTGCTTAAAAAAATATTTCCTTGCTTAATGGCTTGCAGTCAAAAAAGCCCAAAATCGCATATTTTGCCCTTTAAATTGAGGTATAGCTCAAAATTGTGACGTGTTAGAGCAAATCTGAGCCCAGATTCGGATTCAGCGGCCCAAAATCCTTCGGAGACACATAAGTTTGCTCTTGAGACAGACCAAAAGTTAATTTTTGTTACGCTGTGAATAGATAATTATTTGGAATAACATGTCTTTAAATTGATAGTTACTGGAGACTATTCTCACCTTGCCGCACTTTCCGAGATCATTATCTAAAATGGTACATATACGTAAAACATACAAAATTATCACAACAAAGCATAGCTAAACTCGTTTGGAAATTACGAACTATTTTTAGGATCAACCAAGAATTTCATCATGATTTTCTTTAAAATTTTCTTCAGTATGGAAACCCGTCCAAAGATTTTTTTTTAATTTCTTCGTCTCGCATGACTAACTAAAGTTTTTTTTCAGTAATTAATCATCTGGTTAGCATATTCTTATTAACAATCTTGAAATAGCCTAGATCCCTGTTTCTCTAAAATAAATCTTCAGTTGTATTTTTCCGAGTACATACTTGCCGGAATTTCTTTAAAACCGTTTTATATACTGCTATACTGCATATAGTCATCTCAGAACATAATCTTATACAAATGTGAACTGACGTATTCCAGGAAGGATCCTTGGAAGAATTTTTTAAGGTATTCTCGTAAAAGTCTTGAAACTATAATTGGAGGAAACCCTCGAGGTATACTTGCAAGAATTTTTCAAGGAAATACTTGGAGAAATTCTTGAAGAATTATTTTCGGAGTTTTTTCGGAGAACTCTCAAATGCTAGAATTCCTGGACGAATAGCTGGAATGTATTCAAAGAAATGTTTGGAGGAATTTAAAAAGCAATTCCTAGAGGAATTCGTGGTGCATTTTCCAGAGAAATTTCGAGAAGAAACCCTGGGAGAACTCCGAAAGAGTCTTCTTTGGGTAAATTCCTGAAAATTTTCCTGGAGAAATGTTTGAAAGCGCTTCTAGCATGTAAATACTTGTAGTTAAAGTGACTGTAAAATAATAACTGGAATAACCTCTGGAAAAGATGAATGGGTCGCCATAATTTCTGATCGAGCCGCTGAATAAATTTTTGAAAAGCTCCAGTGAATAATTTCTGTAGGAATCACTACTGGAATTCCTGGAGCAATTTCTGAAAGAACTCCTGGAGCAATCCCTGAAGGAATTCCTAGAGGAATTCCTGAAGGCATGCCTGGAGTAAACCCTACTGGAATCCCTGGAGAAATTTATGAAAGTATACCTGGAGGAATCCCTGGATAATTTCCTGGAGAAATCCCTAAAGGAAAATATGGGAGGAATTCTTGAAGAAATTTCTGAAGAAATCGCTTGGAGAATTCCGGAAGGAATTCCTAGACTAATTTCTTGAGGAATTTTTGCACGAACTCCTGAAGAAGTTTCTGTAGAAATTCTTGGAAAAATCCTTGAAGCACCTGCTAGAAGAATCTCTTGAGGAAATCCTGGAGAACTTTTGGACAAATCCCTGGAAAAATCTTCGGTGTATTTCTGGATAAAGCGCTAAAGGAATTCTTGGAGAGATCCCTAATGGAATTTCTGAAGGAATAATTGTAGACTTTCCAGGGGGCATCTCTGGAGAAATTCCTAGACGAATCCCTGGAGTATTCACTGGATCAATTTCTAGAGATTCCCTGGATGAATCCATGGAGGAATTCCTAAGAAGTTCTGAAGGAATTCCTGCAGGAATACCCGGAGGAATTCCGTGAAAAAATCCTGAAGGACTTATTCAGGAGAAATCCCGAAGGAATCCCAGGATGATTTTTTGGAGGATTCCCTTAAGGAATTCGCGGAGGAATCCCTGGAGAAATTTCTGAAGAAATTCCTGGAGAAATTGATAGAGGAATTCCTAGAGGAATTACAGAAGGAATTCTTGTAGGAATATCTGGATGAATTACTGAAGGAATCATCGGAAGAATTCCTAGAGGAATCTCTGGACAAATCTTTAGTGAAATCTCTGAAGCAATTTCTGATAAATTCCTGGTGCAATTGCTGATAAAATTTGTGGCAGAATCCGTGGAATAATTCCTGGAGGAATCTCCGGAAGAATCTTTGGAGTATAAATTCCTGGAAGAATTTCCGGTAGAATACCTCGAAAATTCCTGGAGGAATTACTGAAGAAACTCTTGAAAGAATTTCTGAAGGAATCCCTGGTGTATTTCCTGGAGAAATTCCTAGAGGAATTGCCGTAGGAATTTCCAAAAGAAATCCAGGAGAAATTCCTGGATCATTTCCTGGAGAATTCTTGGGGTAATTCCTGAAGGTATTCTTGGTGGAATTCCTGGAGGAATCACTGGAGGAATACGTGGGATAATTCCTAGATAAATTCCAGGAACAATTCCCGGGGGAATTTCTGAAAAAAATCCCTAGAGGATTTTAGGGGGATTCATTAAGAAATCCTTGCAAGAATTCCTAGAGGAATCTTAGGAAGAATTCATTCAGGAATCCCTGGAAGAATTGTTGGAATAATGTCTGTATAAACTCGGGGGGTAATTTCTGAAGGAATTTTCTGGAGCAGTTCCTGGATCAATTCCTTGAGGAATTTCTGCCAGAATGCCTGGGGTTATTTTTACAGGAATTCCTGGGATAATTGCTAGAGGATTTTTTAAAGGAATTCCTGGAGGAGTCCCTGAAATAAATACTGGAGGAATGCCTGGATGAGTATTTGAAGGAATCCCTATACAAATCTCAGGAGGAACTCCTGGAAGAATGCCTGGAGTTATTCCTGAAAGAATTCCTGGAGGAATTCCTAGAGCGATCCCTAGAGGAACTCCTGAAGGAATGCCTGGAGGAACCCCTGGAGAAATGTCTGGAGACATGCCTGTAAAATTCCTGGAAACATGCCTGTAAAAACTCCTGGAGGAATCTCTAGAGAAATTCCTTAACACCTATGTGCCTGTGCCTCATTTTGCACCCTATTTCAAAACTTTAAAAATCTGATTCTCAACCGTTTCTCAACGAAAATTTGTGAAATTTTGACAGTTGATCACAAAATCCTTCTAGTTTATGGAACCGGTATCATGGTTCCGATTTTTTTCGTTGTTCCGGATTTATGGCCGTGGGTACTGGGGTAACCTCCTTATCAGATAGAGGTGCAACCTATAATTCGCCTTCGAAAACTAGCTTGCGGCATTCCAAACTTCATGATTTTGCAAAACAAGAGTATTGGAGCATATTTCTAGAGATGCTGCATACACTGGCCACGTCTCCGGATGTTCCGGAATCCTGGTGCCCCAAGGGAAGTGGCCACTTTCTGACCAGTTCTGAACCCTAGCTTGCGACATATCAAACTTCATGATTTTTCAAAACAAGACTATTGGTACATGTTTTGAGAGATTTCGGATACACTGGCCACATCTCCGGATGTTCCGGAAACCTGGTGTCCCCAGGGAAGTGGCCACTTTCTGACCAGTTCTGAACCCTAGCTTGCGACATATCAAACTTCATGATTTTGCAAAACAAGAGTATTGGACCATGTTTTTAGAGATTTTACATACACTGGCCACGTCTCCGGATGTTCCGGAATCCTGGTGCCCCCAGGGAAGTGGCCACTTTCTGACCAGTTCTGAACCCTTGCTTGCGACATATCAAACTTCATGATTTTGCAAAGCAAGACTATTGGTACATGTTTTGAGAGATTTCGGATACACTGGCCACATCTCCGGATGTTCCGGAAGCCTGGTATCCCCAAGGAAGTGGCCACTTTCTGACCGGTTCTGAAACCAAGCTTGCAACATATCAAACTTCATGATTTTGCGAAACAAGAGTATTGGACCATGTCAGATGTTGGACCATGTCAAAAACTTCTTCTTCTTCTTCATGCCTCTACGTTCCCACTGGAACTTGGTCTCTCTCTTCAACTTTCTTTGCCTGCCATTGCATAAATTTGTGTATTGTGAGGCAAGCACAAGGATACACTTGGCCCAGGGAGTTGAGAAAATTTACCCGACCTGTACGGGAATCGAACTCGCTGTCTCCGTATTGACCTTTACCACTAGACTAATTGGAGACCCTGTCAAATCCCGTAGGGGCCATCCATAAACCACGTGGTCGTGGTGGGGGGGGGGGGGCGGGGTTCGGGTAAAGACCACGGTCCATATAAATTTAATTTTTTTTTGTATGAACGAAAAACCACGCGGAGGGGGGGGGGGTATTCGGAATCTCCCAAAAAATGACCACGTGATTTATGGACACCCCTTTAGGTGAAAATACAGTTGTCACGTATGTACGTGATTACTTCTTAGTACCTTATTCTCGTTGTATCTTATCGACTGTTCCAGAGAGTATATGCACATCTTGGCAACCCGCAATCACCTAGAAAAATCAGCCAGTAAATAAAATTTGTTTGGCATTTTAAACATACTGATTTCTCAACTATCGAGTTGTAGAGAGTTGACTTTGTTACAATTTCGTCTAATAGCTTATATATGTATTTTTTTTCTGTGAGCCACAAAAGATCTGATTCTATATTTTCAAACATATTTTGTGACTTGCTTTTTGTTTATTGTGGCACCAAAACCCTTAACAGCAATAAATTTTAAATTATTTGCAGGAAAAACCAAAAGTGGTAAGGATGTACAATTCACTAAAAGCAGGTGAAGATTCATTAGATCTTATTCCTGGAAGCAATACATGTAAACGGCGGACAGACAGATATTCACGGCAATATTTTTTAACATCCTCGATATCTGCACTCATAATTCCTACATCACATTCCTTTTTGCGCTTTCAAGCTTGGCTTTCGAAGGAGTTTGCCGTAAATCACGTTAGGAAGAGACTACAGGACAGCATTCTATATAATAATGTAGAAAAAAACCCAGATTAATCCACCTAGTGGTGATAGTGCCTTTCTCGTCGAACATGTACTCATGATCTTTCCTTGGCCGGGATACGACTGGGATAGTTTTGCTTCACAATTTTGGCTTTACAGTCTTTTGGAGAAATCGAAAACACTAGTTTATGATTTTTTTTTTCCGACGTTTCGGTCCGTCTGGGGCTTTTTCAGGGGTTCAATCGGTCAACGTTTCCTTGTCAAGATGGCTTTGCTAAACCGTCGTGATGCGGACAATCTACTACCTGTCGGGTGGTCTAGAATTCGGTTCCTGTTTTTGGAATCTTCCACTATTGCTTTGTATAGAAAATTTCTGTGCATGGGCCATCATTCCGAAGCATGATCTTTCCATCGACGTATCCGAACTGTTCCTGAATCCTGAGAATATTTTATTGAGAAAAGCAATAGTTTAAAAAAAATGGGAAACTTATTAATGGAACATATTCCGACGTTATGTTAAACGTATAGACAGAGCTGGAAAATATCAGAATTTTCAGTTGACTGCATGAGCAGCTTCACTATCACTGAAGGCCGATCAACATCAAGACGATAATTACAAGCTAGGATGTAGCTTCTTTCTTAATCACAGATGACTTTACGGTCTTCGACAAAGTTTTTTCTTCGAACTTTAGGCTATATTTTATTATCATAGGTTACAAGATTCATGTAAAATTTGACAAAAAATGCAAGCAATAAAACCATTAAAAAAAATCCCAATAGTTTAGACGCAAAAGAGGATTGAAAAAACTTTGTCCGGGGTTGATGCGATATTTTCATTCTCCCATATAACGTTGATCCATCCTACTGTATATTTTTACACCTCAGGAATCTGAAATGGTGTAATTTGTTGAGATTGCTTTAGTACGGACAAACATACATATCATTTCGGACATATTCATCATCAACATCGTCACGAAAAAATAATCGCCAAATGCTAATCAGGTTGCATTTCACAACTCGCTGCTGGCTTGATGGCGGTAGTGAGTAAACGTCAAACGAACAAAAACGATTTCACGCGTAACTTTACCACATACCGTATCTAACAAAATCCACGAACGGAGACAATCGAAGGGGAATTTTGCTGTTCCCGTAGCAACTAATACATTGAGCATTTCAAAAACGTGAAAAATCCGGGTATTTTTTCACATATCATCCCTAAAGGTAAGTGATACAAGTAGTCTTTAACGAAATTCAGCGCCTCATGTGAAAATCTCTTTTTTTGTTTACATAGAGTAATGCGGGGCAAAAGTTTGCCCAGATACTCGTCAATAAAAACTGGAACGATTTCGTTATGTAGTGGCAGAGTTATGGAAACAAATGTGTTTCTAGCTATTTTGATGCAATTTTTGGATTTTTTGTAATAAGAATTTGTAATGATCGAAAGAAAAAGATTTACAAAATCTCTTGATGTCGTAGAATCGTAATTCCTTAGTAGTTCGAGAGGTGCACTCGAATAAGGGGCTGTCCATAAACCACGTGGTCATGGAGGGGGGGGGGGGGGGGGTTCGGCCAATGACCATTTTGTATGGACAAATAAAAAATTTTGTATGGAAAAATGACCACACGGTGGGGTGGGGGGGGGGGGGGGGTTTGAAAAGTCACAAAAAAATGACCACGTGGTTTATGGACAGCCCCTAAACAAAAAGCTTCTAGTGCTTCTTGTAGGAAGGAACATTGTTACAACCTCGACAGTGGGGCAAAAGTTCACACTATATTTCTGAATCTAGAGCATCAATATAGTTACAAAATATTTGAAGCAATGGCGATTTTGTTTAGAAACTAATATTATGTATAATATGTGTATCTTTAAATATGCATGTTTAAATCGTTCTGAAAGAGGATTTGAACTTATTTTTGGAAGAAAATCGATTATAAGGCAATCAGTGTGTTCGCCTTTTAAAAATGAAGAATGGCTGAAAAAATATTTTGGAACATTTTTTCGCCATATTCGTGTAAACTTTTGAAGGTTTTTGGGAATATTATGTTGTTCTACTTTTTTTGGGGTCTTTCAAAACTTTGTTTGTAAATTCATACTTATAATTCATCACTGTACTGACGAAGGTTAGATTCAAGTATTTTGTGTAACACTTACAGCTGTAATTACTTCACAATGTATTGTAACAACTTCAGTTACGCTGGAAAAGAATGCTCTCTGTTATAAGTTTTGGAAGTGTTCATAAAATACACTGTATACTAAAGCTGATTACCAGACCGTGTTCCAATTGGCATGTAATGCCATGAATTGAAAGAAACACATTTCGTGCATCGAGTGAAATGGTGAACATGAATTAACATGAAATAAATGAACTTCACACTAATAAACTATCATTCACAATGTGCGAACTTTTGCCCCGCACAGTGCGAACTTTTGCCCCCACTAGAGTAAGGTGGGGCAAAAGTTCGACCTTAGTTGATAATTCAACCTATTTCAAAAAATCGAAGCAGATAAAAATAAATAAATACCGTGTGGTGATTCTACCATCCATGAGCTAAAATTTTGCTGAACAAAGTTACGCCAAATGTATTTTCAATTTTGAGTTACAACACTTTTTGTATGTTTGTGTTTTATTCGAACTCTTGCCCCACCACTGGGGCAAAAGTTCGAATCTAGTGTTTGTGGAATTCCGCTAACCGTTGCACACTATTTTGACACTTTCGTAATAGGAATACCTGAAACCACTTAATATTTGATGTTAGAACTGGAATACACTTTAAAAATCGATTTGTATTTTACCCAAATCAGGGTTAAATTTACTACACCAAAAATTAGTAGTTTTCCGCCAAATTCAAATAACACAACATTTTTTTTCAACTTTAATCGAATTTTCTTACTAATTCCATCACTCTTAGAGATAATATGTACATTTTGCAGAATTTCAGGTTTATACCTAAAGTTGCCACATGACTCGAACTTTTGCCCCACAATTCGAACTTTTGCCCCAGTATGTGTAAAATACGATTTCCAAATCTTTTTTGCAAAAGTTATACATGCTAGAGCATCTTCAATATATATCTAGTTACGCCCCAAAACAAAATATCGAATTCGATTTCATTAAAATTTCATTCCATGCGTTGGAAGGGCCATCGCATGTTACATTTTTTTGATCAAAAACCAACATTTTGTCATAACTTTTGGAAATATTGATTAATTTCCATAAATTTTGGAGTGAAAGACTCTTTTTCAGAAAGGGTTCGAACAACCTAGACACCCGAAAGAAATAATTTGAATTGAGCTCAAAAACTTCAAAAGAAACTCTTGCCCCACTCGAACTTATGCCCCACTTTACTCTATGGGGCAAAAGTTCGCATTTGAGTACTTGTATTAAAATTTTTATTACTAGAACTACAAAAGGAACGTGAAAAAATCTAGTAATACGTTTCGAAGGTAACATGATAGGGATTCTTTTAACGAGAAACAACGATATTATTTTATTTTTGTTTAATAGTTATTTGATATATACTGCTAGGTGTGAACTTTTGCCCCGCATTACTCTATGTTACATACGGTGCTTGGTAAAGTAAGGCTTGATCTATATTTGATTCAACCGTTGAAACAAGCACGATGGGTAGTGAGTAGAGTGAGACGTCTGTATATATGTGGCCTTAGTTCAGTCAAGATTTTGTTCTCTTACACATATTTATCGCTTGCATTGGCTTTGCTCACTTTTGTAGTTCCTGTTCCACCCAATTCTGGTTCTGCATCACTATCGGTAGCCTCCAATGTGATCTGAGCCTATTTTCTTGCTAATCGTTCCTCAGGTAATTGAAAAAAAAACAGCGGTTTGATGTGCCGCATGCATAGGTTTGGTTCACTTTTGTATTCGGCCACATTTGGCAGGATAACCTAATCCTGAACACTACTGAATGCGGTCTGAGCCAATTTTCTTGCTAACCGATTGTAACGTGAGATATGATGTGTGAGCCTCTGTAAATTGTCGGTGTACCTTTTGTTTGAAAATGTCATTCTTTGGATGTTTTTGTTTTGTCCCCGTGCACTAAAAAGTCATAAATAAAGCAACGGCACGGGTGCAAAGGAACTAAAGTCTTCGTTCCTGTGTATAAAACACCGAAGTTGTGAGTAATTATTAATTGTAAATTGTGGTATGTACTATATGTTTAATAAATTATAGCGTTACAGCATAGGCTATGTGAATCCACTACGCGTTCTCATTTGGCCTTGCTAGAAGATCGGTGCCCAAAGCTGCTGTTTGCAACACCGTTTTTCTGGTTATCTAAAAAGTCACGATTTGATGTATAGCATGTATGGGTTAGGATAACTTTTTCATTTGGCCACCTCCGGCGGGACACCCGCAACCGATTCCGGGACAATACCGATTATCCCTTATATGGCTTCAGACTAGTTTCTTGCTCATCAGGTTTCCTAAAAAGCCATGAATTGATGCGTCTAATGGATGGGTTTGGTTCATTTTTGTATTTGACCACTTCCGGCGTAACAACTGAAACGGTTCTGGAACACTACCGATATTGACTAAGGGGCTGTCCATAAACCACGTGGTCATTAGAGGGGGGGGGGGGGTTCAGCCAATGACCATTTTGTATGGACAAATAAAAAATTTTGTATGGACTAATGACCACGCGGGGGGGGGGGGTTTGAAAAGTCCCAAAAAAATTACCACGTGGTCTATGGACAGCCCCTAATGTGGTGTGAGCCTATTTTCTTGTTAACCGTTCGTCAAGTTATCTGAAAAGCCGCTATCTTATGTATCGCATGCATGGGTTTGGTTCCTTTTGGCATTTGACCACTTCCGGCGGGACACCCTAGATCGGTTCCAGATAGGCTGACCAGATTTGTCCCGTTTAAATACGGGACGCTTGTTGAATACTCAAGAAAAATTGAATCAATTTCCAAAAACAAAACTGAATGTTGTAAATAATGCCATTTGAGCTGGAAAGACCGAAAATTTCAGCCATAAACATGCATAATGTGCTAGTAGCGAGTGTTTGAAAAATGTGCTGTCCCGTTAAATACGGGACGGATGGTCAGCCTAGTTCCGGAACACTATCGGTAGTCTTTAAAAAGATCTTAGATGTGGTCTGAGCTTATTTTCTTGCTAATCGTTCATCAAGTAATTTAAATAGCCGCTATTTAATGTGCTACAGGCATGGGTTTGGTTCTCTTCCACATTTGACTACATCCGGCGGAACACCCGGAACCGGTTACGGAACACTATCGGTTGATCCAAATAAGGTCTGAAACTATTTTCTTGCTAAAGGTTTATCAGGTTGCCTAAAGATCCGCGATTTGATGCGTCGCATGTGAGGGTTTGTTTAATTTTCATACTTAGCTACTTCCGGCAGGACATCTGGAACGGGTTCTATAACACTACGGGTTCAAATATGGTCTGAGAATGTTTTCCTGCCTACTGTTCATCAGGTTATCGAAAAAGCCGCTGTTTGATGTGTCGCATGCATGGGTTTGGTTCACTTTCATATTTGGCCACTTCCGGCGGGACACCGGGAACCGGTTCCGGAACACTACCGGTTCATATATGATCTGAGAATGTTTTCCTGCTTACTGTCCATCAGGTTATCGAAAAAGCCACTGTTTGATGTGTCGCATGCATAGTTTTGGTTCACTATCATATTTGGCCACTTCCGGTGGAACACCCGGAACTGGTTCCGGAACACTACCGGTTCAAATATGGTCTGAGAATGTTTTCCTACCTACGGTTCATCAGGTTATCGAAAAAGCCACTGTTTGATGTGCCGCATGCATGGGTTTGGTTCACTTTCATATTTGGCCACTTCCGGCGGAGCAACCGGAATCGGTTCCGGAACACTACTGGTTCAGATATGGTCTGAGACTATTTTCCTGCTTACCGTTCATCAGGTTATTTAAAATGCCGTGGTTTGATATGTTGCATGCATGGGTTTGTAACATTTTATATCTGGCCCCTTGCTGGGGTGCCGATTCGGAACACCTAAATGGCCATAACTTCGGAACGGCTGGACCGATCTGAACCATTTTCAATAGGAAACAATGGGACTATATACCGCATCGAATGAACCATCGGTCGTTGAAATCGGTTGATATTTACTATCTAAAAATGAGGTGACCTTTTTGTACACATACACACACACACACACGCACATACGCACACACATACATACACACACACACACATACACACACACAGACATCACCTCAACTCGTCGAGCTGAGTCGATTGGTATATAAGACTTGACCCCTCCGAGGGCTCTATAAAATTTTCGTTTTTGGAGTGAACATATAGCCTTTCGGTACACCTTGGTGTACGAGAAAGGCAAAACACAAGGTGTGATTTATCGATCTAAAGGAGTGTCCATTATGTAAGTCGGCTGTTTGTTCATCATATTATCGAAATGTTAAATTGTACGCATGTCCGGATTGTATGAACGAACAGCCAGATATTCGGGAACTGAAATACATATCGAAAAATCAGAAGATGTTGGTACTGTTCACGACACCGTGACGTGAAAACAATGATCAGTTGCCTCTATTGTAATCGTCCAGTATGCGAAAGGCATTATAATAAAAGAGAAAACTATCTAAAAACTCCATGGGGTACCAGCTTTCCGGAACAACCGGAGAAATGGCCGGTGCATCAGAAATCTCTAGAAACATGGTCTCTCTTGTTTCGCAAAATCATGAAGTTTGATATGTCGCAAGCTAGGTTTCAGAACCGGTCAGAAAGTGGCCACTTCCCTGGGGGCACCAGGTATCCGGAACATCCGGAGATGTGGCCAGTGTATCCGAAATCTCTCAAAACATATACTAATTGTCTTGCTTTGCAAAATCATGAAGTTTGATATGTCGCAAGCGAGGTTTCAGAACCGGTCAGAAAGTGGCCACTTCCCTGGAGGCACCAGGTTTCCGGAACATCCGGAGAAGTGACCAGTGTATCCGAAATCTCTCAAAACATGTACCAATTGTCTTGTTTTGCAAAATCATGAAGTTTGATATGTCGCAAGCTAGGTTTCAGAACCGGTCAAAAAGTGGCCACTTCCCTGAGGACACCAGGTTTCCGGAACATCCGGAGATGTGACCAGTGTATCCGAAATCTCTCAAAGCATGTACCAATAGTCTTGTTTTGCAAAATCATGAAGTTTGATATGTCGCTAGCTAGGTTTCAGAACCGGTCAGAAAGTGGCCACTTCCCTGGGGCACCAGGTTTCCGGAACATCCGGAGATGTGGCCAGTGTATCCGAAATCTCTCAAAACATGTACAAATAGTCTTGTTTTGCAAAATCATGAAGTTTGATATGTCGCAAGCTGGGTTTCAGAACCGGTCAGAAAGTGGCCACTTCCCTGAGGGCACCAGGTTTCCGGAACATCTGGAGAAGTGGCCAGTGTATGCAGCATCTCTAGAAATATGCTCCAATACTCTTGTTTTGCAAAATCATGAAGTTTGGAATGCCGCAAGCTAGTTTTCGAAGGCGAATTATAGGTTGCACCTCTATCTGATAAGGAGGTTACCCCAGTACCCACGGCCATAAATCCGGAACAACGGAAAAAATCGGAACCATGATGCCGGTTTCATAAACTAGAAGGATTTTGTGATCAACTGTCAAAATTTCACAAATTTTCGTTGAGAAACGGCTGAGAATCAGATTTTTAAAGTTTTGAAATAGGGTGCAAAATGAGGCACAGGCACATAGGTGTTAAGAAATCTCCAGAGGAACTCCTGGAGGAATCTCTGCATAAATTCCATGAGGAATCCCAGGGGGAATCCTTGGAGAAATCCCTGGAGGATTTTCTTGAAAAATCACTAGAGAGCTTCGAGGAAGAATCCCTGGAGGAATACAAGGAGGAATCTTTGGAGGAATTCCTAGATGAATATGTAGGAATTTTTAGATGAATCCCTGAAAAAATTCACAGAGGAATCCTGGAACAGTTCCTGAAGGAATTTCTGGAGGAATCCTTTGAGGAATTCCTGGAGGAATCCCTGGAAGAATTCCAAGGATCAATTTCTGAGGGAAATCCAGAAGGAGTTTCTGAAGAAATCCCAGTAAGAAGTATTGAAGAAATCGCTAAAGGAATCCTAAAAAGAAAATTCTTGGAGGAATTCCTGTAGCAATACATCCTGGAAAAATCCCTGAAGGAATCTAGGAAGCAATGCCAAGAGGAATTCGTAAGGGAATCTCTAAACAGTGCCTGGAGGAGTTTCTGGTAGAATTTCAGGAAGGATTCCTAAAGGAACCCCAAAAAGAGTGCTTGAAGGCCTTTTTAAAATAATCCCGGAAGTTATTCCTGAAAGAATCACAGAAGGAATTCCCGGGTGAATCCCTGGTGGAATTCTTGTAGTAAAATTTTCTGAATTTCCAGAAGCAAGAGACGCACCTGCCAAGGGCTAAAAGTCTCTATAATAAAGACAAATCAATCAATCAACTTCTGGAAGACATTCTTCGAACAATTACAGATGGAATTATTGGAACAATCTCTAGTGGAGTTCTGGAAGGAATATATGAAGAAATTCATGAAGAAATCTCTGAAAGAATACCTGCAGAAATACCTTAAAGGATCTCTGGAAAAAATCCCGAAGGAAACCGCGAAAACAGCACTGGATTAATTATTGGAAAAACCTCTACAGGTATCCCAGGACAAATCCTGAAAGAAATGTCTGGTGGATTCCCTAGATGCGTTCTTGAAGGAATCCCTCTAAGAATTCATGATGGAATCACTGCAGCAAGCTTTGGAAAAAATCCTGGCGGAATTGTTCATACGCATATAGTTAATCGAACTAGGAACAAATCTAAACCAGTTATTTTAATTCCTCAAAACTGCAATTCCGTTTTGCATATATACATATCGGGTGACCATGCCGCTTAAAAGTCATCTCAAGTCAGGCCCCCCTGGGCACCCCCCAGTAAAAAAAATCCTAGCTACGCCAATGCTTTGGATAATAGACCAGTGACAGAAGGTACCAGAAAATTTAAATGTTCGAAATGCGGGGCAACCAAAATACAAACTTCTGAGATAACCCCATCTGTAAAAAGTTGTTGAATCACGTGCCTGGCCGATGAACAGGAGTGTCAATCATATCCATTATTCTGAATTTCTATTCTTTGGATCTCCAACAGCGGAAATTCTTCCAACAGTAAACGGTTGGCCTATACGGAGGTTTTTTGCTGTTTGAACCGAAGCAATATTTTTTCATGCTTAAAGACTTTTTTACAACACCCATCACTGCCTTGTGTACATAGTTCTAGTTGTCATAAGGTTCAAGATTATTTTGGACATGGTTGTCAAGAACGTCGATTACAGTCGTCACAGCGGCGTTAGACCCAACTTAGACAGATCAATTATTGTCAACCGAAGCAATTAATTTTCTGTTCAGACACAGGCCAAATGGAAGTTGTTTGCCTAATTGTGCTGCAACGCAATCGTAATCACTTCGTTTCCTTTGGTTAACACAATCCATTAACTCCACACACCGAAAGGTTCTCACCTTTCAATGGACCCACCAACAGAACACACCTGTCATGCCATGTAATTAAACTCAATAAACCGCACCAAACTCGGCTCATTCAATCATTTAGCACATTATTATGAACTTTGCGGTTCTGGAGGTTGCTGTATACTCTCAGTGTGCAACAACAATGGCAAATTGAAACTCACTGAACTGCAAAAGGTGCACATATTCAAAAGATTAAATACATCTCATTAACCGTGGTGGTGGTCGGTCAGACATGCAAGCAAACATACCAACAGTCACACGTGTCGAACTCAACGCGGCTTGATTCGACAGACCTAACGGCCAAAGTGGTGGTTAACACCCGTCCATGACGGGTCCATGGAAGGTCGCACAGGTAGACGACCACCAGCCAGTCAGCCAACGCAACGACTCTGTGATCCAATGCAGAATATGGTGCATGCATGCAGCAGACAACACTCCAGCTTCTAGCGTGCACTTGCACTCGATCTCGGGGCTGCGCGTTGCGCTGACTGCACCACATTCATCCAATTACAACAATAGTTGCGCTTTTATTCGGCAATTAATTTTGTATTGTTGCATACAAAAAAAGGGCGGGAGCGAGAATGGATGGGGGTGGCGCGGCAGTGAATCACAGTCACGGCGGCGGAGAGCGGCGTTGGAGGTGAGCTGAAGAGCAGCTATCGCGACCGCAGAGTCTGTGTTTACTGACGCGTAATTATGTAATTATCCATTCACGCATATCTCACATGCATGCATGGGACTCTTATCACACCTCCCCGGCGGTACGGGTGACTGCAGCAAAGTGATATTGGTTCTAGTAGAATCAAAGCATTGCTTTGATGCCATTAGTAGGAAGCGTTCTGTATCAAATGCGCCACTGCACTTATGAGCTTATGAAAGTCCCTATGGCTGATCTTATTACTCCCACCTCAAAGCGTGACGTAATTTATAGACGTTTCCTTTATAAAGTATTCCCCGGATTAGTTCAGGAATTTCTTCAAAACTTCATCTAGAGATTCCTTCAGGAGTTCATCTGGATATTCCTCCATGTATTTTCTCGGAAATTCTTCCAGGATTTCTCCCAAAGATGCTTTTAGGAATTTCTCTACATATCTTCCTTAGAAACTTGTACAGAAATTTCTTTGGAAATTTCTCATGAGATTTTATCATTATACTTTACAGAAGTTCAAGTGTTTCATGTTTTCTTTAAAAAAAAAACTTTTACGACCCCTTGAGATATCTCTAATTAATTCCTAAAAAAACGTTATGAGAAACTATTGGAGGAATTGAAGGATAAAAAACCTGGTGGAGTTTCTGAAAAACAACTCTGGAGAGATTTTTGAAGTACTCTCTTTCTGAGTATTGTCTGAAATAATTTCTTCAGGAGCAAAAACTACAGACAAAGGTATTGGAGGAGTTCTTGAATAAATCCATAAATACATTCCTAAACGGATTCCTGGAGAATATTCTGAAGCAAACTCTGGAAAAACTTCTGGAGGAGTATCTCAAAGAATTTATCCCAATATGTCCGAGGGTATAAGTGGACAAAATCCCCTAAAGCATTTTCTTAAATAATCGCAAGAGGAATTTTCGGAGAAATCCCAGCATAAATGTGGAACGAATCTAGAAGGAATTACAGAATTCTGGAGAATGCTCTGTAGTAGTTGCATGAAGAATTTCATGAGATATTTCTGAAGAAGGGCCAAGAAATAATTCCAGGAGTGATTTCTGAAAGAATCCCTGAAAGAAACTCGAAAGGGATTCCTAGTGTCCCCGGAAATTTTTCTGAGAAATTCTTGAAGAAAGATCTCGGTAAATCTTAAGAAAAGTTTATGATGCAATCGCTGGAGCAATATTTGAGGAACTTCTGAAAAAAAAAAACCCTGGAAAAACTTCTAGAAGTTTCTCTCGAGAATTTTTAGAGGAATTTCTTAAGTATTGTCTGAGAGAACATCCGAAGGAAATCCAGGAAGGGACCTCTCGAAAAGCTCCAACAAAAATCTGAGAAATCATTCCCACAAAAAAAAATATGAAGGAATCGCTGATGAAATTTCGGGATGAAAATTCTGGAGAATTTTCCGCAAGAATATTTTGAGGAATTACTGAAAAAAAAATACTGAATTAAACTTTGAGGTGACTTCTGAAGCCTTCGTTTGATGAACTGGCCGGGGTTCTGCTAAACCGAACTAAGCGCCAAAAACTTTAGCCCAAGATAATTAAGCTTAAAGTTCACCCACTCACAAATGAACAACACCTAAGATTATTTGAAACTTTTCCACACATTTTTTACTTACAAGCCTTTATTAACCATCAGAGACGAAGAATAAATGAAAATTATTTGAAATTATTGATATAATTACATTTTATTTTTCAGTACTTCGCACTCAGTTCACTCTGGCTGAACAAAAACATTGGAATATGGTTTATAGCTCAGTGTGGCTGACTGTGATTCTTTGTTTCATAGAAAACCATTCGGATTGTGAAAAAAAAAAAATCTCGATTTTTCATCGTCTATGAAGTTGAAATCGATATCACTCACAATCCTTTACATGAATCAGAGAGGACCCGTATAATATGGTACCACGGAGGTCTCAAAAAAGTTTGAAATATGAACGGCGGAAGCCCTCCCAGCTTAGCCCTTCCCACCTCTGGTTTTCTTTTCATAGGCGGTGCATGTGCAGGCACAGAGCAAGAGTGATTATGTAAAATGATGTCCTTGCATGTCCTGAGGCCCTGAGATGTGAAAGTGGAACAATTTGTGTACTTCGAATTTATGCTGGTCGAAGAAAACCATGAAAATGATCTGCCAAAGTGAACTAAGACAAAAAAAAATCGAAAATATTAAGGAGATTCGAACTTGGATTATTTAAGTGATAACCAAGCAATTTACCTCTAGGTCATTTTACCTAGCTGAATGTCAGTCGTTAAGTCTGAATCAAGTTCTAAACATTCTTCTGTAGCATGGTTTTCGTGAAAACGCTATTTTTCGATCAGCCAAAGTGAACCAAGTGTTTGATATTTTTCAAGCTTTATTATTCTTATTAGCCTTGTTGTTCAATGACGGCTTCTGTGTTGAATCATCAGTATGAGGTATGTCGACATAACGCATTCTAAAATGCAGTGGATTTGGTTCGGTCTGGCTGAATGAGATTTAGATAAATGGCGATCAGCGCCATCGAAACATAATTGTATCCTCCAACATCCGCATTTCTAATAACGTGTTAAATTCTCTCATAGATTGTTACTATGAGTCGGTTAGAAGTTAGAAATTTGACGGCGATGAGCAGAACTTGAAATGTTCTTCATCTGGACCAAAACTAAAACATTTCGCTGATTCTATGGAATGGTTTACAGTTCACTCTGGTTGGATGCAATTTTATGTTTTGTATGTTCTGCCAATTAATTGTCTATAGTATTGTGTATAGGGCCCATATAGCCGAGGCGGTAAACGCACGGGTATTCAGCATGACCATGCTGAGGGTGACGGGTTCGATTCCCGGTCGGTCCAGGATCTTTTCGTAAAGGAAATTTCCTTGACTTCCTTGGGCATAGAGTATCTTCGTGCCTGCCACACGATATACGCATGCAAAATGGTCATTGGCAGAGGAAGCTCTCAGTTAATAACTGTGGAAATGCTCATAGAACACTAAGCTGAGAAGCAGGCTTTGTCCCAATGAGGACGTTACGCCAAGAAGAGAGAGAAAGAGAGATGTTCTGCCAGAAATTTTGAATTTACTCCACAAAGAGGAATCAGAATTACTGCATGTTTACATGGAAGGAGGATGATCAATTTCTTCATCCAATGGTAAAGAAAACTCAATTTTTCAAAAAATGGTCTTTGATTCGGTTTAGCAGAACCCCGACCAACTCTTCTAGAATCTGTTCAACAATTTCTGAAAAAATTGATTTTTTTTTGAAGGAATGGCTGGGTGAAAACTGCAGAAACGCTTTCAAGAATATCTTATAATAAGCATTCTGAAGAAATTTCAAGAAATAATCCTCGAATTTCTTCTGGTAATTTCTCCAAAAAAATGTTCTAGGCATTCAAACCAGAAATTAGAGGAAGGAATTCTCGGAGAACACCCAAGCTTCCCTTTGAGAATTTCTCCAGGAATTGCTTCATAAGTTCCTTTAGGGATTCCCACAAAAAAAGTTTAGCCTGGGATATCTTCGAAAATTCCATCTCAGATTAATTCAGAAATTTGGTCCTGGGATATCTCCTAGAGGATTCCCAGAATTCACTTTTTGGGAAATTTCCAGAAGCAACTCTGACGCGATTTCCAGAAGAAACTTCTGGATTATTCTTAGAAGGAACCTCTGAAAAACTACCGTGAGATACTTTTGGAGGAAATCCTGGAAAATTTCTAGACTTTTCTGAAGGGAATCAAGTAGAAGCTCTTGGAATAAAACAGCTCTCGGTCTCTAGTAGCAACAACCATCGCACTCTAACATTCTTTTTCCTTTCCAATTGACTGTAAGGACTTTGCCGGCGCCGGTATTGAACTGCCTAAATTGTCCTTTGAGAATAAGTGGAGTGTCCCAGCCCTTATTTAGTTGGATCGCAGTGCAATTCATCAGATTAGTCACGAAGAAGCAACCATCGACATGTACAGTCAGTCTAAGCTAAGTTAAGCTTAGGAATTCTTCCAGAGTTTTTTTTTTATTGTGTTTCCTCCAGGGGTTCCTACTAGCATCCTCAAGGTGTTAGTTCTGGAAGTCCTCCATGAGTTGCTTTTGAAAATCCCCCAGAAGTTCCGTCTGCAAATAATCCAGAGGTTTCTACTGGGAGCCCTCCTGGTGATCCTTACAGAAGTCTTCCGGAAGTTATTTCTGTTAATCCCCCAGAAGTTCCTCCTGAAAATCCTCATGGAGTTGCTTGTGGGAGTCCTGCAGAAGTTCTTTCAAGAAATCCACCAAGAGTTCCTTGTGGGAAACCTTCAGGATCGATAGAATTCCTTCAGAGGTTCCATCTGGAACTTTTTCAGGATAAATTGTTAAATCAAATCCTTGGATCTCAAACTAAGCGCATGGTCCCTGAAGGAAACAATTCCCAACAGACTTAACTTTTAATTTCCTACAGAAACCTCTAATGCTACACCAAATTTAGATCTTGCAACATATTCTCCTGTCTAAAGTGTTGAGAAAGGTGGTGACAAAGGGTATTATCGGCAGGTTTGTTCTCTTTGTCATGGGGGGCTTTTGACGACCAAATTATCTGAAACTTGGTAGTATAATTCAGCTTGGTTACGAAAGATTCTGAAATCAATAGGTTTAAAAAAAAAACCCTTGAAGAAGAGAACAAAACGGCCGAAAATACGTAAGTTCCCCTATGTACCTTTCAAGATCTATGTTTGGTGTACCTTTTATGTATGTGTTATATTATAGGGCTCTTCAATCCCTTCTATTGGGAGTATATTCTGTCAATCGAGGGCTTGATTATGCAGTTGTTCATTTACTCTTTACTTTTGGAAGAAGATTCTTTTCCCTTGACGCGGGTTTCGCGCAAGTGTCTCTGCTTGCAGGTCCGCACAATCCGTTTGGGCCCTTCATACAGGAGAATGACCGATCACTTAAAACAGCACAATCTTGATCAATTCGCTTTTCAGATTATTCCAGTGCTATAGGCAGATGTCTTGCTACAATATATGGTAGAACAAAATCATCATCATCATCATAAAAATGGATAAATGAAATCCCGGATAAAAATCCTGTGAGAACCTTCAGAAGCAAGTTCCTGGAGGAATAAGTAGATGAACATACTGGAGGAATCCCCGGAAGGATCGCCAATGCCCCAACAAAGCCCTAACACAATATGCTAATAAAATAAAAAAAATGGTTCCACTATGTGTTAGAGATTTCTCCAGGAGTTGCCGCAGGGATTCCTACAAAAGTAATTTTCTGATAATTTATTCTGGAAAATAATCCAGAAGAACTCATGTAGGATTTCCAGAAAAAGCTTGTGGGTGATTCCCAAAAGAAATTCTTGAAAGATTGTCAGAATGATTTCCTGAAGGATTCCTAGTAAAAACTTTTGTAAAATTTCCGGAACAGCTTTCTAGAAGAAACTGCTGGAGGATTCAAGACGGCACTCCTGAAAGATTCCCAGGAGGAACCCCCGATGGATTCTCAGAAGAAATGCTTGGTAGATTTTTTGGAGGAACTTTTGGATGATATCCATTTTTTTCTTTTTAGGATTTCTCCAGGAATTAATTCAGATGTGCCTTTACGGATTCCTACAAAAAAATTAGAGTGGAAGCCGTCCTAGAATTCATTCTTGATGAACTCCTGGATAATTTTTTGGAGAAACTGCTGAAAGGTTCTCTTGCAGGATTCCTAAAATGAACTTCTGAAAAGGACTCTTCCGGGAATTCCAATGGTTTTAAGAGACATTGTTGGTATATTTCTTCTTAGTAATGGGCATTAAAACTGTTTCAAAATTTTTAAATTCTGTATATTATGCATATTATGAAAAGTGGAACAGATCTCCATTTACACCGTATCACGGGGCAAGTGGGACCTATTCGGATTTTTTGTAATAATGGCTTAATATAGTTGCTGCATATATGTAAGGTAACATAAATTATAAATATGTTATGCGAATAACTATGTTTAGCGATTTATGTTGGAAAAGTTTTGTGGTATCGTGCATAAATTACGTAACACATATAATAACGAACCACTGAGAAAAAAAAATGATTTAACTCTGGCAGCTCGTGCAAAACAAATTGATTTTATTTATACAAAAAGCGCCCTAACGTTAAATGCCGAAAGATTTCCAAACTTACTTTTCATATTACGTAGTTGATGAGTCTCGCCAAAAGGTTTTTCAACATTAACAGATGTTATGATTTCCCTTACATAATATTACGATCATTAAATAAAGATTTTTAAATCGTAAACTCCGAATAGGGGCCATCCATTAAGTACGTCACGGTCCTAGGGGGAGGGGGGGTTTGTGAAAGTGTGACAAGTAATGAATTAGGTATAGGAAAAACCCGTACGAAGGGGAGAGGGGGGTCTGAAATTCCCAATTTTAGCGTGACGTACTTAATGGATGCTCCCATAAGTGGTTTTCCAATTTTTTGATACTTTATGGCCGGTTCCTTAATATTCAGAAAAACTCATTATGCAGCAAAAAACGAAAATTAATAGAATTTGCTTGAACTAAAATATGAAAAAATAGATAATTTCGAAAAAAAAAAGTTCTATCAAAGACTTCAACATTTTAAACAATAGCTTCATCATCAAAATAGAAGTAATTAAGTATAATTCAACGATTGATTACATAAGGCGCCGATTTTTACTTCACTTTTGTGTGAATTTCGACTTATGCTGAAGAAAGCGAGATCAAACTATGAAATTGTGTTTGTTTACTCTCATAAGTCTCACTTGCCCCAGATGCTGAAATGCACTGGGGTAAGTGAGAGCTGTTAACAAAAGGTAATAAATGCAAATTAATTACAGTTTTTTCGCTTAAAATAATTTGCAAGCACTCCAAATATTATCCTGAAACTGAAACAGTTTAACTATATTTGTTATTCTATTTTTAAACGACGAATGTAGTGGAGTACGTTAATCTCACTTAGTGAATTGAAAATTACATATGAACAACAATAACATATATGGTCTCTTTATGGTGAGAACAATAACAATTATTGAATTCAAAGTATCCGTTGGTGTGATACCTATGTTTTCTATAAAGAATGTTTGCCTTAAAAATAAAAAATAAAAAAAAATATAGCTGTAGGTCTCACTTGCCCCGGATTCTCACTTGCCCCGGGGTACCTTACACAAAACATATATTCACAGAATTGTGCCACCTCACATTTTTAAGGAATGGTGAGACCTTGGAGATTCTTAATAGGAATTTAGAGAAAGCCTTATGGAACCAAAGATATCTTGCGTCACCTCGCAATTAAGAGGACTGGTGAACCAATATATAATGTTACTTGCTTTTGATACTATGGACACGAAATATTGAGACAAAATTTTGTGCCGACACCAATTGTGACGAAACGTACTTATTAGGGAAAACAATACTGAAACACATTGAAAAAAAGAATAATGTGGCCAGCACCTTTCAGTGGCGGACTGTACAATAATATAGGAAAATTTTATTTTGAAAAAATGTGAATAGCGAGAATTTGCGCCGACACTTGAACTTTGCAATGCTTGTAGTGTAAATACACGAAAGATGAGTATGAGAAACATACACAAACAGATACATGATAGACAGAGTGAAAGAGATAATTTTCAAGATGTAACTTTCGACATTGACAAAAAAACCAAGTCGACACTCATGGTGACGAACTATACAAATTTGATCAAAATGTTTAAAAGATACATACATACATGATGAATAATGGTAATAAATAAAATAATGAAAATTGAGTCCACATACAGAAAGAAAATAACAAAGAAGCAACAAGGAACAAACTCACCAGATGAAAAAAAAAACCACACACACAACGACGCGTGGTCCGACGAACCCGAGTTATCACTTTTCACTGATGGCTAGGTGGCTACTTCTTTGTAGCACCGCCATCCTGAACGCCGTTTGCGAGGGAACAAGAAACTAGAAAAAAAGCCCACACACACGACGACGCACAGTCCGACGAACCCGAGCTATCACTTTTCACTCCCAGAAGGAACTCTCGGAGAGTTTCTAAAAAAAACCCTGAAGAATTTCCAGAAGGAACTTCTGAAGGATTACGAAACTTTCGTTTGAGAGTTTCTACGGAAATGGCCTCAGAATTTCTTTAAGGGATTCCTACTAATAGTTTAGTTCGAGAATTCTGTTCCGGATTAATTCAGGAATTCGGTCCAGGAATTGCTCAAGGAGCTCTTTGAAGGCGCTCATGAGGAACTCCTAGAATAGAGTCATCGAAGATTCCTAAACAGAACACTTGCAGTAGGAAATTCTAGATGATTTCTAAAGACGATTGAAAGAAACTAAAATCAAATTAAATGAATTCCGATAGGAACTACTGTAGGAATAAAAACACTTCCTGGAATCACAGAATAAACTGTAGGAGTTCCTATAGGAATTCCTGGATGTTTCCTAGAGGTACTTTGTTATTTTTCGGTCTTGCAGCCTTTGAAGTGCAATCCCAGAAGGATTCCTGACAGAATGCCAAAAGTTCCTTGTTGTTCACAAAATAAAATGTTTCGCATTTCATGTTATTGTTTTTGTTCAATTTGTCATTGTAGTTCCAAAGTATCAGAATATTGAACAGCTATCAAACTTCCCTTGTACTTGCCTTATGAACTAAAACCGATGGCTAACAGTGATATCAAACTAGCTGTCCCCGTCAAGCTTTGTCTTACCTACTACGATTTTCGACGTTTGACGCATATGAGACTGCCAAATGTTTAAATCCTCAATTTTGTATATAATCTTTGAGTCATAAACCTACTACTACCTATCAGATCGAAGGCTTTCAAAAGATGGCGTAGGTTATACCCATCGACACTGCTGAAGACACCATTCCCAAGTAACACAGAAAACATCTTTTAAAATCAACAATTTAAAAGATGTATTATAAATGTCCTATATATGTATTAGATAACATCTTGTGTTAAAATTAGGTTCCAATTATGTTTGTCAATTACAAACAACGCCATTACAATTTGTTTTGCTCATCCACTTCATTATGTATAAAATATAGCGAATTTACTTGTTAATAACATTACTAGAACACAAACAAATCGCGATAGAAAAAAAATCAACTTTCAATTAGAAAAACTTCAGTTGCGCTCGAGCGCATCAGCGCCCTGCTCCAACTGAAAGGCCTGAACGGCAGCAGAATCCAATCGCCGATCCACCTGCGTCAAGTAGAGTTTTACGCACTACAACAAAACTTTTTGACAGAAGTGCTCTGTCAGTAATGCTCTTTTTCTCCCTTCAGCATTTTATCAGCACCGATAATAGCTGCTGGTTACCGATTGCTGTATAGAATCATCCGCGAGTGGGCAGTGCACTGGGGTTTCGTGACAGAGGTCCGATGTACTCAATCGTGTATTCTCGTGCTGCTAGCCAATTGGAAAATAATTTCATCACTCGCGAATTATTCTGCACGCGTTGGCGCATGCGCTGATCAAGTTTATCGTCGACGATTATGCTAAAAATCACGGGAAAACTAAAAATTGACGACGGTGTTCAACAACAAATTAAATATCACGATGAATCACAATAATATTTTGACATTTTGCAGCACCCTAACCTCACTAAAGAATAGGTTATAATTTGGTTATTTCAATGTTGTAATGACTGTCCCAAAACAAAACTAGTATTTTGATATGCGCGTGTTGAATTAACGCTATCAAAACGTAATACAAAAGTTGATGACACATACCTCCACAATCCATTTTTGGATTGCTATCATAACGCAATTTCAACGTTGTTTCAACTTAATAATGATAATGAAAATTTGTAAAAATGAAAAAGTTTTGCAGCAACAGTATTGGTCAAAAACAAGTTTACATGTTCATAACTTTAAAAAAATGTGAAACAAAATAAGCCTTATTATGTTTGCGAATTAAACTGTTATCAATTCTCATTTTAAAATTTTGATAATGGCATTTCATTTGAGGCATTGTCTGTGATAACCATTGTAATTCAGATTGTTGGTTTTAACAAAATTGTGATTGTGATAGTTTATAGTATTTTGGACGGCACTGTAGGTCTTTTGAAAAATCTGCCATATTGCTTCTACGTATGGATTCACAATTAATCTTGAAAAATCAGTATTATTTGGTTGGGACATGTTACGTTTTCAGCTCTATTCAGTGGCGCATAATTTACGGGCGACTAAAATCAATGATTTCACGATAAATCTTGAATCGCACGAAAAAATATCTGTGTTACCATTGCGTAATGCCCATTTCAGAATTTGTTATCTGAAGAGCCAATGAATCCATCACTTAGAATTTGTTTTGAGGTTGAAGAAATTAAATGAATTCATAATCGTTTATTTTTCTGATGTGTTCTACATTTAACATTGATGATCTTCTTGATTGGTTATAATTGTAAGTAATATAACTTAGAAAAAGCTAAGCCTCAACATCTGCATATGGTATGTAATATAAGTGTATTTTCTAAGTTATATCACTTGAATGCTGCTCATTTTCAACTACTAAATATTATTGTATTATGAACGTATTTTACAAGTTTGCATTGTAGACAAATGACTAAATTACAACTAATAATTTTTCAAGCGTTTATTTGAACGTTCTGC
Organism: Aedes albopictus; assembly: GCF_035046485.1. Classification (NCBI taxonomy): domain Eukaryota; kingdom Metazoa; phylum Arthropoda; class Insecta; order Diptera; family Culicidae; genus Aedes; species Aedes albopictus. The sequence goes on along the minus strand of NC_085137.1, from coordinate 108,772,973 downwards.
AGACGTCACTTTTAGTACTACAAGTGTATTCGAATACATATTACACAACTTGTGAGATGTTTTATAAGCCGCCATTTTTTGCGCTGTTTTGATGATATAAGTGTTCGGATTAAAGTCAATATAACAAGAATAATACTCCTGAATAAGCATTATAAGTGAATTTTCAACTATTATAAAACAAGTTGTGTTACTTGGGTTTGCATTGCTCTCCTCATCCCTACGAGCTATCAATTAAGAGCGTGAAAATGTATAAATAAACCATTATTGTACCTTGGGAAAACCTAAAGCTAGAAGTAGTTCAAAGGAGTCCCGAGCTATAACATTGAATAATCCCATGAGATTTCCTAGGAGTATACATATGAATCAGAAGAAACTCCTAAAATAATCCGTGGACGAGTTTATGGGCGAATTCCAGTAGAAACTATTGGACCAGTACCTGGTTGATATTTTAGTAAAAATCTCAAAGAAGTGCCTGGAGAATTATTGGCAGTTTTGGTACATCTTGTTACAAGATTTATTTTTGTTTTAAGTGTTCTTTTTGAATCTTTTAATATTTCCCTAAGTGAAATTCACAGTTGTAGGGCTCTGGAGTAATAGAGCACCATGAGATCTCATCACTCTCATTTTGATGGGGGCAATGATTGACTACAGGGACATCAAAATGTAAACGTCACATATTGAGACCCAAATCAACAGGCCCCATAGGATTAGAAATGCTTAGACAAAACTTAAGCTACGAAAGTAACTAATGCTGCGAACAAAAGGCAACTTGCCAGAAAAAAATACGATTACAGGATGAACCGATGGACCAACAACCTGGGTTCGGAAATTGTTATCCACTAGGGTAACAGGGAAAAATATGTGTTCTGTATTGTACATGTCCAAATGTAATGTCCAATTCTATTACGCTTTTGTAATGTTCCACTTCAAGATGCTCCCTTTTAATATGCATTTGTAGCAGTGATTCAAAATTCAACCATCGCGCAGCAAAAACAACAATGTCGCAACCTGAATTTGTTGCGACATTCTACTCAATGCGACGTAGTTTTGTCTCAACTTGAACAGAGTAGGATAAAGATCATGCAGCACAAGTTTAGAGATTTTTAAGCCTTGTATTGTGATTTTCAAGCGGCATCTTCGAGTTGGTAAACACTGCAACGTTGCTGAAGATGTGTCATCAAAAAGTTTCGATTTTGGGTCGGTAATAATTGATTATTCACGAGCTGAAAAGTACGCAACAAAATCAGCTTCCGTTTTGTCTGCAACAAAAAAAAATCGAGATCATGTCATTATCTGTTACCAGTTGGGATAAAGAGTAATCGCTGCGCCTTCTTTGTTGCTTGTTTTGTGCCTCTTTTGTCTGACAATTCTCTTCACTGATTTGTAGTGGGGTATCGCGCTACTTGGGCGGTGGTTTTCTTCGTCTGTTATTTTCGTCTGTTTTCCACTGTAACTCGGTCAATTTTGAACCGATTGACTTGAAATTTTGTACACGGGTAGATACTATACCTATCTCACCGCATTCCAAGAATTGTGTCGATTGGTTCAAGATTGACTGAGTTATAATGGAAAACAGACGAATATAGAAGCCACCGCCCAAGTAGCGCGATTCCCTGCTTCATTATACTTTCGTAATAATCTTCCGTACGAACTCCTGGCTTCAAGAGGAACTTCTGCCACTTACTGTGTACGGAAATGAAGCTTCTGGCAATTACTTGTTTGTGATATTGAGCATTGCAAGGATTTTACGACGATCGTGCAAATGTTCAATCTTTGAAAGCACAATGTTCTTACATCCAACAACAAAGGAAACAGCACATAAACAAATCGATTAATCGAAACATCGCCCCAAACTACGCACCCGCTACAGAAAAACTGTAGTGGCGACTTCAACCAATGTATTGTTTCAGAAATGTATGCTGAAACCGGTGAGAACATTTTGTGGTGGGACATGTTTTTGCCTGTGCGTCGTATTTGGCGCAAGATCATCAATAACCTGAATTTACCGAACACAGAGGGCGCATTTTACCCCGTCTTCCCCTATGGACCCAGCTTCTTTGTGATATAAAGTCATGCTAATATATCGCAATCGTGTATATAGCTGTAGATGTAGATATTCGTTTGAATCGTTCTATTCTAGTTTCCTTTCCAGTTGTCGTTGTTGTCGTCGATGTATCGATGCAGAAAGATGCCACCCTTGACCAATTGATTGGAATCCGCAGTCGCGTGATACTATCTAGCGCGTTCTGTTGCGACCAGGTACCAGGTAGGGTACCAAGCCACTTGGGCAATGGCTGATATTTTGGTATTTTGATTGCATTGGGTATTTTGGGCTCTTTTTCGTTAACTCAGTCAATTCCAAATCAATTGACTTGAAATTTTGTTCACGGCTAGATACTATACGTATCTCATTGTAAATTGTAAATTGTGTCAATTGGTTCAAAATTGACTGAGCTATAGCCAAAAATAGAAGCCCTGCCAGATGATAATCAAAATCAGCAAGCCTTTGATGAGGGTTCCAGAGGAGGTTAGGGTACGTACAGTGTTGGTCAGTATGCATTATTACAAATTAGTTTTCTAAATATAAAAGATCAACTATATGTTTCATTTAGAAAACCAGTTTATTTTCACGGGATCAGAGATATACGTATGGCAATTTGTCAGAATTGAATCTATGATCCTATTTACTTATTAATTTTGAAATCAATTAGCGATAAAATATTTTCTTCCAAAAAAAAATGCGGTCTAGGTATATGAAAAATAATTCACACGTCAAACGTGGTTGAAAACTGCAACCGTTTTAACCAATATTGTACGGCAATTTAATAGAGCATGTAGTAACTACACTACTGGATTTGAGAATGCATCGATAAGCGCGAGTTCTGACCCTAACGAAGCATGTCAAGCAATGCATCTGCAAGCGACATGCGGTTTATTGACATTTCACACGAATGTAAAATGATTTTACGACTCGCAGGCTAATGCAATGGTACCTACTCTGGTTGGCACTACATATTGGCACTCAGTGCAGATTTCGTGCATTGGAAACACATGGTACATTAGTTGAGAAATGCTAAATGGAAATCGATTTTCGATTCGAATGTTCGGTTTGGTTGCTAGGTCGGTGGAAATGTTGTTGAGTGCGTGAAAAAAATCGTTAGACGAATTAAGACAAAAAGATAGAGACTTACTGATTGAGTGAAGAATGATATTAGTACATATGTGATATATTATGAATTTCATAAATGTCATTATTTGTTTTCCACCAAGACCGAATTCTTAGAACCGCATATCTCGACAAAGGTAGCATGTTATTCAAAATTCACACAAGTCCTCGTGTGCCAAAATTTCCAACTCGGCTGAAAGGCATTTCGCGTTGATTAATTGTCTAAACCCGACAGCGCACTATTATTGCACAAATTTATCATTTTCGCGCTGTTCCCACTGCTGCTGCTCAGACAATGTAACATCCGACCGTCCAAAGTAACTCTGTTTACTCTCTGTGGGTGGAAAATTAGTATCATCACCCTCGCATTGCGAAACGAGGAGTGACACATTTTACTCAAGTCATTAAATCCGACGAAGATTTACTCACGTTGTCAAAGCTATTCAATAGTCGAAACACCAAAGAATCCTAATGAATCCCTACAGCGTAATGGCAAATGTGTGACTCTCGCGTGATTTGCAACTGATGGCGACAAGTTTTTCGCGAAAATGAGAATACACAACACAGTCTTCTTGTTGGGGTTAAGACACCACTGACTGCCTGCTCCTCCGACATGTGCTTGTCAATGCAATCCGATCCAGACGTCGTCCTCCCGAAGCTGTCACAAAAGTTGACGAAATCTCTGCTCCGGTGAGACTCTGGGACGTAATTTTGGCAACCAATCATGTCGCTGGTGTGTTCATCCGTGGAAATTGGATCCAAAAATTAGTTCAAATTTTACTGACACTGATTGATACGCTTCAGACCCAGAGCCTAGACGTTTGTTGTGCAACTTGATGAGACACAATCGTCGTCGCAATGTGGCGAATTTCAATCAATGGGTAATGATAATATATTATCGCTCATTGTGCGGTTAAGTTAAAATCCAACGGCATGTACTCGATGCAAATGCCATCACATGTGCCAGCAACCTCTGTTCGGGAGTAAATTATCCGGGCTAATTTGACAAATTTACGACGTGAATCTCGTCTCGCTCCGTACTACCGACCATGTGGCGCGTTGTGTCTCTGCCAAAGCAATCAGTCGGAATGCGCCACTGAAATTACCGCGTGAAGAATTATTTTCACCCTTTCTTCAGAGTCAGACCGTGGATGCAGATATGTAGATGTAGGGTAGAGTCCATCCCATCAACAAGCGCAGCTCTACTACCCAGTAGTTGTTCTATTCGTCTCGCCTTTGACGACGAAGCCAGCTACCAGACCGTGGCATGTTTCTAAAACTGCCAACAACAAACAGCGAATTACTGGTTGCAATAATTTGATGGCAGCGGTATTCTTCTTCTACTGACGAGCATACAGCTACAAGACATTCACTGCCGCCGAGGTTTAAATATAAAACATCTCGAAGCACCCCATCTGCTGCACCATCAGTCAGTCAGTGGAGGAATCCCGATGTGGATGGCGATGGATGGATGCAGTTCGATTCGCGAATTGAGCGATAAACTGAACCATTTCAGCGTCGTCGTCGTCGTCGTGGCAACTCTGCGAGTGGGTTGTACTCAATTAGTTGATTATTCCTACGCGCGCCGCGCCGGGAGAAAGCTGGAATCGAGCTGAATTGGCTTGTAATTTAGATGCTGTTTTCGGGCGGTTGAACCCACGGTGGTCGTGCGGTGACAACCAGCGGGGACGATCGTGAAACCGTTGATTTCTATGCCAAAATGTCGCTAATAAATGAAACTCTAAATAATATTGCCTTCTCGTTACGTGATCATCATCGGCAACAGACGCTCGTTGATGTCGTTGTCTGGGACATTCGACATAGACGGAAGACGATCGCGTAATGTATGGACTAGCTGAGAGCTAGATGATTTATGAAGCTATCAGGTGTTCAACTCTGGTTAGAGTTCAGATCGAGATGCCCTTTTCGTGACGACTGAATATATTTGGTTGACAGCGAGGGCCTATCTATTGAGATTGATTGTTTGATTCTCATTGAAATTCTCGTTTCGGCTCGGTGAAATTTGGGCAACACGTAATACAGACCCCATTTCGGTCATTAGCCTTTTTCCACCAACTCCTATCCCTACCTGCTTGTTGCCTCGGCTGAGCGGCGAGCAACCTCAGGAAAGATCGGGTAACAAACCCCGGTGGGTACTTTGGTCGTAGGCTAACAGGGAAATGCATGCCTGAGCGTCTGTACCCCAGGTTAGGGACGGTTTACAACACCGTATACTCATCATATTAGAGGCGACTAGACGTTTATCAGCTGATCAACGTCTGAGTGTCAGAGAAGGACTCTAAGTTGAACTGTGCACCATGGTCCTCCGGAAAGTTAAGGGCTTAGTTCCCGGACCTGCCAGCCGACCGTAAAAAAACATTGCAACTGAAAGCCAAGAAGGAACTAATACAAACCAGGACCAGTAGCAACGATCTCAACCACAAACCACGACGTACCGAGATGAGAAACTCGGTACGTTGTGTTGCCGATATCTCAACTAAATCGTTGGGCTGCAAAATGGTGAGTCGGCAAGGAGTCTCCTTCACAAGTTCCTAACTCATGCTTGCAAGGGTCAATCGATGACAAATACCGCCTCTGGAGCCGATCTTCTGAAGGTGGCAGCCCTACAACGGTGAATATGGGACCTTAGGCCCACAACCTACTGTTCGCGAAACCTAAAAACCGTTACAGAAACCGGAAATGAAAGATTACGAACTAATTCAATGGAAACGACTTTTAGCGCGAAACAAAAACGGACAAGAATTGGAGCTTGGAGAATACCCAAGCCCAGCAGGGTAAACTGGCACAACTAGCCAATGAGGCATGCCTTATGAAGCTTGAGATCCTAGGACTGAGCGAAGTCCGTTGGGCGAACTTTGGAGAACACAGATTGGCGTCGGGTCAAATTCTGCTATACTCTGGTCTACGAGGTGAACACGCTCCTCGCCACCGTTGAGTTGGTTTACTGCTCAGCGCTCACGCCCACGCTGCGCTCATGAAGTGGGAACCTATTAATGAGAGAATAATTGTAGCCAGATTCAGAACACGGGTTCGAAACCTTACCTTGATCCAATGTTACGCGCCAACCCATGCTGCCGAAATACAATACGAATAGAACTTTCATAACCAATTGAATGTTGTTGTGGATATGGTTCCACAAGGTAATATCCCATGGGCGACTCCAACGCGAAGGTTGGGTCCGACAACACGGACTATGAGCACGTCATGGGACGCCATGGTCTCGGAGAAATGAGCGAAAACAGAGAACTGTTTGCAGAGTTTTGTGGCAACAGTGACATGGTGATTGGGGGGAGTGTTTTTACTCTTGACAGCAATTTTTTCGTAATATTTTTTTGTGATTCGGCTGATGATCCGATTGGTCCTACGCTACCCGGATATCAGGTATTGGAATGAAAAAAAAAGAGTTTTGAAAGATCTTGGGTCGAATATCCGTTTCGTTGAGTTTACGCGTATCCGGTTTGTTGAATTGGAGGCTGTTTCGGAAGATCCGGTAGTGCATACCAGTGTTCAATGAGCAGTGTTCAATAAGGAGGTTGACGAATAGTATTTGCGAAGTTTTAAGATTACTGGAAGTGATAAGTGTATAAAGACCTAAATCTTGCGTTTCACTATGTGCCGTTACAAATCATCCTGGGGAGGGAGATGGGATTTTTGTTTTTGTTTCGGATGTACCGGAATTCATTGGTCTGTGGTTCGTTTTTTGCGATCAACCGAAAAAGTACCTGATTTTTGAAGAAAAGAAGAAACCATAACAACTGAAACTACTGCCGTATTGTGTAACTCATTCTACTTTCTTGCGTGTTTTTGCACTTGAGAAGAAAATAGCTGATGGAGCATACCTACTTTGGAGAAGACAATGCTTGTCTTGCGAGGAGAATTCGGACCGAAATGGGTGAGAGCTTTCCAATATTCATCATGTAGTACAGTACCATTCATTTTCATTCTTTACACATGTGTATATTTTGTATCATATTCACACTCTGGCAGCACTGTAAGCTAGTACATAAACGTTTTTCTCTCTTTTGTGCCCTTTAATTTCAGTATTTTGTTCATTCAATATTTGTAAATTTTCCAGATTAGTTGTGTTTGGTTTTCACGATAATGATTTCACATAACATATATCTATTAGGAGGTTGCACGGAGGAATTATTGAATTTACAGATGGAATCCGATGAGTAGAATGCGTAACATAATAATAAATGGGTGCTTCTATCTCAACAGTTGTGATAAATGTAACGCTCCCCTCTTATAACAAACCATACGGTAGCAACCTTGTCTAACAAGGAGAATTTCATTACTCATTGCTCATCGCGTAAGTGTCGATACAGGTCCGCCATACCTCTTCTTGGCCCTTCATTCAGAGGGATATTAATTCAAATGTAATGATATTTGTCTTATTGGAATTTCATGCAGAACAAGACCAAAGCTAGAATGATGGTTACCTTCATAAACACATACATAATAATATTTTACTCTATAACCTAGGTCGTTAAATTACTCATACTCATTCAAATCACATAAAAGTTATACCTTACATTATTTCGCTACATTACATTTCATTAAATTATATTTTTATTATTATTGTACTGATTATACCACATTGGAATATTATATTTCATCATGATAAATTTAACTTTTGACTAAATTTAACTGGAGCATCCTTTGGAAGAAATCGGTTAAGGGGACATCCATTTAGTACGTCGCGATTCTTGGGGGGGGGGGGGGGGGGGGGGTGGGTTTTTGAAAGTGTGCCAAGCAATTTATTAGGTATAGGAAAAAAAAAACCGTTCGAAGGGGGAAGGGGTGGAGGTCAAAAATTCCCAATTTTAACGTGACGTACTTAAAGGATGCTCCCTAAAGAGCATTTCATTAATGTATGTATGTATGTAGGTAGCCACCATCCTAGCTTGAGTCTTGCTCTGCATGCAGTTCCACCTAACAGCAAAGATCAATTTCATTACCACACTGACTTCAACCCACCACTGCATGAAGGGCCAAAAGGGGGTGTGGCGGACCCGTAAGTAGAGACATTTACGCGAAATCCGCGGGATAAAGAGAATCTCCTTCTAACAGTATGATCCAACAGGGTGAATAATGAAATTTACATTACTTGTCAAGCTTTCTACGGGATGGTTTCATTAATTCATTTCATTATTTCATTAAGGCCGTTACAAATATTTATTTCACTTTTTGTCCCACCACTCTTTGACTGGTCGAGGGGGGGGGGGATAAAAATAATAAAGCATTTAATTTGAAAAATATTTAAAACTCATCGGATTTGTTAAAAAGTTTTGAGCAAGACCCCAAATTTTGATAAATATTTTTTTATCTGCCCCCTCAAAATGCTAAATCCAGCCAAAAATTTTTGAAGGGGGGGGGGGAGACAAAAAGTCAAAATAAAATTTGTATCAGCCTAATTCACAATAATCCAGTGGCATAACTCATACTTAATTCATGACCATTTCCGTATCAAACTTCCTACTTCTTTCTATTTACGAGGGCGCCGGTGAGTCGCTGGCATCTCGATAAATAGATATCATCCCTTCGCTGCTATCCCTTCCCATCCACATAAACGTCTTTCTTTTCGCTTCAGAGAGCGAGCAATGGCGCTTAAGCCTAGGCTTGTTAGCCAGGACACAGTGAAAATGCCTGTGCCCCATCCCGGAATCAAAAACGCCCATTGAGTGACAAAATTTCTTAGCCATGTCACTCCCAACGTTGGTGTTTAAATATACTAAACACTTACACTCACACCAACACATCTCCATGATCTACCCAATTACACTTACACAATCTGCATCTTGTCGCATCACTCGCTTATAGTGATTCCCAAATCAACCCATTCCAAATATCCAACTCCGTGCCACCTATGGGGGCGCCGGTGAGTCGTTGGCCTTTCATAAAGTAGGTGTAATATCATCACATCCTTTCCTTTCCTCGTAACGGTGAAGATGGGCGTGGCCGGCAATGGAAGTTCTCATGACTTTTTTGCTTCAACCTCTAATTGGATAGCTGTTCCTTCCCAAATAGCATTCCATAAGCAATTAGAATAGGAGTGTTAAAGTTTAACCATGCCAACTTTCAGTATTCAACTAGGTATGCAATCTACGAATTACTCCGTTACCACGCAACGCAACGCAACAATGACATGGTGATTGGGGGATCGCTCGAACAACCGAACAGTGCACAAAGTGACATAGGTTTCCATTGAAGGCGTCATGTATAATCAAATCGACCTCATCAGTATCAGCTGGAAATGGAAATGGAGCCTTCTTGATGTGCGTCCAACCAGCATCTCTTAATCGGCGAGATCCGGCTGCGTATTGCGGGGTCCATCGTCAGGAGGAGAAAATCGGGCGTCGGATCAACACACACCGACTGGAGGACGCTGCGGTGAAAAGATCCTACATCGGGGAGCTAGAGAACCGTGCTGCGGACATTCCAGCAGGTGGAACCGTAGAAGATCGATGAAGCGCCGTCAAGAACACCTTCATCGTCACCAGCGAGAATAATTTGGATGAGCTATGCACCCAAAGAAAGTGGATCACAGATGATACCTGGAAGAAGATAGAGGAGCGAAGGAACGCCAAAGCCGCGATAGAGCGAGCGAAAATACGAGGAGCCAAAGCCGTAGCCCGTCAGCGTTATTGGGCTCTCGAGAAGAAAGTGAAACGCTCATGTAGACGGGACAATAGAGCGTGGGCGGACTCCCTAGCCGACGAAGGCGAGAAAGCCGCAAACACCGGCCACATCCGTCTTCCCTACGATATCTCACGTCGCCTTAGTGGAATCAAGATGGATGCTACGATGCCCGTGAAAGACACGTCTGGACAGCTATTGACCGACCCGACTGACCAGCTGAAACGCTGGTTCGAGCACTTTGGAAACCTTGTTCAAGTGTCGGCCACGCCACCAACACATCAGCATGATCCGCCAAGGGTTCACCGCATTACCCGCGTCACCACTGAAGCTCCGATATTGCAGGAGATAGAAACAGCCATCCGTAGCATGAAATCGAACAGGGTTGCAGGGGTCGATCGCATATCCCTTTCGTGACGAACCAGCACAATCGTGCTGTTTTTCGGCATTGGTTTTACACATTTTTTTCAATTGTTTTTTACTCAAAATATGTGATGTAAATATTTTTTATGATCGAGTTATTACTCTAACTTGTATTTCTGAGCCTCAGCTTTGATTGGAATTGTTTATAAAAAATGCCACGATAAGTTAAACAAAAAGTAAACAATCACCCTAGAAGTTGAAAAAAGTTTATCTGTCGTATTTTTATAAATATTTGTTTAATCCAGGGGGTGAATTCCGGCGCACAGTTTCTTCGAAGAGAAGAAATTTTCTTCCATTGCCCACCAGCAAGGAAATTTTCTTCTCTTAGAAGAAAATGTGCGCCGGAATTCGCCTACAGGTATGCAGAGATAAAAATCGATAGAAAAAGAGTAGTTCTGCAAAACGGCGAAGAAAAAGTGGTGCTTTGTTGAAAGCCGCAAGATTTCTGGGTGGTCAAAGTGGGACCAGCACAATTGTGCTGTTCCGTCCCCAAGGCGGTCCAAGTTCCATCGGTAATTGCCTATTCTTAGGCGTTTTATGGTATAGAAGATTGATTTTAATTATTAAATCACTACAAAGTGTTAGTTTGTAAAAACTTAGACGTATAATTTCAACTCTAGGAACACGATTTCAGCTTGTACGAGTTTTTAATGGAACTTTGAATATTTGGGTGAAAAATATTACTCCATATTATCGAAATCATGAATGAGATTGGAACAGGGATTTGCTGTTCTTATTATCTTCTTTTTGTTCACTTCTATGATTTGAGTACCCTGTCAAGCTGATCTCGTGTTTCTAGATTTAAAATTATATGTACGTTTCTACAAACTAACACTTTGCAGTGATTTCATAATTACAACAAATCTTCTGTACCAAAAAACGCCTAAAAGTAGGCAATTGTTAGCAATTACTTAGAGAACATCAACCGGCTTGAGGACGGACCAGCACAATTCCGCTGGTCCCAATTTGAACCCAAAAAGTGCATAGGTGGATAAAGTAGCCGAAGTAAAGAAAGTTTTATTCTAGAGGACGTTAAGTTTATAAGAGAAAATTTGAGTTAATCATTCTTTTATGGTCCGTCACGAAAGGGATATCAGCCGAGATGCTCAAAACTGACCACGTAGTATCCGCACAACTGCTGCATCAATTATTCTGCAACACATGGGAAACCGCAACATTTCCGGTCGACTTGATGCGATGTGTCTGAGTAAAGGTACCCAAAAAGGTGACCTGACTGTATCCAATAATTGGCGGCAAGGATGGGAACACTCACTTGCAGAGCGATACACTCACTTGATGTTTTCTCAGCTCAGAAGCGTGCAATCAAGAAATTGTATGGACGACTTGTGCCTTGTGGTTTTGTCTAAAAGTTTGCCGAATAGAGTGGGGGTCGCACACGCATACCGAAGTCATGAAGGAGCTGCGAAGGCAACTCTCCACGAGGTGAGTGTAAATTACACTCACCTCGTGGAGAGTCGCTTTCACAGCTCTGTCACGACTTTGATATGCGTGTGCGACACCTACTCTATTCGGCAAACGTTTAGACAAATTCACAAGGCAAAAGTCGTCCATACACCATTTCTTGGTGGCACGCCTCTGAGCTGAGAAAACATCAAGTGAGTGTAATTCTTTGCAAGTGAGTGTTCCCATCCCTGATTGGCGGGGTATTGCGCTGCTGTGTATCGTTCTCAAAGTCCTCTGCAAAGTGATCCTTAACCGGATACAGGAGGAGATTGACGCAACTCTCCGGCGATAGCAACCCGGATTCCGTGCCGGACGATTTTGTGTGGACCATACTGTCACGCTCAGTATCATGTTGGAGCCAATCAATGGATTCCAAGAATCTCTCTACCTGGTGTTCATTGATTACAAAAAAAATTTTCGACCGTCTCAATCACGGAAACATGTGCGCAATGGTCTCTCTGAGAAAATCATCGGCCTCATTGAAGCACAATACAGGGCATTTTCGTGCAGAGGGGCTGTTCATAAACCACGTAGACCAAATTTTGGCCTTCTGAGACCCCCCTCCCCCCTCGTAGACTTTTGCCCACACAAAAATTTTGAAATTTGTATGGAGCGGAGACTTCGGCCAGAACCCACGTCCCCCCCCAAGTTTTCGTGGTTTATGAACGGCCCCAGAGTACTGCACAACGGTGTTTTGTCCGATCCCATCCGGGTCGTTGCTGGAGTGAGGCCAGGATGTATCATATCACCGCTGCCGCTCCTCATCGTAATCGGACCGCTGATACGAATGCACCACGGGAATGGTGTAAAGTATCACTAATAAACAAACAAACATCGTAATCGGAAATACCGAACCATCCTCAATTTCTTTCATGAAATAATGATTTACTGCGTAGCGGAAAAAAATAGCCCGCAAATTTGAGCGCGCTATATTTTAAAGAACACTTTTTTTAATCCGAACCGTTGTACAAATTTAACACTTTCCCCGCCATGTGAGGGGTTTGAAAACTTGATAACTTGATTGCATATAATACATGGAATTTGTATTTTCAGTTTGAACTTAACAATCATCGAGACAACCCCTTTGTTTAGTGGATTGAAAATAATCAGGTCCGTAAAAATACATTTTCAGAGCAAGTGTAAATCTCTGAAACCATAAAATATCCACAAATTTGCGTGTAACTTGTATTCATTGTGACATCCTCTTTGTTAAAATAGTTTTCAAGAACAATTGAAAGAGTTATAAATACTTAAAATTGCATATTCAGGACTGAAACTTGGAATATGGTGCGAGCGAACTTCGATTTTTCTCTTCGGGATTCTGGTGCTTGCACCAAAATACGATTTCGAATGAATTGATAATATATCTGTTGAAAGGAATTGTGTATAAAGCTCAAAATTTGACTTGCGTATAACCAACATTTTAGTAATCAGTCAAAATTTCAGGAGTTGCTTCGCCATTTTTTTTTTTAATATTCTTTCAAGCATTGTTTTGTTAATGTCAACAATTCTATTGGTATTTGCTTTTTAAAATTCTCCAATTACTCTTCAGGAAATTCTTTTGGGAATTCTTTTATTTTGTAATTCATTCAACAATGACTCTGGGAGGAATTCCTCACATTTTTTTTAGAAATGTCTTCGACAAATCATTCTACTTTTTTTTTTGGATTTTCGTCGATTTTTTGGACTTTCATTATCTATACTTCGACACGAATGCCACTCTAGTGGTAAAGTGTCTTTAATAAACTAATAATAATAATAATTATCTATACTATCCGGTATTCCTTCGCCAATTTCTTCGGAAATTCGTTTTTTAATCGCTTCTATAATTTTAATGAAAATTCTTTAGACAATTTCTTCTAGGTTTCTTCAGTAATTATGTAAAGAATTCCTGCAGCAATTCCGATTGGAATAACCTTCGGCAATCCCGATGATACTTGCATTGAAAATTTATTTGGGAGTTTCATCAGCAATACCTTTGGAAACTTTGAAAACTTTATTATTTTGGGAACTTCTTCGGTAAGTCCTTTGGAAATTGATTCGGCAAATTTCTCAAAGATTTCCTTCGAGAATTTATTTGAAAAAAAAAAACTGACGGTTCTTTAAAAATTCTGTCATAGTGATACTACGGCAATTAGTTTTGGAATTATTTCCAAATTTTATTCAGAAAATCCTTTTATGATTTCGGGAAATTCTTTAAGAATTTCTTTGTAAATTGTTTTGTGAATGTTTGTGGAAATTGTTATAGAATATATTTCAGCAATTTATTTTGAGATTGGATTTGACCAATTTTTTTAAAAAGCCTTAAAATTTTATTCAGGAATTCCACTAGTAATTCTTATATGAATTCTTTTGGCAAATACTTTGAAAGTTCTAGGGCAAATGTAATGGAAAATTATCCAGCAATTTCTTTGGGAATTTGTCAGGAAGTTTTTCGTGAATTTCATAGGATTTCCTTCGAGCATGCCCAGTTTAGAATTTCTGAATTTCCAATTCAGCCATTTCCGGAAGCAATAAATATAACTACAATTCAATCATAAAAATATCAAAAGTAATAACGATAAAATAGCCTGAGAAATTTGCAAAATGATTGAAAAAGTAATTGCTGAAATAATTTCAGAGGAATAGCCATTGAAATTCTAGAAAAACAATTCAAAGAAATTGCTGATTAAATTCCAATGGAACGACCGCAGAAATTAAAAAAAAACAACCATGCCCTCAAAGAAATGGCCATACTGCGGTCTAGCGAATACGGAGTCGTGAGTTAAAATCCCTCCAGAATGAGATTTTTTTATCTCACGATTTGTCAATTCTGTGCTTTCTCTGTCTTTCTTCTCTTTCTCTTTCTGGCAACATTCTGTGCTTTCTAATTATGTACAAGTTTTTCTCGTACATTCCTATAGGATTTCACTAGGGATTTCTCTAGTAATACCCGCTAGCATTTCTCTTGAAATCCCTACTATTCCCGTTTAGGGATTCTTGTAGAGATTTATATTGGAATTCCTTCAGCTGGAATTCCTTGAAGAAGGCCAAGAGAAGTTCCGTGAGTAATACCATGATTTATTTCTAGAGTAATCCATGAATAAAAACTCTAGAGGAAATACTGGATGAGTCTTTAGAAAAATCCCTGGAAGAATCAACGACATTTCTGGAAGTATCCTAGGAAAACTGCCTAGAAGAATTCCAGCAAGAATGGCAAGAAATCCCTAGAGGAATTCCTGCAGGTATCGTAGTAAAAATTTCAGGAGGAGACATAGGAAGCATTGCTGAAACAATGATAAATATTTGGGGATATCCCAGGAATGAAATCCTTTAGGACTTCGAGGAGGATACACCAAAGGCAAGGCTCATAGGAAGATTGCCTTGAATAATCCCAGCAAGTTTTTCAATAAATCCCTGCAGAAATTCTTAGAAGAACCCCTAAACGAATTTCGGGAGGTATTACAGCAAGAATTTCTGGATGAGTCCTAGGAGGAATTGCTGGAAGAATAACAGCAGGAAAAGCTTGAGAAATACAGCTGAAATTCTTGCAGGAAGACCAAGAGGAGTTCCTAGAGGAATTCCATGAGAAATTTATGAAAGAATCCTTGGATAAAATATCTTGGATAAAAATTCCTGATGGAATCACCGGAGAGCTTCTGAAGAAATCACAGAAAAAATATCAGGAGATATTATTAGAAGGATTCTGGGATGTATCATTGTAGAAATCTCAGCAGAAATCCTAGGAGGAATTGCTGGAGGGCACTATACAGGAATTTCTAGAGAATCCCCATCAGGAATGCCTGGGGGAATCCAAAGATAAAAACCTTGGAATACCTAGAGAAGTTCCTGCGAGAACCGATAGAGCTATTCTGGAAGAGTCTATTGCGAAGGCCCTGAAGGAATCGCAGGAGCAATTTCTGAAGGAATCTCAGGAAGATTTCCCGGAAGACAATGCTAGGATCAATTTGTATAGGAATCACTAGAAGAATTTCTGGGCATATCATAGTATGAATTGTTGGAGAAATTGCTGGAAGAACCGCAGGAGAAGGTGTTTGAGGTATTCTTGGAGGAAGGGCAAAAATAGTTTCTGCAGGAATTCCATGAGTAATTTCTGGAGGAATCTTTGGATAAAATATCTGAAGGAATTCCTGGATGAGTCCATGGATTAGAATAACCAGCCACAGAAATCCAATGTCGCGACTGTTCGTGTGACTAACATCTAGTTTGCCTCGCCCTTACAGCGTCAGTAGCGGTACTATAAGTGTCAAATAAATTTTGTTTACCAAAACAAAAGGTCCTCTGCAAGATGGGCACTTAAACATAATCAATTATTTCAACCAAAGTTATTAAAATAATTAAATAGGAAAACTGAGTACAGCGCCATTGGCGTTCTAGTGTATTTCTATTGTCCATGGAGAAATCCGTGGTAGAGCAATCAAAGGAATGCCTGCAAGAATTCCAGGAAGTTTGCCTGGAAAGATCCCAGAAAAAGCCAGCAGAAAGCTCTAGAAAAATCCGTAGCATAATTTCTGAAGCACCACAGTTTGCATTTCTGGAGGACTGGAATAACCGCAGGAATTGTTTGAGTAATCCCAGCTGAAATATCTGGAGGAATTCCTAGAACTCCAGGAGATATCATAGAAATAATTTCTACAGATATCCTAGAATCAGGAATGCCCGGGTATCCTAAGAGAAGTTCCCCTAACAAATTCCTGAAGGAATACCTACAGTTCTCCTGGAAAGAATTGGTAGAAGTATACTGGAGGAATCCCTGATGGAATGGCAGGAGGGATTTCTGGAATCTATGGGAATCTCAGAAATATTTCCCAAAAGCATTGCAGCAAGTAAGTATGCCAGGGGAAATCCCTAGAAGTATTTCTGAAGGAGTCCTAATGGGAATTGCTTGAAGAATCCCAGCTAGAATTCATGGAGGACGGTCAATAGAAGTTTTTGGAGAAATCCCCTGTGGAATTTCTGGAAGAACCTCTGGAGGAAGTCCTGGATATTGCCCGTTGTGAAGATTTATAGATTCCGACGCAAATAAATTATTAGGGTCATTTTCAGCGTAGGTGCGTTATAAATGTGTGTTTACAATGCAAAACTATCATCACATGTGTACCTAAATAACAACACAGCGTAAAATATTAACCAGGACGAAGTCTGGTACGCAAGAAAAATCCACGCAACTAATTTTCGCGCAGGAGTCTAAACAGGTTGTATCCCCGCAATAAATCATTCAAAAAATCTCTGGAAGAATCATCGAAGGGATTTTCAGAAAAAATCCCAGGGAGATTTTCAGGAAGAATTTCCGGAACAGCTTCCCTAGTAGAATACCTGAAGGTACCACAGTGAGAATTTTTGGAGGAGTTCTTAAAGAAATTGCTGGAAGAATCACAGCAGGAGTTGCTTGAGGAATCCTAGCCACAATTCCCCGAGGAAGACCAATATAAGCTCCTGGAGGAATTCCATGAGAAATTTCTGGAAGAATCTCTGAATAAAATCTCTGAAGCAATTCCTGGAAGAATCACCGGAGGAACTTCAGAAAGAATCCCAGGAAGATTGTCTTGAATAATTCCACCAGGAATTCCTGAAGGAATCCAAGTAGACATTTTTAGAGGAATCCCTAAAAGAATTCCGAGAAATATCAAAATAAGAATTTCCAAAGAAATCCTAGGGTAAATTGCTGGATTAATCTTTGCAGAAATTTCTAGTATTTTTTTTTTCCTCCCCTGTTGGGGAAATTAAGCCACTGCGTCCAATAGGCTGAACTTTTGTGGCATGTCCCGTTTTGATATTCGCATCTAGCCAGCTAATTACCATGTGTCAAGTAATCAGCTACTGCCACGGCGCGTCGTCTCCCAGTCAGGTGCAATGGAATTGATAAACTCCAAGACCTTCCCAGGTTTTGCAGACCAGATCTCACTGGGTTGCAAGCAACCACTATTTAGAAATCTTTGTCTGCCCGTGTATAAAGCACCACAACTGCAAAGCAGATGTTCCGAGGTTTCACGTTCCATATTACAGAAACGACAGATATCACTCTGAATATGGCCTATATTTTTCAAGTGATACCTGCTCGGGCAGTGTCCAGTTACTAGGCCAGTGTATGTACATAGAGCTCTCTTGTTGAGCTCTAAGAGCTTTTTGGTTTTATAAGCATTTGGTGTTATAAATCGTTTTGACTGATTGCAATTTTTGACATCCATCCAATTGGATATCACCCTCTGCTCAGCCCAGCGTTTCAGATCCATTTTAATTGTACAGTT
This sequence comes from Aedes albopictus, assembly GCF_035046485.1. Classification (NCBI taxonomy): domain Eukaryota; kingdom Metazoa; phylum Arthropoda; class Insecta; order Diptera; family Culicidae; genus Aedes; species Aedes albopictus. The sequence continues at coordinate 108,755,012 of NC_085137.1, read as the reverse complement.
TGATATACCACAGAATGGTTCTGGGCCAGCAAACTGTAAATTGGAACCATTTTTAGCAAGCTCGTCTGCCATTTCATTCCCTTCAATGCCACAGTGACCTGGAACCCAGTATAAGTTTACTGAATTCCCTTGGCACAGCCTGCGCAGTGAAAGAATGCATTCCCAGACAAGCTTTGAAGTACATTTGTAAGCGCACAATGCTTTTAGTGCAGCTTGACTATCTGAGAAAATGCAAATATTTGCATATCTGTATTTTCTCTCAAGGCAGATGTTTGTGCATTTCAAAATAGCAAGAATCTCTGCTTGAAACACCGTAGGATAGTGTCCCATCGCCACTGAAATTTGTATTCCAGGGCCGTAGATTCCTGCTCCCGTTTTTATTCCAACTTTTGAGCCATCTGTATAGAATTTGATTGATCCTTGACGAACAGTGGGACCTCCGACTTCCCAATCTGCACGAGTTGTGTCGTGCAACTTGTAAGGAACATCATGGTTCTCCACAGGTTTCATCCAGTCGTTAATCATTTTCATTACTGGCCTATTTTGGAAATATTGTGAAATGCTCAGGTGACCTACAAGATCACCTGGCATAAACTTTTAAACTCGTTCAAGCCTCAGCAATTCCTTTTCTGCTTCTAATTGCACGTATTCGTGCAAGGGTAGCAGATTGAGAATCGCATCTAAAGCTTTTGATGGTGTGCTTCGCATCGCTCCTGTAACAGCAATGGACGCAAGACGTTGAATTTTCGCAAGCTTTGATTGCGTGGTAGCCTCTTTTGTTTTTGGCCACCAGACAAACGAAGCATACGTCACTTTTGGGCGGATTATGGCAGTATAAATCCACATTATCATTTTTGGTTTCAAGCCCCACTTCCTGCCAATAGTTTTGGAGCATAACCAGAACGCACTTGTTGCCTTACCGATCACGGACTCAATTTGAGCATTCCAGTTCAGTTTAGCATCCAGTATCAAACCTAAGTATTTGACTCGATCACTAGGATGGATTTGTATCCCTCCAAGCCGAAAAGCTTTAAGATTGATCTTCCTTCTCCTAGTGAAAAGGACAATTACGACTTTTGACGAGTTGATGCTAAGGCCCTCCTTAATACACCATGAATGTGTATAGTTTAGAGCCCTTTGCATTCTCTCCGAAACAGTTTCTAGTATATACAACCCCATCTGGACTGCCTGGAGAATTCTAAGGGAAGTTTATTGAAGAAATATCGGAAGGAATCCATAAAGGAAGCCTAGAGAAATCACTGTATGAATAGATAGAGGTAGTACTGGAGGAATCCATGGAGAAGTCTGTTGATTGAGGTATATAAGTATTTCCGGGTGTGATTAAGTTTTGTTCAAATGTAGCATTAAAAAATATTAGAATTATTGTGGTAAGTTTTAAATTTTAGGTGACTGTCAAGGAAAAATTCTAGGGAGTGCCAAATTTGTTCTAGGGGGTGCCAGGCACCCCTGGAACCCCCCTAGCTACGCCAATGACCAGAAGGTGGCCAAAGCCGGAAGGATACGGTGGGAATGACATGTTGCAAGAATGCCGGGCAACAACCTTGCAAAGTTGGTGTTGGCAACTGATCCGGTTGTCACAAGAAGGCGTGGAGCGCAGAGAGCACGAAGGGCGGACCAGGTGGAGCGTGATCTGGCGAGCATTGGGCGTGATCGATGTTGGAGAGCGGCAGTCACAAATCAAGCATTGCGGTGTTCTGTTGCTGACATGTGGTGTCTTTATTGTGATACATATTGTGTAAATAAATATATGTATGTTTGCTTAAATAAAATTAGTTTTTGTTTGTCAAATATGGAAGATATTCAGATTCTTTATTTTTGAGACCTAGATAGTACTGATAGATAGTGTATTCGAGGTCACATGATGATTGTTTGTAAGCGTATATGTCATAAGCAACATGCCGTGGTGTTGTTTTTGGGATGAGCAACATGTATGTAACTGACACCACAAAATGACAGAATGGCAATTAACCTTCGTCTAAATTGTAATAACACTTCTCTAAAATTTAATGTATGTTAGTAAGGCTGTTGTTGCCAACGTTGCTCTATGATCTAAAATAGAATCGAAGACCATTCGCACACTGTAAATCATGCTCACTTGCTGCTGCTAATCAGTTCAAAAAGTCGATTCATGGTAGTTTGTTTCCACTTCGCACTGCGGGGATTCAGAAAAAAAATATGAATAATCATCTGTTGACGCGTGACAGGAGAAATTTTTTGCTCAGGCTTGTTCCCACGTCAAAGTGGGCGGACACGAATCACCACACCGCATCGGTCGTCGGCTCCCGGTATCCAATGCTGGTGGCGCACGTTCAGTTCATCATTCATCATAGTATCGCCGCCACCCGGTCGAGACGGGAGGTGAGGGAAAATTTTGCGGTCCCCGTCGCTGCCACCGTGTCGCTACGGTGCTGGTGATATGGACACGTAAAGTCAACATTGATTCACTTTTTTCCCACTTCCGAGGACTAAGCGATCAATCAACGCAACACCACCACATCGACGCCACACCGGTATACCTCTGTCGGTTGGTTGGTGAATGTACTTAGTCTGGGGTCACGTAATGCGTGTTTACGCGTGGCGCCGATTGAAGGCACAATTTCTTATGGGGGATGAAGGTACGCCACGGCAAACTGACGTATTTTTTGTGCCAATATTGCAATAGCATTAGAATTAATCTCATGTCAGCGTTTTGGAAGAATGCAATCAAAAGTCAAAGTGCAGAAAGAATGACATCCATTATCAGCAGCAACTTTCGTTTTCTGTAGTAATAGAAAAAAAATACGAAGATATTACAAGTATTGATAGAATAGCCCGACTTTCGAAACACAGATTGAAACGCTTGACTGTGTACACCATACCTAAGCAAAACAGGTATAATGTTAGTTTTGGCATTGTTTTACGGAGAATTTTCTCTAAACATTTTTGTCAAAAACATCTAAAAGTTGCAATTTGCAAAAACTTTTTAGCTTCCCTCAAAAACTTAATCCATGATCTAATTCTATCATGATTACCCGGAGCTCAAAGTTCTTGCTCAAAACTTCAGAAGCGAACCCGATGCAAAGGTGAGAAGACGAACATTCGATGGAGACGCCAGGTGTGTGTTTCTCTTCCCGCTGCTACTTAGTGTCTTCGCACCCGTTTTATTAATCACGATGAGACGCGAATTAATTATGCGAAAACATATGAACCTATACGTGTGTGTGTGTGTCGCCCAATGCTAAACAACTTCCAAGAGGGGAACAGACGGTGTAAATTGGGTGTTTACTGACGTACCGTGACGACGACGGCGGACAAATGAATAAAGAGACTACATTTTGTGAATTATTCGCATTTTTACGTCTAGAGAAGGGAGCCGAAAGCAGGCGAGTCATCCAGTTAGGCGAAAATTAATGTACCGGTATGCTCAGAGGAGGTTTTCATAACGAAAGATTTGGATAACAGCTGAAAGGTAATTGAAAGTGAAAGAATAAATATATCGTGTGAAAAAGGTACAGCGAAACAAGTTGAAACACGCTAACGCCGCTCAGCACTAAAGTGCATAATTTCCAGACTACACCAAAAATGTGTAACCCTTGTACATTCACAAAATCAGCTCCTGTGTCCGTAAAATCGTTAAATTCGCAAAAAATTTTGTACAGCAATCTAGCTAGGTTTACTAGTGACCTTGCAAAACAAAAAAATATCGACATTTCGCATCTAGACGAGTGTACGAGCTGTTTTTGAGAATGTGTAACTGTAACACATTTTTGTGTAGTCTGGAAATTATGCACTTATGAGTAGGGCTTACACATTTTAGTGCTGAGCGGTTTTACTGTGAACGGGGCAAAGTTTTGAAATAGATTTCAATTGTTGAACTGTTGTGGCTTTGTCAGTCTAAGAGCATTGAAACGGCTAGTTTGGCATAGCCCGACGTTTCGGTCCCGTGTATTGGACCTTTTTCAAGGGAAGCAGTCAACCGTCTCTCGTTATGCGCAAGTGCAAGTTGCCCCAAAAAGTACTAGGAAAAATTTATGTGTTTTATGTTAAATGGCATTACAAGAAGCTCCAACTCTCAAACAGCATTCAAAAACCGCATAACGAGAGACGGTTGACTGCTTATCCCTTGAAAAAGGTTCAATACACGGGACCGAAACGACGGGCTATGCTAAACTAGCCGTTTCAATGCTCTTAGACTGAGAAAGCCACAACAGTTCAACGTTTCTTCCCAGTCGTATACCTCCTTCAAATACTATATTAAAGTGGTTCAGAAAATCGTTTTTGCTCCACACGGCTTATTCGATTCGTAACCAGATTCTATGCCTTCTGGCATTTGGGGAAATGCTACGGTCAATTGAATGAAAAACGTCCTTTTCCCATAGTAATTCATATACAAACTTTGAAGGGCTTGTGCACTCTCAATTTTTAGCCAAATCAGCTCAATTTTTGGGAGAAGGCTTAGAATCTGGTTACGATTCGAATAAGCGGTGTGGAGCAAAAACGATTTTTTTGACCACGCTAATACTATATAGCAGCGTTTCTCAAACTATGGGTCGCGACCCACTGGTGAGTCGCGGGTTGATTTTTGGTGAGTCGCGAAGGCTTGGGCGATATTGTAATAAATGCCTCAATTCACTCATGGTCAATGATATTGCTTGCCATTTTCCTAATTAGCAAATACTCTTTTGGAGAATCGACAGATGAATTTCTAAATATTCGTTTTCTCCTTAATTCTATTGAGAGTTTTGTGTTATAAGTCTTAATCTGGAGTACGGTGCCTAAGGGTATTAAGAGCATCTTTGTTTTCATCGTCATAAGGGGTTTTTGTCGGCCGAATATCCTGAAACTCTACACGACCGATTCAGCTTGTTGAATTTGTTGAGGCCAATATTAAAAAAAAACATGACAAAGAGAACAAAACGGCCGAATATAGGATATTGGTTGCCTTATTGTGGAAAAAAAAACAAAAAAAAAAATAGAAATACAAAAAATTATTAAAATTCGAATTTCAACAAGAAACCTTACTTTTACCGAAATTTAGTTGAGCTAAACTTCGGGGAAATTCTGCTGAATGTCGATAATCTGAATTTTATGGAAATCAGAATAAATAAAAAGTGATTTCAATAAAAATAAAATATTATAATTGTGCAGAAGGATGTGACTAAAAATGTCAAGAGGATTCATCTGACCATTCAGCAGTACTAAAGTACTTAAAACTCCACGTGCTGTAATATTTCTATAATTTTCAACCAGATCTTGCATTTTTTTTTTAAGAGTGGCCAGGTGGAGCTGCAGGACAGCTGAAAGCAAAGCCTGGACCCTTTCCCTACTTTCCCCCTACTATGACCAATACTCACGATGGACTAGACGATGTCGTCAACTTGAGCAAAGTGTGCAGTATTTAGTATTGGGTCGTAGTAGTTATCAATAAATACAGTGTCGCTTACTGTTCCCATCCCACCCGTATTTTGTGGAAGCTCTAAAAATGTAATGTTTTGATACTTTTGAAGACTACTCAGTGACAATTATCAGAACTAGCGTTTTAGCCGGTATGGGCAACTAGTTTTTCTGACATCATCTCCAAACAATAATCAAAAAATATCCCAAGTTACATAGTGCATTCTGAAAGTTATTTCAAGTTAAATACCAATTTTGTTATGATGAACCGATGTTGGTCATCTACAGCACTGGAATCATCTTCAAATAACTCTCTTTGTGAGCTTCCATTCGATGTTGTGGACAGAAAACTTATCAGTCGAACGCCTTATGTTAATATACAGTTAATGTATCTTATGTCGTCGCTAGTCGTCTTTTGCTTCTCTGTGTTCATCTCTTGTATCCCTATGAAGTCTGAATTATCCTTATGTCCACCATATCATAACATAGTTTATATTACATTCAAATTACTACAGTTTTCCATGTTTCTAGATCCTGACAAAAGAACAAGATTAAGTTTTAATTCTGATCACACCATTGTTTAAAGCAACATAACTCCTGCTCTTTTGCTTTTATTGTCATAATATCGTCTAAGTAAGGTTGTAAGGCAAGGTCGGTTAGTTGGTTATTGTATTAGCAATTAAAACTAATACAGATCATTCATCAACTATGGTGTACTCATCCCTAACGGATTCTATAAAAATGAGAAATTAACTCATTTTAAAATAATGATTTTCTTCATAATCTTCCAATAGCAATTAATTTGAATGTTAACATAAAAGCTTCAACTGTAAGCAAACTTGTCTTATTTTAATAATGCCAACTACATTGAAAACGTCAACGTATAGAACCTGTTACGATGTCAGCCTAGTCAAGTAGTGAACCAATTCTGTCGAATTTAGTGAAGTCGCGACGTTCCGGTGTCAAAAATCCGTCTTACACGTGACCAGTGAATCTATTTGATGGTTAATCATACGTTGGAAACAGAATAGTTATGTTCTTACCTTAGGTGTTTTTATGATTTTTACTCACGATTCCTCTTCATTCGATTCTGCTGTTTATGATGCATAGTGTTTTGCTTTCGGGCGTGGTGATAGACATACTCGGAGTAGCAATTTTGCTCATGTAAAGGAAGGGAAAGAAAAAGAAGAAAAGGAAAGGATATGATTAGTAGTTGTTATTCAGTACAGTAGTTTGAAATGCTGTGGTGATACACTGGATTCAGTTTCTATATGGCTGGTCGATTCGCAAGATGAAAATATATAACAATCCAGTGTATTCACTCAATGGCTATTCAGAATGGTTCCACGGACATGGATAGCAAATCATTAAATATTGTAACATATCGGATGTGTTTTTAAAATGGTTCGTTTATGTAATGTACCCTTTCCATAAAGTACGAAAACACGCGATCGCGAGATAATGATTTACATCCCATCTTCAAGGGATCACTACAAGCTCAATGCATCATTCTAGCCCTTTAGAATATCAGCGTTGATGAAGCTGTTCAAATATTACGTAACATGCTTAGGAAAGATTAGATTTTAATTACACAAAATAAATAACATTACATAATCTTTCTGTTGAAAATAGTGGAATGATTTTCTTCAGTGCTAAGTGAGTCCCGAGTTCTCCACTGCGTACAATGTAACATTTGACGTATTTACGCACTTTCATGAAGAAGATAACTGACAACTGGTGAGATAGTGGATGAGAAGAAATCATGATGTAGTGATTAGCTAAAACTATTGATTTGTATAATCGGTCGGTTTCCTGATATGTGTACTTCAGTGAGCCAGTTAATTATTACAATGTGTGCTTAGTAGAGTAATATTAACAGTAAGTGAAAATCCAAACTTATAAGCACATATCGATTCTTTATTCTTTTCTCAGAGTATTTCCTATGATGAATTGCATCAATTGAGGTTAGGAGAGTCACATCTTGAGAGTTTCTTAATGAGACTAAAATGTAAGATTTATATTTCTTTTGTTATATCTATAAATAAAATTTGAATTGATTGCAGTCTTGAAGCTGCCTAAACAAAGAGCTGCTGTCAAGAAGTTTCATTCATCTCGAGAATTTGTGCGCCTAACAAACTTCAAGAATTTTATTGTTCCTGAGTCGATGCAGATATGGACTTCAGTAAAGCAAGCAGTATTCGTAAGGAACGGATAAAAGACCGTATCAAGCTGCTAGAGCAACAGCATCTTTTAAGAATAGCCGAACTTGACGAGCAAAGTAGGAGATCACGGGAGGAGTATCAACGAAGCGTAGAACAGATCGAACAAGCAACAAAGGAAGCTGTTAGAAGAATTGAACTTCACTATAAAGCTAAGAGGGACGCAAGATTGAGGAAGTGCAGCCGGGAAAATGTCGACGAAACAATGCCAGTCAAGTATAATTCGTTCAGTGACGGAACCCTTGCTAAGTCCCTCCATAGCCCGTCTGTGCAGATCGATAGAGTAGGTTCTGATCCGCAGTGGCCAAGTATCAATAGTGTTCAGCCGAATGTTTTTCCTTACACCGCTACCGAAAACGACGACGACGATCAGTATATAATATCTGGTCCTGAGATGCTTGATGAAATCGGTGAGATTGAAAACTTCCGCAGTAAGGAAGAGTCAACTGTGCAAACGGTAATGCACTTTACAGTCGGTGTCAAGTCCAGCTTCCAGCGTATTATTCAGTGTGAATCCTGTAGCGTAGACAAAATTCACACTTTATCAAAGTCAAGTAGTTCCCGTAGTATGGGTCAATCCGAAATGGTAAACATAGCCAGCCCTCTATGTATCACCCAAGAGAGAGCCGAATCGAGATATGGTGACGCTCAGGCAGATCTCATTTACCAATACCACTACCATCTGCCAGAACACAAAAAGTTGCACACTCGCAAGTGCAACAAAAATAATACACATATACGTCCTGCATTGACAGTCTACAAATCTCGCAAATACGCCGCTATTAAAATGAGTTCAGTGATCACGATGGGAAACAGTTTTATTCAGGCACTAATGATCAACATATTTGCTGGAGTTGAAGTGATGGACTATGCTTCCTATTACGGTAGATGTCAACTGAGAAGAACTGGCTGTATGGGGTTTGACCCAGGAGGATTAGATGTTACAGCTCAACGAAGATCGACGATGGTTATGCAAGAAATGCTAGGGTATGCTAACTACCTGCTGAAGAGTCCACAGTGCGTATGTATTCGCATCTGCGGTATATGTATGATGACCAAGTATAAAGCTTTCGGGTTCGAATATGATCTCTCATCACAGTGGAAGTGCGACGAGACCCAACAAAATGAGAGGGAGCGAGATCCAGTTACTACAGTGCCGATCACAAGAGCCATGGTCGGCTACTCCGAGTTACATCACAGATTGAAGATGCAATACAGTAGTGTGTATACCGTTCATGATTTCGTCAATACAGCTGTTCTATGTGCAAACATATTGCGGTTGTTGATATGGATAGGAAAATTATCAATTGATATAGTAGCATTCAGTGACCTCATTAACGGATACTCTGGGCATTCGAAATTTGAAGACGTTTCGGTAAAGCCTGCCGTAGGATCTCGAAGTATTGAAGGAAGTGCAAGAATAGGAACATTTGTATTAGTCAATTAGTGAAAGTTGCTGGTATGTAATGGCAACAAAAATTCATAAGTAGTTCTGTACACAACGGAGAAATCGGTACTACACGGATGGGGGTATGTTGAAAATAGTGGAATGATTTTCTTCAGTGCTAAGTGAGTCCCGAGTTCTCCACTGCGTACAATGTAACATTTGACGTATTTACGCACTTTCATGAAGAAGATAACTGACAACTGGTGAGATAGTGGATGAGAAGAAATCATGATGTAGTGATTAGCTAAAACTATTGATTTGTATAATCGGTCGGTTTCCTGATATGTGTACTTCAGTGAGCCAGTTAATTATTACAATGTGTGCTTAGTAGAGTAATATTAACAGTAAGTGAAAATCCAAACTTATAAGCACATATCGATTCTTTATTCTTTTCTCAGAGTATTTCCTATGATGAATTGCATCAATTGAGGTTAGGAGAGTCACATCTTGAGAGTTTCTTAATGAGACTAAAATGTAAGATTTATATTTCTTTTGTTATATCTATAAATAAAATTTGAATTGATTGCAGTCTTGAAGCTGCCTAAACAAAGAGCTGCTGTCAAGAAGTTTCATTCATCTCGTGAATTTGTGCGCCTAACACTTTCAACAACCTCTTACTTGTTCTCCCAAGAATCCTGCCTCGACCGAGTTGGCAGGACGCTGCCCAAACCCTCTCTGAACTGAAGGGCAGGGAATTTTCAACCAGATCTTGCATTTTAACCCTAAAAGGGATACCTTCATGGCCTCAGTTTCGTTACCTCGCTGAGTGTGTTCCATCAAAGACGAGCTCTGAAAGGCGCCTGGGGTCCAATGGACCCCAGGTATCCCTTTTAGGGTTAAAGTAGGTTTTAAAGTTCTGCAGTAGCATAAAATTTCAAAGACTTTGTATAAAACCATGTTATGTAGTATTCCGAACTGGTTACATGTATAAGACACTGGAAGCTTATCTCAAATGCTTTAGACTAAGAGTTTGCTGAAGCTGAACTTGACCTTACTTAAACATTTAAACGAAAACAGCACTATTGACGAAAACAATATTGCTGCGCATTTATTTATTAAAAAAGTCAGTCCAAATTAAAAAAAAAGTGTTTTCATGAAAATACGTGCAGGTGGGTCGCTAAATTCTATGAAAAACATAAGTGGGTCGTAAGCTTCAAAAGTTTTAGAACCCCTGCTATATAGCATAGATAACATTTGTTGTGTAGGTTGCAAGAAGAACAACATGCCGTTTTGGAGTTCGTACAACATCCTAAAAGAACGATTAAAACCAAAGAATCAAACTGGATTTGAAAATAAAATCATCACATAAATTGGCAGTAAATTGCAAATTCTTAATAAAGCAAGAACCATAATTATATCCATCATCCATGTCCATAATGATTATTTGCAAATTTTCACGGGGAAAACCCTGTTGCTGTGGCAAAAAAATCTACGCCAAAAAAAATGACCGTGAAATGCAACGAACTGTTTCCAAAAAAGGCAGTGTGCCACGTCATTTTGAGGTTTTTGGCATATAAATAATAATCATTGTAATGCCTCGTGCAAAACCATGAATTCAATTCACAGTCCAAATATCAACACACTTGGCAAGCCGGAATTGATCATCGTAATGAAAAATATAAATGCCGTCAAGTTAAATCCTCCTGGTTTTGTTTAAGATGGGTTAAGATCAGTTAGTATGAAAGGAACATGTTCTAGAGCTGTTGTTCTTTATGAATACGATGCAAATGACTAGCAAACACCTACTTATTCTTTACGCATAATTATGTGCGCTACACAAACACTGTTAAGTTTTAGGGAAGTGTGGGCTCGGACTAAATGCTCTTAAGAACACTTCGCTTGACTGACATATTTGTGAGTATTTTGGTGGTGTTTCGTATTTTTTAGGGCCCATATAGCCGAGGCGGTAAACGCACGGGTATTCAGCATGACCATGCTGAGGGTGACGGGTTCGATTCCCGGTCGGTTCAAGATCTTTTCGTAAAGGAAATTTCCTTGACTTCCTTGGGCATAGAGTATCTTCGTGCCTGCCACACGATATACGTTTGCAAAATGGTCATTGGCAGAGGAAACTCTCAGTTAATAACTGTGGAAGTGCTCATAGAACACTAAGCTTTGTCCCAATGAGGACGTTACGCCAAGAAGAGAGAGAGAGGTTATTCGAGTGCTTGGTGAGTGAGTATTAGCGTGGCGCAAAATACCACATGTCAAAAAGTTCGATGGGCCCCCTTCTCATTTCGTTCTATATGACGCCACGATGCTCTGGTCAAATTTTCAGCTAAATCCGTTAACATTAGGGCGGTGCTAAACTCATTTGAAGTTTGTATGGGAATTTATATGAGAAAACATCGTTTTTAGCATATTTCTCATAAGGGGCACTATTTTTACTTAAAACACATAACCGATTATATAGAACTATAGTCTCACATGTGTTGAAAAACTTTGTCGAAGACCGCAAAGTCATCCGAAGCTTGTAAGAAAAGATATTACACGCAGACCATCTGGTGGTGCTTAACATTTAACATGCAAAGGAATAACAATAGCAATAAAATCTCATTGAATGGGCACGTACTGTCTAGGCTATACCTTTTTTCGAAAGTGTCTGATTACGTTGCGGTCTTCGGCAAAGTTTTTCGGCATATCCCAGGCTATACACCTATAGGATCGATTACGTGTTTTAAGGAAAATTAGAACCCCTCAAAAGAAAATTGCAAAAAACGATGTTTTCCCATATAAACTCCCATACAAACTTCAAACGAGTTTAGCACCGCTCTAATGTTAACGGATTTAGCTGAAAATTTGACCAGAGCATCGTGGCGTCATATAGAACGAAATGAGAAGGGGGCCCATCGAACTTTTTGACATGTGGTTTTGCCATACAAGCTTGAGCCACCCTAGTGAGTATATTGTATTATTTTATCTTACACCGACTGCGGCTGGGCGAGATAGAGTCATTATTTATGCACAATTGTAGTGCCAGACCCAGAACAAACGATGCAATACCCACCCATCAGTTGCTTCGGAAACCACGATTGCAATCGAACTCTAGTGAAGGAAGCTAGTTTGATCACCTAGCCAGGAAAATTATGCCCGCCCGAGGTTTTCCAATCACGTATGTTTCAATCATAAAGACCCCAAATTGTGCTTAATTGATTATCTCTTCGTTTGTGTAGCGTATAAAATTAATTGTACAAGAGAAGATCGTACTGCAGTAACCTTCTTAAGTTAGTTTTAATGCTTCCACTGGTAATTCCGAAGGGGTTTAAGATTGCTTTATTGTGACTTTATGCAATTCATCAGGTTTTAAGACCGATAATTTGAGACGTGCAAGCGAGCGGCTTCAAAAGAAGTTTTAAGATGAAGTTTTAATACGTACTTACTACATGAACTGCTTCATTAAACCTAAAATGGCTTACCAATTCAATGACCAAACCTCAATAAATAATGTCTAAGAGCAGAAAACATAGAAATTGTTACGTGGGACGCCTCGTGACCGTAGACGGCAACCGGAAGAATCAGTGTCTTAAATAGAACGAATTTCGTTTGCGTTGTGTAACCTAAGCTGGCTGGTTACACAATCCATAAAAGGCCCTATGCGCGGCTACAATACGCCTTTTCACTTCATCGGAAACGTCATTGTCACATGTCACAAGTATTCCAAGATAAACAAACTCTGCAACAGCTTCATACATATCCCCACCAATCACTACCTCAGCACTAACACCACTAGGCCTGCATTTACCATGTACGTAATCTTCGTACAGTTGATCACCTATCCTCGCTGTCTCTCTCTTTAGAGGAGTATAAGCTTTCTCCACTGCCCTACGAACGATGCCGATGAGATCAATATCTTCTGCAAAGCTGAGATGAGGAGCATGCGCGACTGTGTGATGTTAATGCCATTCCCTGCTTCAATTTATCCAAAGTCACAAACGAGGTAGACTCTTCGTCTGCGATCTGAATACATGATTTTGATCCATCCAGCTTTCTGCGTATCAGCCCAATTAGTTTCACCGGAAAACCATGTTCTGGCATTATCTGCCAAAGCTCATTTCTGTTCACTGAATCGTACGCTGCTTTAAAACCATTGAACTGATTGTTAGTCTGCAGGTTATACTTCTGAAATGTGTCTAGGATCATCCGCAGGATAAACATTTGATCCGTTGTTGATCGTCCCTCACGAAAACCAGCCTGGAAACCCTCCAGACATTTTTCCTCCGGGAACTTTTTCCGGCAATTTCTTACTGGATTCTTCAGAGAGGTCTTAATGAGATCCTTCGAGGAGTTAATCCTGAATTCTTGAACGAGTCCCAGAAAGAACTTATGGAAAAACCTAAGAGAACATTCTTCAAGGAATCTCCCAAGAGGGAAGAAAAACTCCTTAAGGAATCCCAGTAGGAACTTTTACAGGAATTTCAAAAGGATTTCATTTAGGAATCCCAGATGCAAGTCCTAGTCAATTACAGGAAAAAAAAATATTCAGGAGGAGTTCAAGATGGAGCTCAGGGAGGAATCCGTCACCTGGAGTAATCCAAGAAAGGGCTCCTGGAAAAATTTCAGAAGGTGGAATCCCCAAATAGAGAAATCTTGGAAGCAACTCTTTGAGGATTTCTAGAAAGAACTCCGTAAGGAATCGCAGGATGAACTCATAATGGAATCCCTGAAGAAACTTCGAGAGAAATGTCCGAAGGAACTCCCGAGGATTCCCGAAAGGAATTCAGAGAAACCGAAGAAGGAATCTCTGAATAAATCCCGTTAGAAGTTCCTGGAGGAATTTCAGAAGGATCTCTTCAGGCAATCCCGGAAGGAATCCGTTTGGGAATCTAAGGGGCGATTTCTTCACCCTGGTTTAACCGTTTAGCTAGGTTTAACTGTATGGGTAAGCCTGGCTTACCGGTTAAGCCGAGGTGAAGTAATCGACCCTAAGAAGATTTCTTTGGCTTCTGGAGCTGGGATGAAAACATTCACTTTTTTTTCTTTTTCTTGGCGTAACGTCCTCATTGGGACAAAGCCTGCTTCTCAGCTTAGTGTTCTATGAGCACTTCCACAGTTATTAACTGAGAGCTTCCTCTGCCAATGACCATTTTGCATGCGTATATCGTGTGGCAGGCACTAAGATACTCTATGCCCAAGGAAGTCAAGGAAATTTCCTTTACGAAAAGATCCTGGACCGACCGGGAATCGAACCCGTCACCCTCAGCATGGTCATGCTGAATACCCGTGCGTTTACCGCCTCGGCTATATGGGAAAACATTCACTTGTACTCAGATACACTCACTTGCTATTATCTCACCTCAAAAGCATACAAATAAAAAAAACAGAGTATGGATTTTAACCTTGCAATTTTATCTGAAAGTTCGCCGAATAGAGTAAGAGTCGCAAACGCATACTGATGCCGTAAGAGACCAATGAAGGCGACTCTCCACACGATGAATGCACGATTTTAGTATACGTGTGCCTCCCTTACGTTGTTCGAAAAACTTTTAGATAAAACTACAAAGTAAATCTCCTCCATATGTTTATTGATTGCAGGCTTCTGTGCTGAGAGAATAGAAAATCAGTGTACCTGAGTACAAGTGAGTGTTTCCATCCCTGCCCGGAAGAATCACACGGAGAACTTCTGGAAGATTTCTGATCAAACGCCTGAGAAGACGTAGAAGGATCTCCTGGAAGAATCCCAGGCTCGGAAATCTATCCGGAATTTCTCTCGAAGTTTCTTGTGAAATTCCTCCAGGTATTCTTCCTGCGTTTGCTTCAAGAGTTCCTTCTGGAATTCCTCAGGGAGGTCATTCAGAGATTCTTACATAGGTTTATTCAGAAATATTACAGAGGTTCCCTCTGGGATACTTCCGGATGTTTCTTTTGAGATTCTTAAAGAGGTTCTAGAAGTTCACTCCAAGATTCCCCCCGAAGTTTCTTCGAGGTCTGCTTAGTGAACTCCTTCTTTGGGTTTGTTGACGTTTCTTTCAGATGTTTTTTCTGTGATTCCTTCAGTAGTTAGATTCCTTAAGGGATTTATTCTGTTATTTCCGTAAGAGCTCTATATGAAATTCCTCCAGGAACTTCTTACGGGATTCCTTCAGAGATTTAAGGAATTAATTATTCTTATTTCGGCACCTACATTTCAAAAGGGCGTAACTGCATTTCAAAACAGTACCTTCTTTTGAAGCTGTGGATCGTATTTCTTATTTCCCATGAAATCCATCCCCACTATCAGAAAGAGGGGGATTTTAGCTTTCTTTTAGTGCTTATAGATTGTCCAAAAGATTGAACATACGATCCACAGCTTTGAGAGAAGGCACTATTTCAAAAAGCAGTTACGCCCTTTTGAAATGTTTGTGCCGATTTCTTTTTACATTCGTTGAGGAGCTCTTTCTGAGTTTTCTTCAGAAGTTCTTTCTAAGACTCTTCCAAGAGTTCCTTCATGGGATGGCAAATCTGAAGAAATCCCAGGAAGAATTCCTGGGGGAATATCGGAACGAAAACCTGGAGGAATCGCGAAACAAATTATCGAAAGAATTTCGAGAGCAACTCCTGGTGCAATATCGGGAGGAATTCTTGAAGGAATTCCTGGAGGAATCATGAAAGGAATTAACAGTTTCATGACAAGGAAGGGGTTGAAAATCTATCTATCAATGGAAATATCATGGGTTCATTCACATACAGTTTCGGACATTAAAGCCAAAGCCGTTTTCTCATACATATTAGTCAACTTTAGATTGGCATATCTCAACCTATTGTTTTAATTTTTCTGTGACAAACAAAACATTTTAATTTTTAGAAGATATTGTAAAAGTTCGGTGATAACTATTGATACAAAAGTTACAGATAGGTTGAATTTTGACAATAAAAATGCACCAAAACAAGAGAAAATATAACAAAAAATGGCGAAGTCAAATCATGATGGTCTCTTCAGCAAATCAATTCGTCATCACCCAAGAAACATCTTTAGTTTCCCTCTCTTTCGTTAATATCTCAGCTGTTTATTTGAAGTATGATTGTCTCCTTGCATAGAACGATGGCCAAAACAATCGTCTTTGCAATAATTGAAAGAGAAAGAGAACAAAGAGAGCCTCTCAAATGCAGATAGGACCTATTGAAATGTTTGGCCCGAAATGTTTTTAGGTTCGTCACAGAAATATGGAAACAATCGGTTGTGAAATAACTGAGATATGGCAATCTAAAGTTGACTAGTTTGTATGGGAAAACGGCTTTAGTGCATTTTTATTGTCCGATATTGTACGTCTCTGGTAGTTAGTTTATTGGCCAGTTTAGTGACGGTTCCGCTGTGAACCACACATTCTCGAGGTATGACACGCGTGTTTGCCATTCCATTTTTACGAAAAATACATAACAAAAACCGCGCTTACTTAAGGTTATCTAGACAGGTGTTCTCTTTACTATAACCACTTGGGCTATGCCATTTTGCAATTTTCAAGTGTCGTATAGACAAAAATCTAAAAGCGAAGAGAGGGTGGTTGGGCGATTCTGAGATGATGTTTATTTACGACCCCAGCTGATTATCTTCTATTTAACTAAAGAATATTCAAAATTCGGTCCAATGCCAGCGTCTCTAGATTTACCCAACGTTCCCTTTTCATCCAGTTATTAAATTTACGAACATGTCATGCAGAACAACTAATCCATCTTGAAAGCACATATTTAGTCACGCTGATAAGCTGCTTTTCTATACACATATTTAATTTGCGTCAAAAGAATTCCACCAGACGAGCGTTGCGGACTTCTACAAATGCTATGCAGTCATAGACCCCGCCATTTCCTCCACCAGGGCTACGACGATGAGTCTCCAGCGCCAGCCTACCTAACTTCCGCTCCAGCATAACTTAATATGATGCCGCAGCCTGCAGTTATTAATAAAGTCTGACTAGACAACGACTAAGCATATTTTCATTAAATTTTCTCCAGGCGTCTCTCGTGTGCACTTTCCTCACCTTATCCCGAATTCTCACACGTTCGTTTTTCCGTTTCTCTATCTTCTAGGTAAGTGCCGCCACATCCTGCGCTGATACTTGGCAGCCGTGCTTCCAAGCAGTTAGAACTTGGCTTGTGTGAACTCTGCGAGCATATGCACATACATATTGGAACAGCAAACAGGCGACCTCCACGAAGGCGGAGGAGACGATCAACACCGAGGAGAGGTTACAACTCGTAAATGTACCCCACTATCTGTGGGGCCAGATACACGCGGCGACGCAGCAGCAAAGGTAAGTGCGGGAAACTTTGCGAACAAATAAAATACATGTGCCAAGAACTGTTAAGATTTCTTTTTTCTTCGCCTCTGGCTCGTAGATTTGGTTCATGCGAGGATTCATACCTGTAGGAAACAATTTCCCACTCCGTTTCTGGCGATCCTTGCTCCTGTAGAGATACCATCTGGAAGAAGATGGAAATCAAGACATATCTTTAATGTCTCCGAATATCCGAAAAAGACATCGTATTTGTTAAGCAACTAAAGAACAAGAAGAACTAAAATCAGTGTACTTCCCCTGGTGAACAAGTTCAAATGGGAACCCTATTCTGCTGAGCAGTCCTGAGTTTTATTAATGCTAACGCTACGATTTGGGTCCGTCGTCGTAAGCGCACGATTCCGGACGGAATTTGTATTCAAACTACAGCAGTTAAGAGTTCGGTGAAAGTGTGTTTCATGTCCTCCTGCTGGTGCTGGCCCGGAAACGAACACACGAAGTTTTGTACAATAAGCATAAACGAAACATAATATTGCCGGCTTGGAGCAAAATGGCAACAACACACATATGGAATTACACTACTTCCCCTGTTGGCATAAATTCATTTACTGCTCGCCTCCGCCCGGTATCGTCGTCGATTTTCCCTCGTTCTCCAACTTTTGTGATATTGCACTTTCCCTCAGCCATCGTGGTGTTGTCGGTGTGTGGTCGGCGGTGCAATGATCCTTGTTTGGGTGATGTTGTAGGTGTGTGATGTTCCAAGTGAAGCAAGGAAATTTTATCCTTTCCAACAGCAAGCCATGTTTGACGCCTTTATTTACGGGATGCTGAGCAAAGTGCAATCCGATCAGAGGTGTTTAGAGGGTAGCACTTGTGCTCTCGATCCGGAACCGGTATATTAATAATAATAAATTATGAAATAGACACTGCCAGACTTTTTTGGTGGTCAACAAAATTTTAATGAGCTAAAAAGTTACTGACGAGAATCAGACAAAATTTTGAGAATGTTACCAGAGATGCTTCTGGGAATTCTTACAGGAATTCTTTCTTCTAATCTTTTCTGGGATTTCTCAGTGAATTATTTAACTGCGGTTCCTTCAGTAATGTCTTTTGGAATAAAGCCTGTATCCGCAATAATCGGGACACACAAGTACAGCTGTAACTCTGCAATAGCTACATTAAAATTGCTCAAATTTGGCCTAATAACATCTTCAGATGTGTTAATTTAACCTCAAAATTTCATGTGAATCGGTGCAGTAATTTTTGTTGTAGCAATGAAAGAGTAGAATGTGCGCCATTGAATTTTGTACAGTCCCTAGTTTTGATTGTCAGCGCTGTAACTTTTGAATTTGGCAAAGGAAATAACTGAAATATTGAACACAAATCTGTCAATCTACATTTGTTGCATGCGCAAAATTTCAAGAAAAATCGATGCGCTATTATCAATTTTATAATCTAAACATGTATTGAGACTGAACGTGATTTTAGCATTTCAGTCAGCAATAAGTCAGCACCCTTCAATGATCAAATTTTGCAGGCATAATATGCGTATAATCAACTACCTTATGTGGAAATTTCATGAAAATTGGCAGAGAAATTCAAAAGTTATGAATAGGCAAATATCACACGTGAAAAACACGAAAAATTTTCACTAACATTCACCCCTATCAACGCCAGTAGCTCTCAAACCAATTGATCAAAGTAGATGAAATTTTGCAAGAAAGTGTCTCTATAAGTATCGTAACTGCTAACGAAATTTCATAATTATCATCACAGAACTTTGAACTGTAGCGCAAAAGAACCATCTATTATGCGAATGAAAATTGGTCATGATTGTACAAAATACTTAAAACCATGTCTGTTTGTTTTTCATTCAAAATTTCAAGTCAATTGGTTTGGAATTTACTGAGTTATACCGAAGAGTGCCCAAAATACCGGCCGCTGCCCAAGTGGTTCGCTACCCTATTCGCTTTGAGAAATCGTTCGGCAATTCGATTTTAAATTTACTTTAGGCTTATGCAAATATTCTTTTTCTTTAATCGGGTACGAGGAGGAGGGGGGGGGAATAAATAAAAAACAAACATAAAAAACTATTGAAAAATTTGAAGTTATACCAACTATTGAAACAATATTTTTGATAATTCATACGACAGTTTCTTTTTGGGATTCCTACAAAATTTCTTCGCAAATACTGGAAACGACAATCTCTTCGCAATACCTTTGACAATTTCTCTGTAAATGTCTCTGGAAATTCCTTTACTAGGGTGCCTGTACCAATCATGACATTACCTGAGGAAAACTATTTGTACACAAATAACGAGAAGACCAACGAATGTCAACAATATGTTAAAAGGTAGCTTAGTTTCCATACTTTACAGGAAAAATATAGAAACAGAGCCAAAACTTCTTTCAGTATTTATTACAGCGTGTACCAATGAAAGGAACCCTGTACCAGCTATGGCTACATTTTTTAACTTCGGTTCCTTTTCGCACTATTTGCATGCATTCCTTATGGGATTAGCCATAACTGGTACACTATGGCGATAATAGGTGCAAGGAAGCCAAAATTTTAAGGAAAATGATTTATTTCTACCATAATTTGAGCAAAATGTGGAGTTTAAATGAGTGCAACCATTTTTTGTGAACGTCATCTGTTGCTCACATTTTTTTTCTTGTTGATTTACATCGTTAAAGGGTGAAATCAACTATGGCGAATAACTGGAACTATAGCCATAATTGGTACACTTACCCTAATCTATTCGAAGCTTTGTTTGAGAATTCCGATGACAATTTGCTTGGGAATTTTGTCGGAAATTCCTTTCGTAAATCTTTCTTTTTTAAATTACTTTGTGCGTTTTTCAGCAAATATGCCTGCATTTTTTTTCGAAAATTCGCTCTGCAATTTCTTTGGCAGTTCCGTTTGGCAATTTGTTCGGAAATTTCAGATTTTTTTGGGTATACTGAATGCATTTTTTTTCTAGGTAGTTTCTTCTGAAATATTTTTGGAAACTTTTTCGACTTTTTCTAGTTTTGAGAAATCCATCGGCAACTCATCTTGCCACTTTGGCAATTCCTTTTGTATTTTAATGAGATTCCTACGACTGTGTTTCTGTGAGTTATTTCGTTTATTCTTATGTAAAATTTCTATGAAAATCTTTTGCCAATTCTTACGTTTATATCCTTCAGTTATTTCCGGAAAAGTTCGTTAAGCTAACCTTTTTTTTTGGTTTTGTCAAAGATTTCCTTCAGCAAACTCCCATTTCTTCGAATTTTTTTTTAAGATTATTTTTTTGAAAATTTATTTAAGACTTTTTCCGGTAGTTGCTTTGGAAGTTCAATCGGTAACTTCTTTGGTAATTTCTTTGTTTTTTTTTTGAGAAAACTTTCTCGACTTTCTGGGCATAGTGTATCATTATTCTTGTCTCACAATATACATATTCATGCATTGGCTGGCAAAGAAAGCCCTTCAAATAATAACTGTGGAAGTGCTCAAAGAACACTCAGTTAAAGAGAGGCAGGCCAAGCTCCAGTGGGAGCGTAGAGCCATAAAAAGAAGGCTATGAGGTAAGGTCTCGATTTTCGCTCCGGGAGATGGAACTTTTTCAAAGAAATGTTTCTTTCCCGTGTCCCGTATATCCGTGGCTTTTTTAGCCCTTATAGGATTTTTTCTAGACATAGTTTTAAAAGTCCGGTATTTATTTCTGCCTGTTTTTTGCATTTTTTATTCTTTCCGTTCTTCGAAAATTTAATCACATTTAGTTACAATTTGAATTTGTCCGACAACGTCATTGAGAATCCTCAATTGTTATTTCTGGAGCATATCTTCGATAATTTTGTCCCAATTCCTCTGGGAATTCTGTCTGGAATATCTTTGGGAATTCTTGTGGTAACACTTTTGAGAACTCCTTCAGCAATTTCTTTGGTAATTTTGGAAGAGATTTTGGAATAGATAGATAGATGTATTTATTCAAGAGATTCACAGCCCGAGGCAAACATTGGGATTTTTTTTAATAATTCTCTAAACAATTCAATGATATAATCCCATATTCTCAATCCGCAAGCCAAACTGTCAAAGCTATTTGACAAGCAATTTGAAGTTTGTATGGGTGCTGTCAACAATTGACCAACTGTCAGAAGGTGATGTAAAAAATCTCTTTGATATTGATTTTCGGTATCAAATCAAAACACTGAAAATTTGAGAAATTTTATCGTTCGAAAAAAATATTGTAAAAAATTTAAAAATGATTATCTTTTTTTAATAAAACAATAAAAAAAAACAATTACCTTGAAGATTCCTACGGAAGGTTCCTAAAACATCTAAGATTTTTTGTCTGAGGATTTATTTGGCATTTTTGAATCGATCGTCAGTTTGGCGAAGCATTAGTAAATTTATTTTTGAATCGATCGTCAGTTTGGCGAAGCATTAGTAAATTTATTTGGAATTTGAGAATTTTTTCGATATTTTTTGAATTCACCAATTATTGATAAAATTCTTTTGAAAATGACTTCCGTGATATAATTGAAAATTTTGTTGATAATTTCTTCGGAAATTTCTTCGAGGATCCCTTCGACAATTCTGTTGTAAACTCCTCCAACAATTTATTTTTCAATACATTCGACATTTCGGCAGTTCCTCCAAGGTTTGTTTCGGAAATTTCCCTGGACATTTTTATTTTTTGATAATTTTGCAACCATTTTTTGTTAATGGAATTTCTTTGGTGATTTTTGTGGCTATTCTTCTGAGAATTCTTTCAGCCATTTCTGTGGTGATTTCTTGGAAAAAATCTTCGATTTCTTCGACTATTGTTTTAGCCGATTCCTTTCACGATTTCTATGGCAATTTCTTTTTGGGGTTCGTACAACAAAACCTTTGTAACTATTTTTAGCCGTTTCTGTGGGGATTTCTTCAGCACTTTTATTTGGAATTACTTCCAGAATTCTTAAAAAAATCTACAGTCGACTCTCCACATGTCGATGTTCTACATCTCGATATCTCTCCCTATCTCGATGGTTTTGACGGTCCCTTCAATCTGCATACATTTTACCTTTCTACATGTCGATATCTCCTTTTCTCGATATCTCTCTATCTCGATACGATCTCGTTCGTTTTTGTTCGAGATTTTCTCTCCATATGTCGATATGCCCGTTTTTACAGGCTGCTAGATCTTGTTTCTCAGGTGCAAAACATTCTGGGAAGGCGAACTGACATCTGTTTGTTGACAGTTTTTCCTAGTTACGGACGATTTTGCAATCTAGTGTGCATTACAAATTGGTTCTTGAATTCGATCTCTCCCTATCTCGATGGTCCCTTCAATATCGAGATGTAGTCGGGGCCCGTGGCGTAGTGGTCCACACGTTCGCTTCATAAGCGGATGGTCATGGGTTCGAACCCAGCCCCGGCACTTGCAATTTTTCGTCAGTTGCTCTTCCCCCCGAGAGCAGCTGACACCTGACCCTCTTCGGAGCATATGCTCTAACGGACCCGGAAACTTGGATATCGGCGAACCGCAACTCATAATGGACGACCCCCAATTGGACTGGAAAAGGAACAACAGCCACACATCAGCATCATCGTGCTCATCATTCTACTGTGGACAGGGTAGAAAAGTGAAAGCAGCACAAGGCGCCAGTTCGAAAAAGTTGAATTAGAATAGTATACATTTAGGCGCTGTACAATGGTAAGTGCAGCGTCCAATTGGAATCGCTCACGTAGTGCCCTAGTGGACAAAAGAGCTGTAAATTAGATTAAGTGATTAAGAATAAAATATCGAGATGTAGAGAGTCAACTGTATCGACATTTTTTTAGAGAACTCATATTGCAATGCCTTTGGACATTCCGCTTTCAATGTCTTTAAAATTCCTTTGCTAAATCATTATGATTTAGAGGCTTAGTTTAATAATTATTTCGCATATTCTATTGATATTTTTTTTATTTCGTCAATTTATTTGTGAGTTCCTTTAGCAAATGCATCGAAAATTTTTCAGCTATTCCTTCTTTGTGGGCTTTCTGGCCGTGCAATAAGCGACGCCAACCATTTAGGCGTTTTGTAAATCACGGAGGTTGGGTTCGATTTCTGCACCAGCCAGTGCAAACTTTTCGTCAAACGAAAAATTCATCATCCACCCACTCACGATTTCAAGGGCACAAAACTCTATGTAAACAAAACCAGCGCACTTGATCGTCTTATTTTAAGCTTATAACAAGTGAGCAAGAACAGAAAAATAAAATGCACTGTTGTTTGAAGTTCTGATGCACTGTTGAAGCGGGATTATAAGATGTTTGTCCATAAACGTATCCGTTGTCTAGTGTAAGTTATGTTGTGCCGTTGTGTAGTACCTTGTTTTTCAATTATTTCTTTTGGCAATTCCTTCGTCTTTTGACGGATTTCGCGCCAACTCGAACAAATGTTGGCAGCACCCTCTCAGATTACAACGAAACTTTCTTGGTGTGTAGACCTTGCCCAGATAAGCCACTTTGCATACTCATTTTTCTAATTTTTTTTCTCGACTGACTTTTGAAAAGGGCTAAACTTTTTTTATGGATTTTTTAAAAATGTTTTTAATCAAAAAATGACTACTCCTACAAAAAAGTGTTGTATGGGTGATTATCACAAAATAAGTCAAATTTTAAGAAAAAAATACTGAAAAAAATCCAAAATGAGCCCTACACTGAAAAAAATCATTTCTAAAAATTCAAAGTTGATTTAAAAAAAAAACACCATTTTTGATTTTGATGAAATTTTGTCTCAAGA
The DNA here is from genome assembly GCF_035046485.1 of Aedes albopictus. NCBI lineage: Eukaryota > Metazoa > Arthropoda > Insecta > Diptera > Culicidae > Aedes > Aedes albopictus. The sequence goes on along the minus strand of NC_085137.1, from coordinate 108,730,993 downwards.
CAGGTAATTATGTACCCTACCAACCGTCCATACATCACAAGATAGGCACTTTTAAAGAAAAAAAAGTTTTTCTAACAAAAACTTTTTCTTGTTCGAATGATTTTTTTTTTCAGTGTATTTTGTTATCAACAATAAAACCAGTGAAGGCCATAACAATCCCAGAATCCAATGAAACTCAATTTTCTAGGAGATTTTGTGTTATTTATTCAATCATTTGGAAGGGTTTTCCTATACATAAAAAACTGAAAATATTACAAATGTATTTTCTTAGGAAATGTAATGTTTGATCGCAATATGTATTGAAGTGCACTTTTAAATATACAATTATTTATAATTATGAATTTTTCAAATATATATATATGTGTCTTAGAGCCAATTTCAAACATGTTCTTTTCTATTTTTTTCCGATCATACTAAATATTTTTGGTTCATCTTCTGAATTAGAATACCTATTTGCCTTTACTTTGTCGCCAGGAATAGGCAAAAAACTATGGAATTTCTGAGTGCCTGGTATTGTTTTGGCGTTATTATATATTTCTTCGAGATCTTCTGACATTTTAATGTACTGTTCAGTGGATACGTAACAGAAATTTAATTTAGTTATATTTTTATCTGTCTGTACAACTGCCCAGTTATATAACTCTCGTGGAGTTGTTATGGTATTTCCATAATCTCGAGCAAGACTTGCTCTCTTTGCCATTCGCTTGAGAGTGCCACCAATAGCATCACATGGACCTTTACCGTGGGACGTTGCAAAAAAATGCCATTCTGCTCTTAATGCATGCTTTGACTGGAATCTACATAGACTAGCAAAGTTCTTCTTATTTTTGTATTGTGATGCTGCCCCATCAGACATAAAATAAATTTTAGAAAAGTTCGTTAATTGTTTCATAAAATCTATCATTTTTGAGATGAACAACTGGACCGCAACTGTATCGTGAGCCATTACTTCCGATATGATAATGAAGCTAACATTTACAAGTTTATTATCTTTCATATAGTAAATTTCAAATGGGTGTATTGTTGCTTGCGAGTTGTTCCAATGATATCCTTGAGCAGCGTTTTGAATTATGAATGAATAGTTTTCAGAGAAATCACAAATCGCAAGAATTTCATCATCCTTTAATGTATCTTTTTTATTTCTGAGAAATGATGATTGTTGTTTATGAATAAAGTCGTGTGTTATAAGTTTGTCAATTTTATCAACAAGATACGGAACAAATTCATCAACAGGTTTAATAATCGTTTCTAAATTACAGCGATCAGTATTCAACCACTGCTGAAATATAATCTCTTCTTTGTCATTTGATTCTAATATCAATGTAAGTTCCTCTTCAATGTGTTCATTACAAGCACACTTTTCACAAGCACGGAAAAAGCAATTATCTGTTCTTGTTGTGACACAATTCTTATACTGTTGAACATTAAATTTACATTTTCATGAATAGTACATATGCATACATTATGTATACCAGTAGAATCAAGTAAAATACAATGCTTTGGTCGCAACTGTGTAAATACTGTGAAACCAATATTCACAGTTTTGTACATATCTACAAAAATCATATAAGCCTCTTTGAGCGACATCATCAAAAGTCGTTTTTGAACTTGTTGTTTTTTTCCATTTCGAACCTCAGAAACAAAATCATTTGTTCCTGGCATTGGCCTGCTGATATCATTATCATCAAAAAATTCTCTTACTATTTGTTTTGTATCGTCATCAATACCATGCCCCCTTCTTTTTTCGGTGGTACAAAGAATACCCTGTTCATAAACAAGATCCTTCACCTGCCTCGCCATATACATTGGTGCGTTATCCTTATCCTTTAACTGCATAATTATCTCGTCATACGCCTCCACTTTGCCAACATCCGTTGAATCTATTCCGAAGATATTTTTTCGAACTGCTTTCGTAATCTGCAATGATTTGTTTATGCGATATTCCATACTTCTCATGTTTCTAGATGAGATTGGCGATAAACTCAATGTTTCAGCAATGGTATTAAACTTCTCAATATTATGGGGACCCTGTAGTTGATCTGTTGACGGAATTGACTCCAATGATGGAATAGATGGTACCATATCTGTAAGATAAAAGTTAAGGTTAACAATATAATAATGAATGCAGTGGAAAGTTAATGATAGTTATTTATGCAACGAGTTGCAAAAATGATTTTTTTTCGCACAAGTAGTACATTTATCCAACGAGGCTTGCCGGGTATGAAATGCGTGTTCTAATTGTATATTGTTTCGTACTTCTAGAGTGCTGGTGCGTGAATATGGGTGCATTGCATTGTCGCATATGACACAATAAGTTTCATTGCATTTTGAGATTACTAGATAACCTTCACTGGTTTAGTTTGTTTTTAGAAAAAGACACTGAAAAAATAATAATTTGGACATGAAAAAGTTTTTGTTAGAAAAACTTTTTTTCCTTAAAAGTGCCTATCTTGTGATGTATGGACGGTTGGTAGGGAACATAATTACCTGTCTTGAGACAAAATTTCATCAAAATCAAAAATGGTGTTTTTTTTTAAATCAACTTTGAATTTTTAGAAATGATTTTTTTCAGTGTAGGGCTCATTTTGGATTTTTTTCAGTATTTTTTTCTTAAAATTTGACTTATTTTGTGATAATCACCCTTACAACACTTTTTTGTAGGAGTAGTCATTTTTTGATTAAAAACATTTTTAAAAAAACCATAAAAAAAGTTTAGCCCTTTTCAAAAGTCAGTCCAGATAAATTTTGAAGAAACTAAGTATGCAAAGTGGCTTATCTAGTCTTGGTGTACATACCCAGAAAGTTTCATTGTAATCTGAGAGGGTGCTGCCAACTCCGAATACGATTTGGGGCGAAATTCGTCTTTTCCATTCTAAGATTTCTTTGTGTATACTTAAAACACAAGAAATTCCTTCAGCAAATACTTTGGTGTTTCATTTCACAATTTCTTAGGGAATTTCTTTATGGATTTTTTTCTGGAATGCCTTCGTTTTTTTTAAATATTTTTTGGATTTTTCCAGGTATTTTGTTTAGAAGTTCATCGGCCATTTCTTCAGGAATTTCTCCGGCAATTTATTTGAGAATTTCGTCAATTCATTATTAAATCTTTTTCGGCTATTATTTTGAAAATTACTTGGGACGTCTAATTGAAATATTTTATACTTAGGCAAATTCTTTGAAATTTATCTTGAATAACATACTCGAAAGCTTGCTCAGAGGTAGTTTTAAAAGATAATATGATGATGGATTCCTAATCTAATAATATCATGAAGGATTCCTAATCCTTTGAAGAAACACTGATCTTTCCGGAGGAACTCTCGGAGATATTCGCAGGAGCTTAAGGGGTTACCCAACTAACATTTTCAGCGCTATAAGCTTTAGTTATTTGCTTTCTGTTGTGTAACCATCGAATAAAAGCAGTCAACGCTGAATAAAAGGTTGTTGTTGTTGTGTCTGTATTAACGAGATTTTTAACCCTAGGCTAGTTCATCTCGGGACCCACGCTTTACTTCCCTTCCGAAGGAAGAACCCACATTTTGTGAGTATGTCGGAAATGGGATTCGATCCCAGGTCCTCGGCGTGATAGTCTTGTGTTCTAACCACCACACCAGGTCCGCTCCACTGAATAAAAGGGAAGCTAGTCAAATATAAATCATAAGCTAATACACGACTGCAAAACAAGCACCATACAGCTACCAAACTCGGTTTTCTGAAATCCATTGCTTGTCACTGGGGCTGCCTTCACTCCACGCTATTCCAACTCCGGGAGATTTCCCGGAAGATGTGAAAACTTGAACAAATCGAATAGGAGTCCCCACTAACAAAACAGCTGCTACTATACAGTACAATATGTTATACTGACAAATTCCTAAACCAGCAGCGCTTTAAAGGCCGTTCTGCGATTTCATTATAGCTAGGAGCTGTAATAAAGAAACTGTTGGTTCACCAACACGGCTTGTCGGGTGTAAACATTATTGTCAAAACAAACTTTTAGATATTTATAGCTATAGGGATATATAGCTACTACACAAATTCTTTACAGCTATCCACCTCTGTGCTGTGAAATTATTTGGGTTGCTTTTATTGCACTTTAATTCAATGCCGGAAGATTTGCCGGAAGATGTGCAAATCGAGTAAGAGGCCCAGCCACTACAACAGCTGCCTTTATACAGTACGTTTTGTAATGTTGCCAAAACACAAAACAACAGCGCTTCGTAGCCTTTTAAAGAACACTCCTTCAGCTAGAAGCTGTGGAGAAGAATCTGTTGGCGCAACCACACAGCTTGTTTAATGTAAACATTGTTGCGTTTGACGTTTCACAAGCTTTTCAGCAAGATGAAGTTGGGTAAGGTTTCTTGTGGCACAATTATGAAGCCTTGTCTGGAGTAAAACAAAATGGGCTATTTTCTATGCTATTTATATATAGCAGTGTGGCAGCGAGGACATCATCAGGACCAGTGGATACGGAGATCGGTAGTTCGATTCCAAGTAGCGGCAAGTATTTTAACTATTCAATTCCAGTTCCACATGTATTGCGTCACGGTATCCATAACCTAATTATATTTAATCGTTTAATTTGGGGATGCCGTATAACTATTATTTAACAGCTGCGAAAAGGCTGAAAAAGCGGCTTCTCAAGATGTTATTCAGTGGTTATATTGAGGACGCTTTGTTGACGTTTACATTCACAATAAATGTTAGTGGGGTATAGGGTGAGCAAGGGTATTGTCGGCAGGTTTGTTCTCTTCGTCATGGGTTTTTTTGTGGGCCGAATTGCCTGAAATTCGGGCATACAACTCAGCTTGGTTGGAAAGACTTGAGGCCAACTCTGAAACCAACAGGTTTAAACCACCCCCCCCCCCCTGACGTTGAGAATAAAACTGCCGAAAATACGTAAGTTCCCCTATATGTTGAGATCGAGAACAAAATCGATTTTTTTTTCTTTTATCTTAACCTTCTTCGTGCATTAGCTTGCACTTACCTCGCTGACTTAGTGCACGTTTAGGGGTCATAATGACCCCAATGCACGACGCGAGTTAAAGTATGGGTTCTTAAGAATGCTGTGTCGGATTTTAATAGAGATCTGATCAGATGAAACATTCACCGTGTCCAATAAGTTCTCATACAAAATCAAATTGAATTAATTTCACATCTGTATTTAGGATTTTCAAAGTAAATTTATTTATTGAAAGGCTAACTAACACTGACCAAATACAGCATATGTTTTGGAATCAACTGTCCTTTATCCATCTCTGCTGATCGCTTATGTGTCGTAAGTCCATTTCAGCTGGCACGCACGTCATTTCATTGGTATTTAGTCGTATTTTAACGAGCGATGGTCTTAAGTTGAAACAAATTAGGTTCCTGTCCTCCCTCTTGCTAGTAGCAGCTATGACCAGAAGAGAAAAAATATGCGATTCTGTATTGGTGAAATACGAAGCCGTTTTATATTGTACAAAATATAACGTAAATTAAACAAAAATGTGCTTTTCCTCTATATTAATGAGATTTGTTGTGCTAATGAAGCATAGATGCATCTTATCTTGTTGATTCACACCATTCTCACTTCTAAAACATATTTGTATTCCTATCGTGGTAAATTTTGTCCAAAATTTTCGTTTTATGATGTTTTTCTTTAAAATAACGGTCATTTTCAAGGAAATCGGCCCAAGTTGAGGTTACTTGCGAATTTCTTACCATATCATCACTAAAATTGTATTGCTTTAGCCTTAGTATATCTCTTTGGTACAGTACTTGGGATAAAAACTTAAAATTTAACCTTATGGACTCTATTTAGCTACCGTAGAATGAAAAACTTTTCGAACATTTTTCTTGCGTGCCGGAGCACATGGATTTAACAAAACGGATGTGTACTACTAGGCTTATAAAAACAAATAGGAAATAATGTAATTCTAAACCGTAAACTTTATTTAGTCAGTATTATGTGGCCCTTCAATGCATGCATTCATTTTGAAAATATGAATTACAGATGTGGAATAAAATTCAATTTTCTAAATTTGTATTTTGTATGATAACTTATTGGACACGATGTACATGTAACGTTTTGTGCCTCGCTCCCTTACGGACACGTAGTGTAAACTTAAAACTTTAAACGCGGTTATCTTGGAAACGTGTGATTGTGGAAACAGCTCTCTAACAAATTTTGTTTCCGAGTATTTGCTATTCATGTGTCGTGTCCTTGAACGATCAACACTTTAAAAAAAAAATCATTTCAGTGTTATGATTTTTTTCACACATATTTTTGATGAAAATAGTGTTTTTTTTGGAAAAGATCGTCCCAGTTCGAAAAATACCATTTTTTAATATACTGATGTTTAACGACACCACAAGGGCCCCTAGTAACGATTTTGTTTTGGGGTTGTGCTTTCAGTTGAGCCGTTGGACTATAATCATAATCCCGGCAAACCTCTTTAAAGAAAACACGTTTAACAGAAAATGTTATTACTTTGGTAATTTGAACTATTTCTTCATGTTCTCAAGCTGATTTTACACATTTCACATTGTACTATGTATTATGTAAAACGAGAATTTGAAAAATAAAGATTACATACTTTTACAAAAAATAAAACTTTTCCTTATTTTCACGCACATCAACATACATGTATATTGTATAACCCCTTAAGAGAAACTCTGTCGTAAGTACTTATGGAAGAATAATCCTGCAGGCATACTCTCGAACGAACTTCTTCTAAAGGAACAGTTCAAAAGGATTCTCCAGGAACATTCCCAAATAAACTGATGTACAGAGCACAGTTGGAATTACTACGGAGGGGAACATTTTCAGTGGAACGAAACACTTCCAGAAAAAAATCTTAAGTAAACATTTTAGGGAGAACTCCCACAGAAACTCCTGGAAGTATTTCTGTTTGAACACCTAAAGAAAAGTATTCTGAATTGCTACTTATAGAAATACTCCAGGTCAAAGTCCTGTTAGAACGCTCATGGTAGGATACTCCGAAAGAAATACTGAAGAAGTATTTCCGGATGAGCTCTTAGAGGACTTCCTGAAACGATGGCACCCATCACCTTGGAGGAATCCTTAATGGAACTCCTGAATAAATGACAGGTGGACCTTCTGGGAAAACCCCATGTGCAACTTTTTGAAAAAAAAAAAAGCTTACGTAGCACTCCAGGGCAAATTTAAGAAATAATTCTGGAGATATCCTAGGTGAAGCTCTGGGATACATCACAAGTTGAACCTCTGGAGGAATTCCAGATAGAACTCCTGAAGAAACTCCTGCTGGACTTCCTACATCAATAATAGGTGAAACTCCTGGAGGTGTTCAAGTTGAAACTCCTGAATGAATTCCAGATCAAACTTCTGGAGAAATCCCATCTAGTACCTTTGGAATAAGCAAGGAATCGCAAGTGGCACTCCTAGAGATTTTTCAGGAAGGACAGGGTGATACTTTTGAAGAATCTGGACAAATTCTACGCTCCATTAAAAATTTGAAATTTGTGTATTGTCAAAAGTAGAGGGGGGTCTGAGATGACCAAAATTTGGCCTACATGGTTTATGAACAGCTTCTTATTAAGTTTTACATGGAATTCATCTGAAGATTTCGTCTAGAAATCTTTAAGAATTTCTTCACAAACGCTATCAGTTTTATTTTGTAGTATAACTTTAACACCCAACTAAGCGCATCCCTTTTCTTCCAAGCAAGTACTCGCTTCTGATGTATCCTTGTTTCGATTCCGTCTTAACCCTGTCTCATCCCCTCCCAAGCTCAATTAGATTAAATCGTAGCATATTGCACTCTGTGAGCCGAAGCATTCTGAGGTGAGATGATGTCATTCCTCCATTTCACTCCCCTTCCACCCGCACGGGAACAAGGAAAAGAAAATAGCATTCCGCCGCATCACCGAAGAAAATTGCTCCAGATGAAGAAAAGCGCTGTGAGTGCAGAGGCTAAGCTGCTTGTGAATACACTTCCTATACCCCAAGGCGCCAATCGAAGACGACGACCAGGGTGACGGTACGAAGATAACCTTCTTCTTCAGGAAAAACCAACACACTGCCTTTGACTTTTGCCTTTTCTTATGATCCCACTCTAACCGTATGTGAAGGTCTTATTTTGTTACTTGTATGTGAAAATGAGGAATCCCCGAGGAGAACTAAAGTTGGATTCCATGTATCGTTGCATCTTGTCTTGTGCTCGGGTAAGTTTGGGAGGTTCCAGATCGAAATTGCCTCCATTCGAGGAACAACGGCGGTATAGGAAGACGCGCCTGTGGTCGGTTGTCGATGAATAACTAAGAAGCGTGTTGCGATGTGTGGGACTAAGCATTTGAATCGATCCAACCAAAGAAGAAAAGCTTTTATATGTAACACTCGTTTACGATTCCATACGTATCGTTCACGGCAAACAGTACGCAAACGAATGGAATCGCACGGCGTGCATTCCGAATAAATGTCGTTGCTATTGGCCTCATATAAACAGAGGCATTGTGTTCTTTGTGATGATTGATTAAAAATTGATTTATAAATTGTCAAACAAAACTGAAATGGTGTTTTGAACGGTCGCAAAGCTAATACTACAATACAAAATTTAGGTATGAGTATTAATCAATCGTGGTTGATTAGAAGAATTTTTGTTGTTGAAAACCTACGTTAACCCTCGAGCAGTCGCGTCTTTGACTACCTGCAGCGACGCCGCGCTCACGCTCACGCGACCGCTCCCGGGTTATTACCAGATACGATTGTCGTTCGCATTCATCTGCCAGGCACGAGTTTCAACAACTTTTTACGGGAGTATCAATCCATAAAACTTGACTTATGATTGCACCCGCAAAACAAGAAAAGCAGATTTCAGATACTAGGATTAATATGCATCAATTACTCGGGGAGTCTTTACAAGGTTTCTGCTGAAAATAAATTTTCGAAGTGTCCCTACAACTTTGTGCTACAACCAAGGCTACAATCTCTCAGTACTGCAAATTCATTCCTTCATCTCGTAACGCCCAATATCGAACTCACCATACAAACCGAAGCGCCAGCCGAGACGACTCGCAGCAGGTGCTTTTCATGGTTCACTCGGTGGAAATCTACATGACATTTCTAGTTCGCTAGACAGCAGCGGCAGCGGCCATACAATACATACATTATAACGTAGGAAAAGGAAAACCCATCAGGCAAATCCTGAACGGTGGTGGTGGTGGCGGCAGCAACTGACAGATGTCGACCGTGGCGACGACCGACCGACCATCATCATTTTGCGACTACTACTGGTGGTGGCGGCCGGTCGGCGACTGTTGCAGAACCAGACGAATAAATGGAAAAACTATGACATACTCGCTCGCGCGCAGTTGGACATTAGTTCATGTGAACAGGAAAGGACACCACGGCCAGCCGAGGATTGACACAGCAGGACTAATGGTCGAAATGTGTTCCGATTGGATCACCGCTGTTCGTCGGCGGCCCTCCGCCAACGTCGCTGCCGCCATCGACGGTCTCCCCAAACGAGAATTATTTTTGGCCATGAATGCTGCAAATAATTCCGGCACATTCCGAACAAAAGGCTATTTCTCTCTGGACCGGAGCAGCCAGCGCACATCAAAAGGAATCCGAGAGGTGTTGGTGAAGGTGCGTGTGAACTGGCGAATATCCCTCCGTCTTTGAATAGATTTGAAGTGATAACCTGCTGATTGAATGTTTGAAATTGACGGAATGTAAATTGAATTACTTTGTAACGGTGCGGTAATGGGTGCTAACTGAGATGGGATTTGGGATGGACGGTTTATTTGATTTAATGTTAATCATGAAATGGATTGGAATTCATAGGCCATTGAAATGCCAATTTTGGGTTTGGGTTTCATTTTATTTATTTAAGTTAACAACTTTAAAAAGATAAGATTCAATCAATAGTGTAGCACAAACTCGAATCACCACTGCTTTTTCCCAAACTCAGAAACGCCCTACACTTTCCAGATCATTCTACGCCTGGTCAGGCTGTCCAATCATCAGTGTTCCTCGTAGACTTGTAATGGCTTTTGCAGGACTGCCATCTTGCACTTTTACAACAGGCTCACCGTAGGGCATTCATTTCATTTATTTAGTTAACATAAAGTTCATGATAATACTGAGTCAAAAATTTGCCGCCATAATACTCGATTTGCAGCTGCAGCTCTCCAACGTCGGTCACGCCCAACACTCGCCAGGTCACGCTCCACCTGGTCCGCCCATCGTGCTCTCTGCGCTCCACGCCTTCTTGTGTCAACCGGATCAGTTGCAAACGCCAGCTTTGCAGGGTTGTTGTCCGGCATTCTTGCAACATGCACTGCCCACCGTATCCTTCCGGCTCTGGCTACCTTCTGGATGCTGGGTTCGCCGTAAAGTGCAGCGAGCTCGTGGTTCATCCTGCTCCGCCACACACCGTTCTTCTGCACACCGCCGAAGATCGTCTTTAGCACGCGTCGCTCGAAAACTCCGAGTGCTTGCAGGTCCTCTCGTGTCCGTAGATGACCACCGGTCTTAATAGCGTTTTGTACATGGTGCATTTAAATAATGCGTGGGTGAATATTTTTCGACCGCAGTTTCTTCTGGAGCCCGTAGTAGGCCCGACTTCCGCTGATGATGCGCCTCCGAATTTCACGGCTCACGTTGTTGTCAGCCGTCAGTAAGGATCCGAGGTAGACGAATTCCTCCACCACCTCGAAAGTATCCCCGTCTATCGTAACATTACTACCCAGACGGATCCGGTCGTGTTCGGTTCCGCCTACCAGCATGTAGGTACCCTGTTTTTGAAGCTTTCACCACCAGTCCGACCTTTACTGCTTCGAGTTTCAGGCGGGTGTACAGTTCTGCCATCGTTCCAAATGTTCTGGCAATAATGCCCATGTCGTCCGCAAAGCACACAAATTGACCGGATTTTGTGAAAATCGGTCCCCGGCTGTTAAGCCCGGCTCGTCGCATCACACCTTCCAGAGCGATGTTGAATAGTAGGCATGAGAGTCCATAACCTTGTCGCAGTCCCCGGCGAGATTCGAATGAACTGGATAGTTCACCCGAAACCCTTACGCAGTTTTGCACACCGTCCATCGTTGCTTTAATCAGTCTAGTCAGCTTCCCAGAAAAGCCGTTTTCGTCCATGATTCTCCATAGCTCTGCGAGGTCGATACTGTCGTATGCCGCTTTGAAGTCGATGAACAGGTGATGCATTGGGACCTGGAATTCACGGCATTTCTAAAGGATTTGCCGTACGGTAAAGATCTGGTCCGTTGTCGACCGGCCGTCGATGAAGCCGGCTTGATAACTTCCCACGAACTCATTCGTTTTAGGTGACAGACGACGGAAGATGATCTGGGATAGTACTTTTTAGGCAGCATTCAAAATAATGATCGCCCTGAATTTCTCACATTCCAAATGGTCGTCTTTCTGGGGCAGATTTTCCCTTCCTTCCACTCATCCGGTAGCGGTTCGGATTCCCAGATCCTGACTATCAGCCGATGCAGACAGATGGTCAACTTTTCTGGGCCCATCTTGATGAGTTCAGCCGCGATACCATCTTTATCAGCTGCTTTGTTGGTTTTGAGCTAGTGAATGGTATCCTTAACTTCCCTCAGCGTGGGAGTTGGTTCATTTCCGTCCTCCGCTGCACTGGCGTTGTCGTTTCCTCCGTTGCCGTGGTCTCCCGTGCCTAAGTTCTCCATACCATTCAGGTGCTGATCGAAGTGCTGCTTCCACCTTTCGATCACCTTATGTCCGTCCGTCAAGAGGCCTCCGTCTTTATCCCTGCATATTTTGGCTCGCGACACGAAGCCGTTGCGGGATGCGTTGAGCTTCTGATAGAACTTCCGTGTTTCTTGGAAACGGCACAGCAGTTCCATTTCTTCACACTCCGCTTCTTCCAGGCGGCGCTTTTTCTCCCGAAAGAGGCGGGTCTGCTGCTTCAGCTTCTGTTTGTAACGTTCCACGTTCTGTCGGGTCCCATGCTGCAGCATTACCGCCCTCGCTGCGTTCTTCTCCTCCAAAACCGTTCTGCACTCTTCGTCGAACCATTCGTTCCGTCGATTCCGTTCCACGTACCCGATGGTGCTCTCGGCTGTGTCGTTGATGGCTGCTTTCACTGTACTCCAGCATTCCTCTAGAGGGGCCTCATCGAGCTCGCCCTCGTCTGGCAACGCGGCCTCGAGATTCTGCGCGTATGCTGAGGCGACATCCGGTTGCTTCAGTCGCTCTAGGTTGTACCGTGGCGGTCGCCGGTACCGTACATTGTTGATGACGGAGAGTTTTGGGCGCAGTTTGACCATCACCAGATAGTGGTCGGAGTCGATGTTGGCGCCACGATAGGTCCTGACGTCGATAATGTCGAAGAAGTGCCGTCCGTCAATCAGAACGTGGTCGATTTGAGATTCCGTCTGCTGTGGTGATCTCCAGGTGTAACGATAAGGGAGGCTGTGTTGGAAAAAGGTGCTACGTAGGGTCTTGTACCATTTGGGCAGGTGTACCTATTTTGGGCACTTGCCGCTATAACTAAGCCCATTTCAAACCGATTGATTTGTCCAGAGTTAGGAACGTATAGTATCTAACTCTGGACAAAGTTTCAAATCAATCGGTTTGAAATGGACTTTGTTATAGCGACAAGTGCCCAAAATAGGTACACCTGCCCAAATGGTACAATACCCTATGGCCATATTTTTGGAGGCGGCGAAATCAATGAGTCGTAGGCCGTTTTCGTTCGTCTGCTGGTGGGCGCTGAACATACCAATCGTCGGTCTGAATTCTTCCTCCTGGCCTACTTGAGCGTTCAAATCTCCTATGATGATCTTGACGTCGTGGCTTGGGCAGCGATCGTACTCGCTTTCGAGCTGCGCGTAAAATGCGTCCTTGTCATCATCAGTACTTCCGGAGTGTGGGCTGTGCACGTTTATTATGCTGAAGTTGGAGAATCGGCCCTTGATCCTCAACCTGCACATTCTTTCGTCGATCGGCCACCAACCGATCACGCGCCTCTGCATGTCGCCCATCACTACCCGAGCAGAAGAGAATAGCAGCAGCATAATATAATGTGTTATTTTGGAAAAATAACTGAGTAGCGGAAAGAGTTATTTTCATGTTATTTACATAACATATCCTGTTATAAACTTGTCTGTCATAAGCGGCAAAATAAAAAAAATTATAACAAAAAAATGTTTCTGGAAGAACTGTTTAATAATATGTTTTGTTGGTTTCAATAACAACTTAATAACATCGAATTTTTAAAATATTTCAATAACAAATTTTGATATGAAAACGTTATTGATAACAATCTGAAAACAAAATTTGCTTTTTTTCTGTTGCGGATAGGAACTCCTCCAAAGTCCCATATGCATTCAATGGGATACGCAATAATAGGATCTATTGTTTAATGTTTCATTCATAATTGGGACGCTATTGTTGTTGCAAGCGATTTATTATCGAAAACAGAGAGAAACAATAGTTTTCGTTTATTTTCCAAACAACTTACGATGAAAAACTACCGTCGTTTTGAAACCCTTTATTAGGTGGTTCATTGTTTATAAGATTAATTTACATTATTACCTCATTGATTGACACATTTATCCAAGTGAATCTAAGTGGGCTCGATGCAGTGAAATCAATAAAAATAAAATATCTAAAAATAATCAATGGAGTTCTTGATGACTTTTTTTACATTTTTGTCGAAAATGTGTTGTTCGTCCTTGAAGTACACCAGTTGATCCAAAATGTTTCGTAAAATGGCTAACACTCCATTACACTCTCTATTTTCGTATTCATACCTAAATGAAACTGGGACAAAAAACAGGTATACTTTTCAAAGTGCTTATAAAACAAAAGGCTGATAAGTTGGCTCTGTCACAGTTAAAACGTAATGTCAGTAAGAAGAGGAACTGATGACAAAATAATATTTTGTCTTACAGTTCCTCACGGAATGATGTGAACAACGAACATCTCGAATGGTGTAGTTTTGATTGCAAAGCTAGTTATGTTGTAATATTAATGATCAAATATTTGTACAGTCTCAATGACACAATGATAACTGAACTTGTGCTACAACAAAACATGTTATTGAAATGTAATTTAAAGAAAATATACCAAGAGCACGATCATAACAAAATAAGATTGCCAAACAGAACATGTCATGGAACGGTGATGACTTAATAAGTTAATAATAACAAACCGAGATATAAAAACAGGTTTTGTGATTCCATTGTTATTATTTTGATATTTTCCTCTGCTCGGGTATAAAAACTGTTCCCAGCTCACGTGTGTTGCCGCAACTCTGGTAGATGGTATGATTACCTCTAAACGTTCGCACAATCGATCCTGTCCAACACACCTCCTGCAGCGCTACGATTCCGAACCCGCGGTTCTCCAGTAGATCGGCGAGTATGCGGGTGCTCCTAATGAAGTTGAGAGATCGGCAGTTCCTCGTACCGAGTTTCCAATCACAAGTCCTTTTTGTTCGCTGGGGTCGTTGCCGTTGATCTCGGTTCGTATTATTCTGTTGCTGATTTTCCGTTACAATGTTTTTTTACGGCTGACTCGTAGGGCCTGACACCAACCCCCTACTTTCCGGAGGACCATAGTGCACAGTTGAGCTTAGAGCCCTTCCCTGGCACTCGGACGTAGATCAGCTGCCCCTAACATGGAGATCAGACGCTGTTGTGAGCCGCTCCTCCTGGAGAACAGACGCTCAGGTTTGCCGAAGCAACACCCCCCCCCTCCCTTCCCTGTCAGCCTATGACCAAAGTTCCTACCGGGGTTGGTTACCCGATCTTCCCTAAGGTTGCTCTTTTTTTTTATTCCGTGTCGGGTATTTCCATCACTGCGACCAGTTTTTTGATCTATTGTGACATATGCCCCTAAAAAGTTTTATTAAGCTATGTATATTAAGATGACGTACCACTATTGTGAGTGATCGCCATCGTTTGATTAATAGCATTAACCCAGCACGGTTCGACATTTCGAATGAAGTGCACTACCGTACTGGGTGTTGTTCTCCAAATGTCAGAGGGTTCTAACAGCCCTTTGACGAAGAACTTACATCTTGTTGTAAAGAGTGCCGGACAGTGGCACAGTAGATGTTCCGAGTCTTCTTTATCTGTGCCGCAAAAGCGACACATATCATCTTGAAGTTTTCCTATAGAGTAAGGTGGGGTAAAAGTACGACCCTAGCTGAAAATTCAACTTTTTTCAAAAAATCGGAGCAGATAAAAATAAATGAATACCGTGTGGTGATTCTACCATCCATGAGGTAAAATTTTGCTGAACAAAGTAACGCCAAATGTCTTATCAATTTTGAGTTACAACACTTTTTGTATGTGTGTGTCTTATTCGAACTCTTGGGGAACGTTCAAAAATTACATCCAACATTTGGGGGAGGGGGGGGGGGCCTACAAAAGTGTGACACTACGTGTATTAGGTATAGGGAAAATGCGTGACAAAGGGGGGAGGGGGGGGGGTCTAGAAATCCCAAAAATTGATGGACGTAATATTTGAATCTTCCCTTGCCGCACCACTGGGCAAAAGTTCGAATCTAGTGTTTGTAGAATTTCGCTAACCGTAGCATACTATTTTGACTTTTTGGTAATATGAATATCTGAAACTACTTAATATTTGATGTTGGAACTGGAATACACTTTAAAGTTCGATCTGGATTTTACCCAAATCAGGGTTAAATTTAATACACCAAAAACTAGTAGTTTTCCGTTAAATCCAGATAAAACAACATTTTTTTTCAACTTTGATCGAACTTTCTTACTAATTCCATCATTCTTTTATACATTTTGCACAATTGTAGGTTTTTACCTAAAGTTGCCACGTGACTCGAACTTTTGCCCCACAATTCGAACTTTTGCCCCACTATGTGTAAAATATGATTTCCAAATCTTTTTGGCAAAAAATTGTACATGCTAAAGCATCTTCAAAGTATACCTGATTACGCCCCAAAATAAAATATCGAATTCGATTTCATTACAATTCCATTTCATGCGTTGGAAGGACCATGGCATGTTACAATTTTTTGATCAAAATCCAACATTTTGTCATAACTTTTCGAAATATTGATCAATTTCCATAATTTTTGGAGTGAAAGACTCTTTTTCTGAAAGGCTTCGAACAACCTTGACACCCGAAAGAAATAATTTGAATTGAGCTCAAAAACTTCAAAAGAAACTCTTGCCCCACTGGAGCTTTTGCCCCACTTTACTCTAAGCTTCAAGTGATATCGGCTCGGACACCTATAAGCCCTGTTATAAGCCCAGTATATACGCTAAGATCTTTTTTGGAAAGATCCAGTATTTTGCAAGTCTTAGAAACATTTGGAATGATAAATCGCCTTGCTTGCCTTGCTATACAAGTGTTTTCCCAATTGTTCGTCACTTTTGAATGTTCACAGATAAAAGTAATGAGATTTACACGTCATGTAAACTTCATTTTAGTCATGTAAACTTACTGTTATGAAAGTTTACATGATATATCATGTAAATTTGCGTTATTTGTCATGTAAACACTCAGAGTCATGCTGAATTACATGAAATATAATGTAAGTTTACATGATATTTTATGACATTTACATGATATGTCATGTAAACTTCTGTGATATCCCACGCTCCAATCATGTGCATCATATGTCACACAATTTTACATTCTTTTTTCGATCTGTGTTCTCTTACTCCATTCGCAAAGCACAGGCAGATAGCCCACAAAAAGGTTCAGGCCCTATGAACTGAAGAGATGATCCAAGCCTTGTTAATTCATCGGCTCTTTTATTTCCATCCATTCCACAATGGCCAGGAACCCAATATAAGTTGACATGATTACGACAGGACAGATCTTAAAGTGATTTAATGCACTCCCAAACATGTTTTGATGTACATACCACTGACTTTAAAGCATTTAGTGCTGCTTGGCTGTCAGACAATATGCATATATTTGAATGCCTATAGTTTATTTGCAAACATATATTAGAGTATTCTAAAATTGCTTGAATTTCTGCCTGTAATACAGTTGGATACTTTCCCATGGGTATCGACAGGTTTATCCCTGGGCCAGTTACTCCTGCTCTCACTTTGTTGTGTTACTTTTGAACCGTCTGCATAAAAAATAATCGATCCTGGTCGAAATTCTGGACCACCGACTCGCCACGAACTTCAATCAGGGTCATGAACTTTAAACATACGGTCAAAATTGTACTTTTTCTCCATCCAGTCTTCGTTGTTCATAACTATGACCAAAAGTTTTTAGAATACTAAGATGCCCATTTAGGTCACCTTCCAAGAGGTTCGTAGATCTTTTGATTCTTAGTGCGCTCTTTTCAGCTCCAAATTGTATAAATTGATGTAATGGAAGCATATTACACATGCATCCAATGCCAATGAAGGGGTGCTCCTCAATGCTCCAGTTATTGAGAGAGTCGCTAGTCTTTGTAATCTTCCTAGTTTTCTCTGAACGACGGATTTTGTGGTTTTCTGCCACCAGACCAGTGAGGCATAGGTAATCCTGGGTCTCACGATTGCTCCTCCTCCTCTTCTTGGCATAACGTCCTCCTGGGACAAAGCCTGCTTCTCAGCTTAGTGTTCTATGAGCACTTCCACAGTTTTTAACTGAGAGCTTCCTCTGCCAATGACCATTTTGCATGTGTATATCGTGTGGCAGGCACGAAGATACTCTATGCCCCAGGAAGTCAAGGAAATTTCCTTTACGAAAAGATCCTGGACCGACCGGGAATCGAACCCGTCACCCTCAGCATGGTCATGCTGAATACCCGTGCGTTTACCGCCTCGGCTATATGGGCCGATTGCTGAAAAGATCCAATAAATCATTTTCAGTTTCAATCCCACTGCTTACCAAATGTTTTTTTGCTTATCCAAAGATCTGCTCTAGGTGTGAATTCCAATTCAGTTTGCTGTCAAGGACTACTCCGAGGTACTTGACTGTATTTGAAAGATCTATAGATATGCCTTTCAGGTATAAATTATTTATAGAAAATTTTCTCCTCTTTGTAAATGGTACAATAGTAGATTTTGAAGGATTTACATTTAATCCTTCCCTATCACACCACGATGAGATACAATTTAGAGCAGTTTGCATTCTGTTTGCGATAATTTGGTCATATTTCCCACGCACTATTATAACTATATCGTCTGCGAAACCAATTATTTCAAATCCCTGTGATTCTAAGACCACAGAAGAGGTGATAAAATGCCTCCTTGTGGGCACCCTTTCACTGCTCTAACAGATATAGAGGAGCTTCCAAGGTTTGCTGATATCTCCCTTTTGGCTAACATTTCATTAATCCAATCAACAACACATTTATTGAAACCTCGTTTCATCATGGCCGTTGCTATTGAATTATGAGATGAATTATCAAAAGCTCTCTCAATGTCAAGAAAAGCAGAAAGAGTAATTTCTTTGGCATTGAGAGATTTTCAAGTTTTGTAACAAGCTTATGTAATGCTGTTACTGATGATTTACCCTCTTGGTAGGCAAACTGGTGTTTGCTGAGAGGATTTTCAATAAGATATGATGATTTTATGTGCTCATCAATTATTTTTTTTCCATAGTTTTTAGTAGTACAGACGATAAGCTTATTGGCCAAAAGGATTTTGGAAGTGTTTCATCCTTTTTATTGGCCTTGGGGATAAAAATCACCCGTACTTGTCGCCACCCTACTGGAATGTAACTTAAAGATAAGCTGGCTTGGAAAAGTTTAGTTAAAATAGGTGTTAAAATCGCCTTTCCCTTCTGCAGTAGTACAGGAAGCAGGCCCGGATTTAAGGGGGGGCAAAGGGGGCAAGTGCCCCGGGCCCCCCGATGAAGGGGGCCCCCCAAGAATCCGAAATACAATTTATATTTTTCAACGAAACCATATGAAATTCACGTGAATGAGCGTCCATATTTTATACAAAGCCCCTATAGCCACAGCTGTTACGGTGTGGATATTCAGCCTGACCATACTAAGGGTGACGCGTTCAATTCTGAAGAGTGTCTTCGTCTCTGCCACACGGTATGCACATACGAAATGGTCATTGACAAAGGAAACTCTTTGTTAATAACAGTTCCACAGTTACTGTGGAAGTGCTCATGAAACACTAAGGTAAGAAGCAGTGTCCCAGTGAGGACGTCACACTAAAAAAAGAACTTATAATGGGGTTCCTAAAGGTATCTAAACTATTTTTGGCCATTTATCTGGATTTTCTCTTAAGAATAATTCGAAATTAAAAGTTTCATAATTTTTGGTGCAGTATTTGAAAATATGCGATTTTCTCTAGAAACCCTTGAAAGTTCTTATCGAGTGGAAAAACTTTTCCGTGACTTCAAGTTGCTACAAAAAGTGTCTCTAAGCAGAGTGCAAGAAAGATTAAGCTTTTGAGTAATTGTACATCAATATAAATTTCAATAGTTTCACAAATTTATCTATTATTTCACAATGGTTATACAATTATACATACGTTTGTTGATTATGATTATATATTGAAAACAAATGCCTTATACTTATTTGCATCAGTTCGCTGCTATCATGAAAAAGAGAAGATGATGAATTCTGGAGATGTTTGCGAGTTAAGGCTTGTTTTGAAAACCGAGTGTCCTGCAAACTGAAACTTTCTATATCTTTATGTTTGGTTTTACTGAAGATATTAAGATTTATTGCTACAGTTGCTCCCAAGAGACTAATCTTTATATAATCTGAATTTTGAAATACTCGTCGATCCCGTGCAATCTCAAATAAAGTTGCTGCATGTTTTAGTAAATTGTTAAGTGAATGCTAAGTTCTTAAACTTGTATAAATGTTTTCAATTCGGATAAAAGTTTAAAATATATGTACTATCTGAACGAGATATCATTTACGCTAGCATTTTGACATTTGAGTCAAATATCAAATTAAATGTTCGAATAATTTTCTATTTGTCGGAATTTTGGAAAAGTTCAGAAATCAGAAGCTTTCAATATTAGGTCTAAAATAATACATAAGATTAAGAAAAAAAACGTAATTGTATGGTTCATTTTTGCCTTTCTCGTACACTAAGTGTTTTTTTTTCGAAATTTTGATTCTGGGGGCCCACTTTTTAGGGTTTGCCCCGGGCCCCCCGAGGCCTAAATCCGGCACTGACAGGAAGAATTCCATCCCTACCAGGTGATTTGAAGGGTGCAAAGGAGTCAATCGCCCATTCAACTTTCTTTTCAGTAAATATTTGTTTGGACAAAGTGCAACTATCGATCCTGTCTCTATTTGATCCAGTCGTTCCGCTCAATATTTCTTGATCATACGTCCTGGTTTCAATAACGCCAGTTTCTGTTACAGCTGAACTTTGGTCTTCAGTTGAATTGATTGCTGAACAGGGAAAATGTGTTTTCATCATCAACTTTAACGTTTCATTTGCAGAATTTGTAAAAGTCCCATTTTCTTTTTTCAGTGTTCCCAGCCCGTTAGAATGATCCTTTTCAAGGATTTTATGCAACCAGGCGGTTTCTGGAGTATTTTCAATGCTTTCACGTGTATGCCTCCAGTTAATCCTTTTTGATCTTCTTATTTCTTTATTATAATTAGTAAGGGATTCCTTATATGGGCCCCACTGTTAGGTTGTTTAGCCCAGTTAAACATTTTCCGGGTTTTCTTTCGAAGTTTGGCTAATCGGTTATTCCACCATGGAACATCTTTGTTTGTTGAGCGTTCTTTAGCAGTGCAACTTTTATTAAATGCATTCAAAATCAAATTTGATATTTGTTTTGAACTTTCTTCAAGTTCTGTGCATGATTTTGAGGATGTTTGTAATGTGTTTACTCCAGCTCTCAGTTCTGAATTGTAAAGCTCCCAGTTTGTTTTTCAGGGATCTCATAGTTTGTGTGAGTTGTTGACCAGCCTCATACTCGAATAAGATTTGCATATGATCCGATAATGATGCTTCATCAGATACATGTCAATTTTTTATTTTTTCCGAGATTTTCGGACTACACAATGTTAAATCAAGTACTTCCTGCCTTGCTCATAGTTTCCGGCCGGTACCACGAGGAGGTAGGGATAGGATTTGCTGGGCCGAGGCTAGTGGATCACAAAGGGATCTGAATTGCGCAGCATACCCAGCCTTTATCGTGCCTCATCTATTCTCTCTAAAACCTATAGCATAGTGAGGATAGATGTAGCATTTCACTAATATAAAAAAAAACAAGCTCACACCGATTACGCCGCCGCCGAATAGGCCGTACGGCGTGGCGCTGCCGCCGCTGCCTCAAATTACTATGTTCGCCGCTGCCGGTGAAATCTGCTTCGGCGCACACGTCTAGTTTACTGTTAAAATTTCAACTAAATCGGCCATAGGATAACAAAGTTACAGCATGTCAAAGCTAACCATTTTGTATGAAAATTGGCTTTCACTGCTATTTTTATGAACACGCTTGAAGTGGCGCGCGCACTTGAAGGTAAAAGATGGAGTATTCCATTCAGGAATCTTCCAGGGTTTCATCCAGAGATTCCTTGAGGGATTTCATCAGTGATTTCTCCAGAATTTCTCTAGGGATTCCTTCAGGGATTATTTCAGCGTTTTACCTTAGAATCCAGGATTTCAACCCTCTATACCCAAATTTTTTATTTTGATCTAAATATCAGTTTTCGTCATCTAAAATCGATTTAAACGTGTTTTGGAAGTTGATTCTTTTTAATTCTCGATTTCGTGAATTTCAGTTTTTGATTTTTCTTATTTTTATTTTTGAACATCCCCACACTTTTATATTTTTCCTGTAAGCCAATTTGGAGAACGGATTTTTTGAGATGAAAACATTTTGAGATTTTATGATTATTGTTGTAATATTATTATTTTAAATTTTTTTCACTGAAAATTTTATTTTCCGTGTAATTTTAAGGAAAATAATTTTAGAGTGTATTCAATTCCCTTAAACTATTGAACAAGGATAGAATGATTTGGGATAAATTTAAAATATGTTAATTGTAGCGATTCAATACAAAATAAACAATGACTTCTAAAAGGTGAATAAAACATCAATTTTTCAATGATTTAAAAAAAATGTAAATACGCTTTAAAATACACCAAAAACCATTTTGAGATATACAGAACAGTCCTAAATATCAGCCAAAAATATAAAAAAATTGATTTTCCACAAAACAAAAATTACAAAAATGCTCAAACTATACCCCGTCTAAAGGCGGGATTGGGTATTAGAGGGTTAACAGGGATTCTTTCAACGATTTATCCCAGGAAGCCTCTTAGATTATATCAGGGATTTATCGCAAAATTCTTTGATCAATTCATCCCAGGCAGGTGTTCTAGATTCCTCCCAGCATTCCTTTAGAGATTTCTCCTGGATTTCCGTTAGGGATTACTTCCAGGATTCCTACTAAGACTCCTTTTAAGATTCTTTCTGAGCTTTCTCCCGGTAGTCATTCAGCTATTCCTCCCTGTATTTTGTTTGGAACTTCTGCTGTTATTCTTTTGGGAATTACTTCAAGACGTAAAAACTTGAAGTACTTTTAGGCAGAGTACGTTAAATTGGCAAATTGAAAGATAAATTTGTGAAAAAATTACCACTTGTTTTAGTGGGATTCGAACCCACGACTCCGTTATCGCTAGTCCGGCGCTTTAATCAACTAAGCTACAGAACAAGTTACAACTCTGCAGTATAAAAAGTCAAATTGGATTCGAAGCACCACCCTAAACCGGGTCCGTCTTTCACAACTTTATCTCTCTTTCGGCTCTTAGATGCCAATCTCCCGCACTCTCGCGGCCTACGAACAACAAGTGGTCGGGGTTCTGCTAAACCGAACCAAAAACCATTTTTTGAAAAATTGAGTTTTCCGAACCATTGCATGAAGAAATTGGCGATCCTTCTTCCATGTAAAAATCCAGTAATTCTGACTGCTCTTCGGGGAGTAAATTCAAAATTTCTGTTTGGCAGAACATACAAAAAGCAAAATTGCATCCAACCAGAGTGAACTGTAAACCATTCCATAGAATCAGCGAAATATTTCAGTTTATGTACAGAAGATGAACATTTTAAATTCTTCTCACCACCGTAAGATTTCTAACTTCTAACCGACCCATAGTAACAATCTGTGAGAGAATTGAACACGTTATTAGAAATACGGGTGTTGGAGGATCCAATTATGTTTCGATGGCGCTGATCGCAATTTTTCCAAATCACATTCAGCCAGACCGAACCAAATCCACTGCATTATAAAACCAATTTATTCTCAACAATACAAAAATCAACTGGTTTTAAATACCTGCGTTATGTCGACACACCTCATACTGATAATTTAACACAGAAGCCGTCATTGAACAACAAGGCTAATAAGAATAATAAAGCTTGAAAAAAAATCAAACACTTGGTTCGCTTTGGCTGATCGAAAAATGGCGTTTTCACGAAAACCATGCTAGAGAAGAATGTTTAGAACTTGATTTAGACTTAGCGACTGACCTTCAGCTAAGTAAAATGACCTAGAGGTAACGTGCTGGGTTATCACTTAAAGGACCCAAGTTCGAATCTCTTTAATATTTTCGATTTTTTTTTTGTCTTAGTTCACTTTGGCAGATCATTTTCATGGTTTTCTTCGACCAGTATAAATTTGAAGTACACAAATTGCTCCATTTTCACATCTCAGGACCTCAGGACATGCAAGGACATCATTTTACATAATCACTCTTGCTCTGTGCCTGCATGCACCGCCTATAAAAAAAACATAGGTGGGAAGGGCTGAGCTGGGAGGGCTTCACCCGTTCATATTTCACCATATGCTACCATTATGCTACCATAATATACGCGTCCTCTCTGATTCTTGTAAAGAATTGTGAGTGATATCCATTTCAACTTCATAGACGATGAAAAATCGAGTTTTTTTCACAATCCGAATGGTTTTCTATGAAACAAAGAAACACAGTCAGCCACACTGAACTATAAACCATATTCCAATGTTTTTGTTCAGCCAGAGTGAACTGAGTGCGAAGTACTGAAAAATTGAATGTAATTATATCAATGATTTCAAATAATTTACATGTATTCTTCGACTCTGATGATTAATAAAGGCTTGTAGTTACATGTGTGTGGGAAAGTTTCAAATAATCTTAGCTGTTGTTTATTTGTGAGTGGTTGAACTTTAAGCTTAATTATCTCGGAATAAAGTTTTTGGCGCTTAGTTCGGTTTAGCAGAACCCCGGCCACATACGTCTTATAAACATGAGGAGGTTTATAAACTCATGGTGATAATATTGATAGGTAACTGATGGTTACTTAAAACATCAAAGGAGCTACAACTCTGATAGGAGCCTAAAGGCCAAGTAAGATGCGAGTAATTTCTTCAAGATTCAGTAGAATCAGAGAAAAGATAAAGATTACTGGTGAATATTGGAGGTTTCATGAAGAACATGAGGATGATTCTTGGTGGTACTAGTACGAATATGGACATTCAGAGTAGAATCTGGGAATTTCGGAAGCAAGTTTCTAAAGGGTGAATGTTCAGTAGGGAATGTAGAATAGTTACACTAGTGTACAGCATTTTTGAACTCGGTATGCTGATGATCAGTTTTAGTGTAGAATGATGCTCTCTCTCTCTCTCTTCTCTTTCTTGGCGTAACGTCCTCATTGGGACAAAGCCTGCTTCTCAGCTTAGTGTTCTATGAGCACTTCCACAGTTATTAACTGAGAGCTTCCTCTGCCAATGACCATTTTGCATGCGTATATCGTGTGGCAGGCACGAAGATACTCTATGCCCAAGGAAGTCAAGGAAATTTCCTTCACGAAAAGATCCTGGACCGACCGGGAATCGAACCCGTCACCCTCAGCATGGTCATGCTGAATACCCGCGCATTTACCGCCTCGGCTATATGGGCCACTGAGTTCGAAAACGTGAAGAAAAAAATAAAGTAGAGCGATTTTTTTCAGGTTTCTATACAAGGCTGTCGGTTTGAAATCGATTTGTGTTCTATTTTTAAACAATGTTGCTCCTTTTATAATTTTATTCTCCGTAACTATATCTTCGATTGAGCTGAATTTTTTTTACTATAACTCTTTAACATATTTCGGTGAGAAAGATTTTTTAATTTTTTTTCTGATTAGAAAAAAATACAAAACTTCATCATTTTTTGAAAATTTTGTTCAAATTCAAGAAGACCACCCCATATACTCACCATTATCTCAACTTCCATCAACCTTACGCAAAAATTGTTTTCAGGTGATCGAAACATATTATATTAAGGCGAAACTGGATCCATTTCCTCACTTTTTGGTTTTTGATTTTTTATTAAATAACGAACCAAGCCGCACTTGTTTATCCTGGCTTTGCTCACTTGCAAAAAGAGGCAGCTTTTCCAAATCGAGAGCGTTTGTTTACAAATTTTCAATATTGGTGCTCTTGAAAACGTGAGTAGGGAACCAAGTCCGCCATTGGGACAGCCATGTTTGTATTCTCTGAAGTTTCTCCTTAAGCCTTCTATTTATACAAATAGATTAAAATTTTGTTAACTACAACGCTAGATATTCGATTTTAAGTAAGTTCCTTGTTTTTTTTTTTTGAATTATTTTTTATACATTTTCAGCAAAACCTCAAACATTGTTCTATTTTGATTTTTTTTAAGCACGGTCTCGAAATCAGCACGTACTTATGCATAAAAATTGTCGATCGTTGTACACGACTTTCGTTTTCTTTTGTAAACTAGTGTTATCTAATTAAGAATACCATGACATGAATAAGATCTACAAGGAAGTTGTTCATAAGTTCCATACCTGCACATGGCGGAACGAATTTACTACAGAACTAACTCACTAGGTTGTACAAACGTCCGATTTCAAATTTGAATTGTAAATTTGTTTTGTTGATATCTTGACAACGGTTTTAAATTTTAAGTTTGTGTCTTCGGCAGAGTTGTTCATACAGTTGTGAATCTTGTATTCAAATAATATACAATTAGAAACGATTTCATTTGATGGTAGTTTTCATCCCAATACAAACTCCTATTCCCAATATTTCGGTTCAGGGAAGTGGTATAATAATATATTATTTTTTTACTCGATTCATCCTCCGTTGTAAAAAGCACAACACTTTCTAGAAAACCTCGTTCGTCGTACACAGCACAAGCACGGATTTTTTAACATAAAGTGGCACGCGCACTTGGAAATTAAAGATTAAGTATTCCGTTCAGGATTCTTTCAGGGTTAGGTTCTTTGAGGAATTCCTTCAGGGATTCTTCAATGGTTTCTCCCAGGAAGCCTCTAAGACTATATCAGGGATTCCTTGCAAAGTTCATTTTTCGATTCATCCCAGGATCCCTGCAGGTTTTCCTTCACAGATTCCTTTAGGGGTTTCTCCTGGATTTCCTGGGATTTTTCCCGGTAGTCATTCAGCTATTCCTCCTAGTATTCCGTTGGGAGTTTCTCCTGTGATTCTTTCAGGAACTACTTCCAAGATTCTAGCATGATTCCTCCTCGGGTTGATTCCCGACGGGAAATCTCCCAGGGTGCCTTCTGAGATTCCTTTATTGATTCATCCTGGGATTCGTCAAAAGACTTCCCCAGAATTCTTATAGCGTTTTCTTCCGGGAGTCATTCTGGGATTCTTCCCGAGATTCTTCAGGGATTTCTTCGGGATACTTTCAGGAACTCGTTTCGGATTTCTTTCAGAGACTCCTGTAGAGAATTGATCCAGAAATTTCTAAAAGATTTCTTCGAAAATTGTTTCCGCTTTTTTCTCGGGGGTTCACCAGGATTTTTCCAGAGATTCTGTCAGGGATTTCTCCAATGATTTTCTCAGGGATTTCTCCCTTTTGGAATTCGTATATAATGACGTTACGTTTTATCTGGTGTGGAGGGGGTGGTTTTGGCAAATTGTGCCGACGCATAGCTAAAATTACGAGATCTTATACAAACAAATATGAGATAGAAAGAATAAAAAAGAGGTATTTTTTAACAGATGTTTCCATCCCATAAATATCAACAAATATCTTGGCATATCCCGGTGCGAAAGTGCACCGCGGGGCAAAAGGTCTGCAAACCGCTAGTATAAAAGTAGTTGTCCTAAAATAAACCTTGAGAAAATTATCAGATGTTCAGGACTTACATTGAAGATCTTTTCAACTACACCAACTTTCTTCGTGGAATAAGACGGGCTTGGTGGTCTAGTGGCTACCGCTTCTGGTTCGTACGCAGAAGGTCCTGAGTTCAATCCCTGACCCGTCCCTTTCCTCCTACTTTGTATCTTTCTACGTGCTTTCTCGCTCCTCTCTACATATACAACTCATGTACTTTCATGTGTTCGTTCATAGCCATCGCTAGAACCAGAAACGGGTCGATAATAAATCCGTTTCCCTTCCTTCCAACTTTCAGTTATGCAATCATGCAAACTGTGCCGCAATAATAAAACACTCAATTTTATCATCTTACGTCTGGCATCCACGCACCAATGTGTGAGCCCTCCGACATCCGCATGAATTTGTGCAGACGCGGAGGTATATTCGGTCTGATGTGGTTGCAATCATCACTTCCTTTCTCTTCCCCACATTGCCTGCATCCTGGCGTGGCAGGCACCATTGTCGCCTAAAAAATTGAAGATCATCAATGCTCACACAATGAAGATGCCTGCTAGTCCCCGGCGGATATTCTCATTGGTTCCTTGTGTGAGTGTAGCTGATCTGGCGATACTGGAGTAGCATCTACGGGCGGTCAACCAAGCTCAAGCTCAAGGTCAAGCTACGTCAACTTTCTTCGTGGAATAATGTTTCTTTCGTTGGAACTTTATTGTTAACTAATTTATTTAAAAAAAAAGTTATTTTATTACAATTTTACCTTACAAAATTTAGAGAACCAATCAACTTTTAGCTGGCACTCAAATATTTCCACTGGTAGTTTATCCACTGAGCGCCGCACGTCCGTGGGATCCCACTGCGCTGTGTTGCCCTTCATAGACCCACATCGATCTCAAACTCACCGACAGTTTCTCTCTGTTGTTATCCCCCAATCCCCCCAATAACGAAAGTGAGAGTGAGATTTGAGCAACTCTCTCTCACGATTGCTCGCGTGCCACATCAACTCGAATCAAACGATTTCTCACGCCTCTTTAGCAGAACACTTGCGTTGCGACAGTAGCAGCAGCAACAACAACTTCACACCGACCGTGCTGTTGGACGCATGGCGGCAGCATGCCTCTCCAGTTCCCGCACCGCATCGTGTCACGCGAATTGAGCGAACATAACAAACAAACAAAACCCTAATCTCCCTCATCCACCTTCTATCCTCACCAGTCGTCCTGCGACTTCGGAACGGCGGTGGGTTGGTGGGTGGTTCGACTGACTGGCTGGCTGGGTGGTTGTCGGTCGCTGGAGGTCTGTTTATTATCAGAGATTCTCGCTCGCGAGTTTCGGCACTTTCCGGGGAGCGGAAAAGTGTCTCATTTTCGCGAACTCCAGACGACGACGACGACGTCGGTTGACGATGGACGAAACCGAGTTCGATCCAGCTTTTAGCACCATCACACAGGTCAAAGTGTGTTTATTATACGAGCACGCTTCGGGAAAATCCCTCAGTCAATCGCGGCCCGTTGCTCATGTCTGATGTTGGAAAAGAGAAAACCTTTGTGTACCCCGGAAAGGATAAGTGTGGTACCCTTCGACTATCACTCGTGGCTCGTTTCCGGCCTCTGCCGTTCGGTTTATATTGTATTGTTGTCTCCCACTGACTGTTGTGTCTCCGAGACTATTGTTCACCCTGATTCAGATGATTGACTTGAATGCCAAAAATTGGATCCCCCGACGGACGGAATTGGCATTCTGAGTAGACGTAAAACCATTTTACACCCCTGATGGTCGTCGGTCGGGTGCGATTTTGATTCGCGAGTGGCTTGTGAACCGGAAAAGGACGATACCAAACGACGACGAATCCTTTTGTACTGTGGAGCGTGAAGCACTCTCACATATACGCGAATGAAACTAGTGGGGGACAGTGCGATGCGGATCAATTAGCATTTAGTATCCTTAACTCCGGTGATTGTACAAATACCGGCGAGTTTGATTGCATGTTCAACTAAGTGTGTGTTTGTTTGTGAAATGTGAGAAGCTAATTTACGGTAAAAGCAACAAACAGCGTATGAGATTTCGCTTTTGTGACGAAGGAAAGCCGTGAAACGTTTGGGTTGCTGTTATAGTGGTGAATGCAAGCGCGCCGCAACCGTCAATCAAAAGCCTCTGTTCAAATCCTGTGGACAACTAATTTTCTAAGCGTGCGCCGCTTCCAGTGCAAATGAAGTGTTTTCCAGTGCGACAAACGATCCATCCGATATCGGTTCCAAATCAACGGAAATAAGCCTAATCAAAAAGTGTGTATTATCGAGTATAAGTAGTTTTCCCATGTCTCTCTCTCTCCCCTCAGGGGCATCTTCGAAGCAGATAATTGAATGGCTCTTTCCGTTCGCCTGTTGGTATCGGCGCTGGCTGACTTACTAGGTGGCGTGGTCTTATTGTTCCTCGAAATTCAAAGAAAACCCGACGAGAGAGTGATTGTGGTGAGCTATTTTCGGCACGCTGCCACTGACAGACTACACTGTAGTAGTCAGCAGCACGGTGGCGTATTTTTTTTTCTCGAATACGACGAAAGACAACGAAAACGAATCCATTCGGAAAGAAGGCAAAACGCGCAAATTGATGCGAACAAGATACGATGTGACATTGGGTAAACATATAGGTAGAGGAAGGGCTGACTGGTTGAGAGCAGAAAGCCAAAACATGGCAACGAAGGCGAAGGCGAGTGAATGAGAGTATTTTTTTTCTTTTTCGCAAACCTGTTCCGAAAAAAAGAAGCAAAAACCGAAATTCGGCGAGAGAGAATACGGTGGAGGACAATGACAATGGGCTTGGTGATTTTTCCGACTTTCGGAACGACGGGATTTTCCGTTCTGGTAGATATGTTTGTCCTTCGAAACGGAAGGGCACAGAATGGCAATCCGTGCTGTTGGGTGGTTATTTCAATGTTTATGAAATTTTCCGAAGTACGGATGAATGATTTTTACGAACTCGTCTGGGGCGCTAAGTCATTTCAATAAAGATGATACGAATAGTATATATGTACACGGCGTACACTTCAGTTTTCCGCGAGTCTCAGTAAACAGTAAGATACTGTTTAGTGACTTGGTCAGTATTTTGGAGCAGGTCATTATACAATCATGAAGGCATGCTAACTAAAGTTACTTTTTTTCTGTTAAAAGTAACTATCTTCAACTTGCTAACCCCAATGATGAACTAGTCAACGAATAAAAAAGTTTTGGTGAGATAAATTGTGCACATCGATCTTCACTATTCCGAGGAGAAAAGTGTTTTGAATTGGTGTTTCCTTCGTGGTTTCCTTAAGAATAACCAACAACAACACTAAAGAGGTCTTTGTGAACATACAGTTTCTAAATAAAAATCTGACAGCTTCTGAAGGAGTTTCCATAGTACATGCTGTTAGAGTTCCTATTGTTTTTTTTAATTCTCTGTTTTTTTTTTAAGTAAAATGCTGGACGACATCTAGGAAAGAATAGTAAAAAAAGGACTGACTTTTTACTTTAATATCCAGGATAATTCAGTTGAAATTCCATGGGAGCGTCCATAAATTACTTCACGCAAAAATCGTCCATTTCCTACCCCCCTCCCCCTATATTACACTTTTTGTATGAGACCTCTGAAATTTTTGTATGGGTTGTCACACTGCTGAACCCCCCCTACCCCCTCAAAGCGTGACGTAATTTCTGGACGTTCCCCATACATAAAATATTCGCAGGATCCCAGAATAATTTTACTTGTGTTTGCCATAGATTTCCGTTACAATTTTCACTGAATTTACCATATATTCTTGAAGAATCTGCATCAATTTTGATAGAAACTATTTAAGGAACCTCGGAAAATCCTTACTTTATACAATTGAACCATAAAATTTCTTTAAAAAAAAACAAAATGTGTTTTAGACATGGCGCCAAATGTTATTCTTGCCATTATTATGATTATTATTGGTATTTTAATAACGCTGCTGTTTCACATCCATCTAAAAATTTATACCGGGATCCATCAGTAATTTTATCCAGAATTTTTTAACAAAAAAGGAAGTTCCTTTTGAAATTTCTGCGATTCATTTTTTCAGAAATAAACTCAATAGCATATCTTGGAACTGTTCTTGAACATCTTGTAAGGAATGTATAGGAAATTAACTGCAAAGGTTCACAACGGCCTCTAAAATAGTCTATTAGAAATAAACATACTTTATTTTTGGAAAAATGGCAGTTCTGGTTCAAGTTCTGGTTTTATAAAAATAATAATTTTAGTTGAATTTTTGTCTCAAAGGTTACACATATGTAAGGACACCTCCTAAAATGTGAACTTGCAAAAACTGTGGGAAACTATTAATTTTTTTTGCTATTTTTTCGCGAATATATATTTTTTCCCGGAATGCTCATGATGTAGGAATTTCTTATCTAAAAAAAATCCTTCGCATTTTAGCGTAATTTGGACATGAGGAACGTCTCCAAAAACCAATTTACGCAAATAAAAAATACTTAAAGTTGAAAATTCGTATTTTTACAATTGGGCGTGTATTTTAATTTATTGAAGAGGTAGTTTTACCAGAGAACTCAATCAAAAATAAGAATTATTATTTTTCCGTTTTTTTCACTGAACTTTTTTTTTGCTCTAAATTAAAAAAGCATTTTGTACAGATTGCTATTTGATGTGTTGTAGTCATTGGACTATATTTTGAATAATACTAAACATTTTTTTAGTTTAGAATTAGCATAAGTTAAAATACACAATAACAAAAAAAATAAACATTTTCCAAATTTCTTCAGGCTATTCTAAACTTAACTAGGGTATTAGTGCCATAAGTAATCTCACGCTCCCAAATTCATCCTACTCGAAAACAAGCGATTACGGCACCGATTGATTCCGGTCTTTTTGGTTTCATGCGTGCTCACTGTTAACAAAAAAAATAAAAAAAAACAATAAACAGAACTTTGTTCTAAGTTAAGTAGGATGAAAATGGGAGCCACATGCTTAGTAAGGGAACCAATACCCTATATTTATTTATTTATTAACTTTATCTTCAGCTATAGCTGTACAGATTGTTTGGTTACGAAATTGTGAAGATTTCGTAGAAAAACCGGAATAAAAAGACCAACCATGCTGCGAGAAAGTGAATTTTGAATATTTAGGGGAGACTGAGGAGACTTGATCCCTGGGGAGACTTGTTCCCCCCATATTTGCTCGGAATCAAAAACATTTTTCTTCTAGCATAATTTTTACAAAACTACTCCTGGACAAACGACTATGTTTTAGCTATAAGCGAAGCAGCTAATAACAAGACAGACAGCTCCCACTCTGTCGCAGGCGACATGGTTGAAATGCCCTCAACGATTCACAGGAACATTAAAACTTGACTGTGTGCGTGTACATGCTAATACGTACACGGAAATTGTAGCATGGCACACAAACTCATTCACGATGTTGTTCCCTGAAGTCGTTCGCGGCGCTAGTGTGCTTGTAGCTCCCAAAGTATATGGAGCAAGAGGGTAGATGTCTGTCTTGTTATTAGCCGTCTTCGCTATAAGTGATTTCGATTGTACATTGCATTATTTTTTAACGGCTGATGGTTTGTTTTCAGTCTTTTAGAAATCTTTCAAATCGTGTCATAATTTCACAGCACATAGTTTGAATAAAATACCTTCAAACTTATTTATCCAAATAAGGCTGTTGTTAACATGTTTTAATTAATTCAGCTTAGTATACACAACAGTGACATGGGGAGACTTGATCCCTCGAGGATTACACACACATTATACATGTGATAAATAAAATTCTATTCGGAAGCCTCTATTTACTTGGAATTCTAGTCTATTCAACGATAAAATGTGTCAGATAATTATAACTTTAGTACAAACCAAGAAAAGGGGGATCAAGTCTCCCCATTTTGAAAATACGGCATATCCTTAAAAATTTAAGGAAAACTTACAATTTACACTCCATATTCATCGAAAATACAAGAAAATTCGAAAAGAAAATTAATAGGAAGAATCTGGAATTATTTTCCCTTTAAATAAACCATGTGCTCAAAGGGGATCAAGTGTCACCCATTTTTGAAAAATACATCATAAGACATGCCTTCATAAAAACACAGTTTTGAAAACTTTAACAATAATTTAAAGGCCTTCTGTTGTGTATTAACTTACAATAGATGTTAACCTGCCATTTTGTACGGAAATCGGATCTAGTTTTGTGTTTTTCTTAAAGTTTCAGGTAAATTGAGAAAAGGGGATCAAGTCTCCCCAGTCTCCCCTACAGTTCATTTCCGATATAGACTGTTCCAGAAATTATAAGCACAACTTTGCAGCCCAGTCATTTAGTAATGAATGCAAGAATCAACTTTATTTTCGCACATATCCTGTTCTGATACATATATTATATTATATCAATATATATATTATATATATTATATATTAATATCAAATACCGGCTATCAAAAGTTACGTTTGACTTTTGATTTGTAAGTGGCAGAACATTCCTTTGCACACGTTTTGCACAAAATGCACTATTTTATAACCTTCTATAACAACTTTTCTTCTGCGTAAAAAAATACTTTAGATATAAATTTAAAAAAAAAATATTCCTGAATTTCAATTCAATACACGTATCTATTGGAGAATCATTTGTTTTAGTTTCAAATAAGTCTTTTGGTCCTGAAATTTCCAATCAAATTTAAAAATCGATTTAAAAAAATCAATTTTTACAATAGCCGAAACAAGTCGCAAAATTTATTCTGAAACATGTGTAAAACTACAATTCAATTTAATTATAAGTAAAAGCAATGCCTAAGCTTCATTGTGCGTTGAGTGAAATATGTTTATTGTCGTAAGAATATGTTTGAAATTCTAAAATCTGTGGACTCATTGCTTGAAAAATGAAAAAAAAAACAGAATTTTCAAAATTTATTAAATTTTTTAGGTGCCCGTAAGCACGCTGAAAAAGGTTATGCTAAAATTTGCCTTCCAATTTCGCTAAACCTTTCAGATATGAAGCTGCTTATTCTTCCAGAGATTATTCCCCCAGTTGGATGTGATTCATGTCATGAAAAGCAAACTTTTTGAGTTTTTTTGCTTATGAAAACATGTACTCAATTATCTTTAAAATATTTCTTCATGACTTTTTCAGTCGATCTAAAATTCCTCTGTGAGCCTTATTAAAAATTACTAGGACTTTTTTTTTTGTTTAAATGAGCCCTATATTTTTTCCAGAGTTGTCTCTCTCTTTTCATTGTATAATAGATATATTGCTTTCAGTGGAGAGAATCGTCAGACAAAAGAGGCACAAAACAAGCAACAAAGAAGGCGCGACGATTAATCTTTATCCCTACTGGTAACAGATAATGACATGATCTCAATTATTACTAACCCAAAATCGAAACTGTTTGATGATAGATCTTCAGCAGTGTTGCAGTGTTTGTGATTCGAAGTTACCGATCGAGAATCGCAATGCAAGGCTTAAGAATCTCTAAACTCGTAGTGTACGATGTTTATCCTGTTACATTCAAGTTGGGACAAACTTATGTCGCATCAAATGCAGGTTGCGACATTGTCATTATTGTTGCGCGATGGTTGAATTTTTATTGCTATTATTGATTGCTTTACAACTTTCCAATTTTTGGAAGCCTTTTCTAAAAATTCAGTTACGGATTGCGTCAGTTATCCCTCAAAATTCAAAATTGTCGCAGGGTACCCAGGTTTTGTTAAAAAGCGCAAGGATTTTTTGCCCATATTCTTCTGCATTTTTTAAGTGGCATCAAGGAGCGTCCTAGTATTTCCTACTGAATTACAAAAGAGTATACATTGAAAAATGCTTGCAAAAACAAGTTTTGCAAAAGCCGTTACCAACAAATTGTTTGCATTGATGAGCACGAATTTGAACCGCAAATCAAATTATTTCGTGTGTCCAAAATCGCTTTTTGTCGCTTATTTTTGCAATCTTCGAGTCACTAGGGTAGCGAGTCACTTGGACAGTGGCCGGTATATTGGGCACTCTTCACTGTAAGTCAGTCAATTCCGAACCAATGTTAATTGGTTAAAAATTGACTGAGTTATAGTAGAAAAGTACCCAAAATACAAGCCCTGCCGTCATCCCTATTTGGTCACTCTTTTCAAAAATATGGCCACCAAAACCACTTCATACTTTATTCATCAAATTTCGCTATCAGCTCTGTCAACGTACATTTAAAGTATAAGAGGTTAGTGAATTGTAGTTAACAGTTTGGCTAGGGTAAAGCTTGTAACTGTAAAATTAAGCTGAATTTTGAGGATTTAACCCTAGTGCCTAGTAGGATGTTGGGGTCAATATGACAAAGGAAAACTGGAAAAAATCTTTGAAAAAATAAATCAGAGCAGAAGTTAGAATTCCAAGATTTGAAACCAGTTTTGATAATATTTTTGCTAGAAGTTCTTTTGCAAGTGTTGTTAAAGTTGGGATTTCTGAAATTTTTTTGGACATACATTAAATTAAAACAACGAACACTTTTACAACATTGTTATTATAATTTTTTGCCGGATACAAGACGAATTCTACAGAAGAATTTTCAATCAAAACTTCGACACAAAAAACAGTGAGAAATGTGTTTCTCGCCAGGATTTCTTAAATATTTGCAGCTGCAATCTGTACCAATGAAAACGATTTTCAACCAGGAAAAAATCATGAGATACCTTGATCCCTACTCTACATGTGCGTAGAAACAGATTTCGAAAATAAGTGTAGAATTAGCGTGATGTTAAAATACGCATAAATAAATAAAAAAAAAAAGATTTTGAAGATATTGCTCTGTTATTTAATAAAAAAAGAATCAAAAATTAAAAAAATGAGAAAATGTATCCTTAAAGTTTTGTTAAACTTTTGCCTTAAAAAAGTACATTTCATAAACATGTTTGAGATTCCTTTTTTGTGATTTCTTCATATACTGACTATAATTTATTCAAACTACTTTGACCATTCGAATATGATAATTCCGTTCATTTTTCTCATTCGTGGAATTTTCTCTTCAGTTGTTTTTTTAAATCATAATAACATATTTTTTGGAGGCATTTCTTGGGACGTTTTCAATAAATTTGTCAGAAAACTTCAAGGGAAATAGGGTATGTGTACCATTCCTTGGCCTAATTTGCAAGCCGACTTGACAATTTTGACCATAACTCATGAATTAATAGCACTAGAAATAATATGTTGAGCCTATTAGACACTCTAGGCAATGCATGTTTCACCAATAGGACAGATCGGTGAAGTACTAGATTTGAAGTAATGAGCTGAATTTTTGTATGGTGAGAATGTCGGTTCTCCGTTTCTGCAATGAAATGGTGCAAAAAGCGTGGGTATTATGATTCCTTGCCTAATTTGATGATGTTTGAGCAAAACTTTGGGCAACAGTATTGTTGTTTTCTCCATTTCTTGCAACATAAACAACATAGTAATCCAAAGTTTTGCTCAAACAGCATCAAATTAGGCAAGGAATAATAATACCCACGCCTTTTGCACCATTTCATTGCAGATACGGAGAATTGACCTTCTCACCATACAAAAATTCAGCTCATTACTACAAATCTAGTACTACACTGAACGTGCCCCATTGGAAGTAAACTTACGTAAATATTCAAGAATTTACTTAATTAAGCTGAAAAGATTCGATGCGATGGTATGCAACGTTGGTCTATGGTACAAAAATTGGCCTATTAGTGGATACAACGTTGGCCTATTGCTTTCCATGCACTAGAACCACTTATTATCTCATTTTTTCAATATTTCTGCTGAAGTATTATCTCTGTTTGTTCACCAATCTTACTTTTAAATTACATTTTCGGAGCCAAATTCTCAAAAAACTATAAATACTTTACACTTTAACTAAATTTCTTTCTTAATCTAGTAACGAAAACAACGCAATCCTATTATTGTGTTATATTTTTACAGTCACCGTACACAAAATCTTTCTTCCTGTTCGTTCTTTCTGGTTCTTACGCAAGAAATGTTGTTGACGTCTTTTTATTGTTGTTTTTGACGTCATTTTACTGATGGGCCAAGATTTGGGTACATAGTGAAAAGTGTGTCCTCAATATTCGGCCCACATTCAATTTGTAAAATAGTTATTATTCGTTGAAAACAAATACACAAGTTCAAAATAGCGTCTTTGACCGTCGCATCAAATGTTCAGTTATTGAAAAGCCAATTCGAAATGTTCCAGAATCATGTCATTTATGATCATGTGTATAGACTACCCACTAAGCCGAAGAATCATGGCGTCTACAAAAGTTAAACAAAGTGACATTTTCATTCAATTTTAATGTTCCAAAGTGCTAAAATTGAAACGAAATGTTACAGTTGTTTGGCGCAAAGCTTTTCCGATATTTAGTTATGCGTGTTTGTTTGAGTTTTTGGTTTACATTGAGATAGGCCGAACGAGGGGGCTATGCCAACAAAGCATCCCGATACCCTAGTAAGATTTTTTTTTTGGAAAGAATGCTGATTTTTAGGACAGCTAAGAAAAAGCCCTCAAGTGATTACAAGTGCTCCTGAAACGAATAACAGTGGGGGATTTTAGCAAACAGAATGCACAAAGGATTTCATGAATGCTCTTAAAGATTTCTTCACATATAAAATTTTGAAAGATTTCAGGAAATGAAATTAGAATTTGGTGCCTCGTAGAAATTACACATTTTTTGATGAAATTTTCTAAATTTTTACTGAAATTTTACGCGAATTTTTTTAGAGAATTCCAAAAGAAAATACAAACGTATTTGAAACAACCAGTTTCCATGTTTTCGGTTTTCCAGTGATTTTTTTTTGAGCATTTTATGATCAGTTTAAGTATAATGTATCTGAGGGGATTGGTGGCACTTTTTTTCAATGATAAATCCATTTATAACATGTAGTAATATCCTTGATATCTGGCAGAATACCTGAATGAAAGACTTCTGTCAGTTTTCACTGTTTGTGGCTGGTTTTCGTTTTAAGTGGCATTCTTACAAGTTAAATTGTTCTAGAAGTAATACATGTTTACATAAAATGTGCTAAAAAATCTTTCAAATACTTATTTTACTTTTTCTGTTTCTTAGTTTCTTAGGTGATCGACTGTATGATGGATGTATTTAGTTATGTTACTGGCTTTTCAGTCATTTTGAAATTTGCGCCAGTGCGACATACAGTGGAACGGATTTGGGTATTATATTTTTAAAACTAGTTTCCCTTAAGTAAAAATATTTTGAGAAAGCTAAACACAAATGACGGTTATCAGTTCAAACATACACATTACACAATAACGAAAAAACAACTACTCCTTCGAATACTTGAAAAAGGTCAAATAAGGACCGAAACGTTGCCTTGAAGCCTTGAAGTTCCGTAGGTATAACAGAAAAATACACCAGCTGACCGCTATAAAACGGGAGAAGGTCATCGGTCTTGTATTTACAATAAAAAAAGCAGATCGTAAAACCCAACCAGACACTAAACAAACTTACAACCAAGGTCATTCGATTCGTCGGGTTATTGTGGTTCCTGTCCGGTGACAGATAAAACCCCCATTTAAATGACGATGATGGAAGAACATTCTCCTTAAACTTTCCATCATTCTTCCAAAATAGAAGAAACCATTTTGCCATGATTATGGTTATCATCTGCTATATCCTTTCGCTGAACATAAAAGGGGAAAACGAAATGGTCTCTTAGTGAATATGTAAAAGCATTGAGAATGTATTATTCTAAACCCTCTCCTCAAACGGTCCCCTCTCTGGATTTGCGTAATTTCCATATATGCCAGCCATGAAGGAAGGCGAGCAAGAGGACCGCAAGGTCCATCGCTTTCGTCGTCAATATCGAACGATCCACACTTGACAATGTGAAGTGTCCAACCGAGACTGTGTGTGCGTGTGGGTTGATGGTTATTGGTTTTGTTTTCCCAAACTTGAGAGAAAATCGCAGCTCATCTTTCCGAGCGGAATAGCTCAAATCTTCCTTTTAACGACAGTTTTAGTGCGAAGAAAAACATCATATGGCGGCTTTCGAGTGATTATTTTTGCTGGGGATGAGCACATCCACTGCTGGGATGATTATGATACGGACGAAAGAGATTTTCAAATTTCCAATAAATTATAATGTTGGGAAAACGAATGAGTTAGATATGCATTATCGAACCTCAAGTCTCCCAAAAAGTTGACCTACTCAGTTTCTTTTAAGAATCATTGTCGTTGCATTTTATAAGCGTTAAGTAGCCTAGCAATCAATTACACAAGTTTACAAAATAAAACGAAAGTCGTGAACTTTTGTCAACGACCAAAATTTTTGAAGTACAATTTTGCCCTGATTTCAAAACCGTGCTTCAAAAAATTTTAAGTAGAGCAGTTTTTTAGTTTTAGCTCAAGTTTTACAACTTTTAAAAATATGGAATTTACTAAAATTCAAACATCTTGCGTTTTGTTCAACAAATTTCAAATCCTTTTTCATAAATTAAAAGCTGAATACGATACCATTCGATCATCTGAATGCAGGTTTTGCGTCAGATTGATGAAATTCAAGACACTGGCGAGTTTTAGGGACAATCTCATTAAATTTTAGCCAAATTTCCAAAAATATATGAGAAAATGTATTTTTTTCAATAAGAAAAAAAAAACATCTAAAAATTCTTTCTCAACGTTTATTTGACATATCATATGTAGGCGAGTTACAGTAAAAAATTCAGCTCAATCGGACATTGATTACGGAGAATGAGATGTGTGAAGTGAGCGACGTTGCTTAAAAATTGAACAAAAATCGATTTCAAATCATCAACCTTGTATGGAGAGTCGAAAAAAATTCGGCTCTACTGTATTTTTTTTTTCTTCACGTTTTCGAACTCAGGGCATGATTCTACACCAAAAATGATCATCAGCTTACCAAGTTCAAAAATGCTGTAAACTAGTGTTATTCACGTAGCTCACCAGATTTTTATACGAAACTGTAAACAATTGCCCTTAATTTTTCCGGGTATCTATTTCTTCAACTCTTTTTTCACTTCAATTCGTAGGGTTACGTAAATTTATTATTATGTCTCACATGCGCGGTCAAAATGGTTAATTGTGGCCTTACGCTTTTGGGTCGCTCAATTTAATTATTGTTGTGCTCGTTGTGCTCGATAATTTAATTGTTAGCCTTTGGATGCTTCGAACCATGACGGTGGCAACCACGTTGACAGTGTAAGTTGAAGATTCATTATTAACCTTCCAGGACGCGCGCCATCAAGCAACCAAAACTGCACCGCGCTCGCGCTGTATACGAAATGCGAGGTTTTTTGGTAGTGTTGTACTTTTTACAACAGCGCGCGCGCTGAAGGGTTAACAATTGGATCAGTAACTGGAAACGGCGAAGGGCATTTTATTGACACGAGAGGTTAGGTAGGCTACACCTTCCAAGGTGTTGCACATTTCCACCCTGAGGCTTTAGTTTAAAAAAAATGGTCGACTATTGTGTGCTCTAGTAACGTTTTTGCGTTTTTCTTCTTCTTCTTCTTTATGGCTCGACGTTCGCATTGTAACGCCTCTCTTCAACTTAGTGTTCTCAGTGCACTTCCACAGTTATTAATTAATTCAGGCAAAGAAAGCCCTTGCCTGTCATTGCATGAATTTGTACATTGTGTGGCAAGTACAATGATACACTATGCCCAGGGAGTCGAGAAAATGTTCCCGATCGGGACGGGAATCGAACCCGCCGTCTCCGGATTGGCGATCCATAGCCTTAACCACTAGGTTAACTGGAGACTGCGTTTTTTATTTATTTTGAATCAACAGTTACATTCGTTAAAAGTGTTAATCTTGATGTTAGCACACTCAAACATTTTTAAAAGTTTTTGGTACACACGTAAAAATGCTGAATTTATTGGTTGATTATGGTTATACATGTTTTCAATATAAACCCGCAATCTGAGAGCATTCGAAGGCAATTTGAAGTGCTCTGCTAAAGCCGTAAAACGCCAATGGAACAATATCGTTATGCTCTCCATTTGTCTGTCTTTGAATTTTATTAACTCTCAAACAATTCAAACTGAAGTGTAACTAAATTTACTGATACCATAATACGTTCTAAAATAACAATGAACAAGTGCCGGTGATTAACAACAAGCTCATTCTACCGAAACTCACTCATCATCAATTGATGCACATTGATTTGCATAAAGTTGCACTTGGGTGCAGAGCAATAAAATGTAGCAGTATCATAATTAATTGCTCGAATACTCAAACTGTTTCGAACAACTTTGAATTGATAATGGCGCTCTCACATATCACAAGTGGATGCTTCATTGGCCATAATGTTACTGTTACTACGATCACGCTCAATTATTGTTCACAGCGCCACTCAATGAACCGACAAATTGCGTGCGTTGACGTTTTAATTGCATATCGCTCTCTTGTAAAAAAAGGTCAGTTGAAGTGGTTCGCCATGATATAAAAGTGATATAAAAATTGGCGCGTATAAACCTTTAATGATTGTTGGCTCGTATGATTGGTTTATCACTCGCGATCCCCGCTCTTACTGCTAAACACCACAACTAAATAATAGTCCTCGATACACGGGATTGGCCGACCGTCTGTCCGAGCGCAATAAAACAAATAATTGCTCCCGATTGCCGTAAACTTCATTCGTGCTCACGGCACATAATCCGATTTTACATCAAATTCCCGCATTTTACGAGAGCACTAAATGATTCACCATCGGCAAATAATAAAACGGCTCCTCTCCTGCCTCAGCCACCATCCCGCCCGCTCACTCAACCGAGAACCGGGCAGCACTTACCTAGGTACTCCTCCGCATTTCCTGCGCCGCCGAGCTGCTGATGCTCGGCACTGAGCAGCATAATTTTAATCGCCTTAGCAAATTGTTCAGACACTTGCTACCGACTCCCGGCCGATATGATGATATTCGTTCTTTTCATCTTTAACAACATCAGCCGGCACTAGGCAGCAGCAGCAGCAGCGGCAGCCGGCTACATTGCGCTACTTGTTCTACTTATTGCACATGTATAGAGGCGGCGGGCGGCGGCATCTCAACTTTTGAGGCATCTTCTTCTCCTTCGCCACCATACCACGATCTAGTTTAATTTTTGCTATAGTTGTAAAAGTAGTAAACTATAGGCGGAGCTCCCCACTAGCAGCATATCATACAGAGGATGACGAAGGCACGAGCCACAACGCTCAGCAACCGTCCAAGTTCTTCGCCGGAGATGTATGTGAACTAAACTAAACATACGTTTATCGTGCGTTTCCACTTTCGTTTAAGTTATGCTTTCGTACCGCCGACGCTTATTTTACCGCTCTGTTTCGCTTTCATCATGCA
Organism: Aedes albopictus; assembly: GCF_035046485.1. Lineage (NCBI taxonomy): Eukaryota > Metazoa > Arthropoda > Insecta > Diptera > Culicidae > Aedes > Aedes albopictus. The sequence goes on along the minus strand of NC_085137.1, from coordinate 108,688,669 downwards.
CGTTGGAAGCTCTACTCCTTCATATAGTAGACGGGACCGAGAGGCGATGGCAGCATTCGGAAGCACGTGTCAAACGTGTATTTAAAATAGGCTGTCTGCATTGAATCTAGTGATAAGGGATGACGTTGATAAGTATGTGCATTTTGAAGTAAATCTGATGAGTTGAAAGTATGATATCACGTTATTAAACACTAGACTCGAATAAAATGAGACACAAAGAATAATGTATGACTTTTGATTGCGTGCACAAAAATAGCAGATTTTTTGACCAGGAATAGTACATTATGTGTATCTAATACCATAAAAAATTCATCATAATCGGTTAAGTGTTGGCGCAGATATCGTCGAAACAAGAGACTTACCATTTGAGAATCTTGGGCCAAACAAACCCTGTACAAAAAGTATGTATGTAGATGTATTGTTTCAAAATCTCATTCAATTTTATTTGACCTTTAAAAAGTTATAGCCATATATGTAGCACTATGTCACAATAAGCAGATGTGGGTTTTGGTATAGTGACATTCAAACTGCTCTAACTTTTAAAATGTTCAATCAAAATGGCTGAAATTTTTACTGAGAACAGATTAACACAACGATTTTACACTGTCAAACTTTCAAAAAAAATCAGGACAGTGTTGCCAATACTACAGTGAAAATAATGCACACTGATTTTAAAATGTTAAAAAACGCCCAAAATTTTTAAACCCCGTTTTTTTGTTTGAATTGTTAAAAAAAGTACTGAACCGATTATAATGAAATTTTCACCACTTATTATGACTTACTTGAAGAACTTACAGTCAAATTTTCAGACGTTTGTGATGAGCTAACAACCAAGTTATAGCCTAAACCATTTTTAAAATGGAAGCTCAAAATTTCCAAAATCACATTTTATTGTATCGACAATATTTGCGCCAATACTGAACCGATTTTGATGAAACTTTTAAAGCATATAGCATAACATGCTATTCCTGGTTAAAAAATCAGCTATTTTTGTGAACGCAATCAAAAGTTATACATTATTTTGAGTGTCTCATTATTTTCGAGTCCAGTCTTTAATAGAGTGCAACTTGCCATCACTAAACAACAGTGCATTTCCAATGCTGCTGAGGTTAATAATGATTAAAATACAACTATACTAATAACCAAATCTATTCCGTGGGAACTTCAGGACAAGTAGTGACTCTCAATTCCTCGCTCGATTTTCTGTGTCTCAAGGCATTTATATTGGAATTCTTTCGGGGATTACATCCAGAATTCTTTAAAATGTTTTTTTTTTTCGAAGGAGTGGCTTCAGGCAGGAAGCCCGGAAGAAATCCACAATCTTGGAGAGATTCCAGTTGCTCTCTTTTTTTACTTTCGTCAATATTTAGCAACTTCGTAAAATGCATCAACACCAAACGGTATTCTATTTGCCCGCGATTGAATGATGTCAAAACAGTGATCTGCCATAAATATAAAGGTAATCATGAGTTTTATTATAAAATATTTTGCATGCATGCATGCATTTTTGTAGTTGGAGAACAGAAATTTCTTTGGGATTTCACTCACAAAAGGAATTGAAAATGAAATCTTGGGATACATGAGGGAACAAAAACATGAGAGAACGCCAGGAGTAATTAAAAAAAATCCTTTGAATACTGGGGGAAAATGTTGAAGGACCCTAGAGGAATTACACAAATAATTCGGAAGAAATTCCAGAAACAACTCCAGAAAATATTCAAAAACGTATTAAAAGATATATTCTGCATGGAGCTCTGGAGGAATTCTTAGAAGTAACACTTAAGAAATTATGAAATTCAACAAAAATTCCGGAATGAACTGAGGAGATGAACCTGAGAGTTGTACTAGAAAGATTTTTTAGAGGAACTCCGAGGTGATTCTGGAATTGCTTGTTCGATTCATGTCTTTCTAGAAAGAAACTCGGAAAGAGTTTCGGAAGCGATTAAGTAGAAATTTTAAAAGAAATCTTGGAAGCATTCTCAGGAAAAAACCACAGAAGGAGCTGTGGGAGATATTTCGTATCAATCCTCTGAATAAATCCTGTGCAAATCTGCAGAAAATATCTTGGGAGTTTTTCCCAATATATCTCCATTAAAACTCCCTCTCATGTTTCATCCAGATTTCCAGATTTTTCCTTGAATTTTTATGTTCTGGTATTTCTTCTTGCATTTTTCAAAGAATTGCTACTGCAGTTCATCCTGGATTTATTTTCAAAAATTTGTGTGCTCTAGATTTTGCCCGGGCTTAACATTTTTCCAACAATCTCTAAAAGCTCTTCCAAGTTAACATTTCGGAATTTCCCTTACGGTAAACGAAATTGTGAGATGAATTTTGGAATAAAAAATATCGGAGTGGAACGCTGGGAAAAATTGGAAAAAAATCGAGAAACCCTGAGAAAGATTCAGAAAAAAAAACATCAAGAGGAATCTACACGAGAACAAACTTTTTTTTTTAGTTTTTATTTATGTGTATTTTAACTTAGAAGCTAATTCTACACTCAAAGCAGGACAAACTCTGGAGTAGTTCTAGGAAGCAATGTTGTAGAAAATACAGAAAAAAAAGTTGAATGAAATTCTGAGATTGTTTTGGGAAAATCTTCAGAAGCGGGCCGGATTACAACGTCCGAGGCCAAATTGTCCCGATCGTTAAGTCGCGTTTTTTTCGCGAAATAACGTCCAAAAGTTTAGATGCGTCATAATATTCTATGTGCCCTCTTTCCTTGGACTTCGTGGCGTATCTGCATTTTCGGACGTTATGCTACGAAAAAATGCACCATAAAGCCCTGGGACATTGTGGCCTCGGACGTTATCATACTGCGCCATCTTTTCTCTGGAAATCTAGAATTTCTCAAATAGTTTTTACATCTTAGTGAATTTCTTCCTAAAACTGTTTCAAAATAACTCCTGTAATTTTTTTCCTGAGCTCCTTCAGGATTTTTTTCCAAAGTTGTTGCAGGGATTTTTTTAATTCTTGCTGTAATGTCTTCTGAAGGGCTCAAAGAGTTCTGTGAGGAATACGGAAAAAATGTGAAATTTCTTGCACCATTCGGATTTTTTCGTGGGCTTCTTAAGAGTTTTGTCAAATGTTTGGAAGAGTTAATTAAAATTCAACTACATTTGATGACAAATGCCTTTTTTGTGGCATTTTATTCTATTGAAAAGTACAAAAAGCGATGTCATTCTGATGAAGCATTTCTGACGAACATCATGCCTGTATTCTGTGCTAGTTTTCGTATGGATTACTAATCGACTGCGCCATGTCTTTTGCTGTATATAAAGTATTTTAAGCAGCATCAGTTTATTTTTAAATATCTAAGCATTGTTTTAGTCAATAGCCTAAAAATGAGTAAAATAAACCTATTTCTTGATTTCTTGAAAGAATTTCATGTAAAAGTTTTTCGAAATGTGAACTGATATTTTCAGAAATACTTTCATTAATTCTTCTAAAATTTCACAAAAAAAAAAATCCTTCGGAAATTTCCTGATAGATTCTTGCAGGTACTCTTTCTGGTTGTCCCATTAAGAATTTGTCCAGAAATTCTCATGAGCTCCACAAATAAATGGGTTTCTCTAAAGTTTCCTTCTGCTTTTTACAGTCAGCACGGAAGGGAAAGGAATGTTGATGTGTTCCATAGTTAGGGGATCTATTCAGATGATAGATTGTGTGTAGATTACTCTGAAGGAGAAGCGGCACAGTTCGCATGGTGTCATAACTTAAAGGCGTTATGTGATAAATTGACACTGTGCTGTGAAAGTTGATAGGAAGAGAAACGGCTTTTTCAACCCGCTTCTGTTTTAGTGATGTCTGTGAAAATATAAAAATATAAGTTGTATATGTAGAAAAGAGAATGAGACAAAGTAGATAGAAAGGTGCACAGTAGGAGGAAAGGGACGGGCCAGGGATGGAACCAAAGACCTTCTGCACACGAATCAGAAGTTGTAGCAACTAGATCACCGTTCTGGATTTCTGCAAAGCTTCTTTTTGAAATAAATATATTCAAACCTGGACCGTTTTTTAGTTTTTATTTATGCGTATTTTAACTAATGCTTACACTTTTCAAATTCGGAGCTCTTGGCAACTAAGTAATTATATTAGTAATTAAATATTAATTAGTAATTAAATAGAGCTTAAATCTTAAGAAGATAGCTTAAGCTCGGCTCGGCTTGAAATTCTATATTTTGCTTTACGCGTAATGTACATACAGAAGAAGTATAAATAGTAAGATGGACATATAATACGAAGAGTGGGCGCATCTAATCTTGAAGCTACGGAGCCATTTAAAATCCTCCATTTATTTCAAATTGTTTACTTCTCTCGCTATACAGTGACCGGCACAAAAAAGATCCACCATATAGTGATTGCTGTTTCCAGTGAAAAATACATGCAAAAATTATAAAATATATCTTTCAATGAATGCACTTCATCCATTTTACGTTGTTTTAGTGATCTGTGTTGAAAAATATTTGGTTTTTGAGGAATAAAATGATTTCTGATGAGATTGGGAAAATTGCTTAAAAATTGGGTATGACAGAAAAAAAGATCCACTTAGCAATTATTTCTGAAACTTCAAAATTTCGCCAAATTTTCACAATTTTTGCTTCTTGGTTTATGCTGTTGTGATGTTTTTGACTTGTGAAATTTATTTTGACATGAGCTTTATCAATTTTAGGGTGATATGCGGCGAGTTTACTTTTCATGGTTATTATAATAGATAAAACTTTCCCTAATCTCCAGAAACTATCTTTAAGCAAGAATGAATGCTATTAATCTACAATACAACAATAATTCAGCTTGCAAACATACAGGAATGTATTTTTTTGAACCATTTTTATGAGATTTGGTCGACTAATGCAAAGAAATGCACATGTTGTGAAGATTTTCAAGGATTATTTTATATTATTCGATATTATTTGATAACTCAAAACACTCTCATGTTTGTGTATCGCAATACAGTCAGGTTTTTTTTACGCGGGGGATACGTACCGCGTAAAAATAAAACTCAGTTCAAAATTCAAAAAACCGCGTAAAAAAAGTCTCACCATTTCTCGACGAATCATGCAAAAATAAGACGATGAATTTTTTTTTGTATGGAGTTTTCATTTACGCGGCCGCGTAAATGAAAACCGCGTAAAAAAAGACCTGACTGTAGTCAGTGTTAACTTTCAAAATAAAGTCATATATATGTGTATAATAATTGAAATTCATACTGATCTAAACTAGTTGTAGTAATTTAAAAGGAATTTGCCTTACTCTGCAACAATTAACGGAATAAATAAATAAATAAATAAATAAATAAATAATCATATTATGGATGCCGGGACCCGTGGCGCAAATGGTCACACGTTTGCTTCATAAGCAGATGGTCATGGGTTCGATCCCAGTCCCGGCACTTTCGTCAGTTGCTCTTTCCCCCTGAGAGCAACTGACGCTGACCCTTTTCTGAGCCCATGGCTCAAATGTACCCGGATACTTGGACATCGGCAAATAGCAAACCATAATGGAGCCCCAATCGGACTGGATATAGTATAGTTCGATATAGTACAATTAGAATAGAATACATTTAGGCGCTGTACAAAATGTAAGTACAGCTTCCAATTGGAATCGCTCACGCAGTGCCCTAGTGGACAATAGAGCTGTAAATTAGGTAAAGTGATTGAAGAATAAAAAAAAATAACCATATTATCCATGACTAAGATCCCAAGTAACATTTTGATGTCCAATTAGTCTTGCAGAGGTTTTGAAACCCGTAATAAAATCTCATACCTTTTTTTTTTGTTTTTTTTTTACTTATTTTTTAGCCACGTAACCTAATTTACAGCTCTATTGTCCACTAGGGTACTACGTGAGCGATTCCAATTGGCAGCTGCACTTTCACTTTTGTACAGCGCCTAAATGTATTCTATAATTCTACTATATCGAACTGGTTGCTTTTCGCACTGCATTTATTTTCTACCCGATCATGGTAGAATGATGAGCATGAGGATGTTGATGTGTGGCTTATGGTTGTTCCTTTTTCCAGTCCGATTGGGGGTCCATTACCAGTTGCCGTTCGCCGATGTCCAAGTATCCGGGTTTGTTTGAGCCATGGGCTCAGAAGAGAGTCAGTTTCAGCTACTCTCAGGGGGAAAGAGCAACTGACGAATGTTCCGGGACTGGAATCGAACTCATGATCATCTGCTTATGAAGCAAACGTGTGACCACTTGCGTCACGGGCCCCGGCCTTATTCAGGTTTTATGGTGGTTCTAATAACCTATTCTTGTCTATTTGACTAAAAAATGTTACTTGGAATGAAATTTGCACAGTTTCTATTTCTAGGTCAGAGACTGCCGATAAACAATTTACTCGCTTGATAGCTCAAATTGTTTAATGATTTTGATGATTGAGCTAATTTAGTAGTTTTCGACACTTTAACCTTTCAGGACGCGCGCCATCAAGCAAGCGAAACTGCACCGCGCTTGCGCTGCATACGACGAGCGAGGTTTTTTTCATAGTGTTGTACTTTTTACAACAGCGCGCGTGCTGAAGGATTAGAGGAAGTAGTGCATTTGAAGCAAAATTCCGGTCCTCAAACTTCAATTTAGTCCATTCTAGTTTACCCAAATCTACCTCATCTGTATTCAAAACCAAATCCGTTCCACCGTAAGTCATTATGTTTGTGGTCCACACTATCAAGGTTTTGACATCCTGTTAATCTCAACGCATTCGACACACAAACCCGCCGCGCACGTCAACGTCTACCTGTGCCTAAAACCTAAGAGCAACCCCCTGTCGTTTATTTTTGCAACCCGAGCTAAAGCAGCACACATTAAACTTTTTTAATTAACCAAACCACCCGACGGGCTTCCGTCGAAATAATATTGAATGTAATTAATCGAGAAAACACAATCTAATCCCCTGTGGCCCGACCCGGGCCAGGCCTGAGGTCCCCGCCAGGTCATATGGGTTGTTGCGCGCTCTCGTTCGGTCTTTAGCTCGCACTCGCACACGCGTTCGTTGTCTAATTGATGGGAAAATAAATACACTCGCTCGGGTTAAAATATTTCCCGTGAACTGTGAACGGGCGTGCACCGCCACACACAGTCAAGCGAGGAATTTGGCCCACATGCTGTCGATCGCGACACCAACAACGGTTCAAGTTGATACTTCCAACGGTTTTGTTATTTTATACAAAAATTTGCGCGGGGACCGACGACGTTAATTTTATACCATGGATCCAAACACCGCGCTTCTCCACCACCACCACTTTTGTCTTCATAATCGGGGTTTCCCTCGTTGAATTGGCAAAGACGAAGCGCGACGTCAAGTGGTATTGCTGAATAATCGAAAGCAAATAGAAAAACAAAAGCGCAACTACCGCTCGATTCCGTCATCGTCGGTGTCGTTGACGATGTCGACGACGTCAGTTGAAGTGGAATCTAAACAGTAGTAGTTGGTAGCTGCACGATACAATTCCCAAACTCAGTCTAATAAACACCCTGCCCTCATCCCCTACCGGTTTCAGTTGCTTCTTTCCGACTGCCTGTGTGTAGATGTTGATCAGGTAATGAATCCAGTTCCAGATATCTGAACGAAAGTGAACCGTAGAAAAATATTATCGCACACGAAAACTGAACAATGCGCCCCAAACCGAGGAAGTTTATTATTGTTGTTGTTGCTGTTGGTTTCGATTTACTTCTGGTGAAGAATAGCTCCACTAACTGAAGATATCAGATTTATATCAAAATGTTTATGCATGATCAGTGGTGAAGTTTGCACAAACCTTGCGTATAACGTACGAAGCAGAGATGGATGGATGCACTGCTCATAAGTTGGTGAGATCGCTTCAATAACAGTGTTAACTCGTAACTCATAATTTCGGGGTATGATTTAGTTTTACATTTAAGGAAATCCTTGATTTTTTAGTAATTTTGAGCAAGCATTTTTTAATTTGAAATCTGAAGAATGTTTTGATAAGCTTAGCTTAAAATCGACAAAATCGTCACTTACACCCCTTTACCTCTGGACCCCTTAATTTGTATACAAGTTTGTGAAGGAAATATGGGAGAATTTTCTCTTTGAATATTTTAAGCGAAATATTGAATGACAATTGGAGCGGTTGTATTTTTCGAAGCATGCGGATTTCGGGAGAATAAAATGAATTCAAACTTTCAACTCTGCAGAGTCGCAATTTGTTATGTGGCTTAGTTGGTTAACGCCCTGGATTAGCATTACAGAGTCGTGGGATCAAGTCTCACAAAAATAAGTGGTATTTTTTTTCACAAATCTATCACTCAAAAAAAAGTCGTTAGGGCAATAAAGGGGCAATAAATTAGCTGTCCAATCCTATAGTTCTTTCTGACAGAATTAGAAGATTAATGTGTCTTAACGTATCATTTAGCATTCCTGATTAATTTTTATCAGATTTCCTAGAATATTTTCTGACTGGAATTTTGGACCTATTTTGGCTGGAGTTCTCAAATAATAGAATAATTGTTTTATTTTATATAATTTTTGATGTTTTATAATTTTCAAAACAATATTTCTGGTGAAGTTTTCGGAATAGCCGCTAAAATGCCTTCTAAAATCAGGTAGAGGTGTAAGAAAAAAGAATCATTGAACATATTTTTAGAATATTTTCTGGAAATAATAATTACTTTTTCATCTCTAATACAAACAACGCTAGCTTAATTTCTGGCATAAATCTTCCTCCAAAAATTTCTCTAGAATTTCTCCAGTACTTAATCTGTTGATTCCTACAAGAATTGCACTAGAAATTTCTACAAGTTTTTCATAAAATTCCTCCATTGATTTATCTAAGGATTCCGTCTCTGTTTTTCCAGCGATTTTTCTACAAATTTCTCGGAAATTTTTTCCAGAAAATCGTCGTCAGATTCCTCTAAAAATATCTTTGAGGATTCCATAAATTACTCCCGAAAATGTTCCAAAAATTTCTTCGAGAGTTCTTCCTCGTATTCTTTGTGGTTTTTTATTTTCAAATATTTCTTCAAAAACCAAGAATTCTGATAAGAGTTACTCCAAGAGTTCCTGTGATCATGTGACCAAAAATTCATCCATGAATTTCTCTAAAAAGATCATTTTTTTATCTAGTTCATTTATTTGGAGCTCAATCGTGTTTAACGCTTTGCGGAGCCAAAGTTCAACTTTTGCATGATTTCTTCTTCTTCTTCTTCTTCTTCTTCTTCTTCTTCTTCTTCTTCTTCTTCTTCTTCTTCTTCTTTATGGCTCGACGTCCCCACTGGGACTTGGTCTGTCTCACTTCAACTTAGTGTTCCTTGAGGACTTCCCAGTTGTTAATTGAAGGGCTTTCTTTGCCTGCCATTGCATGAATTTGTATTTTGTGAGGCAAGTACAATAATACGCTATGCCCACGGAGTCGAGAAAATTTTCCCGACCGGAACGGGAATCGAACCTGCCGTCTCCGGATTGGCGATCCTTAACCTTAACCACTAGGCTAACTGGAGACCCCATTTTGCATGATATGTACAAATGCAATCTTATATACCATAGTTATTAGTCACAATGTTTTAAGGATTGGCTTGGAAAGGACTGGGATTAAGGGTTCTCTGAAGCTCATCCGGGCGGTATCTTTGGCTTTGCCTTGTCGTTTCTCGAGGATTTCACCAGAAGTTCTTCCGAAGGAAGCAATTTCCGAGAAATTTTCAGAAAATTCTTCCCAGAATTCGAGCAATTGCTGAAAGAATTTCTACAAATATTGAGCCAGATGTTGTTATGAAGGTTTCTACAGGCAAGCCCGTGCACGGGGGGGGGGTGGGGGGTTGGGTGTTATTATTCATGTTAATTGAATGAATTATCTGGAGGAATATGAAAGGGGCTGTTTATAAACCACGTAGACCAAATTTTGTTCATCTCAGACCCCCCCCCCCCTTCCCCCTCGTACACTTTTGTCCATACACAAATTTTGAAATTTGTATGAAGCGTAGACTTTGGTAAGACCCCTCCTCCCCCCAAGAAGTCCACGTGGTTTATGAACGGCCCCAATCGTGGTGAAGTCCGAGAATTATCTAAATTATCTGTGGTCATAAGGAAATCTTCAAAAATGTACAAATTAAGAGCCAGTTCGCGATAGCCGCAACCCCTTCTTGTATCGATGTGCCCCGATTGAGCTGAAATTTTCAGGGTATGGTTTTCCATATAAATGATGATATCTGGCCGATTTTCAGATTTTTCCGTTAGGGGGAAGTGGGGTAAAATAACCCTCAAAGATTTCATGTCTAAAAATAGGTAAAATCACTAAAATCACAATAACTTCCGCAAAAGTAAACGGATTCAGCTGAAATTTTTCATGGATACTCTACTCATATGGCACTTCCATTTAAGCCAAGCATTGGATATTCTTTGATATTTAATTTGAAGAAATAAATTATTTTCATAATTTTTTTGACGATTTTCAGGGCGCCTGTTTTCGTACCAACAGAACTAGGATGAAAAACTGAGTACTACGTTTTGAAGGGTTACTCAAGAGCTTTCATTTGATATGTGACCCAGATGCGCCAACTTAAAAACTTTCGAAAAAAAATTTTTTTCTCGGGGTATGCATTTTACCCCATATTTTTAGCTGTCTAAAAAGAAGTATTGTTATCGCAAATTATGACAACGTTATTTAACTTTCAAGGGGTTTTCTTCAATAATAATTCAACAGAAAAATGATGACTAGGAAATGCAATTATTGGATTTTTTCATTTGGGGAAAGTAGGGTAAAACGGACTAGCTCAACCTTCTTTCGAAATAACGTTGCTACGATGTTCACTGATCGGAGTTGAATTTTCAGAGTTCTTTATTCTACTCAAGAATAGATGCTTTATCGCATATTATTTTTTTTTTTGAGAGGAAAACGGGGTAAAACAATTCTCAGAAAAAAATGTTGAAAATAACCAAAATTTCGAATGTAGGTTTTGGTAAATGCTTTGGTAAAACTTGGCGAAATTTCATGAAATTAGAAAAAGAAAATCCTAATTTTTATTGCTTATTCAAATGAGCAAGTCTGACAACATTTTGACGTCGAGAAATGTCACAGATTAGCACGTGGTGTGTGATTCACCGGATTCTTTCTAGATTTTTCTTTTGACATGCATCTCCGGTTCATTTTCTCTCTTTTTTCTCGTGAAAGTTGCAGCAGTGTACAATGGTCCACGAAAAAGATTTACGATGAAAGATGCATTCAGCGCCTTTAAATGGTTTTTGGACAAATATGGTCTTCTACAAAGTTATTCCCAAAAATAAGACTCTCTTTTCAATGTATATAAAAATTAGGGTGGTCCATGTTTTCAAAGTAATTGGGAACCAAACTTTTTTGTTTGCTAGAATCAGATCTATCAATTTTGAGCAATTTTCCTGAAGACACTTTTTATGTAGCTTTGAAATTGACCGATCTAGAGATGTTTTTCTGAATAAGCTTAGGGTGGTTCAAGAAAAACCGGTTTACTGGCGTTAACTTTGTCAGTTTCGATTTTTCATCAAAGTCGCCCAAGAAAAACTTGTAGAGAATAGTTTTTTGAAAACGTGTTATGACGGGTTCGGGCAATCATAAAAAATATCTTTTGCCCGCATTCAAAAGAAGAAACGTTGTTATAAAACATATCTAAAAATTAGACGGGTGTTTTTTTTTTGTAACTCAAGTGAAAAATACTAGAAAAGTGCCTATTTTTTCTAGATAATCATCAATAACTTTTGAACGGAATGACGAAGCAATATTCCCAGCGCACGAAAATGTGCGTTATTTTTGAATTCTAAAAATGGTTCTTAGACAACTTTGATGTGAAATTTGAAACAAAAAAGATAAAGATAAAGGGTGACGCTAGAACAAATCGTTTTATTGCTTTATCTGTTTAAAATTTGAGCTTGAGCTTGATTGACCGCCCGCAGTTGCTACTCCAGTATCACTAGATCAGCTACACTCACAAAAGGAATCAATGAGATAGCTGCTTGGGACTAACAGGCATCTTCTTTGTGTGAGCGTTAGTGGTCAATGCGTCAGATTGCAGGTCAATGGGGAAGGGGAGGGAAGTAATGATTGCAATCGCTTGCCCACATCAGGCCGTTGAATCCTCTGCACCTGCACAAGGTCATGCGGATGTTGGTAAGTAGGTGGGAAATGTTTATTTTTGGCACATGGATCATGCATTGGTGCAAGGGTGCCAGGCGTAAAACGATAGATTGTGTGAAGATTACTGTGAAGCGGCACAGTCCACTTGGTTGCATAACTTGTAGGCGTTATATGATTGTAGGTGTATATGATTATATGATTGACACTGTGCTATGATGAAAGTTGGAAGGAATGGAAACGGTTTTTTTTTTAAATTCGTTTCTGGTTCTAGCGATCGCTACGAACATACGAATATACATGAGATGTATATGTAGGAGAGAGAGAGTGAGAGAGAAAGTAGATAGAAAAATACAAAGTGGGAGGAAAGGGACGAGCCAGGGATTGAACCCAGGACCTTCTGCATATGAATCAGAAGCGGTAGCCACTAGACCACCAAGCTCCTCTCATCTTTTTTGTATAAAATTTCTCGTCTAAGTCGCGTAAGAACCACTTTTACAGCTTCCAAAAAAGTGCATTTTCGTGCGCTGAGAATCTTGCTACGTCATTCCGTTCAAAAGTTATTGATGATTATCTAGAAAAATAGGCACTTTCCAAGTATTTTTCACTTGAGTTACAAAATAGATATGTTTTATAACAACGTTTCTTCTTTTGAATGCGGGCAAAAGATAATTTTTATGATTGCCCCAACCCGTCATACCACCTTTTCAAAAAACTATTCTCTACAAGTGTTTCTTGGGTGACTTTGATGAAAAATCGAAACTGAAACAGTTAACCCCAGAAAACCGAATTTACTTGGACCACCCTAAGCTTATTCAGAAAAACATCTCTAGATCGGTCAATTTTAAAGCTGTCTTCAGGAAACTTGCTCAAAATTGATAGATCTACAACTTTCCCGAAGAATGTATACAGTTATTCTTGCAAATAAAAAAGTTTGGTTCCCAATTTTTTTGAAAATATGGACCACCCTAATTTTTATATACATTGAAAAGAGAGTCTTATTTTTGGGAATAACTTTGTAGAAGACCATATTTGTCCAAAAAACAATTTAAAGGCGCTGAATGCATCTTTCCTCGTAAATCTTTTTCGTGGACCATTGTGCACTGCTGCAACTTTCACGAGAAAAAAAGAGAGAAAATGAACCGGAGATGCATGTCAAAAGAAAAATCTAGAAAGAATCCGGTGAATCACACACCACGTGCTAATCTGTGACATTTCTCGACGTCAAAATGTTGTCAGACTTGCTCATTTGAATAAGCAATAAAAATTACGATTTTCTTTTTCTAATTTCATGAAATTTCGCCAAGTTTTACCAAAGCATTTACCAACACCTACATTTGAAATTTTGATTATTTTCAACATTTTTTTCTGAGAATTGTTTTACCCCGTTTTCCTCTCAAGAAAAAAAAAATAATATGCGATAAAGCATCTATTCTTGAGTAGAATAAAGAACTCTGAAAATTCAACTCCGATCAGTGAACATCGTAGCAACGTTATTTCGAAAGAAGGTTGAGCTAGTCCGTTTTACCCTACTTTCCCCAAATGAAAAAATCCAATAATTGCATTTCTTAGTCATCATTTTTCTGTTGAATTATTATTGAAGAAAACCCCTTGAAAGTTAAATAACGTTGTCATAATTTGCGATAACAATACTTCTTTTTAGACAGCTAAAAATATGGGGTAAAATGCATACCCCGAGAAAAAAAATTTTTTTTCGAAAGTTTTTAAGTTGGCGCATCTGGGTCACATATCAAATGAAAGCTCTTGAGTAACCCTTCAAAACGTAGTACTCAGTTTTTCATCCTAGTTCTGTTGGTACGAAAACAGGCGCCCTGAAAATCGTCAAAAAAATTATGAAAATAATTTATTTCTTCAAATTAAATATCAAAGAATATCCAATGCTTGGCTTAAATGGAAGTGCCATATGAGTAGAGTATCCATGAAAAATTTCAGCTGAATCCGTTTACTTTTGCGGAAGTTATTGTGATTTTAGTGATTTTACCTATTTTTAGACATGGAATCTTTGAGGGTTATTTTACCCCACTTCCCCCTAACGGAAAAATCTGAAAATCGGCCAGATATCATCATTTATATGGAAAACCATACCCTGAAAATTTCAGCTCAATCGGAGCACATCGATTCCACTTCCTTTGGAAAGGGGGTTGCGGTTCTCGCGAACTGGCTCTTAAGCTTCTAAAAGTTGTCGAGTTCTAAACTCACAGAATTTGTGGAATTAACGCTGCAAATGAATGTTGAAATATAACATAGGGGCTGTCCATAAACCACGTGGTCATGAGGGGGAGGGGGGGGGGGTTCGGCCAATGCCCATTTTGTATGGACTAATAAAAAAATTTGTATGGACAAATGACCACGCGGGGGGGGGGGGGGGGGGGTTGAAAAGTCCCAAAAAAATGACCACGTGGTTTATGGACAGCCCCATATTGTAGGGGAACACTACAAATTAATAATTAAATAGCACATCACATTTGGACATATTAAACACAAAGGGTATTGATTCCCTTATTAAGCATGTGGCTTCAATTTTCATCTTACGACAAACAAAGGATTGAAGCGCTGTTTGTTTTGTTTCTTATATTTGTATTTTGCACCGATGAAAACAAAAAGAACGAAATAATCGGTGCCGTAATCACTTGCTTTTCGAATAGGATGAATATGGGAGCGTGAGATAACTTATGGCACACACACCCTAATATAAATTTTGCCCTATTACCCTATTGGATAACATTTTCCGATAACAGGATTAGGGTGCATGAACGTTGTTGGTTCATCAGTAAACCTTGTAATCGTATATTCTCTGGCAGGTTGCCTAATTTTTTATTGACAACGTTAGTTGCTTTCATAGCTTGAGGCTTGTCCAGGAATTTCTAGCCCTAAGGGGGCATCCTGATTCGAGTTTCAATACAACACGTTTACATTTTGATGTCCCTGTCAGGGAACGATTCCCTTACATGATAGTTGATTTTTGCTCGAAGTGAGCTAAATGTAGGCCATCAATATGAGACTGATCCGATCTTATGATGTTCTATTACGCCAGAACTCTACAAATATACTCTACGGGGTATGACTGGGTTTACGTAAAACTTGGTATTTTTCGGCTTTCAGTCACAGAAAAGCGTTGATTATTTTAGATCATTGCCAACGTTTCGATCCTGTGGTTGGGATCTTCATCAGGGCTCGATGTGAATCAACTTGTTTTCAATTCGTGTTGATCACACGGCGGAATGTCGTTTTCTTCTCTGCACCGCACTTGTTTCATTGGACCCTAGCACCTCGATTGAAATGGTGGGTGGGTACACAGTTTGAGTCACAACACTTGGCACTTTGGGAACACTTCTGTTCGTGCTGGCCGGGATGGAATTACCAGTAACACACTTGGCACTTTGGGAACACTTCTGTTCGTGCTGGCCGGGATGGAATTACTGGTAATTCCATCCCGGCCAGCACGAACAGAAGTGTTCCCAAAGTGCCAAGTGTTGTGACTCAAACTGTGTACCCACCCACCATTTCAATCGAGGTGCTAGGGTCCAATGAAACAAGTGCGGTGCAGAGAAGAAAACGACATTCCGCCGTGTGATCAACACGAATTGAAAACAAGTTGATTCACATCGAGCCCTGATGAAGATCCCAACCACAGGATCGAAACGTTGGCAATGATCTAAAATAATCAACGCTTTTCTGTGACTGAAAGCCGAAAAATACCAAGTTCTACAAATATACTAACCTACTTACTTACTTATGGAGAAGCATTGTATAAACTTTCACTTTTTGCCATTCTCGTACACTAAGTGTATTGGATAGGCTACCGGGCCTTCTACCAAAAATGACTTTTTGATAGAAGGCCCGGAGGGTCAAATCACATATACCAATCGACTCAGCTCGACGAATTGAGGTGATGTCTGTGTGTGTGTGTATGTGTGTATGTGTGTGTGCGTGTGTGTGTGTGTCTGTATGTGTGTGTACAAAAAACTCACATCACTTTTTGGCAGTAAACCTCAACCGATTTAAATGACCGACGGAACATTCGACGCGGAATCTGGTCCCATTGTTTCGTATTGAAAATGGTTCGGATCGGTCCAGCCGTTCCGGAGTTATGGCCATTTAGGTGTTGGAAGTAACCAAATATAAAAAAAAATATATTCATGCATGCAACATATCAAAGCGGGGCTTTTTTGATAACCTAATGAAAGCTGGCAAGAAAATAGTCTCAGACCATATCTGAAACGATAGTGTTCCGAAACCGGTTTAGGATGTCCCGCTGGAAGTGGTCAAATATAAAAGTAAACCAAATCCATGCATGCGACATATCAAAACGTGGCTTTTATGATAAAGAAAGGTTGGCATTAAAAAAGACTCAGACCTTATTCGGACCGGTAGTGTTTCGGAACCGGTTCCGGATGTCCCACCGGAAGTGGCCGTATATAAAAGTTGACAAAACTTATGCATGTGGCACATCAAATCACGACATTTCCGACAAATTGATGACCGCTAATCAAGGAAGTAGGCTAAGACCACATTAGGGACTGCCAGTAGTGCCGAAACTAGTTCCGAGTTTTCCTCCAAAAGCGGCTAAATATAAAATTGAACAAAACCCTGCATGCGAAACAGCAAAGCGCGGCTTTTTTGATAGCCTAATAAACTTAGCAAGCAAATAAGCTCAAACCAAGCCCATGCACTGAGGTATCGTGGCTTTTTAGGTAACATGACGAACAGTTGCAAAAAAAATAGACGCAAGCCATATCAGTGTATTACGGAACCGATACCGGGTGTCCCGCCAGAAATGGTCAAATGTAAAAGAGAACCAATACATGCGACATATCAATGACTTATTTAGTAACATGATAAATGGTTAGCCAGCAAATAATCACAGACCATATTTGGGAGAACTAGTAGTGTTCCAGAACTGGCGATGAGACGAGTAACAAACCGCAAGTGGTAAAATATACACCCTAAAACTGATCAGCACTAAAGTGCATAATTTCCGGACTACACCAAAAATGTGTAACCCTTGCAAATTCACAAAATCAGCTCCTGCGTTCACAAAATCGTGAAATTCGCAAAAAAAAAATGTTCGGCAATGTAGCTAGGCTTACTAGTGGCCTTGGTAAATAAAAAAATATCCACATTTCGCATCTAGAAGAGTGTACGAGCTGTTTTTGTGAATGTGTTACTGCTACCTATTTTTGGTGTAGTCTAGAAATCATGCACTTATGAGTAGGTCTTACACATTCTAGGTGCTGAGCGGTCTTAGCGTGCAGAGGGAAACCAAACCAGAGCGGTGTTTTTTGATAATCTAATGAACGGTCAACAGAAAAATAGTCTCAGGTCACATCTAGAACTAGTAATAGTATTTCGTAATCGGTTGCGGGTGTTCCATTAGAAGTGAACCAAAATCATGCATGCGACACATAAAATCGAGGTTTTTTCAAAAAAATGCCAAACGGTTAGCAAGAAAATAGCCTCAGATCACATAAATATTTGGCTTTTTAGGTAACCCGATGAACAGTTGACAAGAACATAGACCATATTTGAGATAACCGGAATCGGACCCGCTCTCTCTCTCTCTTCTTGGCGTAACGTCCTCATTGGGACAAAGCCTGCTTCTCAGCTTAGTGTTCTATGAGCACTTCCACAGTTATTAACTGAGAGCTTCCTCTGCCAATGACCATTTTGCATGCGTATATCGTGTGGCAGGCACGAAGATACTCTATGCCCAAGGAAGTCAAGGAAATTTCCTTTACGAAAAGATCCTGGACCGACCGGGAGTCGAACCCGTCACCCTCAGCACCGCCTCGGCTATATGGGCCCGCTGAAAGAGGTCAAACGAAAAATTGAACAAAACCCATGCAAGCAAATAGCGGAATTATAAAAGTGAACAATATAAACGTCAAAGCGATAATTGTTGCGTAAGATTATATGTGAAGAAATGGTGAAAGTCTTCATATATGCAAGACAACAAAATCGTGACCAAAGCGATCTCATCAAATCACACCATTTTAGATTCCTGTGGTGTAAATATATAGAAGGATGGATCAACGTTGTATAGAAAAATTATAATTTGATCGCATCAATACCGAATAAAGTTTTTTCAATCTTTAACCTCCTTTTGCTTCTAAAATTACAGCTCACAATTTGGGTGCGGTTGGTTGAGCCCTCGCTCTTTTCATTGCGATTGAAATTTGAATGGAAAATTTGCATTTTCTGCATTTTTCTCGTAAGCAGGTCAAATTTCATATGGATCGTGTTACCAATGATAATACATAAAATATAGTCTAAAGTGTGCTAAAAAAAACTGTTGAAAATCACAAAGTGATCTGTGATTGTAAATAAAGTTAACCTTCCTCATGCATTAGCTGGCGCTCACTCCGCTGCCGTAGTGCATAGAATGGGGTCACAATGATCCCAATGCATTTTGCAACATTTTTTAGCTCTGTTTTGCTGTTGAACATAACATCGGAATATGTACCACCAATAAGTTTTCCAAATCGATGATGGCTTTGTTAAAATTGTTGCTTTTCTATATAAAGGATTCAGGAACATTTTGGCTAACGTCGACGGAAAGATGAGTATTTATTCGACGAGAAAGGCACTATCACCACTAGGTGGATTAATCCGGTTTTTTTTAGTATTGCGATCGAATTCTGAAAATGCAATTGCCTTTATACTCTATTTAGAACAAGTTTCCGACAGAAGTCAGGATGTGGAGCGGACCTGGTTGGATGGTTAGAACACGTGACTATCACGCCGAGGACCTGAGATCGAATCCCACTCCCGCCAAGCTCACAAAATGTGAGTTCTTCTTTCGGAAGGGAAGTAAAGCGTGGGTCCCGAGATAAACTAGCCTAGGGCTAAAAATCTCGTTAGTTACAGATAAAAAAAATCCGGATAATTCTGGGTTTATTTTCTTGTAAGGAAAAGGTAAGAGAAATTCAACACGATATTTTTAGCACAAAGAAGCAGTTTCTTCTGGCATTGCTAAAATATTCAGAATAAATTTCCGAAAATAAAATGTTGGCAAAAGCTTTTCTCGAAAAAAAAAAAAAATTTGGTAAATATTAAAGCGAGCATCATTGTTCACAGCCGCCACCAAATATATTTTCCCGAATAGTCCACTGCGAGAAATTCGTCTAGAGGTGACATTCACCATACAATATTTCAAAAAAAAAAAACGTAAACCTCCGCTGTATATCTATTGCGGAATTACTTGATTACAACCTCGCCTCTTCTTTGGATTTTTTTCCTGACTTCATTTTTAAAAAAATCTGTTTTGAAAAAAAAAAAACGGTACAAGCACCTGAGCAACAGAACGAGGTATAAGTTCCTTAATATGTAGAAACAATCACGTGCTTTTGAAACATATTTGCCTTCTGCCTAGTAAAGTGTGCTTCGTTGGTATTGTTGGTAAACGCGCACGAAGAGTAATTTGGGAATCATGGTTCGAGTCGCACCGGAAACGAGTTATTTTTTTTATACTAGTTTGAGCAAAGCTGCCAGTTTCAAAGATTGATTGATGTTGGAGTTGTGCTTCCGTTTTCTTGAGCATCGTCGTTCCATGTTACTAGCCTCTTCAGAATATTTTTGTGAAATCTATTTCTAATCGGGGCCCACTGAATCCCAATTCAATAGACGAAATCGAATACTATATACCACCACCCACTCGATACATGTTGTACCTCTCAAGCACCGCAAAAGGAAGACCACGCACCTCAAGCCACCAAGCGAACGGAAAAGCCTCTCTGCGCTGCCCACTCATATCGACGCAGTCGACGAAGAAGGTTCGATGCTCTTTATCTACCGACCGATATGTTCATGAATTGGTTCGAGGGGGCGCCCGAATCGAAGAATCGTCGACCGCGGGCTGCTCATCGCGACGTGCTGTTTGCTTTGCCTCATGTATGTACATATGATGCCGGTGATGGTAGTTTGTTCTCTCTGTTGTTGCTGTTTTTGACAACAAATCAACGTCCGTCGCACCGCGCGCCGAGAAGATGGAAATGGCACTGCTGCTGTTGGCTGATGCAACAGCAGCAGCCAAAAGAAACAGCAGGAAATCAGGAAGTTTGCTTGCTGACATAACAGTGTTAGATGGATGGCTGGCTGGCTGGATGGATGGTGCTGAAACAGGTAACGGAGACACGAAAATGTGAGCTTTTTTCCACAGGTGATGCTGAATGGCGGTTGGTTGGTTGGTGTGTGATGGTAGATAGATCTAGTACAAAACGGTAAGATGGGCTTGGGGTGGGTTGAGAGTATATGCTATGTATGCGCTACAGGCGTCGTTGACAACAATCACCGTTTAAAGTTGATGAGACGAGGAAATGACGCCGGCTTGCGACGATAATAATAATGGTAGCAGAGTACCTACGATGCCGTTGATGAGTTTGTGAGAACATTTTAGATTCAATCTGTTTTGTTTAGTAGGTCGCGGTACATTTTGTTTAGAAATAAATATTTGATAGTTATGATTTGTATGTTTTGAAGAATTTTCAAGCATTAAAATATTGTTGATAAACGTTCAAAATTTCATTTAATTCGGTTGACTGGTCTCAGAGGTATGACAGCTCAAAAAATAGTTGTCTAAAAATAGTGTTTTACCCGAACGCGAAAAGATTAACCAATCGAGCTCAAATTTGTACCAATGATGCACATATAATAGGTTGATAAACAGTCAAAATTTGAGAATTTTTGATGCAATCTATGAAAAGTTACAGCATGTTGAACTTTTTTGTGAGAGAAAAAAGTGGCCTATCCCAAACATTTTAGCCTACCCTTGTATTTTAGCGTGTACACTAGTGTGGGTCATCGGAACCGTTTTCTCAGATCAAAGCTTTTTTGGTTCCGTTTCGGGTCCTGAGTATCTGTGCAAAATTTGAGCACGATCAGTTGCGTCTACACTTTGCGCATTGCAATTGAAATTTGTATTGGATTTTGTATGGAAATGCAAAAAAGTATGCATTTTTGTCATAAGTTGAAAAAGTTTGTCTGAAACTTTTTAGCCGATACTATAAAATGATAGCCTAAGATGTTCTGAAAAACTTTGTTGAAGACCGCAAAGCAAGCCGATGCTTGTAAAAATAGTTATAACCAACGAACCGCATGCATGTGAACGTGTTTATGTTTTATCATGTAAAGGAATAACAATAGCAACAAAATCATGCTGTTTCGCCAAGCAATGCCAACGCTATAACTTTTTTCATAAGCACCAAATCACTTTGCGGTCTTCGACAAAGTTTTTCAGGACACCCTAGGCTTTTTTTTCACTTTATCGGTCACATGGTTTTAGAAAAAATCGAACTTGTTATGAGAAAAATGCAAAAAAATGTGTTTTCCCATGTAAAACCCCATAGGTACTAACTTCAAATGCGATGCGCAAAACGTAGACATAACCGATCGTGCCCAAATTTTGCGCACTTATTTGGGTCCTGAAATGGGATCAAAATAGCTTTGATCTGATGGGACACCATTTAATTTTTCATTTTTCCATATAAACAATGACCCACTCTAGTGTACACTGTACATAGCTGATTGAATTCCAAAATATGAAGCGAAATCCATAAAAAGGTCATTGTAGTGCTTCGGCAGATTACTGATAAGATGTGTGATAAATTTGCAGAAATTATGCACTTCAGAAGGAGTTAAGAAAAATCCTACAGAAATCTCAATCAATATGTTTAATGAGTTTCCGGATGAATTCATAGAGAAATACCTAGATGTACACTTGGGGGAAATCTTGAAGAAATTTCCGAGTAAATACATAGAGAAATATCCGACGGAATTTCTGATAAAATCTCTGTGTGAATGTCTTCAAGCCTTTCTACAATAATCCTTATAAGCATCTCTGAAAGAATCTGAAGTGTTTTCTAAAGGAATCCATGCAACGTTTTTGGAAGCCATCCGTGCAAGACTTTTTTAAGGAGTTCTCAGAAAAAGATCTGGAGGACATTCTATAGTCTACAGGAATCCCTGGAATATTTTATGAATTTTTTTTTGATTTACTGAAGCTTTTTCAAGTAAATCTACGAGGAGAGAAAGAATTTCTTTAAGAACCCCTGGGACATTTTTTCAGGAAATCGAGGAAGATTCTTTAAATCAATCTTAGGGTTTTTTAAATCAATTTTAGGATGGATTTCAGCAAAGGTCCATGAAATAATTATCTAAAAATCTGTGGATGTTTTTTTCTTAAGTCATCCTTGGAGAAATTTGTAAAGAAATCTCGGGAGGAAAATCTGGAGATATTTCTGAAGAAATTATTAATCGAATTTATAATAAAAGCCGTGGGAGATTTTCTGAAAGAATCCCTCGAAAAATTTGTTAAGGAACCCCTAGGATAGTTCCTTTAGGAACTCACAATTTTCTTTAAACATAATCCCTGGAAAAATTTCGGGAGAATTCATTGAAAAAATTTCTGACAGAAATTCAGATTTACAAAAAAAAATGTCCCTGTAGCAATTCCCAAAGCAAATCCTGGAGAAGGTTTTGGAATAAATCATTGGAAGATCGTTTAAGATAATGCTTATAGGAATTTCTCATGGATTTTTCGGAAAATTAAAAGTCCCGATTTTCTAAAGAAATACCTGGAAACTCATACACATCTTTTTTACATAACTCTTTGTTACACTTCTGGAGGAATCCCTAGTGACATTTCTGGAGAAATTGGAAGTTGCTGTGGAAATTTTTGATGAAATCTTTGGAAGAGTTTCCAAAGTAACCCCCAGTACATATTGCCAACAAAAGCTCAATTGAACATTTCTAGTTGTAATCAATGTAACCCTTTACTAGGAAAATTGATTTTCAGATTGTCCCATTTGCTATTGATGACGTTTGGCCACAAATAGCAAATCAAAGTTCATCCACCTTTAAAAGTTGCAACAGCAAACAACCGTATAAAAGTAAGTTGCTGAAACGCAACTTACCATAACAAACCCCCAAACACCATCAATCAAACGTTTCCATTTAAACCGTCCGACTTCCAAAAAAAAAAAACCGGTTGCATCGAACACGAGCCAACACCGAACACGCATTTTGCGCACCACCCATGTCATGTATCCCACACATCATCGAGAGGGATTTCATCCGCGACAGAGAAAGAAAACGACAATCGAAATTCAAATGCCCTACGCTATCTGTTGGCGATGGATGGCCTTACGTAACACAATGACCATGCTGCTGCTGCTGCTGGACAGTCTCTTTTTTCTTTCGTTCAACTTCGCTGAACTACAAGAAATCCAAAATCGGACTTTTCCTTTCCTTGGCTCGTCGTCACTTCCATCATCGGTGAGCGTTTGAAATTCCAACTTTTCTCTAAGCTGGCTCGGGGGCTCTCCTCCAGATATGTAGTACAACGGGAAAGTTTTATACGAGAAAATGACTAAAAATGGTTTCGATTTTTTACATGAATTTTCAAATCTCTTATAAAAGTTGAACATATCTAACAGTTACAGGGGATACTCAAAATAACTGGGACAGATGAAATTTTCATTTTTCAAAAAATGTTCAACTAGCTGTAACTTTTTGAAATAGACATCAAATATTCTCAAATTTTTACTGTAAGTTCATCAACTATGTAGTTGTGTATCAGTATTTCAAATTTGGAAAAGATAGGGTTATTCTACACGAAGTTATAAAGGTTTTAGAAAAAGTTATAATTATCCGATAGCCAACTTTGAACTGTTATATCTCTGGATTCAATGAACCGAATGCAATGAAATTTTGATCATTTATGACTTATATAATGAGCTATTAAAAACTTTTGACTTACAGGGTGCAGCAGGAAAAAATGCGAAAAGTTCAAGGCACTATTACACGCTAAATATGGGATATATATGACTATTTTTTCATGACAGTGTATCAGTCAATGTCTATATTCTAGCACTGAAAAATAAAAATGAACACATTTGATGTTTAACATGTGATAATGTAGGCCTACTTAGCGGATATCAATAAACTGCGCGCCCAATGGTCATTAAACAAAATGACTATAACAGTAACAAAATTAGCACAAATTCGATGAACAACCATACCACACTGATCCAGAGCCATGTAGTTTCACATAGCAGTTAAAATAAGTACATATATTTGATGATATTGTGAAGAAAATCAAAAATTTTGTTTTATCAGATGCGAAATTTAGCGACCTGTGCGATTTTCTGCGGTTTGAAAATTCTGGTTGTCTTCATCTTCAGGCGCCGCCCTGTAAAGGTTAGTGACCAAAATGGGAAATTTTTTAATTAACTTTTCAGAAAACTAGCCTAGATCATGGAACGTTGAAACATAGATTGTTTAATGTCAAATGGACGAAAATGAGGTTTGAAGTTGAAAAACACTTTTGCATTTTTTCCTGCCGCATACTGTAGTTTGAAATTTTCAATAAGAAAACAAGTTATGGCGATTTCATTTTTTCTAATTAAGTCAACTGTTTTTCAAAGTTCATTATATTAGTCATAAATGATCAAAATTTCATTGCATTTGGTTCATTGAATTCGGAGTTATAACAGCTCCAAGTTGGCTATCGGATAATTATACCTTTTTCTAGAATCTTCATAACTTCGTGTAGAATGGCCCGATCTTTTCCAAATTTGTACCTCTGATACACAACTAGTTGATGAATTTACAGTAAAAATTCGAGAATATTTGATGCCTTTTTCAAAAAGTTACAGCGAGTTGAACATTTTTTGAAAAGTGAAAATTTTACCTGTCCCAGTTATTTTGAGTATCCCCTGTATATATAAATTTACTTCCACATCATGTAAAAATTTTGTAAAAAAAACCTGTAAAATTTCCTTAAATTCATAAGATTGAACAATTGTCTCTAGAATTCTGTTTCCGTCTAGTGTCCATGTCTATTTCAGGCACAACCTGAATTTAATTCTCGGCACACCTTCAACGTGACACTATGGTACATAAGATATTCGAAAATTATAATTTGACCGTAGGTGTCTAATTGAAAAGTCGGTCAAATTCTCCGCAATCAAAATCAAATCATGTTTCAAAGTGCGATTGAGCAGAGTGATTATTCATTAAAATGAAATGAATGCGTGGAGTGAAGTGAAGGTTGGTTCAACAAGTGTGAGTGTAAGTGGCGAAGTGAAAATTGAACGATGATGAAAAACCTTCGTCGTACGAAAAACGAGAAAACTGTCAACTAGTAAGTGGAGTGAAATTGAAACGTGAAATTTCGCGTAATTACTCCGTTTCCAATGCTGTAGGAGCTGGTTTTTGATAGTATTCATTCTATTTCTTCCATCTGATGAGCAATTGGAAAAGGTTAGTCCGAATATCTGTAATTATTGGCTTTTTGCCGTCTGATATGACGGGAATTAGTGCATATGACGAAATAAATTTCAACCCTATACCAATATTAATGACTTCAACTTTAACAATCTTGCTCAAATATATTTTTAAAAGTTTGGAATGGTCTTTTTTCGTTGATCAACAAATATTCCACTGTGCACAGTGATGAGACAATACCACGCGCAGATTGAGTAAGAGCCTCCGCCAGAGGTTTAGATTTCGGTTCCGTGGGCATAGTTTTCGATTGTGCTTCGCGTTCCGTCGAGATGATTCAGCGGCGGGCAATACCTCTCTCATGTTACGGATTGGGTAGCGAACGAACATGCAAGGGGTTGCCGGTCGGTCAGTTTTGATTCGAAAAAAAGTGTTTCAAATTTTTCCAACACTGCCTTCTCCGTATTGCTTGTTACACATGTTGAAGACACAAGCAAGGGCGCCAGCAGCAGCAGCGGTATCGAAGGCGAAATTACCCATAATTAGACGATTAATTTCACGATCGCAGAGTATGTTGTTGTTAACTAGGCGGGGTGGTTGGTGGCATCGTCTTGGTCGACTTTCGTTGCGAAGGCGGTGAAGCGGGGGAGGCTATGCTAGCAGGGATGCCAGATTTGAAAACTCATATTTTATTGTTGTGAGCATTACATCACATTTGCCGAAAAAAACATCCATTTTGAAACGATCGTTGCAATGTTGTGTGAAAGTGTGGCAAGAGAAGACTCCCCAAACTTGTTATATTAGCAAACAGCCGGCATGAAAACTCCCATGGTCAAATCAGGAGAAATAATTAATAAATAGTGGACAATACAATCCCTGAAGAGAGCCACAACAAAGAGGCCGAAACGTCGGAATAGTATTAAATAATTGTTTAAACTTAATAACTGAGGAACCCAATCCCAAACAAGTTGATCAGTATTTGATGTGACGTAATGTTTGGACGTTCCCTGGAATGTTCTTCGAGGCTTGTATGAATATTCCAGCAAATTTATTCCTGCGAGTGACCTACTGGCAAATATCAGCTACGGCAAACATTACTGGAACAATCCAATAAACTAAGTTCCGATGGCACCCCTGCGAGATGTTTTGATGGCGGTGGTATGCAAACATAACACCAACATACGTGACCAAAACCACAATGCCGAGGTTCAAATCCACTCCGCAGCGCAGCCTTGACTTTCTTTTCTATGCTTCTATGCTTCCATTCATCTTTACCACCAACACCACCCACCCATTGACTGACTGACTGACTGCCAGTCACAACATCCAAGGCGAAACTTTGTGGTCCATGTCAGTCAGTCAGAGGTTTCTTGGGTATGTCCGTCCAGTTTTCTGCAGTGTTTCTGTGTTGTGACCAATCTGGGTCACTTTCGGGGTGGCACGGCGCGGCGTGGTGCGTTAAGAGTTTCGTAATAAGTGAATCTCGGTGAGAGCACTTTTCCAAATTGCATCCATTTCAGTCTCCGGCAGCCAACTACTGTACGTACACAGAGAGAATTCCCCCCGGTCGCACGGGCTATCATTTATCATAAACGATTTCGGTCTACCACACCGCCGCCGTGGTGACGGCCGTGAGCGTGGAGACCGAAGAGGGTAGTTTGGTGCACAGGCTTCTTGGAAAGGAGGGGCAACCCGAATAAGAATAACTTTGATCAGAAGTTATTAGTAAAGTTCTAATAATTTTGAAATTTGAAATGTTCTGATTATTCTTTTATACAATTATACTTGTATAATTTTAATACTTTGCCCTTTTTGACTTATCGATTGTGTTTGTAGACCTTCTTCAAGATAACTAAATATCTTATTCTAATATTTATATAACTCATTCATATAGACCTAAAAAGTGAGTTCTTATCACTCCAAAAATAATTTTCAGCGAACAAATTTCGCAACATAAATTGTGAGCTTCCCTTCCCTTATCTGATGTCTCATAATCCAATCGATTCTTTCACATTTATCGAGTCAATGTATGATTGTTAACAAGTTAATTATTGAAATAAATATTAAAGTCACCAATTGTTACCCTTTTTTGCGTCTTTCGGCGAAGAAAATTTTAACAATACTCCAATCGGGTTCTCTTTCGTTATTTCTCCTTTTTTATTATCGCATAGTTCCAGATTCTCTTGTCTTGCAAACCCGCCGCTCCATCTCCAAGAAAAGAAGACCACCATGCCTTGCCTTGGGATAGCCGTCGTGGCCGGCACCGCCGACGTTGCTTCACAACAAAAGTGGCGCGAATTCCCCCTCGTCTTGGTATGAAGACAAAGGCAAATGGCAAGCGAAATGCCTCATCTTCTCTGGAGTTTTTTTTTAAGAAACCAACAAAAAAAAAAAAATTGAACACCGTCGTTAAAGGAAAAGTGATGCACTATCCTCAAAAGCGCGATGCTGAGATCCTCTACCCAATGTCAGGAGTAGAATCGTAATAGCCGGTTGATTTTTAGCGGGTTGCTGGCTGTGGGCTATTGGCCCAAATGGCGGTATTGTCGTTCGTTGTTGGTTGTTCTTTCGTTGGGTGGTTGATTTGCTGCTTCATTTATCGCGGGATTTGCTCAAGGATTTTGATTACCGTTTTGGGTGCAAAGAGATGGAAAGAGATAATGAAAATCTACGGTACAAGCACAAGTCTTAATCGCCAACGAAAACTCCGAATAATATCAAAAATAATTTTATGTAATTCTGTATCATATCATATACAACTCATTTCAATATTCGGCAAACCTCGGTGGGTAAATGTACGACTCATACAGAAAAAAAAACATACGAATGAGTGTAATCAGTGTAATATTACAAGTTGTATTTTTTTTTATCTGTATTAACGAGATTTTTAGCCCTAGGCTAGTTCATCTCGGGACCCACGCTTTACTTCCCTTCCGAAGGAAGTACTCACATTTTGCGAGTTTGTCGGGAGTGGGATTCGATCCCAGGTCCTCGGCGTGATAGTCAAGTGTTCTAACTATCACACCAGGTTCGCTCCACTCAAGTGGTAGTTGAAATACGCGTATCTATCAAAGGATAAGCAAAATAGGATGGAATTAAAAATAAATCATTCAATCATTTTAAATAATAACTCCTAACCTAAGATCACCCAGCATTCGCCATACCGCTTCCCGTACTCAAACTCGAGGCATGGGCATAGGCACGGATCATCACTCCAAACTTTGTTCTCACACCTTTCCTTTTCATTAAAAATGATGCCTTGAGCTGTCTTTCGTAATATGGTCTTCACCGTCGTTTCCATAATTTGATCCACACGGGAATCATCACTTTCAGTTATGTAGAAGGCTTATTTAAAATGAATGTTCGAACAAAACTGATATACAATGGTACTGCGTCCTCAATTTTGTTACTAAGACAGTCGCTCAAAATTATGACCAATTCAATAGTCCATGTCCATTTGTAACATTAGTTATAGCTTCGTACCACGCAACTTTCGAAGTAGACCCTAAATCACCGCTGCTTCAGGGTGATTGGTGAACGGAGGACGTTGTAGATGACATATTTTATGGCGTGGAAGCGCATTTTTGAAAGTAAAAAAAGTAAAAGTAATCTCTGTCGTCGTCGTGACGGGAAGTGTTGTGCTGTTGAAGTTAGCTAAGATTATAAGATTGATATGGCATAGTTCGTTAATAGTACAGCACCTTGCTTCAACTCATTTAAGGTTCCAAACGAGGTAGATAATTCATTTATAATTCGACAAAAAATCAGTTACTGAATTCATGACGGAAATTAAATCTTAAAAAAATCAACTTCATGATATCATAACGACAAGTAATGAAATCATGACGCTTATGACGACTTTTATTAATATTTCGCATACTTTTCATAAAAATAGTCATGGTTGCAAAAGGCGTTACAATCCATTTATCATGGCTTTTATTTATCAAGCATCATGACTAAAGTCATGGAATCATGACGCTTTATCACTAAGCGTCATAAACCGTATAGCATCATGTATCAATAAAACAAATAAGTGCGAGCTTCCTACTCGTTAACCTTTCAGAAGGCCGGCTCCAGAGGCACGT
Organism: Aedes albopictus; assembly: GCF_035046485.1. Classification (NCBI taxonomy): domain Eukaryota; kingdom Metazoa; phylum Arthropoda; class Insecta; order Diptera; family Culicidae; genus Aedes; species Aedes albopictus. The sequence continues at coordinate 108,659,280 of NC_085137.1, read as the reverse complement.
TATCCTCCATTTGGGACATTTGTGCCATTTGTGTCAAATTCCATCCGATTTTGATATTTTTTTTTTACAGAAAATCACAAATGAGTTGAATTTTGGACATATGCAACGGGACCACAAAAGTTCCCCGTTGTTCCAGATTAAGACCGAAAAAAACCTGGGGTACCCAGGTACAATGATACATTGCCCATTCTACTGGCATATTACCAGGTTTGCTGGTATGTCTGAAACATACTGGAAAAACTTGTAATTAGAAGGCACGAAATGTTGCTAATTGACAAATTGAGAGATGAAATTTGTGAAAAAAATCGCGTTCTGGTGGGATTCGAACCCACGACTCCGTATTCGCTAGACCGGCGCTTTAACCAACTAAGCCACAGAACAGGTAACGGTTCTGCGGAATAGAAAGCCAAACTGACTCCGAAGCCGCACCATGAACACTCCTATTTCACAAACTCATCTCTCTTTTCGGCTTAGATGCCAATCCACAACACACTCCTGTTTGTGCCCACTAACGACAAGTGCGAGCGAATTATTTATATGAAGCCGAGACTTACTCTCGCACTCCGCATACCTAGCCACCAGGCAGTTTGTTTTGCTGGTGTCTAATTAGTTGTTTTGATACCTGGGTACCCTCTCTACCCTAGATCGGTTTCGGTTGTACGGGCGGGGTAGTGTTCGTCTTATTTTTGACGTGTTGTGCGTGATTTGCGGCCCGAGCTGCGTGATTACTTGGGAAGTATTGTGCTCTGCAATCTACATTTTGGTTTTAAGGTGAAGCTATGGCTGGGCTGTGCATCGGATTTGTTGGGCGCAGGTCGGGAGAGCTGGTGGCGGTTTGTGCTGGAGGGTTTGCTCGATTGGTTATTCACTGGTGGTGGCCAGTCGATCGACTGTTCGCGCAGCCTGTCTTTTGGTTCTTGGGGTTTGTGCTCTCGAGGTCCGGGGCGTTGCTTCGTTGTATCTTCGCTTCAATACTACTACTCCTTGTTTGATTTAGCTGACTGTTATGTACAGGCGATTAACTCATTCTATTTCATAGATTGCCAGATTTAAGGGTAATGGTTCAATAGGGTGTTAGCAATCAGAGTGGATTAGAACGAGTTGGCGCTTACAATACACCAACACTAACACACATACACCAATACTTACACGCACACATGCACCTACAACTAGCTGTAAAAGACTAGTGGGCGGGACAATGGTGCCTACCCAACAGTTGTAGGTGGGGTGTTTGGCTTAGCTACATGACTTGGTCCGGCAAGCCCATAAACATCAATTGGTAGACGTATTGCCTAGTGAAAAGACAACGCAGATGGGCGAAAGCCAGGGGATGCGTTGATAATAGCAGAATAGCAGAATAGAAAATGCTTTAAAACATAGGTACTTTTTAAACGTTAAAAAAATGTGATGAATTGCCACTTTTTGGATCGTTTTGGAAAAATCGTAATTTTTTACATCATTGTGATTAATGTTCAGTTTTGTATCCAAAGATTTTTTACTTCTGTTATCAAGATATCTTTGATAAGATATATTGGAGCCAATTTGGATTGAAGAAAGAACACATTTAGTAATTTTTGTGTGATATTGTAAATTTGAGTTATTTTCCTCTATATGGGTGAAAATGTCAAACTACTATAACTTTATTTGCCGTGAGAAATTATAACGTCGTAATAAGTATTAATATATTGTTGATAAACGTTCAAAATTTCATTTAATTCGGCTCACTGATTTCCGAGTTATGATAGTTCGAAAATTGGTTGTCTAAAAAATAGTGTTTTACGAGAACGGTTCTAGCTTCGCGAAAGATTAACCAATCCAGCCGAAATTTGTACCAATGATGCACATATAATAGGCTGACGAGCAGTCAAAATTTGAGAAATTTTGATGCACTTTATGAAAAGTTACAGCATGTTGATCTTTTTTGTGAGAGAAAAAAAATTGCCTTTTTCAAACATTTTGGCCACCCCCTGTATTTCCATTACACATGTACATGCCTAGTTCTGAGACAGTTCCGGTCACGTAGCAGGCCGGAACCGTTTCCGGTTGGGACCCAGAGGGTGCACTTTCTGAATATAATGGAATCACATCGTTTGACGGCTTAAAATTCATGATTTTTATTTAGAAGTCATTTGTCGTAGCGTTAATAATGGTCAAAAATGATTTAGGCCACTTCCGCTGGATGTTTCGGAACTGGTTCCGATAGGCACCCAAAGGAAACACTTTCTGAATTTCAAGGAATTACATCGTTTGACGGCTCAAAATTCATGATTTTTTTTTGTCTAGAAGCCAATAGTCATAGGGTCAATGATCAAAATTGGTTCTAGCCACTTCAAGATATTCCGGAACGGGTTCCGGTAGGGACCCAAAAAGTACACTTTCTGAATTTCACGAAATCGCATCGTTCGACGGTTCAGTATTAAAGATTTTTTATCTAGAAACCAATAGTCATAGAACCAATGATCAAATATGGTTTAAGCCAGTTCCGGATGTTCCGGAACCGGTTCCGATAGGGACCCAAAGAGGACACTTTCCAAATTTCACAGAATCACATCGTTTGATGGCTCAAAATTCATGTTTTTTTTTATCTAGAAGCCATTACTCATAGAGTGGTTCTAGCCACTTCAAGATGTTCCGGAAACAGTTTCGTTAGGGACCCAAAGAGGACCCTTTCTGAATATCACGGAATCACATTGTTCGATGGCTCAGAATTCATGATTTTTATTTATTTGGAAGCCAACCCAAGTAACCACCCAAGTATTTAGAGCAGTCATTACTTTACCTGCAAACTTAAGGTTGGTTTAAAGTCGAAATGGGCAAATATAGAATCAAATAACGATTATACTGGTATAATCTTGAATCAGTCGCATAATTGCCATTTCCACTTTAAATCAACCTTAAGTATTCAAGCAAAGTAATGATTGCTCTAAATACACCGTATATCTGCATGCAATAAGGCCTCAGCACTGTGGTTACTTGGGAATAGTCCTAGCGCCAATGATCAATAATAATTCTGACCACTTCCGGTTGTAATAATTACAATATGTTTGTTATGTTGTAGTGTACATTTTCAAAATTGTTGTGCGAAGGAAGAACTCAGAATAGTAACTCCTGCAACTGTAGGAGTGCGCTTGATTCGTATGCAAAATAATAATTCTCAGAAAGATTTTTTTTAATCAAATGGGGCGCTTAATTTCAATCACTACTTTGTGGATCTGATTTTTTTTCCAACCATTCAACATTAACTGAGTGACTAAAGTTAAGAATCAGGAAAGGCTCGTGAATCTAGAGGAGGCAAACAAAAAACAGGCATCAATAAGAAATAGTGAATGATATGCACAATTTTTATAAATTAGGCTCATGCTTTCACAAATTTTTGTCATGATTTTAGAGTACATGTGGTATGATATTATGACTCAACTTTCCATTTTTTAAGATGAAACAAGATCATAATAATCAATACTAGTTCAAAAAAACTTCTGGTTCCATAAATTTAGCTCATGGTCACAGAAATGATGTGCATCTTCGAACAAGTTTGAAGTTTAAAGATGGAAGTCATGAAATTGTTACTTTTAGAACTATATTGAAATTAATTTCCATGGGGAAATAAGAAATCACCAAAGCGTGCTACGCAGCCTCCTTATGCTCGCTATAGGATAAAGCTTGTCTTCAACTACCAAGTTTGCTCGTGTGCAGCTATCAAAGGAGAAGTACTTTTTGTACTGAAGATTCACTCCCGTGTCACGATTCTAGAGTACATGTGGCATGATATCATGGCTTAATTTCCTACTTTTCGCATATATAACTGAAATCATAAATGACAATTCGAACAAAATTGTTGTTTCTGATTAATGTTTCTCCTTGTTTATCACGTTGCACTATATTATATGTAGTTTAGTAGCGAAGCAGTGTCGATGTTGCAAGCGCATTTTTGCCATGAATAAAGCAGTCAAAACAAAAACATTGAACGCCATGTTGAACCGAATTATGAGATGCTGATTCTGGCCCTTCGTCATCCCCCTGTGAATAACCTCTATAATATAAAAAGTATACGCCATGATTCAGAGTATATTAGGCATGATTTCATGTCGCTATCTATCCTTTTTAGTTCTAAATATAAAGGTTATAATACGATGAGTCATGATATCATGCCGCTTTTTATGGTGTAGGGTACAAAACTACTTCGTCATATGAGATAATTCCCGTTATATCAGACGGGAAATCGTCAATCATTACAAGTATTCCAACTTACCTTTGCCAAAGGCTCATCAGATGGAAGCAAAAAGATGTAGACTTCCAATAGCCAGCCCCTATAGCGCTGTAAATCGAATAATTATTACGCGTAATATCACGGTTCGATTTCACTCCACTAAGTAGTTGATATTTTCTCGTTTTACGTATGACGAAGGCAGCTGTACCAAAGCAGTAGCTAGCCGAAATTTTCTTCAACATTTCAATTTCTACTTCAATTTCAAATTCTCTTGTTGAACCAACCTTCTATACATACCCCACAAAAGATCTGTGAAATTTCTGAGTTAACTCACTGCTGCACTGCTACTCAATTTTTCAAATAAATCATTTTTGTACCCATCGGTAAAATGTAAACAACTTGTTGTCTTCGTCTAGGGAGAATGCTAGCACACGTGCACGTGGATTTTCTGCATATGAAACATCGTGTTTCACAACCATAGAGAAAGATTTCTTTATTGCACTGTGTTGATGTATGTATTATGATCTAGTGGGCCAAAATATTATTTGAAATGGTTTGATCTTGAGCTACATCCATCTCAATTTAAAAGCTTTGTACTGATTGCGAAGAATTCGATCGACTTCTCGACAAAACATCTACGATCAAATAATAATGTTTGAGTTTGGCCATCCTATCTACCACTGAAATTGAATTTAAGTTGTACCGAAATTAATGTGGACTAAACGAAAACTGAACTCGAGGGATAATTAATCAATTTTATTATTTGAAAAATCTGTAGTTCTTCCATATTGAAGCTTATTAAAAATTAGTAATTGCAACCAAATTGGTCATGAGGCGTTAGTTATACCCGAGTAGGTGGAAAAATCTGATGAAAAGCATATTCAGTTATTATTGATTGAATTACTGAAGAGCAAAAACTGATATTGGTTTTATTGACATAAGAGGTAAAAGATCAGAAATAATAGCAAAATCTAATATGGTGTACTACTCAATAATAGCTCGTTAAGATATTACAAGATCAAAGCAATAGCAGACTAGATTTGTCACTTTTTTCTAAAAAAAAAAAACATTCACAGGCGGCGATGCTTACCACTCAGCTGTAGCTCGCTGTTATAAATAATATGGGAATAAGAGCATGCGGTTCTTCGTTTCCACAGCATAGAAAGGGGCATATGTCATTTCACTAACATTGAGTCATCTCTATGGTTGTATGTGTTCCATTTCGTGCAGAAGAACTAACCTTGTTCGTATGTAGAAATTTTCAGCTATTTCGACAAGAACAAAAACTTCTATCATATCACTTTGAGCTATTCTTGCGATATTCATTAGCTTTTTGAATAACTCATCAAAATCACATCGAGCTATGACAGCAAAACATGTTCGATTTGCGATATGATTTAGATTTTCTCGTCTACCCGGGAAGTGAAAGAATAAACTCGATCTGGTTGGTGCTTCGTTTCACGGGAATTAGATAACATCCCTATTTTGACAAATTTGATCGAATGAGGGTCAGTTTGTTCAGCACAGCACTACAAACACAAACAGGGCACGCCATGTGAAAATGAAACATATAACAAAATTCAATGCTGTCATGACTTTGTTGAGTGTTTCAAGAAGAAGAACTATCGCTGTTGTTGGATGTTCTTGATACTAATGCCTGGAACGAGGGTTGATTTGAAATGCTTTGGTAAGGTTCAGATTTGCTCGGATGGTTGGCGATTTTCGTTTGAAAGTGAGGGTCACAGTGAGTGTCGTTAGGCATTAACCATCTTGAAATTGCACAGCACTGTTACTATTTATCACATCTCCGAAGGGCTACCTTCACACTGCTGCCTCCTTTGATTGTCCTGTCCATCAGCAAATTTTCTTTCCGGTCGTAGCGCATGGCGAACACTAGCGTAGTCTTGTGCCGCACGTCATTGATAGTTGCATAAAATGTCCGCAAACCGTTCCGATTCATGTTCGCCTGCACTTTAGAAATCATACTCTCTTCGTGCTGCCTTTTCTTGCACCGCATGACTCGTTCGTTTTCTGCTCTTATCGCCCTGTATCGTTCCTTGCTGAGCCATGTGCCAGCTTATTGCTAATTCGATTCTTCATAGCAAATTTGAATTGGTACTTCAATCTGCATCTTCATCACCTTAACTGTAAGATCGTCTTCAGTGACTCGTTCTTGACGTGACTCTGATTTCAAATCGTTATGACAAACGTGTATAGAAACATCGGTTTTGCCATGAATCCGCGAATGTTAAGATTTTTACCTCTCCTAAATTGATCAGATAAATCACGCTCCGAATTCTATGAAACCATTTTCCGGGCTTTGACTCCTAACACCATTAGCCATCGTGCCCCTTATTCTGAAACAGTCCCAATCCCTCTCCTTAGCATCAAAAACTTTTCGTTTACACGGCTATAAATATCCCCCGAAATTCGCCATCAACATCGTTAATGACAACCCCCATTAGGTTCATCTCCGTCGCCCCATAATCCCCTAGGGCTCATTAAAGTTTGACGCGTTCGAGCTGTCGTGGCTAACTGTAAGAAAAACTTTTAGTAGTATTCGCGACGCCAATATCCAACGCACCGATGCTATGGCACGGTCCCGGGAAGTTCGATGCGTCATAATCTCCCCCTCTCCCCATCATCCAGTTCGAAGAAGGCTTCGTCGTCATACTGCGGTCAACGCCTCTCCGATTACCCAGTGGTGCATTCACTAGGTAGGTAGGTGGTAGGAAGAAAAAAACTTAACCAACAGGACCAAAGTCAACCAACGGGGTCCTGTTACCGACGACGACGACGCTCCTCTGCTCACTGTGGACTGTGGAAGCAGCTAAACTTTATTGTAATAATAAAATGATATAAATTATACGGACGTCCCCCCCGACCGTCCGTCCCGTCACAAGTTCCCGAAAGTGGGAGGTGCGAGAAGAGCGATTGGACGCCGGTTTAGCCTTAAGGTCGACCGACCGACACGGAGCCGCGCCAAAGTGGTTGGGAGCTTTTTTTAGCACCATACTTCATTGGCGTAAAAATTACCACCTACTACTACTACTGCTACTGCTACTATACTTAGCTACTACTTCTTCGTGCCGGGATTGCTTGGTGCTGCTGGCGAAATGGCGCATTGTGGTCGCGGTGTGTAGATTGGATGAAATTGGATTAATTCAGCTTCGGTGAGATGGGGAACTAGGCGTCTCATCAATGTTTTCATTAATTAACTCACAAGCATACTTCCAAATGTTTCTACAATCAATTGATGATGCTTTCGCTCGTCCACTAGAAACGATAAAATCCTCGGTCAGTTATAAAGGTAATGGCTGGGCTGGCACAAGATCACTCTGGTTAAAGGGTTACCAATTGTTAGACGAGAAAAAGTGAAAGATTAATCCTGTAAATAACAAAGTTTATCACAAACCGTAGTCCTACGTCAACAGTTTGTTAGTTCATGTAGAACTGTTTCACCCAGAGAACAGTACCTTTCATTGCATCAACTCAAACAAGTCTAATCTTCTAAAGCACCAAAAGCGAAAAGGTGGTGCACCACGACAAAAGCTCGGGAAAAAGTTAGCTTATTTGTCCCATTTGTGCCGTTTGGCATGATGGCGATGGCGATGGTGATGATGATGGTAGTGCACACCGGATTCATTTATTTATGTGCTTCTCAGACGACTGCAGAAAGTGTAAGCTTTATGTGACTTGTGGGGCATTTTAGATCTATAGCTTCAAAAAAAAAAGTCTCACTCCTTCGAACCAGTTCCAACTAACCGCACGTCGCGGCCCTCAGATTCTAGGATCCGCAACCGCCGTTCAGCGGCAAAGTATTTATAATTACCACCGCCGCAAAAATGCCGCTGCTGCGGGGAAAATTTATGCGAAAAGTTCGGAACCCGTGCTCGGCCCGCGCGCGTACGTTCTTCCCGATTCTTGCCAGAAATGAATTCTTATCTTGACACCACCCAATGAGATTGTTAAACAATTCCGCTATAATTAAGACAACCGGGAGCAGGCCGGGAAGCTCGCGAGGGCTTTTTATCACCATCAGTGGCGTCGGAGCGGTATAATTTCGAGTGTGGCGGACCGGAAGTAACACTATCCACCGTAATGAAGTGCTACGCTTTCACTTGCTGTAAGTCGAAAAAGGTTTACAAATGGAAGAAAATTAATTGATTAATGTTTGGAGTGAACTATTAAGACATTTCTGAGCAAGTTGATCGTTTAATCACAACTTGGTAGGATGGCGTAGAGTGATCGGGCGCAATCGTTACTAAAAAGAACTTATGTTCGAATCCCGTCATTGATTACCTTTTCTTTTTTTACCAATATCAGTTCTTTCATTTGAAAATTGTCATTTAGTGTTATCAAGCATGTTCTAGTATGTTTGATTTGTTAATGTTAATTCAAACCTCGTTTGATTTTAAAGGCGAAACTTTTTTTTCCTTATTTTATTTAAAGTACTATGTAGTACTTCTGTTTGAGTTCTTTGCTATAGCAATTTTGACTCCGACCAAGTTCAACCTGGAGCAAATGACTACACCAATTTGATCCCCTCCCCTCTCTCGACATTTTCTCCCTAGAACCAGAGTAAATTTTCAGTTTCCATCTTCACCCATCTCCGCAGGACGACTAGTAGAGCATCCGTCCAGGGGCCAAAGTGGAAAAGTACTTAATGAAGCGTGCCAAAACAGACGTGCAAAGCAGTCAGTCGGCGTCGTCGTCGTGCGTCTTAATTACACACAGCAGCTTCGCTCGACATCCAGACAAGTACCTCTAACTACTCTAAATGAGCATCATCGTCGTCGTCGTTGGTGTTGCGCCGCACAGTCGGGTGGAACTCACACCTTTCCAGTTAGGTAGTCTGATTGCTCGCACGACTAGTCACGACGATCGATGGAAGGTGGGTTATGAACCTGTCGTGGAGTACATTATTGACTACTGTGGATGTTATTAAGTTTGACTAGGTGGATACTTGTTGGTATAATTAGTTTTGTAAACGACTGTTGAACTTGGGTATGCAACTTGAACGCTCTAAGCGCAGAAGCTTGATTTTCAACCCGCAGCCATAGTAAGTTCATTGACCCTAGCACTCTGCATGTGGTTACTCTGGGTGCTTAGTATCGCTAGAACCAGAAACGAGTATGACTTCCAACGCACGGTTATGCCTACAAGTTATGCAACCATACAAACTGTGCCACATCATCTTCAGAGTAATAAGCACATAATCCATCACCTTACGCCTAGCATCCGCGCACCACTGTGTGAACCCTTTTCTAAAAACAGCCATTTAACAACACGTCTGCGTCCCGACATCCGCATGAACTTGTGTAGACGCAGAGGGCTCAACGCCCAAGCAAAAAAATGATGGCCACTTTGCCTTCAAGAGGTTTTAGGAACCGTCATAAAACCAAGATGGTTTTATTTTTGCTCAAGGATGGTGTTCATATCCTCCTCGAGTCTACTTGGCTGAATCATGTTACAGGCAAGCGATTGCAATCATCACGTTCTTCCTCTTCTCCTTATGGAGTTGAAATCTGACGTAGCAGGCGCCTTTCACGTTCAAGAATAGAAGATCATCAACACTCACACACTGAAGATACCATTCAGTCCCAAAGCAGCTTTCTCATTGGTTTCTTTTTCGAGTCTAGCTGATCTGGCGTGCAGTCTTGCCTGGAAGAAGCGAGACACACAAAATAATGTATAACTTTTGATTGCGTGCACTAAAATAACTGATAGGAATAGCATGCTATGTGTAGTTAATACCATAAAAAATCATCTAAACTGGTTTAGTATTGCGCAGATATGGTCGATACAATAAAATGAGAAGGCTGTAACTTTGTTGTAAGTTTTTCAAAACGTCTGAAAATTTGAATGTAAGTTCTCCAAGTAAGGCATAAGTGCACTTAAGTGGTGAAAATTTCATCATAATCGGCTCAGTACTTTTTTTTTAAACAACTCGAACTTTTTTTCTAATTTTGGGCACTGTTTAACCTTTTAAAATCAGTGTTCTCTATTTTGACTGTAGAACTGGCAACACTCTCCCGATTTTTATAAAACTTAGACACGCCAATTCCGCCACATTAGACGGAAAATAGCCACTCATTACTGATATTTCGACTTAACTTTTCCAATGCCTCATTCAATGGAAGCAAACAGATGCAGAGTGTAGACTCTAATAAGTCTCTTCACCACTGGAAATCGAATAATTTCATTTCACTTCACTTACGAGTTAAAGTGTGCCGGGAATTGAATCCAGGTTGTGCCCAAAGTAGACTAGAACTAGACGGAAACAGAATGAGAGGAACAATTTTTGAATCTTATTATTTTAAGGAAATTTTAGTTCTTTTACAATGTTTTTTACACGAAATGGAATCTAATTTATAGATAGGTGATTGATACCAAATTGGCCATGAGGTTTTAGGCGAGGTGCAAGAATAAATTCGATTTTGCTCGTTGAAACAAGTTCATGTCTTTCGTTTTAGTTTGAAAACTAATGATAATCATATCAACAATGCATTACAATAGGTTTTTGCATTACCTATGCCATTATAATGTTGTCAGTCCAAAGAATCCTATTCTTTCATTGTAACTAAAATTCTAATGTTTTTCTTTTTTTACATTTTATTTTGATCTGCTCATAAGTGTACTGCTTCTTAAATGTCAGATATTTTATTCATTTGAATTGTACAGTTCGTTGTCGATGTGTACGAAATGTTGGATAAGTTTTATGTTATAAGGAGAACTGAAGAATTGTTAGAGGAAGAGTAGATAAACCAACGGCCAACGGCTGAAAATATCATGGATAAAGTTAATTGAAGTGACATGACTTTGTGGCTGAATATCTGGAAGAAATGTAGTATATTCCGTAACAAATTACTGTGGAATCCATAGATAAGTTGTATTAGAATTTAAAACAAAATGGAAAACAGAGTTCCAAAAAATTTAGCAAAAAAAATAAGAATTGCTGGAAGAAAAATTGATTTTTTTATTGAAATTTATTGAAAAAAATACATTCCAAAAAATTCAGCGATTAAAGCTTATGAAATTAACTTCTCAAAAATATTTTTTTTAATTTCTCCTAATTTAACTATGCTTGTAGCATAGTTTTTCCAGGTTTCTTCACGAATTTCTCCAATGGTGGAAAATTTTGTGGAAAAGTTTTTCAGTTCATATATAAAACTTTGTTTCTACGATGCTTCGTCCATGAGTTATGATTTTTCAAAGAAAATGCTTATAGGACACATTTGGACATTTTTCACAAAATTGGCCATAACTCAGAAACAAAAAATGTGCATTTCAAACATTACAGCGATTAAAACTTATGAAATAACCTGTTAGAAGCAGCAACGAAGTAGGTACACCGAATCTTTCAGCAGGGCAGTAATAATCATATTGGATTGCAGAGCCGCATGCTATAAAGCTATTTTTATTATCAATTAGTCATTTCTTAAACATTAACGTACACAGCACTTACAGCTTCGGTGGTTTTCGCGGCGGAACAATGATTGTAGATCCATTGCATCCGTACTGCTGCTAGCTTCTACCTAGTCCTATTGAATACTAGAATCAGCAAGCACCGCTTACAAAACAGAAAACGAGAAAACTATCGAAGACTGACATAAACACACAGAGTAAAGGAACAGACGTTCAGGGGTTCGTATAACCATTCGTACGTAACATAACCTTCTCATAAATATTTTTTGAAAATTTTCGAGTTAGGGCAAAGTTTTTTCGGTTTTTCTTTACAAATTTTCTCAACTGCGGGAAATTTTATGGAAAACTTTTTCCAGTTCATATTGGATATTGCATTAATTATCATTAAAAAAAAACTTTGTTTCTACGATGCTTCGTTTTTGAGTTATGATTTTTCAAAGTAAGTAGTAACAGCGGAAAATAAAAAAAAAACACCTGAGTATTCCGGAAAAATTGGTTGCCCTGACTTTTCTCATTTTTTTTTATTCATGTATCCATAAGCCCTGCCTGTGGAACAAGTTTCATGAAAATCTGAGACCCTTCGGCCTAAACCCGCACGAAAATAAACAAAAATCGCCATACGTATAAATAGATTTAAAAAGACGAAAAATTATATTTAGATCAAAAGCAAAACCTTGGGTATTAGACGGTTAACCTTCTGTTCCAACTACAAAGGATGTTTTTCCAAAAATTGATTCCAGAGTTCCGCAAAAATACGCAAAAAAAAACGATACTCTTCCTGGGATTCCTTAACATTGTTTTCGGAAAATCCGGCATAAATTTATCGAACCAAATTTTCAAATATTTTTTTCACCTGGCAGCGAACCTGGTGTGATAGTTAAAGCGCATGACTTTCACGCCGAGGACCTGGGATCGAATTTCACTTCCGACAAACTCACAAAATATGAGTTCTTCCTTCGGAAGGGAAGTAAAGCGTGGGTCCCAAGATGAACTAGCCAAAGACTAAAAATCTCGTTAATACAGATATAAAAAAAATAAAAAAAAATAAATATGTTTTCACCATTTGCATTTTTGAGAAATTACTTAACTCTCTAATACCCAAATCTATAGTATAGTTTAAGCATTTTTGTACTTTTTCTTTCCTGGGCAATCAAAACTTTTGTTTTTTGGCTGATATTTAGGACTTTTCTGCATATTTCAAAATGGTTTCTGGTTTATTTTGAAGCGTATTCACATTTTTTGTAAATCATTGAAAAATTGATGTTTTGGTTATATTTTTGTATTTATTTGTTAATTATTTCTTTCTAACAATAAACATATTTTAAAATTTTCCCCAATCATTCCATCATAGTAAACAGATTTAGTGGAGTTGAATACATTCTAAAATTATTTGCCTCAAATTTACACGGTAAATGATTTTTTTTTCATGAAAAAAAAAATAGTTTAACAAATATCATAAAAACTCATCTTAACCGTGGGTATTGCTTTAATATAAATATGTAGGGATGTTCAAATTTTTAAATTATAACAATCAAAACCCAAAATCCACAATATCGCGAGTTAAAAGTATTTACGTCAGGTATTTTTTATTTTTTCAGAGAGTTGTCAGTAATTTCCCTCATTGTTTTAGGATAATTCCTTAGAAACTGTCACTCCAAACATTTGTTTTCTTCATCTAGTTTGTTCAGGTGTTCTGGTATAGAATTCTCAATTAGTTTGTCATGTCGATTTCAGCGTTACAAAATAAATGGATGCTGCCACATAAGGAAAAAATTAACTCTTCTGCACGAAATGGAACACATGTACCCATGCAGATGGCCCAATGTTAGAGAGCTGCAATGTGCCCCTTTCTGAGATATAGAAACGAAGAACCTCATGCTGTTAACTAATATTCCCATGATATTCACAAACGTGAGCCACAGTTCACTTGCAAGCATCGTCGCCTATGAATCTTAAGATTGTAGGTTCAATGCTGGAAGTCGGCATTTTTTTTTTCAAGAAAAAGGTCGACAAATCTTGTCTGATATTGTTTTGATCTTGTAATATCTTAACGAGCTATTACTGACCAATTCACCATACTAGATTCTGCTATGATTTCTGATCTCTACCTCTTACATCAATCAAACCAACCAAGGGCTGAAAGTCTCTTTAACAAAGACAAATCAATCAATCAATCAATCAATCAAACCAACATAATTTTTTATTCTTCAGTAATTCAATAATAACTGAATATGCTATTCATTAGATTCCTTCTCGGGTATCGTTAAAAAAAAACAATCAGAAAAGTTTTGAACAAACACACATTCTCCCCCCAAAGCCGAGCTAATTGAAGCTATCCCATGCTTTTATCCGCTTACCAACAAGCCAAAAAAGTATCGAACCGACTCAACTTCGTGAAACGATCGCCCATTCAACCAAACCAATGGCAACCCCGGTCGCCCTTACCACGAAGCAGCAATATTTTACGAAATTTTGCCCTTTTTATCGGCTTAATATTTGCAGTACACAAAGCTCGACCAGCACCGTCGTACAAACAATGCAATGTTGTTACAGCATGATTCTCCATTTGGATTCTTACCTCCACTCGGATCTTCAGTGGAGCCGGAGCGCAGTCAGAGGAAAAAAGTGACTCCTTCGAGAAAAAGGGGCTTCGCCGTCGTGGCATAAATAAATAAAATGTCGTTATTGTCCTGCTGAAAGTAGAATTTAGACGATGGTGGTGTTGTTTTTTTTTTCTTCAATCGCCGGTCGGTGCAAGTCGTCGGTTTGAGTTCCGCATTGCACTTGCTATTATTGCACTACAATTCCGACCGGAACAAGCTGGTTCCCCAAATTCAACAGGATTTGCTTAGAACAGACGACGCGCGAGTGAGGAGGTTTGGGGACTTCTTCCGGGTCGCACCACAATGTCGCCCGAGCGATAAATTTCGCGAACCCTTCTTTGCCGGACCGAACTCGGGGAAGAAGGCAACATTCGATACAAATGGACTGGTCGAAATTTAAACAGAAGTACGACGGGCGACCTTCCAGTACCACTAGACCTAGGTCCCAGTCGTAAATTATATCCAAATTCACATATGTCTTTAAAATTTATCGTTTTTGGAAGCAAGTAGCGAACGGCTGCTGCAGCCCTTTATCCTGAGCGGTCTGTTATGCCTTGTTGGTGGCGGCGTGGGGGCTGACGAAGGTTTGGTTCATTTGATTCCGATGTTTCTATTTTCTATGCTGAAGAGGGGGAAAAGGAGAGATGGAGGTGGGGGCACTACCGGTTGGATCATTCGGACAGTTACTTTCCGAAATGTATGCACTTCGGTAACGGATACAGACATCGGACCTACGGTGTCGGTTTCAACAGTTCCGCAATTCATCCACAAATGTCTTCTTCGGTGCCGGTTGAGAGGCCGGAGAGGGAAGATACCGATTCCCGAGATGGTTTCATACAGTTGTACGTGGAGTGTACAGAGTGCACCGGAATGAAAATGATACGATCAATTTGGACCCTCTTGTTCATTTCCGTAACTTTTTCGTTGTAGAAAGGCTGACATTCTTGGAGATGTCTCTGCCGCGCAGCAAGCACACCGCAATCTGCAGAAAGTCTACGGGTGTCCCAGAGGGCTTACTGAGGGGTTTCAAAGCGTTACAAGGAGTTCCAGTGGATATCTGAGTGCTTCAGTAAAATTTAACTCTCTTAAGATATTAGGTTTTTTGCACCACGATGGCGTAATGCCCGTTCAGCGTGCTTGTCTGGGTCATATTGACCCCAACACCCTAAAAGGGTTAAAGGAAGTCTACGGTTGTCTCAGGGGCTGTGGAATTTCAAGGCATTCCAAAGCGTTTGAGTGGATTTCAATGGGGATCAGGAAGATTAGAGGCTTCAATGAGAGCTTCAAGTAATTGCAAACCCAAGCAACACACATGTTATATAAAAGTTACGGCAGCGCAAGTTTTGGTTGTATAGAAGTTTATTTTACGTTATTTCAACACAATGTTAGAATTACGTCAAATAAACTTCTATACAACCAAAACTTGCGCTGTCGTAACTCTATTATAACATGTGTGTTGCTTGGGAAGGGCTTTCAAGTCGATTCAGCGGAGTTTGCGGGCTTCAGTAGAGTTTGAGGAAAGTGAACTCCACATAGGAGGGGGAGGCTTATGAGGGGTTTGATAGCATTTATGGGAAATTCACGGGGATCTTGTGGGGATTTGCTGTGGGAGTAGTGCAAGCCTTTTCGAGAAGTTTCAGGAAACTTTAGTTGACGCCTGTATCAGGAAGGCTTCCTGAGAGGTTTCAAACCGTTCCAATGTGTTTCAGCGGATATCTGAGGGCTTCAGTAAATTTTAGGGGAAGTCTACGCGGTCTCATGGGTTGTGGGCTTTCAAGGCATTTCAGAGGTGTTCAGAGGGATCAGACGCTTCATGAAAGCTTCAGGAAATCACTAAGGGCTTTTTAGTCGATTCAGCGGATTTCGGGGGCATTGGGGGCTTCAGTAGAGTTTAGGGGAAGCGAGTCCCACTGAAGGGGGATTTATGAGGGGTTTAACCCTCTTCGTGCATTAGGGTCACTATGACCCCTAAACGTGCACTAGGTCAACGAGGTGCGCGCAAGCTAATGCACGAAGAAGGTTAAAATCGTTCAAGATGTTTCAGAGCGTTGCTGGGGGCTTCAATAGAGTTTATGGGAAGTCTAAGGGGATCTTATGTGGATTTTCTCAGGGAGTTCAAGACGTTTCAAGGCTTTTCGCGAGGTTTCAGGGAGCTTCAGTAGAATTCAAAGAAAGTCTGGAGCGGACCTGGTGGGATGGTTAGAACACTTGACTATCACGCCGAGGACCTGGGATCGAATCCCACTCCCGACAAACTCACAAAATGTGAGTTCTTCCTTCGGAAGGGAAGTTAGGCGTGGGTCCCGAGATGAAATAGCCTAGGGCTGAAAATCTCGTTAATACAGATAAAATAAAGTCTACGGGTGCCCCAGGGTGGCTTTCTTAGAAGTTTTAAAGCGTTCCAACGGGTTTCAGTGGATACCAGGGCTGCAGTAGAATTGAAGGAAAGTCTGCGAGCATCTCAATAACTTTGGGGGCTTTCAAAGCATTCCAGACATTTCAGTGGATTCAACAGGGTTCTGAGGGCTCAGGGGCTTTGATGAGTAATTGGAAAGGGCTTTCAAGTCGATTTAGTGTATTGAAACAGGATGAGAGAGATCCACAGGGTTCCCGGGTTTTTTTTTTCTGAATGGTTTACAAGGCGTTTCGATAAATTTCACGAAGTTTCTGGAAGCTAAAGTAGAGCTCGAGGAAATCTCCAGGCAGGGGTATTAAAGAAGTTTTCTTAGGGACGTCAGGGAGTTTTAATGCCTTGTGATTATTGACTTTGTTCATAGTACTTCAAGTTATTCACTAGTTTGATCCATTTACCTATGCTCAAGGGAGTTCCCTATCCTCTCTGTCTGCTTTGCATGAACCTTCTATAAACTTCACTTTCATTGTTTGGATACAATGAAACCCTATTCTGGTTATGTAACCTTAACATAAATTACTTAAATTACTCCAATGGAATAGAAGTTCCAAAGTATCTACTTTTCAATCAACCCATCCTGTTAGGCCCCACAGCTAGCCCTGCACTGGACTACTTTGAGTGGTTTTCGATGGAGCTTTTAAAACTATGAACGCCGGCTCCAAATGCCTCCGAAGTTCTGTCTCTGAAGTCATGACTAGGATATATAGAGATCCCACTCAACCATCAAAAAAATGCCAGTCAAATAGCCTAGAGCGCAGCAGCAGCAACAGCAAATGGAAAGCAAAAGCCACCAACCGACCGACTGACTGACTGAAGGACGGACAGACCGACCGAGGAGGGACGCTTAACCGCCCTCGGAGTTCCGGGAAATCGGACCAGGACGGAAGCATCTTGCATCCCCCCCTCCCCCCGCCGCCTACACTTCAGTTGTTCCTATTGTTGCATCGGTGGCGTTGCGCTTACACAACGACGACGATGAGGACGACATTCAGCAGCACAGCAAACGGTTCAGGACGGAACAGTTTGCCATTTCATGTCGAATTTATAATATCTGCAGTGTCTTCATTGTTTCGGCGAAAAAGTTTTTCATACGATTTACTCTCTCTTCCGGGAAGTGCTTGTGCCTGCCCAGTGCCCACCCCAAAAAGGAACCTGGGGTGGGTACGTACGGGGATACCGGACGGGGAGGTGGAAAGTGCTTGTCCGAGCAGAAAGCTGCAATCCGCGTGCAACCAGCTGACTGGCAGTGGGTTTCGGCGATTCTGCGGGACGGTTGCTTGCAGTGCCATTTCGCTACCACCCCATGTTTGAGCATGAGTTTTCTCCTGTTTTGACCAGCTGGTAGCATTTGGAACGGGGGCTGGTAGCGGGTGTAACTGAGTTGCTCAAACAGAGATCGTTGCTTTTTAGGACTGTTTTTGTTTGAATGAAATATTTTATTGACGGCTACAACCCGGCACGGACGTAGATGTGGAGTATTACAACTTGATACCAAAGTTGAAGGAATGAGAGATTGCTTCACGATTGTTTTATTCTGTGGAAGAATTCATCATAAAGATAATCCTAGTTTTTTTTGTATTCTATCTGAACTCTATTTGCTTATCCTCTCGTAAAACAAGCAATAAAGTTCAAACCCAGGGTAATTTAAAATCCGGATAAATTTTCACTAGTTTTGGTGATGATTAACCTGAAACGATGTATTTTTGGAATTCACATCTTCAGAGGACATCCAGGGTCTTTCAGTTATTCGTCATGGTTGTTTTGTTTATTTTCTATCACCATCATACAATGTATTTTGGCAAGCTTGCAAAACACTTGCAAAATAAAGAAAACTGGAGGAAATCCCAGATGAATTCCTGGAGGAAATCCCAGAGGAATTCTTGGAGGAATTTCCAGAGGAATTCCTGAAGGAATTTCGAGAGGAATTCCTGCAGGAATTTTCAGAGGAATTCCTGGAGGAATTTTCAGATGAGTTCCTGAAGAAATTTCTAGAGGAATTCCCGGAGGAATTGCCAGACGAAATCCTGGAGTAATCTCCAGAGGGATCTTCTGAAAGAATCCACAGAGGAAAGTCTGTAGGAACTCCTGAAGGAAATCTGAGAAGGAACTCGTGGAGGAATTCCCAGGCGAAACTCCTCGAGGAATCTCCAGTGCAAACTGTTTGAGAAATTCACAGAGGGCACTCCTGGAGGATTCCCTAATGAGCCTCCTGTTCCATAGGGAACATTTTCTTTAGAGAATCCTTCAGGAGTTCCCTCTGGGGTATCCTACAGGTTTTCCCTCTAGTTCTCTCTGGGCAATCTTTTGAGAGTCCCTTCTGGGGAATCCTTCAGGAGCGCCCTCCAGAGAATCCTCCAGGTGTTTCCTCTGGGGAATCCTCGACATTTTACCAATCTTTCAATATTCGGGATTCTTACTGATCAACATGAGAATTTTCAGCTTTACTCAGAGAAAACTTTCTTCGCTTATGAATACGGAGATCATTTTTCTAATCTCTGAAGATTCGGGATTCTTACTTTGGATCATTTTTGGATATGTCAGAATTTTCAGTTACACCCATAGATCACTTCCTATATTTATGATCTTGCTATTTTAAATAATAATGGATTTTGTAAAGAAAATAATCTTTGTGCGGTGCTGGTATATCTTTGCAAGCCCAAAGATGATAAGAAATTCAATATCTTCAGATTAATGAAAAAATATTCAAAAAGGTATGTCATTTCTAGAAAATCGTTCACTGATTATTTTTTCTCATACATAAAATGTTCTTTCAATAAAAGAACGTGTGTAATTATTGCCGACATATTAAAAAAAAAGTGTTGAAAGAATTTCCCATTTCAACTAACTATCACGTGTTGTGTTAGCAAGTACCATAACCGCCCGCCCGGTCCGTCGAAACAGAAAATGAATGTACCGTTCGATGAGATGAACACATTTCGCTTTTGTTGTTGACTGGCTGGTTTTTCGATTCTCACCTCGCACCTGCATGCTGCTGTTACAGCGGGGAACGTTTGCGCTCGGATTGGAAAAGCAAAAAGTATGCTATGAACTTATTTTTTCAGTATTCTAAATTGCACCATCAGATCGGAAATTTTATAAGGAATCTTTTGGCATGTACAAAAGTTTATACTTTCATATAAAAAAAATCGAATAATCTTGGGTGCAACGCCCGCACCCGCAACAGCGCATCAACACATGCATGTCCTACGCTGCGTTCGGAAGGATCGAGTTCATTTCTACGACTAGGGTGTGGCTGTGGTTTGGTCGACTGCTTTTACCAAACAGTTTGAAACAAAATTGAAAATAGTAAAAATACAAAGAAAATATAAATTAAAATAAATACTAGGCGGTGATAGTGAGCAACCTATTTGAATACGAGCTAATTTGTTTATGAATCCCATTGTCATGTACTCAATAGAATACCTTGTCAACCCAGTTATCGAAATATAATTATAAATCAAACTGCCAAAACAACTTTCGTATGACGAAAACAAGATGGTTCCGAAAGAATTTATTTTTCTTTTATCATAGTTTTTGCTAAATACATACTATTTATATATTTCAAAATAGAAGAATTTGTAGAATCCTTCCGAATTGACCGATGATTTATTCTGCTACATGGATTACTCCATGAATTCATTGGTCTGCTCCGATGGGTTCATCGGTCGTTTCGAGGCGATCGTACCTCAAGAAATGTTAAGATTTATGAGATTTTTGCTAATTATTGATGCGGATTCTAAAGAGCTTCGAGAATTTCAGAGATTTTTTGTCGTAACTCTCTAAAATAAAAGCTCTCATTTTTGAGTAGCGCCCATGCCGCACAGGGACTGTGTTGGAAACACACATTTTTTAAAATTGCTCGTACGCTCACATTTTTGCAAAATAATAATATTTTTCGGTATTTGAAGGTGGTTTATAAACCCAGTGAGGTTGCCATGTCGAAATTATTGCAAAATACATGCTCATGTGAGCGTACGAGCAATTTAAAAAAAAAGTGTGTTTCCAACACAGTCATGTGCGGCATGGATGTTTACTAAAAATGTGCAGGCCGAACACATTTTTGAGCGTAGCCGTTTTTGCGTGAATTTTTATTCAATTAGATTATTCTTTATGAAATTCTCTATCGACGGATTGTTTCCGATTTTTGAAATTTGGCCGAAATCGGTCTCTGGCACACAAAATAGGTGGAAATGTCATAAGATGTTGGAAGTTTTTCGTCACTAAAAAGACATTCCAGTCAAAACTAAAAGTCTAATCAAAATGGTTTCTTCACAGAAAATGATCTTCAATCAATTTCGAAGAGACGGATTGATTCCAAATCTTTAAAAATTTGACCTATAATTGCCAAAAATGCAAAAATAGTTAGCCGCGCGCACCAGAGAACACCACAGACAAATCTCGGGCGCGCCACTGCCTGTCCTCTTAAAGGCTCATCCGGAATTGTTCCATGCCAGATTGTCGGCTCTGGCAAACTTTTTTAAATTAAAAAAAATAGAAATTTTAATAAAAACGTTCTGGATATTCCACCAAGGTATTAGAAAGAAATCAGTAAAAAATCCTCTAAAGATTTCATGTTAATCACAAGCAGTTTAAATTCAAAATGAGAAATATGAGAATCAAAGCCTTCACATTCAGCAGTCTGAAGGTGTTCTGATTGTGAAAATTATGAAACAAGAAATTAAATCAATTGGTATGATATTGACTGAGGTGTAGCGGAAAACTGTTCAAAATAGGACTGACTGAAAAGCCATTCTGTGTTCCAAGTTTTGAAAACTTTCGCATTTGGAATCCGTATGAAAGCTTCAATGTTTGATTAGCTTATTGTTCGGCTCGGATGGCACGCGCTTGTCACCGACGTTTATGTGTCCAAATGATTGCGTGACTTCTTCGTAGCTTTTCTCTTCAAGATAAATGCACGATAATGATGTGACGTTGACGTTGATGGGATGAGTTGAGCCTGAGTGTTTCGTATTTCACATCAGTCGACGACAACAAAGAGACCACCACCAAAATGCTTCCAATCTATGAATTTTAACGACCTCCGTTGCCCATAAGGGAGATTCCATCTCATTGTCGTCGGAAAGTCACATAAAAATACACCGAAAGCAGGAGCTTTGTCTACCAGATTTGTGCTGTGAGCTGTTGCGGTTTGTTCAAAATGACCAACGAGGTTGCATCATTTATTCAGTGTTTAGGGAGGCGTCGTGGTTGCTTTGGGAGGCATCCCTCGCTTGCTTCGAACATAAATCATTACTAGGGGATACTCTTGAATTCGCACAGGCGGTGGTGTCAATTTAAACTCCCTTTGTGCAGCTCTATGTCACCTTCGATAACCGAACGAATGAGGATCGGGCAACTGTTTGCAAAATGGAGAGGATTGCAGGAAAACGCCCGACAAAGCCAAAGTTTGTTAATGAAAGTCCGCTCATTTTAGACAGGTCGGTTCCACCTGGCAGTTCCTGGGAGGCTCGTGACAGAATAACTTTTTCGTTCAACGACAATTTCCATTAACGGCAGAGAAAACGGCTTAGTTTTTAGCAGAAACCGCAAACGACGAAAATAACTGTGAAACATTCAATGAAAGACAGCACCGAATTTTACGTAAATTTTTGTAAAAATGTGGGTCTTTAGCATGACCATGCTGAGGGTGACGTGTTCGATTCCCAGTCGTTTCAGGAGTTTTTAGTAAACGAAATTACCTTGACTTCCTTGGACAGAAAGTATCTTCGTGCCTGCTGCAAATGTAAAATAGTCATTAGCAGAGGAAACTCTCAGTTAATAACTGTCGAAGTGCTTATAGAACACTAAGCTAAGATATATTTAGGGATTGTTGATTTTTTTTCGGTGAAAAAAAAAGAAAAAAAAAATCCCTAAATATAGAACACAACGGCGACCAAAATCCTTAAGAACTAAGACAAGAAGCAGGCTTTGTCCCAGTCGCGACGTTAGGCGAAGAAGAAGATGAGGTTACCATTGCCTATCTTTGTAACATAAAAAGAACAATGACTATATATATTTTATGCAATTCAGTGTCTTAATTTCTATTTTATTTTATTAATTTTAATATCCTAATGACCAAATTTTACGTACCGGTTCATAATGTAACTGAAATGAGTTGCATAATGGAAAATAGTTGTATAATGTTGATAATGCAACTCATTTGAGTAGCATTATGAACATCATGCAACTCAAATGAATTGCATTATAAAAAAAAAACATCGCATTAAATTTTGTATGGAACTCGTTGCAAAACTCGATTGTTTCAGCGCTCTTCGTATTTATCCAATTCAGCATGCCTCGTTGGATAAATGTACAACTCGTGCTGAAAAAAAAAAACAACTTTCTGCAACTCGTGACATAAATAACTATTATTATTGACCGTAGCTCAGTAAATTTTTATATTACATCTCTTAAAGGGTTATTATCGTTTGTTCCTATTCTACTTACGATCATATAGTTTACGTTTCTGCAGACGGTTCACCTCTTCTATTCAATATGATTCTTCTCTATAGAAATTGCTAAAAGCACTTTACCTACACTCGCGCTGCAACCTGCAGCATTCCCTCCTGTTTCCCAATAACGATGGAAAATTAATAATCTTCTCCACTATCGGATTACATCCCGCGCTCGATTGAGCAACATTTCTCAAACTACTCATCGACAAAAAATGCCAAACGCCGAAAGCGGAGCGCAAGAGGAAGAAAAACTATAGCCCGGCGTAAGTCGGTGTAATCCGTTGGCCTTTTCCGAACAACTATATGCTTTCGCTGAAGCTTCGAAGACGACATCGATGGTTGGGAAGGTGCCATGGCTGCAGCTCTCAACAACACATTACTGTTACCGGGGGATAGGAAATTGCTTACTTTACCTCCCGGTGGTGTTGGTGGTGTGATCCTTGTGCAGTGCGCCAATAGATTGCTCCCCCCACCTCCGAATATACGTATGAAAAAGCTCGAAGCTCTAGGTTCAATATTTGATGAGTAAAGACCGACGGGGAAAGAACTGCTGACACACTGCTGCTTCAGAAAGTTCCCGCCCTATCTGTGGATGGAAAATAATTTCACTAATTGTTTCCATACTTGAGGAGAAAATCGGCGAAAAAAGTTCGTTCAATCGTGAAAATCCGATCAAGCACAACGTCAGCCTGCCAGCCAGCGCAGCGACTGCCAGAGTCAGCAGTTAGAAACAGTTCTCTGAGTTGGTTGATGGATTGATCGGATTTTAATGATAGGTGCCCGTCAGTTGGGAGTTCCGGTTCTTCGGTTGCTTTTTTCTGTCGTAAAGTTTGTTTGGGGCTGTGTTTGGATTTGAAGGAAAAAGGATCATAAGAAGCATGAGTTGATTCGAAGTCGGTTTGCCGATAGGAACCTAAATTTCGACAGTAATTTGCACAATAAGCGGCATTTTGGATTGTTTAATAGAAGAGTGTTTTGCACACTACTAGAAATTAATAAGGATATACAAAAACTGAATAGAGTTGTATTAAAAATTCCGTAACTATAACATTCATACCTCGATTTAACATAACTTTAATTTTATTTTTGCATGTCGAACTTACGTTACATCAAAGGCATTTTTTTTTTTCAAAAAATTAGTTTCAAATGCATTTTTTCTTGAAGAAAATTATTCTATGATTACATGTTATTCACTAAGTAGGGATTTCTAACGTTTCTTATCTTTATTTTCCTAACATTTTCTATGTACTTCATATAGGGGAAATTACCTATTCTCGGCCGTTTTGTTCTCTTCGTCTTTGGGGTTTTTTTGAAACCTATTGAACTCAGAATTGGTCACAAATCCTTCCCAACTATGCTGAATTATATTGCCAAGTTTCAGGCAATTTGGCTGACAAAAACCCCCCATGACGACGAGAACAAACCTGCCGATAATACCCATTGTCACCCTAATACATTTAAAATATATTTGTTTCGTACTAGGCCATTGCAAATATTTATTTCACTTTTTATCATTCCACTCTTTGACTGGTCGGGAGGGAAAAAAATAATCATCGGATTTGTTAAGGAATTTTTAGGCAGACCAGATATTTTGATACACATTGCTCCGTTTTAAGTACAAAATACTGAAAACGACCCTACAGCCGAGGTCGAAATCATCAATCATAGGTTGTAAACACACAGTTGGATTTAAACGGAGTAGTATTTAACACAACTCGACCAGAAGTGCCTACTGGGAATTTCCCAGGAATTTCTCTATGGATAAATTCAGATTTTTTTCCAAGAATTAATCACAGATAATTTTTCCCGAAATTCCTATTGCGACTCTTTCTGTTATACTTCCTAGGATTCCTCTAGGAATGCCAGCTGAAAATACTCCAGGAACTTCTTTTGGTATCCCTTTTTTACCCAGTAATTTAAAAGTGAGATTGCTCCAGTAGTTCGGCTTCATCTTCCTGGTGAAACTGCTATGATTTTTTGAGGGATTTCTTCTAGAATTCTTGAGGAAATTCTTCCACCGATTTATTGTAGAGATTCTCGCAGTTTTTGCTAGAATTTCTCAAGACATTCCTTATGGAACTTCAGGAATTCCTGCTGGGATTCTTCCAAGAATTTCACGCTTGGATTCTTCCAGAAATATCTGCTAGGATTCTTCAAGTAATTCTTTCTGTGATTCCTCCAAGAAATTCTCCTGAAATTTTCAAGGACTCTTTCAGGAATTCCTCCTTAGATTTATTAGTGGATTCTTTTTGTGATCCCTTTATTAATTCCGACTACGATTCCTCCAGTTGCCCCTTCTATAATGGGGCACGTTCGGTGTAGTACTAGATTTGTAGTAATGAGCTGAATTTTAGTATGGTGAGAAGGTCAATTCTCCGTTTCTGCAATGAAATGGTGCAAAATGCGTGGGTATTATGGTTCCTTGCCTAATTTGATGCTGTTTGAGCAAAACTTTGGATAACTATGTTGTTTATGTTGCAAAAATGGAGAAAACAACAACACTGTTGCCCAAAGTTTTGCTCAAACAGCATCAAATTAGGCAAGGAATCCTAATACCCACGCATTTTGCACCATTTCATTGCAGAAACGGAGAATTGACCTTCTCACCATACTAAAATTCAGCTCATTACTACAAATCTAGTACTTCACCGATTGGTCCTATTCCTCTAGGAGATCTTGCTGGAAGATTCCTTCTGGAATTCCTTCATAAGTTCAACCGGAAAACCTAGAGGAGATTACTCCTGAAAATTTTCTAGTGATTCTTTGGGAGATTTTTCAGGGATTACTGGCGGGCCAGATTCTTCCAGGAATTACTGCAGCGGTTTCTTGAGGAATTTCGGTAAAGATTCATGCAAGGGTTCCTCTCTCTCAGGTTTCTTTGGGAATTGATATGTATTCCCCATACAAGTCACCCTCAAAAAGTGTCATGCTAGTTTACTTACAAACATAAAATGCTTAAATCTATCTAATTTGATTGGGTTAAACAAAATTTTTTGTATGAGTTGTTAATTTAGATGTTAATTGACCAAGTGATCCTTTGATTGCTTGAAAAAATATTTCCATGCTTAATTTGCAATAACAATAAGCCCAAAATCGCATATTTTGCCCTATGAATTGAGGTATAGCTCAAAATTGTGACGTGCTGGAGTAAATTTGAGCCTGGATTCGAAGTCAGCGGCCCAAAATCTGTCAGATCTTCATCAAATTGCTCTTGGGACAAAACAATTTTGCGCTGTGCTATCCTTCAATGCTGTTCTATTCTGTTTTCTTTATTTCTAAAATGTGGGATAGAGTGCTTTCAATCTGAGGTGTCGCAGGAAACCGAATTGGTTATATTAAATTGCAAACATATTTCAAACTCTTTAAATAAAGATTAAATTAAAAAAAAAATAAAAGAAAACCTAAAATAACGTAACGAAACTTCGTCAGAAACTATGAAAGCTATTAAATGTTTTTATTCGAAAAGACAGTCTCAATTGGCTTCTTTGGCGGTGTTGAGATGATTCTATATTCTGAATCTGCATGCCAAACTTAGCCTAAATCCACATTTTTATGAATTCTGGTGCCCGGGAATCTATTTTAAAAATCAATTTGAAGTTTTTATGGGAGCGATTTGTTGAATCACCTCTCTCCGCATTTTGTGCTAGGTAGAGCTGTCAAGCAGTTGCTCAGTTGTTAAAAGGTGATTTCAAAAAATCTCTTTGAAATTGATTTTAGATATGTATCTACATTGAGTTTTAAAAATATAAAAAAACATCATAGTGGTTCAGAAAAAGATGCTCTCTCATATAAAATAAAGAAATCAATCCATTTAACAAAAAAATAAAGCCCCATTTTTTTAGAATGACGTAAATATTTTATGAAAATATATGCTGGTGGGTCTTCAAATTCTTTAGCCGTCAAAAGTGGGTCGAAAGCTGAAGAAGTTTTGGAACCCCCTGATCCAAAGAATTACACAATATTTCAACTATTGTCGTCGCAGAAGTAGTTCAAAAGATCTATATATACTTCGTACAAGTTAAACAATTGAATTCAGAAGTGACAAACTTGGTTGCGCAAACAATAAAGCTCCATGTGTTTTTACTAGGAATTCCATCAGCTTCCATCTTGTAATACCTCCCAAGATTTCTGTAAGGATTCACCCCGGGATTTCTCGTGGAAATTCTTTCACTATTCCACTTTGAATTCCTCCTGGCATCCCGGAATTATTCCAGGAGCTCCTCCCGGGATTATTCTAAAAGTTCGTCCCGGTATTCCCGAACGGACTATTCTGAGATTATTTTAAGAATTCCCTCAGTATTCTTCGAATGATTTCACCCGAGATTCTTTCATTGATTTCTTCCTAAATTTCTTTTCAAATGTTTCCTGGGTTTCCATCAGAGATTCCATGCGAGATTCCTGGCTGAATTTCTACATTGATTTAACCGGGATTCTTTCAGGGACTTATTCCGACATTTCTGCCGGAATTCCTTCCGCGATTTCTTCGAGATTCCTTTCGGAATTCTTTCCGGGATTCCGCCATTGGTTCTTCCTAGGTTTTTATATGAGATTTCTCCTGAGATTCCTTCAAGGATTCTTTCCAATATTCATTTAGATTTCTCCCAAAATTTCTCAAAGATTCTTTCTGGGTTTTCTCCCGGAATTCTTTCCGAGATTTTTTCAGGAATTTTTTAGAGATTCCTCTAGAATATTTTGAGATTCTTTCAGGATTTTATTCAAGATTCATTTAGGAATTTCTGCCGGGATTCCCTCCGGGATACCTTCAGGGTTTTTTTTTCAGTTATATCTCCCGGGATTCCTTCATTAATTTTTCCCGGGTTTCCTTTAAGGATTCCTCTACAGATTTTTTCAGGGATTCCCACCAGGACTTCATTATTGATTCCTTCCGTAATTTCTTTAGAGATTTTTTTCCTACATTGATTCTTTCTAAATTTACTTTAGTGATGTTTCCCTAGATTTCCTGCGCGATTCTACCAGGGAACCCTTCTGAGATTCTGTTAACGATTTCTTCATAAATTCCAGGGTTTTCTTCGTTGATACTACTTGGCATTATTTCTTGGATTTCTCTAGAGATTCCTTCCGGGATTATCTCAAGTACTTGTTCTGTAATTCTTTCAGGGATTACTCCAGGATTATTATATGGATTGCTTCTGGTGGTATTTCATCAAGGTTGTCTGCTGAGATATCTCCCACAGTTGCTTCCGGGGTTCCTCCAGAGATTTCCAGCGGTTTTCTTTGAGATCATAAATTGATTAAAAAAATTATGGTCCTACTGAATAATAAAGTTATTCTGAATTGGATCAAATAAGAGTGAACGGCGCCAGCCGAAAAGAAAAATGCTTAAGACCACCTAAATACTAACAACTCAGAGAAACAGATGTAACACTCTCATTATTGCCATAATACACTGACTTAACGGTGTTTTTAAAAACTTGCGTGCCCCAGCCATGGCACTCTCATGGGTTTTGCTACGTTAGATGCATCTACCTTTCCCTAGATCATGGATGGACTAAGTCATTTTGGGGGAATATGCTTCCGTTCTGAATCGGAAAGATTTACGACTGAGTGTAGAATTAGCAACTAGTTAAAATACACAAAAATAAAAACAAAAAAAAAATTACGACTGTTTGCCCGCAATTACAATCTCATAATATGCATTTATGGAACGCTAACACGACTATGACAGTATTTCTCAAAAGAATAACATATATTTCAAAGAAGAAAACATCTCTGATCAAGTCTCTGCTAATATTGTTAGCAGCTGTAATGACACCAATCTCCAAAACAACATGACTCGAAAGAACAGCTCGTGTTTAATGAAGGAAAAAAATAACTAAGGCCGATATAGTCGATACAGTAAGCACACGGGTAATCAGTAAGACCATCTGAGCGTGATGCTTTCGATTCGAATTTGGACAAGAAACTTTTCATTCAGGAAATTTCCTTGATTTGTTTGGGCACTGAATATCGTCGTGCCTGTTACATGATATACAAGCTGAGAAGCAGGCTTAACCTCACTAGGGGCGTACGCCAAGAAAAGGGGTAAGTGCTTCAACTTAATTCTGCGTTTTCGTATTTTCAGCCTATTCAATTTTCAGCCTTTTGTTACAGATTCTTAATTTTAGCCTTTTGTACATTCAGCCTTTTAAGATTCAGCCTACGGGAAGGGTTACGTACAAAAAGCTGAAAGGCTGAAAATATCAAAAGGCTGAAATCACAAAAGGTTGAAATGATAATTCGACGTCGCCAATTAAAAAACAACAGTTCTCATGATCATATCAAGTCCATGGTATGCTTTTTGATCAGTCACATGGTTATGGCAATATTTCTCAAAAGAATAGCTTACTTTCAAAAGAAGAGAAAATCTGTGATGATGTTGTTGGTATAATGCCAACAGCCACTACATCAGCAGTATTACTTGGAAAAGAAGCCCTTGTTCAAAGAAGGAGAAATTACCAATTGAAATAATACCAGTCATATTTTGTGTAAATGTTTGACCCATATAGCCAAAGCGGTAAGTGCGCAGAAAGTCAGGAAGACCATGCTAAGGCTGACCGGTTCCATTCACGGTCAGTTCAGGAACTTTTTGTGATGAAAATTTTCTTGGCTTTGTTGGGCATACAGAGGCTCTCAGTTAATAACTGTGAAAGTAGTCCTGGAAGCCTTTTGTGCATTCAGCTTTTTGTAATTCAGCCTTATGTTATCATCCCTCTTATATCTATGCGGGTCAGAAGGGGTGCTTACAAGACTGAATTACAAAAGGCTGAATGCGCATAAGATTGAGCATTGAAGGCTGAAATTATGGAATCGTAACAAAAAGTTGAAATCACAGAAGGCTGAAATGAGTATTTATTGGGTTAGGTCAAGGAAACATTTCTGTATACCAATATAACAAATCTTGTTCGGCTTATTGGCGTAATGGCTCTAAAGGCACGTTCTCCTCCATTCGGGAAATTTGTGCCACGTAATATCTTAATTAGAAGAACAAATCCATAGCTTCTTAGTATTTTATGAGCACTTCCATAGCTGTTACCTGGGAAAGCGTTGCAAAAAGCTTATTTCCATAATACCACTGCCGGACAGTGGGGATTAGAAGGATCACGCACACACTTCCATAGCTGTTAACTGGGAACTTCCTTTGTCAATGGTCATTTTACTTAAATGGTTTTTCGTTATTTCAGCCTTTTGTACGAAAATATGCTGATCGGTTGAATCGTTCTTGAGTTAGTCAAATTGAACTCATGTTTGAAAACAAAAATATATAAATATTGTGTTACCAAACCCATAAGTTTTCTTCCCTTGGAAAGTTTCATTCGATATGACGAACTCCAAACTTGGTAGATCGTTGATTTGGCGTGGCATCAGTCAGTTTGAAAGCTGCTTAAGATGCTCCACGGATCTTTAACCTTCGTTGGCAAAAGCTCGTTTACGCACGTAGTATACGGTTGTTTGGGTAAAAAGTTACTCGTGAATACTCTTGAGCCCCTTAACCCTTTGAAGCCGGATTTTTTCCAAACGTACCTATAGAGTTTTATCCACGTATTTCTGTTTTGGTGCTCAACAGTAGAAAATGATGCAGAAATT